>NC_069794.1:6608744-7245358 GCF_027406575.1 Nycticebus coucang | reverse complement strand
ACCAACAACAGTATTTGTTGTTCATTACAAAATGTAAGCTTTCAAGTGATAAGTAGAATTTTGGCAAATGCGTGCCTGCCGAGATCAGCTTGACAGTACTTGACACGTTTGACATACTTACAAAGATTTCCTTTTACTACAAAACAGTGGTGATAGTAACACATGTGCTTATGTAATAAAATGCATCAACAATTGGACAATTTGCAATATTTGGTGAACAAACATTTTCCAAATGACCAAAAGGTAAAACTACAAAATCATTCATGGGTGAAATATTTGTTCAAGTGCAAGAAAGACCAATCAATTTTAATATAACCATTTGTAACAAGTTAACGACAGAGTTTCAGATTCCACATTGCAACTGACATGCAAGAAATTACCAGGTGTTGAGAATAGATGTAGCATGAAAAAAATTCATAATTTTCTCTAAAGAGCATTTAAATATTAATCCTTTTTTTATATCTGGGTGAGACAAGACTCTCTTTATACACTTTAATGAAAACAACAGATTATAATAGATTAAAATATTGTATTTGCAAAAAGGTGACACAATTTCACTCATCAAAAATGTTCGTGAAAATGCTTCAATAAACATATTTATATCAAAATGTTATGAGTTTATTATTTTAAGAACGATTTAACATGTTTATCTCAGTTTTAATCTATAATACAGTGGTTAATGATAAACATATCAAATGTAAACCAAAGATCCTTAGGGTACTTAATAATTTCCAAAAGTGTAAAGGGGGCAAGAAACAAAATGTGTGAGGGTCATTTGTCCTTTCCAGAAGAATCATGTGGCTATCTTAATTATAGTTGAATTCCTTGAACCTGAGACAGAGCCCAGCACATAGTAGGCCCTCAGTGAAGAGTTAATAAAGGCAGGGATGAAAAGCGTATGTGTGCATCAGTGTTCTCCTAGTAAGTGGTCACTTCTGTTAGTGACCACTCAACAGATATTGTCGACAATAACTAAATTCATACTTGTCTATATGTAAATGTTCACAGTTGACTGTTTAATGAATTCAGTGATTTCTTGTTGTATTGTAGTACTTTTGTTGAGACGTGCACATCACTGTCTTGTTAGTATTTTCACTACGTTCTGAGGTCATCACCAGTACCATTTCCATGACCCCTAAAGAAACCCCGTGCATATTACCAGTTAATTCCAGTTTCTCTTCCTTCAGCCTCTGGCAACTACTGGTCCACTTTATACCTCTGTAAATTGGTTTATTCTAACTTTTCTTACAAATGGAATCATATAACAGGTGACCTTCTATGTAAGAATCCTTTCACTTGACTGGGCACCCGTAGCACAGTGGTTATGGTGACAGCCACATGCACCAAGGGTGGTGGGTTTGAACCCGGCCCAGGCCAGCTAAGCATCAATGACAACAACAACAACAACAACAACAAAAATAGCCAGGTGTTGAGGCAGGCGCCTATACTCCCAGCTACTTGGGAGGCTGAGGCAAAGGAATTGCTTAAGCCCAAGAGTTTGAGGTTGCTATGAGCTGTGATGCCACAGCATTCTACTGAGGGCAACATAGTGAGACTGTGTCTCAAAAAAACAAACAAACAAACAAAAACAAAACAACAACCAAAAAAGAATCCTTTCACTTAGCATAATACTACTACTTTCAAGTTTCATCCATGGTGTAGCATGTAACAGGACCTCATTCCTTTTTATGAGGACATAATATTCTATTCTAGAAATGTATATATTTTTATCTTTTCTACCTTGAACTGTAATATTTATGCCACTTGGTATATTCATGCAGAGTTTTGGGGTGAACACTTGTCTCCCTTCCCTCAGACATTGATAGGTATGGAATTGCTGGGTCATATAGTCATCTTAACTTTTTTGAGGAACTAATAGTAAAATTTCATAGTGGCTGTACGATATTACTTTCACACCAGCAGTGCATGAGAGTTTTAACCCTGCACATCCTCATCCACACTGGATTGATTTTTGTTTGCTTGTTTTTTTAGCCATCCCAGCAGATGCGACATCGTCCCTCCTCGCCGTGTCTATCTGCACACCCCCCCTGCTGAGGCGGACGGTGTTCTCATGTGCTAACCGGCCATTTGTGTATCTCCTCTGGACAGCAGCTTGCTCAGATTGACTTCATCTTCCTGGGGCTGTCTTTGTTCCCTTCCATTGTAAGAGTCCTTTAAACACGCTAAATACTAAACCCCAATCAATGACATGACTGCAAATATGTTTTCCTGTTCTGTGAGTTTCTTTTCACTTCCTTGATAGTATCCTTTTATGCACAAATGTCTTCAGTTCTGATAAAATAGAGTTTATCTGTTTTCTTGTGGTTGCCTGCACATTTGTCCTCCTGTGTACAAAACCGTTGCCTGATCACACAGGTTTTCTCCCATGTTTCCTTCCAAGAGTTTTATACTTGCATCCATTAAATTTAGGTATTGATCCTTTGATCCTATTAAAATTAACCTTTGAGTTAATTTTTATGTATGGCATGAAGTGAAGACCATGTCAGATGTATTCCCTTACAGGTAAACATACTATTTCTAAATACAAATTTTTTTGTGTTTATACAAAACAGGGTAAATAGCCCCACACATCCCGGTGTGGCAGTGATTCTTGTCTGCTCAGCACATTTCTGTTTTTCTGTTTCCTCTGATAGACTGTGTCTGTTAACAGTCTGCCACCCGTGGAAATTTTTTGGCTCATAATCATTGGGGTCCCATTGGGTAACCTATCCAAATACGACAACAGGTTTCTGAAGTTACACAACCTGTCATTAAAAGTGAGGCAAATAATTGGTTAAGATGCCAATTTTAGAGGAAAAATGTAATTTTGCATAATATCTGGCTGTGAAACTTCTACAGAGTAATGTGAACGTCTCTCAGCTTTGGAGCAATCACAGGACTCTGTCATATTCAGCCACAGCCGTTCCAATCCTTGGCCACTGTAACCGACCAGACCAATGGTGATCAGCCCACAGAACCAATATGGTCTCTGTGCGATTTGGAAAGACTTAAAGAACCAAATCTTAAATTTAGACCTATACCTCTTATAAATGATTTGTACCAATAATAACTTAAGAGTATAATAGCAAAGTGGCCAGCGTGTCTTTGAAGTGTTATTTTGTTTCATTTTCTACTAAAAGTATAAGGAAAAATCTATTGTGGCATTAGGAACACTGTACAGGAAAAAATTGATACATCTGATTGATAAAGACCTTTTCAACTCTTTTAACTGGCAAAAAATAAAAATCTATATGTGTCAGTGAATCTGCTTAAATTTTAACCTGAAAAGTCAAAATCAGATTCTAAGCTGGTTACATTGTCTTTGATATTATCTGGCCCAATGAGGAAATTCAATCCCAGAGGCAGCGAGTGGTTCGTCTGGGGCACTCTGCATTGCCGTGAGTTTCCGGGGCATCCTGACAGTTAGTTACATGGACAGCTACAATAATGACTGTTTTTTGTTTTTTTTTTTTTCATTTCCAGATAATATTCTTTCAACTGTAATGCTACTAACTTTATTTATAGGCCCTAGTGTTTTCTGCTATTTTTCCTGTATGTATGGAACAGGAAGAGATGCCATCACAAGGCTCTTGTCTAGGAAGAAAGGCAGGAAAACAGCTACAATTTATTTGGAAATACACTCTGTTAAACTGAATCTCATTTTTGTAAGATTGCGGATTTCTTTTGAATCAAAAATTATAGTTTCTAAAAATGGCTATGTGTCTAAACTGCACATATGATCTATGTATCATGTAATATTTTGAACAATTAAATGGAATGAAATGAAATCTCTACATTCAAACTCTTTGGCTTTTGCAAGAGCAGTTTGCTCATATTTTTTAATTCACCAAATATTTGTTTATTACTTAATATTTGAGCATATTTTTATTTTTTTCTCTCTTTTTATTTTTTTGTTTTGTTTTGTTTTGTTTTGTTTTGGCCGGGGCTGGGTTTGAACCCGCCACCTCTGGCATATGGGACCAGCGCCCTACTCCTTGAGCCACAGGCGCCGCCCGCATATTTTTATTTTTATGGTACTTTGTAGAGAATAGAACAGGAGCTTCATTTAGAAAAATGAAGCAAAAATCAGTGAGGGTATTTTAGAGCCTCATAAATATAAGATTCATAGAATAAAATTTAAGCAGATTTTTTTAATGATTTACTAACCTATAGTTACTACAACTACTAAAAAATAATTGGAACATAGTATATAATAAAATAGTCATTCTTTTTAATCCATGACAACTACTTACTCCTGCTAATGAAATAAAATAAAGTTGATCTGCTCTTAAAAATAGTTTGAGTCAGGTGCAGTGGTTCATGCCTGTAATCCTAGCACTTTGGGAGGCTAAGGTGGGAAGATCCCATGAGGTCAGAAGTTCAAGATGAACCTTGGCAACATACAGAAACTACATGTCTACAAAGTATAAGAAAAATTAGCCAATCGCAGTGGTATGTGCCTGTAATAACAGTTACTTGGAAGGTTGAAGGGGGAGGATTGCCTGGGCATCTTTTAAAAATCTTTCTAAAATAGGATAGGCTATAGGATGTTTACATTTATGTGAAGTCTATTTCATAATACGTGGGATTACTCTAGCTTTATAAATCAAGACTAATGGTAATAATGATTTATCTTCTAAAATTTTATCATGCAGTTTTAATTAATTTTTAAGGTATACAGTTTCAATAGACTACACATATTTTATAATTCACTGGATCCAAAAACTCTGCCATTGTATCAAACTTGGCAAAATCATCTCTCATTTGAGATAATTACATTGTTTTACATGATAAAGTAACTGACAATCTATTAATAATTAATACACGGCTTGAAGTTTGAACATTTACATCCATATCACACATGAATTTGCCCTAAACTGACACCACAATTTGAAGCTAAGATCAATGAAAGAAAACAAGTTTTTACTAAAATTAAGAAGCAGTCAGTGGTTATAGGACAGCTGTGATTCTTCAGCCATGGTGGGTCTTCCAGGAAATACCTTATATTGTAGTTTTTTTCAGGATATATGGCTTTTTTCTCTTTATGTCTAAAGCTCTACTTTAGATGGACAACCTATATACCAGTTCCTTGGTAAACACATACTCCCAATGTTCGTGGGAAAATGATGTTTATACCAGAATACAAATAAAATGGTTATAATGAGAAATAAATCTTTCAGCAATACAAACTGCTTACATTGGCTGCTCGGTTCAGCCACTCTGTATTTATCCATTTAAGCCGCTTGGATCTACATCATTTATTATCTGGCTACCCACAGTTGATGCATGTGTTAAGTAGATATCCAAATATCTGCCCTGCCAAACACTCAGTATTTCTGTCAAGATAAAATGAGATTAATCATATTAAAATATGCATAAAAACCTTTTGAAAGAAGGCAAGGTATTAAGCTGAACAGGAAAGGAAATAAAGGTTTCTATATCTTAAATTAAAAAATAAATAAATGCTATCAAGACAGTCTTATCTCTCTCTCTCTCACTGAGTATTTTCTTTTATCACATTCTATTTCATGTCTGTTTTTATTTTAAATTTTATGACATTCACAATATTGTTAACACAAAATACTATCTTTTCCTTATTATCATTTATGACACTGGATAAGTCAATTATTAGACTTTGAATCCCTTTGGATTTCATCAAATCTCTGATAGCCCAGAACAATATTTCTGACCAAAGCTTATTGTAACGAAATAGGTAAGTGTCCCAAAGATACGCAAAAGAAAGAGAATGAGTGATTTTGACATACAATGGGGAGGCCCAAGCAGATCTGGATTTGAATTCTATGGCTGATAGGATCCAGGTGAGCAGGAAAAGTCACCAGTACTTTTCACGGGGTTAGGTGTTATGTGTATTATATTTTAACACATTTGAATTGAGGCATAAAATACCCAGAGCAAAGCAGGTGCGGTGCAGGACTGTGATCTGCACTTACACTGAGACAGAGGAAACTCCAACACGCCAGGGCCCCACGCCCCTTCCCAGCCCTCACCCTCAAACCCCCCTTCAGACTGCTGTCACTGGGACATGGCCTGGCCTGCACTTAACTTCATTTCAGCGCTAAGCTATCATCATACTTGATCTTCTTAGTCATTTTAGATACTGCTATGTCCAACAATTCCTCTTCAAAATTCAGCCTTGTTTTTCATGATGAAAATTCTTCTGGGTATATGCCCAGTAGAGGTGTGATGCCCCATGATCATATCAATGTACACAGCTATGATTTGATAAAAAAAAAAAAAAAAAAAATTGGCAAAAAATGTGGGAGACATTTCACCAAAGAGGCTATACTGATGACAAGTGAGCACTCGAGAAGACATTCACCATCGTTAGCCATCAGGGAAATGCAAATCAAAACCACCGTGAGCTGTTACTACACACCTATTGGGATAACAAGGACGCAGAGAAACTGTATTACTCATACATTGCTGGCGGGAGGGTAAAATGGTACAGTCACTTGGGAAAACAGTTTGGAAGTTTCTTAAAAAAATAATAAACTTGCAACAACCAAAAAAAAAGAAAGAAAGAAAATTCTTCCCCGCCCTCTTTGCTTTTGACCATGTCTTCTCTCTTTTTCTAGGTATTTCTTCTTTCCACACTAATCTCTTGAAAACCGCGGGAGTTTCTTCTCGCCTCTGCCCTCTGCTCCCCTCCCTCCTCTGCTCTGGCCTCCTACCTGCGTCTGACTGGCCGTGCTCATTTCCTCCCTTTCACACCCCCTCCCGTCTTCTCTCCCACCCTCTTCCCCTCCTGATTGCGTTTGTAATAGCCTCAAACAGTACCCAGAGTTCTGTCAGTGCACTCTGATGTCTCAGAGCCTAGTAACATCCATCAAAGTCCATTTCCAGGCCTCAGTAACCAGTGGACTCCTGTAGACATCAAAGGTTCAACATACTTAACAACTGCTTCTGTTCCCACATCGCTAATCTCAGTGACTGGAGCTGCTCTTCATTCCTTACAACTCCCCTGAAATCTTGGCTTCACCCTGGATGACCCATGCTCATACTATGCTTGCGCTCGCTCTTGTTATCAGTTACTCTATGCTTGGGATTCTTTTTCATGTACCTGGTTTTGTGTCTTGCATTCATCCACTCTTGCTGCCTGTATTAGGTCAGGTTTTTCTTTCTTTTTTTTTTTTAGACAGAGTTTCACTATGTTGCCCTCCGTAGAGTGCTATGGCGTCACAGCTCACAGCAACCTCAAACTCTTGGGCTTACGCGATTCTCTTGCCTCAGCCTCCCAAGTAGCTGGGACTACAGGCGCCCACCACAACACCCGGCTATTTTTTTGGTTGCAGTTGTTATTGTTGTTTAGCTGGCCTGGGCCGGTATATGTGGCCAGTGCGCTAACCACTGAGCTCGGGCACCAGACCAGGGTCAATTTTTCATTTTATTAGTTTCCCCCTTTGACCCATTCCCCAAAGGATGTCAATAAGAGCTTCTAAAGTATAAACACAATTACTAACATCTTCACCCTAAAACCTTCCAACTGGCCTTTATTATCTAAAAATGACTGTGAAATTTTACTTTTATATGGTCTGTGATACCTTCCAAATCTCCTAATTGAATTTCCTGCTATTGTGTATCAAAAATAAAAAAGTTCCACCTTCTTCATCCTTCACATAGTTGTTCATCCCATCACTGCCTTTCTCACCTGGAAAGCACTTGTCTTTTCTTCTTCAAGGATTATACCTCCATTTATCTTTTGAGATTCATTGCATCTACTCTAAGGAAACTTGTCTGTTCACCTAAGGAGCACTGGCCATTCTTTTTTTTATTGCCTGTGTCATGCCTTTCAGTTTCTGTTCTAAGAATTTATTCCAATTATTTTATGCTTTAATATCCTTGAGTGTAAGAAAAATACTGCATCTAGCTAATTCTACAGAGTTAATATAGTGTTGATGTGAAATACATAAGGGAACAAATCTTTTAAAAATGAGAAAAAACAAAATTTCCTTTTAAAATGTAGCTAACGATAATTTGTGCCACTAGGTACTTAGCATCCCATTAGATCAGAGATCCTGAACCTTTTTGGCACCAGGGATCAGTTTTACTGAAGATAATTTTTCCATAGATGAGGGTGGCAGGCAGAGAGCCTCAGCTTCTCCTAACCCACGGACCTTCCCATGTGCAGTTTACAGCAGGGTTCAGGCTTCTATGAAAACTAACTTCGCCCTTATCTGAGAGAAGACAGGTGGGGACAGCAGTGAGGGGAGACACTGTGAACACAGGTGCAGCGTCTTCACTCCCTCACGCTCTGCTCACAGGCTTGGTGGCCCAGTTCCTAACAGACACATACCAGTAAAGGTTTGGGTGCAGGTCGTGGGGACCACGGAATCCGATGTTAAAGGAGACCTTTAAGGGAGTAATTGCTTCTCTCCAGTTGCTCACAGTCTATAAGGGATCACAGCAACACGTGTGAGCAACTCCAGTGTAAGAGAGAGTGTGTCTTCAATAATAGAGGTGCAAATAATAAGTAGATGTAGGAACACAAGAGTGAAAGACGAGTTTCAACCTGGCCAGCGGGTTAGGGGTGGAATGATGTTACATACTCCGTTATGGAGGTGGCGGTAATAATTGGGAGTAAGTTAAGGGAAGGTTGTGAACGGCATCAAGAACCATTTAGAGAGTTTGGATGTTACTGCCGGTGTGGAGTGGCCATCACAGACAAGATAAGCAGGGGACAAAGGAGATTACGCACTGAAGACTGATTGTGAAGGGTTTATTACTGTGCACTGTGTGATAGACAATGTGTAAATGTTATAGAAAACACAAACATCAGCTAGTAAAACAAATCACGGAAGAACATTTTTGATGACAAAAGAGTTGTAACTAAGACACAGGCATCGGGACGGAACGTCATGATGGTCCTATCACCTTCTGCTAAATTTGTACTCCCTGAGGGTAAGTGCTCCTCTGTCCTGTGCTCTTGTAAGACACCAGCGATCTTCTAGAATGTGTGCACGTGTTTCTCCAACGGATGCTGATATGCTGAGGGAGCTTTACGGGAATCAGAACGTGGCTTTTGGAGGAGACATTTAAATTGCATTTATTTTTGAGTTCCCCATGGGAGCTTACAAGCATAATATTGAAAATCACTTAGTTAATATTGAATGATGAAGTACAGGACAAAAATCTTACATAGTTCCTGAGAGGTTACCCTAGATTTAAGTGCTCTAAGAATGAGAATTTGGGAACACAATATTCGCTATCAAAGCAAAATTTCACATGTAGCCCTAAGCCCTTCTACTTCAGCCAAAGCCTGTATCTTATAATATCCCTAAATAAAAAGTTACACCATTTGTGAAGTAACCACAGGAGAAAAAAACAATCATTTTTCTTCTTCTCTGTAATAAAAATAAAATAAATAGCAGTCGATCAGTTGTCTTTAAAGTCTGCATCTCACATATATATATTAGTTTAAATACATTATTCTATTTTAGTCAATATTGAATATCCATAAAAATAACATTGAATGTTGTACATAGAATTTAATTACCCAAACATCATTAGCCAACACATTGCAAGCAAATGGCTTAACCTCCGTCATTCTCAGATTTCTCATTTATAAACGAGGCATAATGATAGCTATCCCATGGATATATTGGATGGCTTGAATAACATAATGTATATAACAATACTGTGCATTGCTATTTAAGTATCTTTTGTTATTATGAATTCCAGAATGTGGAAATTGGCATTGAGAGTGAGGAGCATCTCCCAACCACTGAGCAGCATAATCAATGATGATTTGAGAATATCATATAATTGATAGTAAAATTACAGCATTTTCATTGAGCATATGTATAAACTGTGAATAGCTTCAAATGAAATCATTATGAATATGTTCATATTATACTCTAAAATGCAATCATATGGCAGAAATCTATGAATGCAAGTGCTCAAAAATAAAACCATCAGCATATGTACTCTGTAGTTAAGGCATGCTTAGCATTACACAGATAAGCAACATTTCTCTAAGTATGATTTCAGACTTGCAACGTGGCAGGCATTGTTGAATCAAGGCCTTTCCACCTGTCATGAATACTAATTCAATAATTATTTATTTTATTTTCATAAAACAAAATAAACTCTCCAATTATGAACTTATGAAATATAATGATTTGTAAATTAGAAATAGTACAGGAATTGTTTAAAGAGCAAAGTTACATTTCCAGTTCTAATGTTTTGTATTTTAATGACATTTATGGAGATTTAATCTTAGGAAAATTAATTCGTTTTTATGCAAGTTTCAGAGATGGTAGAGACTAGGCCCAAACACTGTATTATATTATTTAAAAACCTTGCAATATAGGATAAAATCAGATAATAAGAAAATGTAAAAATATAATTTAAATGTTGTAGATATATCAAATGATTCTTGAAAGATGTGATTTGACAAAGACCTATATGTAAGTGCATTTTATTTAAGAAGTAAAAGCATTGTGTCTGCACAACTGGGAACTGGGGAAGCACGTCCTACAACCATGTAGACTACTTTTTGGAAGAAATATTGAAAATGATTACAAAGAACAAACTTGAAGGCTCTTCTGAAATTGCTTCTTCAAGGGTAATTTTAAAGGTAAGAAATATAAAAGGAATTGAAACCAGGAATGAAACGATCCAGGGTACCAAAGATTTATCACGTTCCCAGATTTATCACAGGCCACTTTTCTTCCAGAAGTGTTTCTCATACTTGCAAAATTATGACTTTAATAATTAAAACAGGACAGAATTTTTGAACTCTCCTAGTAGGATCATATTATAATTTTTCCTATAGTGCTATGTTATATTACAAAGAGTTTATAAACACCAGACTACAATTTCATATTTATAAATTAAGTCCTTTGGCATCTTTTTCTCAGAAATTAATTACATATAAAAATAATTCTTATGAGATAATGACTCTGAATAAATATTATGGAAGGTTTAAAAGCAAGAAACCGTTTTTACCAATGTCACGCGGTAGAATGTTTCAAAACGCTATCATTTACCACTGTCAGATAGTGACGTATTTCAAGTATAAGGATAAAAATTACATGAATCATGAGATGCAGCTTCCTGTGCAGGGCTTTCCGAAACCTGTTCGTACTAAAACGAATGAAGAACGAATTATCACCTTGAATGATGTGTTTTACATAAGGGACACTAGATAAATGTCAAGCCTTTTCTTCTCCCCTGAGAATTAGCAGAATTAACTAACTTAGAACAGGTTTGCCAATTCATTTTTATAACCCTTCATTTATCCACAAGGTTGGTATACCCAAGGGAGATCTCTCTTTCTCTCTGTCTCATTCCTATAAAATCTCCATTTCTATCATGAATTGGAAAGATTTCCTTCTTCAGTCAGCTGAAACTATTATTTATTGAGCATCAACTATCTATCAGTTCTGAATTAAAATTTAAAGGACTCATCTACAACTCAGGCTGTGGAATTGACTTTACAAATGCAAATAATGTAAACTAATTCTATGTACCTGCATATTAGCCCAAAATAAAAAAAAAATGATAATCAATTTATATGGAGATATGGAACAAAATAAATTCCTTAAGAACCATAGACTCTAAAAATAAATTAAACTTGTATAGAGATAATTTCTATACAATTTGATAAAGGTTAAGAAAAGAATTGTGCTAAGTCTTTTAGTATATTTATATTTTTGGTATATTGTTATATATGTCACATAATTTTGAAATCACTTATTCCTTTATGGATATCTCAGAGGTGGTTACCATAGTAAGATACTTACAGCCCTGCATGACACAGTGCCTAAAACACAGATCATAAGCAGTATAATTCATGTCACGTGTAACGTAATCCAAATATACTTTATGATGCATCTTTAGTGTGTGTTCTTAGAGATTTTATAATTCACAAATACATTGATATTATTATTAAGTTACTTTTTATCATTTCTTCTTTTTTTTTTTTTATTGTTGGGGATTCATTGAAGGTACAATAGGCCAGGTTACACTGATTGCAATTGTTAGGTAAAGTCCCTCTTGCAATCATGTCTTGCCCCCATAAAGTGTGACACACACCAAGGCCCCACCCCCCTCCCTCCATCCCTCTTTCTGCTTTCCCCCCTCCATAACCTTAATTGTCATTAATTATCCTCATATCAAAATTGAGTACATAGGATTCATGCTTCTCCATTGTTGTGATGCTTTACTAAGAATAATGTCTTCCACTTCCATCCAGGTTAATACGAAGGATGTAAAGTCTCCATTTTTTTTAATAGCTGAACAGTATTCCATGGTATACATATACCATAGCTTATTAATCCATTCCTGGGTTGGTGGGCATTTAGGCTGTTTCCACATTTTGGCGATTGTAAATTGAGCTGCACTGAACAGTCTAGTACAAGTGTCCTTATGATAAAAGGATTTTTTTTCCTTCTGGGTAGATGCCCAGTAATGGGATTGCAGGATCAAATGGGAGGTCTAGGTTGAGTGCTTTGAGGTTTCTCCATACTTCCTTCCATAAAGGTTGTACTAGTTTGCAGTCCCACCAGCAGTGTAAAAGTGTTCCCTTCTCTCCACATCCAAGCCAGCATCTGCAGTTTTGAGATTTTGTGATGTGGGCCATTCTCACTGGGGTTAGATGATATCTCAGGGTTGTTTTGATCTGCATGAAAAAAGCCAACAATCCCATATATCAATGGGCAAGAGACATGAATAGAACTTTCTCTAAAGATGACAGACGAATGGCTAACAAACACATGAAAAAATGTTCATCATCTCTATATACTTTTTATCATTTCATACCTGAGTGTGGGTGTATGTGTTTATATATGTGTATATATACATTTCCATTTTGAAAAATATAGAAAATGCCAAAAGCATTATAAATTTTAAATTATGCATATGTATATTTTTCATGATTCTTTCCAACCAAAATTAAGTCTATGACAAAATGTAATATATATTTACTTTGTATTTTAATGTCATTGACAGATGTAAGCATTTAGTAAGTTGAATTTTTAGAAAATTGATGAGTTGAATATTCAAATATCAATATTAATTTAATTTCCATTATTTAAAACCCAAATGATACCATGGCTCAAGTTTTCTAAATTCTGTATAAACCAAAGTCATTTTGCAGGTTTTCTAAAGCCTTGTGTTAAATATAACAAATACAAAGCAATAAACACAGTTGGGGTTTCGTCTAGTTAGTGGCAGTTAAGTATAATTTCTTCATTTAGTCCTAAAAGGAAAGTTATAAAAAGACCTAGGTTTCGTTTTCTTCTAAAACTTGAAGTATTCTATCAAGAAAGGTCAGAACATTTTTACCCCAAAAGTGCCCACTTAACACAATGAAGTTAAATGTATACCGTGTACACCTGGGGCTCATCTTGTTTTTCATCTCCATTCCCTGCACAAAATTAAGCTAAGTAGTTATCAATTGGGGTTTAAAATGTGTATTATGGTTAATAAATGATTGCTGTCATCAAATATTGGCTATATTTTTGTTCCTATGCTACTCCATCTGTGTTATTATAAGCTCTGTGATCTTGGAAGACTGTCTGGTTTCTGTACATTCATTTTTACCCCCAACTACCTTAAGCGAGTATTTCCAAATTTTAGTGTCATTGTTGATGTGAAAACTCACCCCAGTAACTGGCAGGCAGTTGGTACACAGTAAAAGCTGTGGGTAGAGTGCAATGTGATGTCATAGAAAGATGACATATTATAACTGAAAGGAATGTTACATTTTTATTTCTTATACCAGGTATAAAACATGGAAAATTGCTAGCAAGACTAACTTAAAAGCAAAATTGGGAATGGAAGGTAGGCTACAAGCTTTTAATATATTGATTATTTTGAGTGATATATACAGTATCCTATTTCCATGCCCTGATATTGAATCCTGAAATGGTAATAAAAGCAATAATTTTTAATGGTTTTGAATGGCTGTGGTTGCCCCATATTTTCTTTTTTTGTTTTTATGGAGACAGAGTCTCACTTTATTGCCCTCTGTAGAGTACAGTGATGTCATAGCTCACAGCAACCTCCAGCTCCTGAGTTTAGGCGATTCTCTTGCCTCAGCCTCCCGAGTAGTTGGACTACGGGTGCCCGCTACAACACCCAGCTATTTTTTTGTTGCAGTTTGGCCAGGGCCAGGTTTGAACCCGCCACCCTCAGTGTACGGGGCCAGCGCCCTACTCACTGAGCCACAGCGGCCTCCTGCCCCATATTTTCAACTGGAAAAATGTACCCACACCAGAAATGTGGGTAGCAGCACTGACATTCTGACTTTCATGAAGAAAATTCTGTGAAAACTACTGGTAATATTTCAAAGTGAGCATGTCTTCAATTCACTCCCACCAGAAGCTTCCAGGGTTGACAGTAAGACCCCAGGAACTCCTAAGATTAAACTTAAGAAATTTATACTCACAGGTTTGCCATAAAAGAAATCACATATTTCCAAAAAGAGAATTTTGTGGTTCCCAAATGAGGAAAAAGATGACTTACTTGGTCAGCATTTTTGGAAAGGAGGCCAATGAACAGAAAAATAAATACATTGATAAGGCTGTACATATTATAGGATGATACAGTAATAGTAAAAGAGGGTTATTTAAAACTTGGTTTAGCAAATGAGTTTATAACTTAAGATAATACGTAACCAAGCTACTTTAGATCAAATTATGTCTAATTGTTCATACTTGTTTTTCAACTTAGAATATTCAAGTCCCTGAAATTATATCTGGTGAATTATTACATGGAGTCACTCGTTTGATTGATATTTAAAAATATGAGTTTATTATTTATTGTTCACTAATGCTTTCATTCTTTTTTATAGGTATCCAGAATTTTGAACATAAAAACAAGGAGAGATGTCATTTTTGATTTTAGCTAAGGTAAAATTTCAAAGTGTTCATCTCAGTATCTTTAGTTTAATAATTCAAAGTAAAGTTACAAATTCACAGAAATTCAAGACATTTCAAAGTTTGAAAGAATTAGAATACAATGTGTTCCGATGTTTTGAAGAAACTTTCATTACTCAAGTGGCAAAATACATGGGACTACAATAAAAGGAATTTTTTTTACAGATTAGCAATGATTACTAGTTTATTTTTGTATAATTCATAGGATTACAATACAAGAAAAATGAGTGAGATAAAACATCTGCTAAATTATCAATGAGACACTATAATTTTGCTACTTTTCTTGGCAAATGAGCCACTCATTAAAGTGTTACAAATGTGTTAATTTTGTTAGCATATTTAATTTTGTGATATGAATAATAAATGTTAATTACGTTAAACAATACACCTCCCCAAAAGAAGATTTACGTCTCCAAATTATTGAAGTTTAGTAAAATATTATAGAAATGAATGCTCAAATAATGGATTTTTCCTCCTGATTTATATAAAAAAGAGGCAAATGCCAAAACAACATTGTATTATTGTTATGTTTTTATAATATTAAAATAATTTTTTCAATGTATAATGTTATATAATTTTTATTGTATGATCTAAGGTCCATAATTTCAAATATTTTGAAACTGTAACACCAAAGACTATTCAGTTGTATACAGCAGAGCTAAGATCAAAATCAAGAAAATGTAAATGTCAATTACTTGCAAAATGCAATTATCCAGACAGTGTCTTCATTCAGTCCTCTGTGAGTTTATGGTGTCTTTATTTTTCTGTATAATCAGTCAATGATGGTTAACTGTCATTCACCACATGCTGATGTAATAAACACACCAGAGCAGATTATATGATCGAATTTGCTATTACTTTCCCTTTTCTGGATAAGGACAAGTATAGTTTTCATAACAAAACTTTATTTAGTCAATAAACTAGTTTCTTTAAACCACATTTTTTTAAAACTTCAGTCACTATTTTTGTTTCCAAAAGTAGTTTTAGTGGGCTAATCACACAAATAAATAATGTTTTAAATCAACATAATATTCCAACAAGGAAATTCTGTATATTTCCTAGTCTATGTTCCAATTATTTAGATTCTATTTATTCCAAAAATAATTATGAATGATGATGAAGAATTAAAATGGCAACATTAAAGCATGAATGAAATATAAGAAAAACTACTTAGAACAAAAACTAATCAAAATGTTATAGCAAGACAGACCTGCTGATACTACTAACCTTGAAAATACAAGCGGTTTTGCTCAGCTGTGTAAAACTTTTAATTTCTAATACAAGGCACATTAACACTTTATTTTCTTAAGCTTATCCATCGTATTCTAAATGGTAAATATTTGATTTTACAATTGAGTGATTTATGTTTTATCGTAAAGAAAGTTGGTTGGATTCCACTTGGTAAAGTTATATCCTAGGATTTTCTAAGAAAAATGTCAACTTGGAAGGTTGTGAATTTAATTTGGAATCACCTGCTGAGTTCTCCGTGGAATATGTGATAATTCAGAAACCATTTCTCCTACTTTTTGAGAATATGAGAAATAAAAGAGGAAGCTTCATTATAAGGTTTCTTTGTGACTCTTCTCCCATGACAAATAGATTTACACTGAGTCTTGGGGGGTAAATATCTGAAAGAAACCTTAGAAACTCAGGCAGTTTATTAAAAACATACGTCCAGCAGCATTTTTCTTCCAAGTCTATCCTAAAAGCTCTGAGGTTAAGAAAAAATATCAAATAAATAAAGGTATGCATGATATTTTTGTAAGGAAAATGATATCCTCAGTGGATAGATCTTGACAAATTTGTTAAACTGACTGTATTTGTCCAAGATCCAGGCTATCTCGCTTTCCCCTAACCTCAGCTTGTTACACTAATTTTAACTGTATTTTATTCTCCTGGGAACTTTCAAGATATATAGAACTTAGCTCCTATAAAAGATCAGAGAAGAATGAAAACCAATGTCTTTATAAGGCAAAAGGATGGCTCAATCATTGGCAAGGACTTACCATGTGCTTTTTATATTATTGTTTCCTTCATTCCTGATGTGTCACTCCAAAAATTTTATGAGAATATTACTTATACTATCAAAATATATCCTCAGTCAAGATATAAATTTTCACAGGATGGCCATATATTTAAAACGTCTCTCTAGTGATCCATAAGCATGTCTCCATATGCTGAGCAAACCTACTCCTTTGCTAGGGAGAATAATGTTTCAACTGCTGGAAACTTCTCGTTCCCAATTCACCGTGTATTTGGTCTGTCTTTTTCTCCCACTGTGCAAACAGATTCTTTTGCAGCTATACTTGATGTGCTGTCAGAAGGGTTGAAATCTGACATGACCCATGAGATGGAGAGGAGCATCCAAGACAACCCAGAAAATAAACTGGAGCCCTGTCTTGCCCATGGTCTCGTGATCACCTGCTGTGAATGTCTGCTTAAACCATTCTGTGCCTGCTCCACATCAGTGCACCAACCGCAACTACAGAATTTACTGGAAACGAAGATGCAATGGATTTTGAACCCTACTTTAATTTTTTTCAGCGTTTTTTGTTTGTGTGTATACATATAGATCAATACATTTAATAGTCAAAGAAAATTCACTCAGATTCAGAAATATTTTCTAGTTTTTGCAACTGTCTTTAGATGTTGGGTTAAAGTTGAAAAATAAATGGAAAAATAGGGAAATTTTCTTTTTTAAAAAATCCACTAATCATGTATTACTTGGATTGATTTAAAAAAAAAAAATCTCTTACCAGTTTTAGATGAAGCAGAGTGGTACAAGGAAAAGATAGTAAAGAAAAAAAAATTCTTATTTCAAGAGCCTCACAATTTACTTGGCATTTAAAACAAAGAAAATATACCTACAGTCAATAGCATGTGATTTGTTATTCAGCTACAAATCTTCTTCCTCTCCTTTAGTAAATATCTGGGGCATACAGTTACATACAGTGGGATCATTAAAAACAAATCTTTTCCTCGTCTAAATTTAGCTATGTTTAATAGTCCTTTGTATTTAAAAATGATTGTCCCTGGCCGGGTGCAGTGGCCAATGCCTGTGATCCCAATCAGGAGCCCAAGACCACCCTGAGCAAAGCAAGACCCAGCCTCTACTAAAACTAGAAAAAATTAACGGGCATAACACATGGGTGTAAACCAAACGCCCTGGGTGAGAGGTTCTTTTACAACTGGAACTTTATGTTGGAAGTAAGTACAACATAATTTGAAAATGTAGACCCTCATATTAATTTTAAATTAAAAAAAAAAGAAAACACCTACCCAGGTGTTGTGGCGGGTGCCTATATACCTAGCTACCTGGGAGGCTAAGACAAAAGGCCCAAAGTTTGAGCCCCAAAGTTTGATATTGCTGTGAGCTATGATGCTACAGTGCTCAACCCACGGTGACTGCTTGTGACTCTGTCTGAAAGGGTAAATAAAAAAAATAAAAATGATTTCCCTGGCCTATCATCGTTACTGACTTGTAATGATGTTATTTACTAATAAAATCTCACTTATGCTATTTTCTACCCAGCATACTTATTTAAAATTTGGCTAGGCTAGCATGAGATTTTAGTCTGTTTTATGAAAATGAGAACATTTGACCAGCCTCCATTGCAAAGATTATAGTAGCTTGCTTTTATCATCAAATTGTTGAATATAGCTTACTAAGAACATATGTTTTTAAAAATCCTTGTATGTGTTAGAGAAGAAATCTGTGTACTCAAAAATACTTTATGAAGGACAATATCCTTTGGTTTAGTATTTATTCCTATGCTGGGTCAACTTATATATATGCCTACAATTTTGAGTAAGCTACAAATGAACACTGGAAATTAATAATTTTAATTCATCATGTAATATGATGTTAAAATTAAATATTTTGATTTGATTCTAATTTTATGCCATATGAGGACTTTCAAAAGTATTATTGATTTTAAGATGTACATGAACTATTTTTAAGCTTCCTCACTGTGTGACTCCGTTCTTCCCTCTGCCCCTCAGATGAACTCCCTCAATCCCCATTATGGCCACCGTGCCTTCCAAACAGACCGCGAGTACAACCCTTCTTTTGCATTCTGCATGATGGCCTTCTCAGCTCAAGATGAGACCTGGGCAGGAGCTTTCTAACACGTTCTGCCTTCTAAAATCTCTCACTAGTGGTCTCAGATCCCACACCTGCCCGTTGGAGGCAGATGGTGAAAACTCAGTTGTGATGCTCTGGAGGCCACTGAGCCTCTGGGCCCTGCTGAAGGCTGAGCCAGCAACGTGGAAATGTGGACTGTGTTCCATCCTATCTTTGCCATTTTAAGAGCTTTCCATTCTGCTTGTGGTTTTTGTCTGGGTCTCCTACCTGGAAATAATGGCTATCAGTTCAACCTTTCTCAGGCTGCTCCCAGGAAACATTCCTGAAGGCATAGTGAACATGCTTTCACTATGTCTTTTCCTTTCCCTTTCACTATGTCTAACGGGAAAGAATTCGTGATTGAAGTTTTCAGTCTTCAAAGGCAGGCCTGTTAGCCCCGTCCATATCCGTGGCTTTCTGTAAGCTGACCTGATACTTAAACCAGCCTGCTTGTCCAGCGGTTGACCCAGTCCTCTCAAGGCCAGACAACCACCCGCTCTTACTCTTCACCTCCGTTTGCTTCCTTTTTTCTCTGCATTTTCCCTGTAATAACTCTCACTTCTCCAGTGGGTGAGGGTTAGCTTTACCCTTGCTTTTAATATCTCTCTGCCGAATTCTTCACCATCAAGGCTCATCTAACCGCACCTAGCTCTTCTTCTTCCTTGTTAGAATTCCTTTGATTCTTGCTTTCTGTACCGTATAAATTGGATGTTTCATAGAATCCTTGATTTAGTAAATTCAGTTGGAACTTGGAGACAATGTAGTCTAATTCTTTTTTGTTGTCGTCGTTTGTTTTTTTTGAGACAGAGTGTCCCTGGGTCGCCCTCAGTAGAGTGCTATGGTGTCACAGCTCACAGCAACCTCAAACTCTTGTGCTTAAGCAGTTCTCTTGCCTCAGCCCCCCAGGTAGCTGGGACTACAGGCGCCCACCACAATGCCTGGCTATTTTTTTGTTATAGTTGTCATTGTTGTTTACCAGGCCCGGGCCAGGTTCAAACCCACCAGCCCTGGTGTGTGTGGCCGAAGCGCTACCCAGTGAGCTACGAGCACCGAGCCTATAGTCTAACGCTTGCATTTTGTAGCGGTCTAGGCACAGGAACTGACTTTTCTGATACAAGCAGTTAATGGTAGAAAAGGATTCAAACCCTCGTATTAATAATTGCTGCTTCTCCTTGTCTTTATTGTAAGATTCAAAACTTTTCAAAGAAAGAACATCATTTGTTATATTTCTTATGTCCCCATTCTGAAAATACAAATGCAAACTTCAATAACCTGATGAAATCTTGTGACCTTGTCCAAGACTAAAGCAATGACATTCAATTTCAGACAAAGAACAAAGCTGTGTTCTATGGAGCGGTCAAATCCTGGTGATTTACAAGCAGATTGCTTGTTGACTTTGCTGTTCATTCTCTCCTTGTACCGTCCTCACCTTGACTCTGCGCAGTCCACCTTGACACTGCCGTCCCCTCTTACACGCCGCTGAGTCCAGGTGCTGTATCTCTCCTGATTAAGCCCATAAATATTGATTGTGCAATTATTGGAATAACTGATGCTGGTGTCAGTGTCATCCTAGGCTACTATGATTACCTGACCAGAGTGGCTGAGATGGGATGGATGTGCCTCCCATCACTTCCCGTTTCTGTAGTGGATATTTCATCTGGAAGATTAGCTCTAGTCATGGTTACCTGTGGATTTGTTAATGCAAATCACAACTGCCCACTTGATGTTCTAATGCAACTTTGGTGATAAACACAGTATGTATAAAATTACGAGACACTTAAATGAGAACACAAAAATGCAACTTACGAAATGTGTTGATTTGTTTAATACTCCAATACCCTGACCCTTTCAGACGCTGTTTCTCGGCACAAACAATATGGGTGAATTCATCAAGACTGTTTTAAAGATCCTCTGCCTCAGGTTTATATAAACACAATAATACCTTACTGGGTTATATGTACCATAACTTTCTTTTTGCAGGCACTTGGGCACACACATCACACATTTTGTAGAATACCAGCACATAAATGATTAAAAACATGTTAGTCTGTGACCCTGATTCCTTTCCGTGTTTTTTCTAAACATCTGACAGCTCCACCACTGCTGTCTGCAATGCGGAAATAGGAGCATTTTCTCTATCAGAAGACCAAAACAAGGGGGAATTATAGCTAGAGGGACTTAGATTAGATAACAAAAAGAACTTCCTGGATGCCTACACAATTATCTGAAAGATCACTTAAGCAATAGTTTTCCTTCCCTTGATGGGAATTAGTAAGAAAGACACAATTATCTTAAGAGGTTCCATTCTCTGTGATTATTTTCACAAAATAGCATCTCTTAGAATTTCTGTGAAGGGATCAGATACATTTTAAAGAAACCCTGCCACTAAACAAGGGCACAAAATACGGATTTATTTTTAATTAAGCTCTGGGTTAGCAGAAAGCAATGCAAAATAGGAAAGCCATTCCTGTGGTCTCAGAGTGAGCCTTCAGAGCCCCTTTAGATCAGGCATCTATACAAGGTGAAGAAAAGAAACAGATTCTGTTTCTATGTCACACACAACTTTTACCTCTTATCCAATTTTCACCTCAGGATACAAAATATGAACATGATACTGTTCTCCACTTGAAACCACATCAGGAGAATGGAGGCTCTCGTGACACCTCCCACTCCCTTTGTTAATCTGACAAGTGCCACATGTTGGAGCTAATATGCTATTCGGTTCTTATCTTCCTAAATTCACATCTCGGAAAGCCAGCACAGGCTAGAAAAACAATCTGGATTCTGGCCACATTGCAGGAGTTAAGATAGGCTTTGGTTCCTGCCTTAGAATTTCCTGACCTGGGAGTAAAAATTCCACATTTAAGCCATGCTGTCATTTAGATGAGTTCCATTGTAATGGCATATCTACAAACCAACATTTTCTGAATAGGACCTTGCTCCATTTGGTGCTTTCCTGGGGAAGTTTTATCAGTGCTCTGATGTACAGTAACCTGATAAGTCTTTATTTAGCTCCCATACATCACTCCTTAACCTTCACTGGAGGCTACAGGCCTCAAGGCCTCAATGCCCTCCTGCTTTTGGGTTCACCACTTGTTGACCCAGATGAACAGGATATCTTTTGGCAGAATTTTAGATTTCAAGGTTCAATAAGGTCTCCCTAATAGCGTTGACTTCTGCAGACCTATCTATTTATATATGAGAAGGTTTGGAATCTTCTACATTTAGCTGTACACATCATATCATAACACACATGTGTACACACATAATCAGCATCTGATAGCATTATCATAGTTTAAAACAGACAAGTGCATAAGTAAAATCTCTAAGAAATATTGATCTTTAAAAAAAATTCAATTTTTTGTAATGACTTTTCCTCGTACCCAAACTATTTGTACTTTATTTGTGTGTAAATTAATAAAATTCAGAAGTATAATGGTCAAAATTGCTTTTGAGATGGGAAATTATTAAAATCTGTGTGAAAAATTCTTAAAGACACTAATACTTTATTGCATGAAAATGATGGTATCAAATAAAAAGATTGAAAGTGAAAAACAAAAACATCTTTTTGTGATCCCAGATTCTACCTGAGTCTCCTATCACCTCCTGGAGCCTGCTGAGGCTTTGGGGACATTATCAGAGTGATCTTAGATTACGCTATAAAACAATACACTCCAATTAAATTTTGAGTTTCTTGATTTCATTCATAGACATTTGGTCATAGGCAGTGCTCTTCTAGAAGAAATTTCATCAGAACTTTGCCTTACAGCATGACGGGCTGTTTTCCAGACTACAAAGATAAAAGGACTTTCTAGGAAGAAGATGCAGAAAGATCAAAACACGAAAGTCCTAAGAGGACAAGACCTTCAGAAAATGATCAATATTCACTTAAGAATGGTCCATTGTCGGGGCTGCGCCTGTGGCTCAGTCGGTAAGGCACCAGCCCCCTATACCAAGGGTGGGTGGCGGGTTCAAACCCGGTCCCGGCCAAACTGCAACCAAAAAATAGCCGGGCGTTGTGGCGGGCGCCTGTAGTCCCAGCTACTCGGGAGGCTGAGGCAAGAGAATCGCTTAAGCCCAGGAGCTGGAGGTTGCTGTGAGCTGTGTGATGCCACGGCACTCTAGCAAGGGCCATAAAGTGAGACTCTGTCTCTACAAAAAAAAAAAAAAAAAAAAAGAAAAGAATGGTCCATTGTCGAACAGGAATGATTAGGTCCCAACTTCATGCAAGGTGCTTAGCCCAGATGGTCATGCTCCTGTGACCAGCATATCTTGCAGTAGAGCTTTTGTCCTTATTCTGCTAGTAGCAGAGAGAGCTTTGCACTTAGTTTTTAATTAGAAGTTCTACCTAGAATAAAGCCAGTATCTCCTTGGGAAGTTATGAGAAATGAACTTCGTGAGCCCACCTCCGACTTAATCACCCACTCTACGGGTGAAGTCCTGAAAACACATTTTTAATAAAACCTCCTGGTAAATCTGATGCTCTCTGGCTAGGGGTAGTTTATCCCTAGCTAAAAAAGCTAAAAAAAAAAAAAGGCAAAAAATAAAACAAAATAAAACAAAATTACTAAAGATCTTGCCACAGCTTAAAGGTAGACTTACTTCTATTTATTTTCAGCAAATAGAAAGGCTTTCCTTTGTATGGACCACTCATACTTTGTCATGGATTATTGACTACTTGAATAAAAACTCCCCTATCCTGGATTTGAATGTCATTAACCTTCCCAGGAGTTAATAATAATGATAATGCTTATTATATGTTAGTAAGCTTGCCTGAAAAATGCTAAAGAAAACATATGTGTTTATATATTTGTATATATTCATATCTATTATGGCTCACACCTGTAATCCTAGCACTCTGGGAGGCTGAGGTGGGTGAATTGCACTGAGCTCAGAGGTTCAGAGGTTCGAGACCAACCTGATCCAGAGTGAGACCCCACTGCTACCAAAAAAATAAAAATAAAAAAGCCGGGCATTGTGAAGGGTGCCTGTAGTCCTAGCTACTTTTGATGCTGAGGCAAGAGAATAGTTTAAGCCAAAGAGTTGGAGGTTGTTGTGAGCTGTGACGCCATGGCACTCTACCCAGGTGACATAGTGAGACTCTATCTCAATTAAAAAAAAAAAAGAAAGAAAGAAAAATAAAAGTTGTACCTCCAATATCTTTGAAAACGAACAGTCATATTCATCATAGGTAGTGATATCACCAAAAGTAGCAAAATTAAAAAATATAAAGTGAATTTAAGAGAGGATAATCAGGTATAAGCATTTCTCAGCAGAGGAGCTATTGGCATTTTGTGTAGGTCAAGCTCTAACTTTTATTTTGTGGATGGAAAGAATTTTAACTTCCTGGCCTTTCCTATCAATCCTAACTGCATCGTGGACCTTGTTACTTTCAACACAGGGCTGTAGATCTCAACTCCTCTCAGGAAGACTGGAGGTGAGGGCCCCGCAAACAGGGGACAGCTGGAAAGAGTGTGGAGGAGGGGAGGACCTGCCAGGTTGCTCATAGGAAAATGAGGGGGTAATTTCCCCGGTGAAGCCCTCTTGCCTCACTCATAAATGCAGGGTTTGGATTGGACATCTACAGCAGAGGACTCCGCACGTTGCTTAGTTCACGGCACAAAGTAGAAATTCAAGAAACCTTAACAGAAATGAGGTGAACTAATGTGCCATCCACAACCTGACTCATAAAATTATAATGGCTATTCTGTTAAAAATAGACTGTGGATAACAACATGCCTAAGAGGTGAGTACTTTTTTTTTTTTTTGATGACTTTCAATTGAATGACCTCATTTTTCACGGTTCCAATGAAACAAATTAGCACAAAAATGCTTAAACATAAAATAACTGAAACACAGATGATAAGAAAAAATATTAAAATGTAATAAAGTGCAAAATTTAAGTAATTTTGTTTTTACTTGGATATATACAAAAAATAATAGAGGGGAGGAAATAAAATAGAAAGCTGGAGTATATAAACATACATTTTAAAAATAAAAATGTTAATTGCAGTCTCAGAATCAGATTGTTGTATGGTGGAATTCTCCCAAATGTTTAATAAACACCCAATTTACATTTTGTATGAGATGTTCACAAAAATAGGAAAAGATCAGAAATTCACACTGTATTTCATTGGTCTGGTATAATCTTGGTTTCAAAATCACATAAGGATGTTCAAGCAAATAAAATCATAGCCTCAAAGCACATGTGAATCCATCAATAAAAAATTGACTTAAAACATGTACTTAACAAAATATGGCATTTTAAAACTACTAGTTAGAAACTGCAAATTGGTGGGATTACACCTGTGGTGCATCTTACAAGGGTATGTGTGAAACTTAGTAAATGTCTTAACACAATAACTAAGAAAAAGCCAGGAAGGCTATGTTAACCAGTGTGATGAAAATGTGTTAAACCGTCTATAAAACCAGTGTATGGTGTCCCATGGTCGCATTAATGTACACAGCTAGGATTTAATAATAAATAAATAAATAAATAAAAAAGAAAGAAACTGCAAATCCATGATAGCAAGGACAATAATGACCATTAGCATAATTCTACAGCAAGAACAAATCAGTTGGCTGATGAATAAAACTTAAAAACGCCAGAGACAGATCCACGTACAGATACACACGGGATGGGGTAAGGCCAAATTGCTTAGTGGAGGGTGCCAAAAAATACAACTTCATGTGGAGAGAAACTAAAATGGATCCCTAACCGTATACAAATTGGAACTGAGTGCAATTTAGAGATTCAAATATGAATGGTAAAAATATAAATATAGGTCTTACTTCTAGAACTAATAATGAAAATATGAATGATGATGATTACAATTAACAGTATCATGTTGAGGATTCCTTACACGCCAAAGGCATAAACACAGGTAAAAGTATTGAATTTCATTACATCAGAATTGAAGGTTTTCGCTCACTGAAACTTTGTCTACAGACGTCTTTGGGTGGTAGCCTCTCCTTAAGCCATAATTGGAAACTCGGTGGCTGGCGGCTCAGGTTGGGAGGTGAAGGCCTGTGAAATTTTAAATCCACCTGAAAGTGAACTGAATGTTCTATTGATTTTTATAGATTTGTCAGGGAGAAGGGAACTCAGAAATAGAAGAATACAGCTCAGCAGCCAATTACTAAAATATCACAATAAGGTCTACTTCAGCACTAAAATTTTATGATTTTTAACTGAAGAATGAACCTTGACTTAAATAATTTGTATAAGGGAAAATGTATGCAGTTGAAGGAGTTAGGATGTGAAGAGAGTGTGGATATTCTGCTTTCACTGACACTGCTTTCACTTTGGTATGAAACGGATATAAAAATGCTGGAGAACTGAGATCTCACTTTCCCACTCCCTGTCTGGGTAACCTGTGGCAGGTTACTTTCTCCAGCTAATATTTTTACCACCTGTGATATGTGAATAATTCTTTCTATCTTGCATGGATACTTAAAATAACCTGGCTCCCAATATGCACTCAGTGACAGTTAGCTCTAAAAGTTACAAATATATTTCTATTTTTATATAATTAATGGTACCTTTATAGTTAGAGTTCAGAAAGAAACATTTAAAATACAGGAGATTAAGACTTTGAAATCTCTCCAAAGTTCATTTTAGTAATACACATAACATTCTTGCTCCTTAGCTATATTCAGTCTTGAAAAAATCCAAATTAAATGAGCATTGACAAGTTATAGATTTTGATCATAAGCAAAACAGAGAAGAAAAACGGGGGTGAATTGTGCTATAACAAATCTTCACGTGCATGTTCACATATTTGTGTGTTTATGTTTGAAAGTGTGCACATGTTGTGTGCGGTTGTGAGGGTCTGAGAACATTAACAGTGCAGGCATCCTCTCTGTGTGTATATATCATGTTGGGAAGAAAAACTAAAAGAAAAATTCATCTTCTCAGAAAGTACATTGGCACATAAGTCACCACCATAGGCAACGATTAGGCTCTGGTTTTGACAGGTCAGAGGGGAAAACAACGTCATTTTTTTGAGTTAGAGCTTTAGAATCAAGGCCTCCTTTCCTGCAGGCTGAACGGTAAACATTCACAGAGGAGAAGTTTCTAATTTTGGTTTTTATATTACTATCCAAGGCCTCATAAGGCTGTGGGAAAGTGACAATAAAACCAATGTGGAATGTTTAAGATGATAATTTCCCAGTTCTTATATATTTATATCATCTTAATTTTCCATCAACACTCTTAACTATACTTTTATTATAGAACTTTTAGTGTAAATGAAACTTACACATTCATTTATAATATACTGTATCTTTAGCCCATGACACCTTAGCATGAAATTAAGGCAGGGAAAAGACCTGGAATGGGATCCAACTCTCACTAGCATAACAAGAAAAGGGATTTAACGATCGTAAGAAGTGGAACGTGCCTGGTTGATTCTTCACTAGAAGGCTTCAGGTCATCTTGACTAAAACTAGCCAAATGTGTGTGTGCTTGTATATGTGTATGTATGTGTGTGTGTGTACACATGTATGTGAAGGCTAAAAGCACATGTTCTCTGGCTTCACTTAACTTGATAATACTTGTTCTCCTAATTCTCTTTCCATGTGTTCTGGCTTATCCTTTCACTGCTAATCTTACTAATCTCTGAGTGGAAAACTATACCATCTAAAGTTTTATAACCACCCCAAAAACTATAGAATATCTGACTTATTTTATACACAGAAAATGAATGGTATGAGAACAAAAAAATATCAATTACAGCAGACCATACTCTACAATCAAGTCAGAAAATTTTATTTAATTAAAACTTACTCTGTAATAATTTTATGTGTATGTGTGTGTTTTGAGGAAAACAAAAGAAAATCACTACTTTTATTGCCATAATTTTTACAGGTTTAAGAAAGGAAAACTATGGCCCGTATTACATTAACTATAAATTAAATATAATTCCTAATGTTTAGTAACATTCCAGAGTCTCTTAGTCTCTGAAGATTCTTATTCTCTGTTCCTTAAGAACTGATCTTCCAAAGAGGAATTAAAATATTATCTATTTCTGTCATTTCTTAAAAGTAGTTTGGTTCTGAGCTTAGAATTTAGGCCAGGAGGTAAAACCTACCACATAACTATCATTCTCCTGTAGTTATCTTTTCTGTAGTAAGATATCATTGATACTAACTAAGACTTGGTGATGATCAGCTCTTGGTAGGAATTCAAGCTATTCCATATAACTCAAGTTTCTTAACAAAGTTTCCATCCAAATAAACATTTGCCTGGATAATCTTCTATCATGGTTTTTCTGTGTGATCAGTCCTCTACGACTGTGAATATATATTGTGTAAACGTATCACTGCACTATAAAAGGGAGTGATTTCACTTTCTCTATTGATATCAAAGAGTCAATCATTAAAGTTTTCCAAGGGTAACTCAATACTACTAAAATAATTTGGAGGAGAAAACCAAGGAATTTATTTATCGTAACCATCAGCTAATAATAATATATGTTGGTCAATAGTAGACAGAATTCTGACTTAAAAAGTTCAGGCTTAATAGATAATACTTCAAATACATACACTTTTTGCTTTATATTATCATTCCTTTATTCTGTTTTCCTATTGTTTTGAAAACTACAAAAAAAAAAAAAATGGTTTCCAAGGATTATTTCCACTCAACTATGTAACCGGGCCCCACCTTTGTGACCATCTACTGAGACAAGCCTTAGACAATATAGCACCTCACACCTGAAGTCTGGTTTTGTTTGGATGATAATGACCCTTAAGGAATTGAATATAATAAATTTTCATTATAGTAATGATGGTAATTAGTTTTCATCTTTTGAATATAAAATATTCATTATGTAAGAAAACAAAAATTATTTGATGAGACTAGTTCTTGTGGGTAAAATATTTGATACAATATTTAAAAGGAGTAGGATCTTTAGTCTTTAGACAAAGGGAGAGATTTCTTATTGATTACAAGTTGGCACTGGGGGCAGTTTCTAAAAAGGATTCCAAATTTGTTGAACAATGGCAGTCATTTTGGAACCAGTATCCAACTTCACCATCTGTTCTGAAAAGTAACACTCACTTAGACATAGAAATATTTTGTTCTATGTGTAAAATGTGTCAATATAATAGAAGTTTGTTCAATTAACCCATTTAAAAATAACTCTTCATTTTACTTTGTTTTTTTTCTCTATTCTCTCCATTTTTCTCTTTAAAGCCCATGCTATAATATATTTCCTCCTGTATTAAATAAATGGCTTGTAAAAATAATAAAATTCTAAAATATGTTTATGGCATAATGTAGATAAGAAAGAGAACATTTTAGAAGTATTTGGATACCAAATGGCTGCTGAGTAATTGAACAATAGCAACACAAAAGCCAATGAATTTTTAAGACCTGTCCCTTAAAGTAAATTTATGACAGAGTGCATTCCCGTGAAATTCTGAAGGACACATGAACTGTATCAGCAACGTCCTTCTCATGAAAGACCTCTTCTAAAGTTTCTTTCCACCTTATCTTTTTGCAGCAGTAACAATAAATCTGGTGATTGTAACGTTATTAAGGTTATAGTGGTGAGAATCAACCCCAGGTAACTTGATATTAAAAAAAAACAAAAAAAACTTGAGAACGAAGGGAGTATGAAGTTCAAATGCCTGTCTTTATTCATTGATAACTTCATTTTCATTCATCACTAAGAGAAAGAATATCAATATAAAGACCGTGGACTAATCTCCAGGACACTCCTTCATTCAGCCTACACTCTGTTCATGCATCTCAAAGCGCGCCCAAGTGATAGCTGTGATGTTCCTGTCCAAGTGCTAATTGTTTTTGAGGAAAAAAAAAAAAAAGACCAAACAAAGCAAATAAACTGCCCTTTTATAACCTGCACTATTATGAAAAAGTATTATTTAAATATCTCGCTGAATCAACATATAGACTAAGTCATGATATTTGAAGTGATTTATTTATTCATTCAGCTTTAATCTAGACATTATTTAAGGGAGATAGTGGAAAATGAAGCAGTTTTGACCTCACAAATTTTGAAATCGAGTGAAGGGTAGATAAATATGGTATTAATATACAAGGTAGTGAGTGTTGAGACACCTCCAAACTGAGTTCAATGTTAAAATAGAGGAAAGGCTTGCAATCACTGCAGTGGGTAAATATAAATGTATTATATGCCATATATATAAAATAGGTATATCTAGACTTTACGATATAATAAATATAAATATATAGAGTAAATATATATAAAATATATAAATGTATTTATATGAGAATATTATGAGAATAAATTACTAGAATAAATATGAATGTATTATATGCATAAAATACATTTATATTTACTTATATCTTTATGTTTACTAATATATATAAAATACATTTATATTTACTTACATCTAGCCTTTTATCCCATAATTTTCTAAGTCTTCCATAGAAAATACAAGTTCTTCAACACCACCTCATGTACAATGAAGAGCAGTATCCACAAGTAGACATTGAATCAAACATTCGCGAGGAAGATTTTTAAAGTCCATTTAAATACAAGCATTTGTTTTGACAGATAATGCACTTGGTCTATTATACACACAGGATTGAGGAAACTCAGATACAGCGAAGAAGACACAGACTGGGTTAAAATTATTGAAAAGGATTTATTTTATCAGTTTCACTCTGCAGGGCAAGCTGCTGGTAAAATTTGAAATTATTAAAATGTAGTTTTTGCATTATTCCTTTTTTGCATTCCTCTCCTAACTGTTGAGGTCCCCTTTATTCTGATCCCCAAATGTTCTCTCTGACAACCCACAGCCTTCTACCCTGGTATTCCTCCCAGGCACATTTTCCTTTTCTACCAAAATAGCTCTCTCCACCAACCACTATCAAAACCTTTATTTCCTTAACGGAAATTATATCAGATATTTAGTGAAAAGTGATCTGATTTTTACGCTATTTCTTGCTAAGATGAAGGTGACTTTTCTAAAATACACCATGGGTTGGTTGAATTTAAAGAGGATGGTTGTCGCTCCTTACCACGCCCCCCCTCTGCCCATTCCATTCAGCACATGGAGAGAGAGGTGCGAATGTCCACTCAGATCTCGTCACGTATTATGTAAACTAGCTTTCAATCTTTTGAAAACTATGAAGATCTCAATAGCTTTATTGAGGAGGTCTACACTTCTGTATAGACTGATCTGACCACTTGAGTGCCCACTTTTGCTCCTGAGATCTAAACTGCCTTTTAAGATATTGTCAAATGCTAAGTCTGCTCACAGAGTTGCTGTAGCTCAACGGAGCCAGAATTGATTACTGTAACTTTGAAATATGAAAGGATAGCTTTCACTTTTTGAAGGTACTGCCCTGTAGTATATTTATATGCTTGTTTTTTCTCATACTAGAATGAAAGGTGCTTGGAAGCATGAAATCCAACTGGCCCATCTTATCTTGCTACTATGTCTGTACTTGTTCATGCCAGATGATCCATAAATATGTGCTAATGAATATAAGAATGAAATCCTTCTGCTTAGTTTAACTACATCAATGTATTAATAGTTGCTCTAATATTTTAGGAAAATAAGCACACAATGCAAGCTATTAAAATTGACCCCTACCCAAATTCAAATGGATGATAAAATTGAAAAAGTTCTTGAAAGATTAAAAAAAGTCAAGAAAAAAAGGAAAACGTACTAAAATGAATGAAGGAGAAAGATACTCGTGTTGCAAAAATGTCATTGAATTCTTGCAAGATTCTTATTATGAAACATTTCTTCCTCTATTTCTTTTCTTACATAAAGAACAAGAAATCTTAAAGATTAGGGAAATCCTAAATGAAATCTAAATTTTTCCTTGCAACTAAATAAATATCCTAGGTGAAGGGACTACAGCCTCTGTGTGCTGGATAGAACATGGTCAACTCTTACCAAGAAAAGGCAATCACATTGGAGGTGAAAATGCACATTTGAGAAAACCTTTATCTTTAAACCAGGCCTTCAGATTGGGTAGTGACAAGTTAAAGTAATATATCGTTTAACATTATACAAGATTTTATTTTTATCACTTAAGTTTTACCGAAAAATAATAATGAATGTAATTGTTTCCAATGGTCTGATAAAAGATTAACATTTCTCCAACTTTTTGTATGTCATTGTTTATAAATTACAAATGTTTGGCAATACTAATGTTTTGTGTGCATCATGATATGTCCCTAAAGTATAAATCTAAATAATGAAATGAATAGGGAATCAACATTTTATTAATTATGTAATAGTACACATTTAAGAGTCAGCTTTACAATATTTATCTTATTATATAAAAAAGAAAAGTAATATCTTCAATGAAGGCAATGTGAGCAAAATTTTCTTTACTCTTTTGGAAGATTTTTGATAACCTGAGATACAGCAACTTGGGGATTACGTTCTTAGTTTAATTTATCTCAATATTTGGTTTTAAAGGCTTTCAAGATAAGAATTAATGGAAGAAGTTAATCACTACCGATAAGTAACAAATCATTACATTAATTTTTCAACTGTACTTGACAATTCATGAGGCCCATTTAAAAATTCTGTTTATTTGTCTAGTAAATGTTCATCAGTTTTGAGATTAATGAGTTATTCCTGTACATTGATCTAAAGTTTTTAAATTTTTATACTTTATCAAGAGAGTCCAAAACCCATTGAATTTTTTCATTTTTAAGAATTTCAAGTTTTTATTTTGAGATATTTGAGATTTTTATACATGAGTCAGACTATTTTAAGATCTTGAATTAATAACCATAATATTAAATTCTGATAAAAAAGAGTTGGCACCTCTCTGCTGTGATTTCTCTACTGTGATATCATATGAATTAAAAATAAATGATAAATGACTGTTATGCAAAGTCTATAACTGTATCTTAGAATGTTCTTTTAAATTATGAATATTAAAATTAATAATGGCTTACCTTTATATAGCAATTACATAGTTTTAGACAGCTGTTTAAGTACTTTACATATATTAGGTCATTAAATGTGAAATGTCCAATTTTGAATCAAAAGTTTACTTTATTACATCTCAAATAAGAAGCAGTATAATTAATCAAAGTCTGTGCCTAAACTATTGGTGCAATTTTGCCATCTTAATGGTAGCTTGTGTGCACCAGCAGTAATGAAAAGCAAGTGGTGATGAAATTATAAAAGACACTTTCCACAGTCTGTTGAGAATTGGATATTTTGCTTTGCAAGAAGTGGTCTAAAGGCTGAAAGAAATGATAGTCAGCTGGTACTAGACCTGGTGAATATGGTGGATGAGAGAGTTTCCAAGTCCAGCTTTTGTAGTTTGAGCGGCATTGTCTATGCAACAACATTATCTTGCAAGAGGCTTGTCCTTTCTCTACTGACCCATCTCAGGTGCTTGATCACAATCATCCTTCCCACTGCATCTCATCATCTGAGCAGACCTGTGTTGTGACGGACTGACCAGGTGTCCTGAAGCTGCAGTGGAACACGCCAGCATGGACCACCAGACACGCACCATAAGCTTTTTCATGTGAATGTTCGGTTTGGGGCTATGTTTTGTCACTTAATCTTCATCCAAGCATTGTGACAAACAATTGCTCCTGTCAAGAACAACCAATTTCCATCCCATGTAACAACAGGGTATAGAAATTGTTCTCCTTCATGACGTGACAGCAAAGAAAGGCAAGCTTCAAGACAGTTTCTCTTCTTATTCTCATTTAATTCCTTTGGAACCAATCTATCCAGCTTCTTTACCTCATTGATTTGTGTCACATGGTCCAATATTATTGGAACTATGAGGCCAAACCTTGCTGCTAATTCACACATATGTTGAAATGGATTCGCTTCCACCAGAGCTGTCAGCTCATCAGCATCCATGTTGGTCTCAGTTCATCCATGTAGCTCATTTTCAAGTTTACAATCACCAAAATAGAAATTCTTAAACAGTTGTCTTACTGTTCCTTCATTAGCCACATGTTTCCCAAAGACTTCATTGGTATCAAGAGCTATCTGTGCTGCCCTGTTTCCAGTGTGAACTTACATTTGAAAATAACACACATTTTTGACTTATCTATGGTTTCATGAAAATTTCTCTAAAATAAAATTGAAAGAAGATCACAGGCCAAAATGTGTGCTTGAAAAAATAAGAATGTACCTTTACAATAAATAAATGAATAAATAAATAAATAAATAAAACAAGAATTGTTAAAGTGAAATGTCAGATATATCAACTGCCAAACTTAGTATTTAAGGGAATCGCACATTTCATACTTAAGAACCAAATATTAACTAACTTCGTCTTTATAGATTCTCTTTGAGGGTCTATCTATCATCATTCCCTTTCTACCATTGGATGCACCAGAATTTTTATTCAGAAAGTTGGTCCCTTTCTAGCCTCCACTGCCTCCTGTATTCTAAATGAAGAACTGGCCCCTCCAGAAATCACATTTTATACCTGGCTCTCTTCTTCACCATGAAGCATGGTGTTATTAAACAAGCAATTTATGATTGAAAATAGTTGCTTTAACATGTATTTCCTTTAGTGATCAACAAGGTAATGGTGTTGTATTATTAAACTCATATCTAGCAAATAGCTTAAAATATTCATGGAATGCATTCAAGGAAAAGTTAGTGAGCCCTACTGTGTGACAGAGACTGTGCTAGGTGGTGGAATTAGCTAAACACAAAAGAGATACAAATCTCATCCTTCAAGCAAATTACATTCTAGGGTAGCTCCTATGGCTCAAAGGAGTAGGGCACCGGCCCCATTTACTAGAGGTGGCAGGTTCAAACCCAGCCTCGGCCAAAAACTGCAAAAAAAAAAAAAAAAATTACATTCTACTAGACCCATTGTTTATTTTTAACCTACTTATAAAGAAAATACATCACACTGTATAGTTTGTTTTAATAATTTTTCCTGTAAGTCTTCAGCAAGATCTGCTATGCACCTGTCAACATATTTCTTGGCAATGTAACACATTTAGTTTGTGGCCGTATGTTTACTGTACATTATTTTACCCACTTTCATAGTGGCATGGAAAAGGTAATGTTTTCCCAAAGCATTTGGACTTTGAACTTTCTCCATAAGAAGGATGTCTGTATTCATCAGAAAAATGAACACAGTATTGTAAAGTTCTATGTTGAATACGACTAAACTCTAAACATTGCTGATAAATATGTCAGGGTCTGAGCTACACGTTCCATGGGCTTCATCTTTATTGTGGTTTTCACCTTTCCTTTTGTGAACCTTCCCATCCTATACACTCCATGAAAGGAAGTCTCAGTACCCTGCCCCCGTCAGGAGTGGGGAGCTATGTCCACCTCCTGGAAGGTGGAGCATCCACAGACATTATTTGGAATTTTTCAGCATGGAAGAATAAGTTCTCTTCCATGTATATACACATTTTATCATTTGTTTATTCCTAGATGGATCCATGAATGTTCATTTTGTATTTGGATTATAATCTAACACTATTGGATTAATTTCATTCTGAAATTATCCCAGCTGAGTCGCCAGGAGATCTTTCGGTTGGGTCCTCTCCTCTTCAACATACTGCATCAAAATAAGGCAAAATAGATAAAATACTTTGTTGCGCAGGGTTACTCTGATAGAATAAATAGTTATAACTACATTATTTTAGCATTAATATTTACAAAACACTCTGTTTTGTATGATCTTACCATAAATTATAGAGATGGAAGCAGCTCTAGTATCCACTTAGCAAATGGATGAAAAAAATCTCAGTTAAGAAGGTTAAAAAAATGCATCTCTAATGACATGATGCCACCTGAGAGGACAAAAATCTTGAGGCATCTTTTGGGCAGATATCTTTATTTAACATTTTATCTGAAGGAATTCTAAAAACCAAAGGAAATAAATCCTTCCTACTCTTTGATTGTTATTAGATTAGATACCTATCTTCTCAATGTATCCAAAAGTAATTATTTTTAATAATAAATACATGCAAATTATATTTCTAATTCACAAAAAAAAAAAAAAGAAAACTATCAAAGTGAATAGTAGACAGGAGGTTCCACGGCCATTATAGGACTAGACACAAACTTAAGTGTCTTATATTTTTAGTTGCGTCCAAATTTCAGATCAATAACAGAACATTATTTGTGCTGTAGAACATCTGAAACAAACAGCAGAGACACTGAGAATTTTGATTTTGCTATTACGGAACACATCCCTTCTGCTGAAATGTCCTTTGCATCCAAAATGAGGCCATTTTACCCATTAGTGGGAAAAAAATCCATTTTGTCTTTTGGAGGGGTTCATTTTCATTTCAGAGAAATAATACAAATGTTGGCCTGCAGCATTTCCTGTGGCTTAATAACCAGCTGGACCCGAAGCCATCACCTCCTCTCAGCCAACCATTAGTTCCCAGGAAACACTCTTTGCCTTGATCATTATTGCATAATTAAGACCATTTTGTGCTCCTTTAATGTAACATATCAATTATTGAGGAGAAATATAATACTCAAAAAGTGATGACATTGCTTTATATTAAAAAGAAGAAAAAAATGAACATGAGCCATCCCAAGGGTTTATGTTAATAGCTGCCCTTCAAAAGAAAACCAACTTGCAAAGTTGTTAAGGCTACCTTATCTCAACACTTCTACTCCAGGTTATTTAGCAAAATAGTTAAATAACAAAGAATACAATGAAGAAGAGGCTCATCTTCAAATCCATCCTGTAGAATGTGCCCTAGCCCGTGGGCATGCTGGCTGCTGCATTTGAGTATCATCCCCAAGTTTGAGTGAGAAGGTAAACAGAGGGTATTCCTATGAAATAGTTAGCTTTATTGGTTTAGCAAAAAATTCCAAAAAGACCTCTTCTCCTCTGATTTCTTTTCCATCATAGTCACTGGGTTTATTTGCACGGTGGAGTAGAGAAAAGGGACCCTATTTAGACAGAAATATCTTGTGCAGCCAGCTCTGCTCTCCCTCTGCTCCTCAAACCAGAAGTCAGAGTGCAAGAAGCCAAAACATAAGCAATACAATATTTTTAAGCAAATAAGGGATAGAATTTTTAATATAGAAATCATTTAAACTGGTGGCATTATTGTAACTGGTTCTGCTGTATTCATTACCTCCTTTCATACTAGACTGGAAATCTTTTTAGCACTGATTTCATTCCGGCTCCCTGTAGCTAAATAGGCAATGGACTGGGAAATGGAGAGACCAGAAGAAGGAGAAAGGTGTGTACTGAAAAAAGGCAGAGGACGTGAAGGGAGAGAGAGAAAGAAAGGGAGGAACCAAAATGATTCCTTTTTCTTTTTTAACATAAAGGGACGCACAAATTTTAAATGAACAATCTTGTTAAATTATGATTTGATGACTGCATTTCAGCAATATGTAGAGTATACACTGTGCATGTTCATATATAAAACTCACACTCATAAAAATTAACTTCTGGAGTTTTTGCTTTGAGTCACTGTGAAAAAACAGAGATTCTGGAACAGAGGTCTAGCGTGTTCCCTCCAAAACAATTTCTTACAGTGGAGTAATTTTCTCAGTACTGACACTGGCCAGGTTACCTCCTAGGGGTCTAGGAACACTTCCTGTCACATACTTACTTTTTCTCACACTTCAGCATTATAAAAATATCAGAATTAGTAGATGATTTAACAATATCATAAGCTTTATCAAAAGCAATCCAGATTTTTTTCAGTAGGGCTGCATTTCTACAAGGCAACCATTAGGGTAAGCCAAGCAGTGCACATTTACATGCGAAGAAGACCCCTCACTTTGCTGTGGTCCCCTCTGTATCCTGTTACCTCTCAGGTCTTTCTGAAGGTCTACTTCATTCATTTATATTAGGATCTGAACACTGTGGGTTTGAATTTAAAACTGTAGATACAATGTTTAAAGCAATTTTGTTAGGCTCCGCACCTGTAGCTCAAGTGGCTAAGGCGCCAGCCACATACACCAGAGCTGGTGGGTTTGAATCCAGCCCTAGCCTGACAAACAACAAAGACAACCACAACCAAAAAAATAGCCAGGTGTTTTTGTGGGTGCCTGTAGTTCCAGCTACTTGGGAGGCTGAGGCAAGAGAATCGCTTAACCCCAGGAGTTGAAGGTTGCTGCGAGCTGTGATGCCATGGCACTCACCCAGGGCGACAGCTTGAGGCTTTGTCTCAACGAAAGAAAAAAAAAAAAAGGCAGTTTTGTTAAAAATCAATATAATGCCTTGTAGATAATACCTTATAAATCGTAACCAATATGTATTAAATGGAATGCAATTTACTGAAATATTTTTGGTGAAATCTCATCTAATATTTTTTGGTGCTAATAAATGCGCTATGAAAAGTACCAGTTATAAATACTCATATTATTTCCTGTCTAAATTTACAACGTGTGTCCTTCAAAACTTGTATGCTCAAGGATTCAGCAAAACTGGCCCAGGGATTGAGCCAAACCTAGTTCCAAAAATGGTAACCACACACCTTTCCTGATGTGGTTCCATCAGATCCAATCAAGTCAGTTATATATCAGGATGCATTTTAATCTTTGCTTGTTAGTCTCTTCCAAACATGACTGTGAGTTCAGCAGGCCATTTGCTCGGCCCTCTAAAACTCCAGATCACAATATGGATATCCACATCCTATCTCTGAAGATAGTAGAATAATCTACAGCAATCACATGTCCCTGATAACATCTGGTGGGCTGCACCATCTTGACAGTACTTGCTACTGGAGTGAAACATAAAGGCTCACAATCACAATCTCTTCTTAATTCACTTGAATACTACTGACTAGACCACTCGAGATGCATGTTCCCACTTGCCAACTCTGAATTTTAAGCAAAATACATAGATAAGTAGATAGATACAGGTACATATAGACAGATCAATGTGGATGTATAGAGATATTATCCTAAATTATGAATGTCAATATACAAAGTACCAAGCTTTACTTTTGCTTTTTTCTTTCTTTTCTTTTTTTTCTAAATTCGTTATCAAAAGTTTACTATAGCCTTTGCTGGCATCAAAATTTATATCATACTCTGTGGCTTGTCCTCCAAAACTTTCTTAGTAAACCCTGTTGTCCATTACCAGCGATTCTACCAACGCTAAGTCTAGTGCCCTCCTACATGAATCTCAATCCATCGCAATATTTGTCCCAGCTCAGACACAAATCTCATTGCAATTGTAAATATTCAACTGTGTTTTGCAAATAAATTAATTAGGAGAGATCACTGTACTCCTTCAAATGGGGACAACCTGCACGTATCATGGCAACCTCAAGGCACCTAAATCATTCAGTCATTTTAACAAAAGAATCATTTAAGATCCAGAATTTTTTCAGAACTGGTAACCATAACTCATAAACTAATTGCTGTGCTGAAGCTTTATAGTTTAATATAATTCCACTTGCTTATTTTATTTCTGTCATCTACAGCTTTAAATTCTTGCCTAGACCAACGCCCTGAAGTGTTTTCTTTATGTTTTCTTCCAGTGGTTTTCTAGGTTGGGGTCTTATGTTTAAGTCTTTAATCCACTTGAAGTTAATTTTTGGATATGGTGAGAGATAGGGGTCCACTTTCATTCTTTTCCATGTGGATATCAAGTTTCCCAGCACTGTTTATTAAGGAGGGTTTCCTTTCCCAATGGAAATTCTTTTTGTCTTTGTCAAAAGATCACTTGGCTGCAAATATGTGGCTATCCTTCTGGCTTTTCTATTCTGTTTCACTGGTCCACATGTCTGTTTTTATCCCAGCACTATGCTGTTTGGGTTACTCTAGCCTGGTAATATATTTTGAAATCAAATAGTGTGATGCTTCCAGCTTTGTTCTTTGCACCCACAGTTGATTTTTTTCTATATGTGCTCTTTTTGATCCCATTAAACTTTAGAATTTATTATTTTGTTTTGTGAAAAATAATGCTAGTAATGATAGAGATGTCTTGATTCTGGAATCTGCTTTGGACAGCATGGCTATTTTAGCAATATAAATTCTTTCAATGCAAAAGCATGGAGTGTTCATTCTATTTCAATTGCTTTCATCAGTGTTGGGTAATTCTCCTTGTAGAGATATTTCACCTCTGTGGTAAAATTTATTTCTCAACCCATTTTTTTTTTTTTGAGACAGAGTCTCGCTCTATTGCCCTTGGTAGAGTGCCGTATCATCACAGCACAGCTCACAGCACCCTCCAACTCTTTTGGGCTTAAGCGATTCTCTTGCCTCAGCCTCCCAAGTAGCTGGGACTACAGGCACCTGCCACAACGCCCGGCTATTTTTTGTTGCAGTTGCCACTGCTGTTTTAGCTGGCCAGGGCTGAGTTTGAACCCGCCACCCTTGGCATATGAGGCTGGCTCCCTACCCACTGAGCCACAGGCGCGGCCCATCTCAACCCATTTTTAATAGCTATAGTAAATGGATTGCCAGACAATCTGTTGAATGATACAAAATGTACAAACTATTTATCTGACTGGGATATCCAGAATATTCAAGGAACTCAATTTAACAACAACAACAACAACAAAAAAGCAATAATTCCATTTTAAAGTGGATAAAATACTTTTTTAAAAAGTGGTAGGCTGGGCTCAGTGGCTCACAACTGTAAGCCCAGTAATCCGAAAGGTTGAGGCAGGTGGATTGCTTGAACTCAGAAGTTGGAGACCAGCCTGAGCAAGAGCGAAACCCTGTCTCTAAAAATAGTTGGGGATTGTGGCAGACAACTGTAGTCCCAGCTACTCATGAGGCTGAGGTAAGAGGATCACTTGAGCCCCAGAGTTTGAGGTTGCTGTGAGCAATGACACTATGACACTCTACAGGGGGCTACAAAGTGAAACTCTGTCTCAAAATAAATAAATATAAATAAAAAGTGGCCAAATGACATGAATGGGCATTTCTCAAAAGAAATTATACCAATGACTAACAAAGTATATGAAAAAATGTTCAGCATCACTAATCATCAGAGAAATGCAAATCATAACCACAATGGTATATCATTTCAGTTAAAATGGCTATTCTTAAAAAGCCAAAAAAAAGAAAAAAGGAGATGCTGGTGTGGATGCAGAAAAAAGGGAACTTTTATATGCTATTGGTGGTAATATAATCAGTATAGCAATATGAAAAACAAATATGGAGATTTCTCAAAAATTAAAATTAGAAGCACCATAGGATCCAACAATCCTTCTGTAGGATATTTATCCAAAGAAAAATAAATCAGTATACCAAAGGGATTCCTGCACTTGTAGCTTGTTACAGCACTATTCACAGTGGCAACCTAAGTATCCATCAATGGGTGAATGGAAAAAAAGGTGGTATCTACACACAATGGGTTATTATCTGATCATACAAAAAGAATTAAATGATGCCATTTTGAGCAACATGGATGGAACTTAAGGTCTTTTTGTTAAGTGAAATAATTTAGGCACAAAAAAGACAAATGTCCCATTCACACGTGGGAGCTAAAGAAGTGTGTCACCTGGATGTAGAACGTAATATGATAGATACCAAGGCTGGGAAGGGTGTGTGGCTGAGATTAAAAGAGGTTGATCAATGGGTAGAAACATAGATAGAATTCGAAGTGGCTATTTGTAAAAAGCACCGCCCCCGCGCCAAAAAAGCAGATGCTGTTAAAGATGCAGAAGGCATAACTTCTAATTAGATAGCAAAGTACAGTAGCTATGGTTAACAACAAAGCATTGTCTATTTCAAAGTAGCTAGAAGAGAGAACTTGAAATGTTACTAACACACAGAAATACTAAATACTCCAGGTGACAGATAACTCAGAAGCCCTGACAATTATTTTGTGCTTCTATGCTTGTAACATAATTATCAGAAGTATCCATAAAAATGTAAAATATTATAGATCAATCAAAAAATGAAATGATGAAGGAAGAAAAATAAATTAACAGCCTCAATGCTCAAAAAGTGTTGTGATCTGTTTCTCTGTTTTCATTTGGAACACTATTAAAACATGCTATTTCTGTATGAAAATATAGTTTTGTGAAAGATAAAGAAATATCTCATTACCATTTATGCTGTAAATTTTGAGACTAGAAATTAAGCTCTTCAACTGTATTCACCAAAGGCTTACTTATAATATGCCTTTGATTTGAATAGTAGAAAGAGCTTACAACTATTCCCACCAGTAATAGTTTTTCTAATGAAATTAAATGGCACAGAATTTCTCATCTAAAACATGCACTGATCTTATTTAAGCACAAAGGGAGAGAGTACATAATTAAATATATTGATTAGCTATTGCAGAGATTTTAGTAAAAGTCTATTATAAAAAATATACAAAATATCAGGAGTTGAAATACATTTAACCAAGACGTACTTTCTCAGAGACAAAAAATTGTGTCTCTTTCATTGGCTGTTGATCTCAACATCAGTGTTGGTCAGTTGCATTACAGCTGAAGTTAAGTTATGGTAACTCATAAAGGAGCCATGATTGGAAGACAATAGCTTTCCAGATATTCAGTGAGATGCTTTCTTTAGGCAAAACAGACAGTATTTTAGGGGTTTGGTTGCAATATTCCTTTGTACAAGTATTGACATCTGGTAATCCTTACTTGGGGTTACTTATTAAAAAAGTATCATTTGCCATTATTTTAGGTGGCAAAAAGACAAAAGTGCTACTAAAAAGTGTATCTCTTCAAGCTGCAGTAAAATGTGAGGTACTAAAAATCTAATCATCTGGAAAGCCAAAGCATAAAATGACCTTTTAACAGTTTTACTTTGTTTATATAGATTTGAAAGAGTGTTTTAAAACCATATTGCGGTGTAAAGAGGATATGCACATGTGTCTGGGAGTGTGCTCTGATTGGTCAGGTTCCCGCAGATATTCGCAGGTGTCTGGGATTGTGCTCTGATTGGTCAGTCTCCCAGAGCAGATAGTCAAACGTGTCTGGGATTGTGCTCTGATTGGTCAGTCTCTCAAAGCAGCTAGTCACATGTGTCTGGGATTGTGCTCTGATTGGTCAGTCTCTCAAAGCAGCTAGTCACATGTGTCTGGGATTGTGCTCTGATTGGTCAGTGTCCCCTGGTCTTTTCCTGATGCTTATTCTTGTTCCACTTGTTAAATGCGTTGAATAGCATTCTGGATTTGAGATACTTGAAAACATGTATCAAACCAAAACAAGTAGAATGTCTCACCTTCCTGCCCAATTTATGCTGCCGTCATCTGTCATGTCTCTCCTGAGCTAGCAAACGTGCCCCTGACTTTTCCTCCGTCATCCAATCTGGGCCTCTCCAGTCTTTCCCCTGTGATGCACCCTGACAGAGCTTGAAACTGCAAAGCTGATCTTGCCACCACCACTCCATACAGGACCCTTGTAGCGGTTTTCCCCATTCCTTTGGATAAATTCCAGGTTGCTTGCATAATCACGTCCCAGAATACTTTACCTCCACTCCTACAGTGTAAGACTCTGCTTTCTACACCACCAGGAACTTCTTTCCTTTGAATAGGGCACCCTATGCCGCCTTCTACTCCAGGCTTCTGTACTGATCCTCCTACACCCTGCTTATCTGGCAATCTCAGTCTGCGGATTTCTTTCGGCCCAATCAACAATTCTTTGGAAAGCCTTCCTTAATCTCCTAATTTTAAGCGAGTTCCTTTGACTTAGGTATCTTTTTGCCGGAACAATCAACTCTATCAATTCAAGTATTTATCTATATGTTAACATAATTATTTCGCTCATTTATTTTCCCACATCGGACTGTAAGTTTTATGTAAGTAGCAAGGTCCTGTGAATAATTTTAATCATCACTATAAACTGAAAGCCTAAGACAGTGATTGCATGGAAAGGATATTGAATGAATATATTATATCAAAGAATAAATGTTTGCCTTTATGAGTAGGCAGAATTTTGTAACCTCTTAACTACATTTTTAATTGTAGGGCCTTACTCCATTTTTAAAAAAATCTTCTGTTGTGACACTGTTGGCTCATATGTTGAGTTAAATATATTAATTATAGAATGCATTTAAAATAAGAAAATAATAATTTGATTTATTAGTAACCAATGAGACATAAAAATTAGTAGAATGATATCAAAGGAATATATCTTACCACCCTCCCCAAAAATACAGATACCATGTTTTCTATAAAAAGAGTTTATTTAAATAAAATTTCAAATTTTGATAATACTTTCTAAAGTGTTAAACATAAATCCAAATATAGGTCATATTTTCAAAGGCCTTTTACTATAAAATTCAATTGAAATGTTATTGGACTAGCATAATAATATTAGAAATAACAGGATTTTTCTCCCTCTAAATCCCAAAAGAAATTCAAGGCAAGTCATTTAAGCAAACTACAATTAATCATTTAATAATATTTTTATAGGTGTGGAATTACATATTAAGTAAAAATGAAAATTTTCAGAAAAGTATAAAATATAAAATAACTTTGTTATGTATTTCAAATAATATCACTAAAATTAAAAAATTAGTCTTCAGGTTTTAAGACATTTAAAAGGGATCAGTCAGGAGAACCTTTGGATAAGTTAAATTTAGCCTGTTATTTCCATTTCAAATATACAAATTAAAACATCCAACAGACCCAGAGACATAAACATTTAAGTGGACAAAATCTTGCCATTTGTTTAATACTAAACAAGGTTTCAAAGTACTGCTTTTTGGTTTCTTTTTAAGACAGAAGGATTCTATACAAACTTTGAAATGTCTTTGACTTTGTATTTGAAAATGTGCGTGCATGTGCATTCACGAAGTGGAGAGAAATGATAAATGCTTTCATTTGAGTCAGAACTGGACACATCATAGGCAGCTGCTGTGAGCTTTGTTATTACAATTTTGACCTAACATATGAGGTGGAAAATGTGGAGAGTATTAGGAGGCTGAACCACATAGGCCCCACAGCCTTGAATACTCTTCTCCCCTCAAAAAAGAAACATCATGTAACACCACATTCATAATCCAAGTGTACGCACCCACGGCAGTCACTTGGCTACTTCCTACAACTTCAGTAGGTTTTCCAGAGCTTGATAAATTTTGAGGCACGAGGTGACTGTCTAATGTGGTCAAAACCTGACCACCACCATCCCTTGCTGTTCAGTTACTTGTCCCGTTCTTACACAATTTTTCAAAAGAATAAACTCTCATAAAGTGTTATGTTTTATGAAGAGTCACTTTTCAAAATAAAATGAAATTTTCTATCACCAAGTGCTCTTCTGAGATTGTTGCTATGAAATATGAAGAGGTATGAGTCTTTAAACTGACTTGAGACTCATTTTGTTTAGATAACTCATCACAGCAGCACTATCTCCACAAGGGTTCAAACCATTTCATCACTAAGCTTCACCCTCCTCTCAAACTCCAATGCTCACCTCTCCGTCAAAAGTTTATTTTAATGTGAAGAGAACAGTCAGTTTTGTCCCTACAAATTTTCTTTTCAAAGAAAAGAAAAAAAAGAAAAATGTTAACTTTTAATTAATAGAAAACCTAGCACCATGTAACAAATGAGAGGTGGCTGAAGCCGTGTATGCAGAACCCTTATTTAGTCTTTAGCATGAACAGAAAGTGCCTCTGTCGAGTGGCGTTGCTAGAATCAAATAGAGCTATTATCTCTTTTCCATAGATCCCAATTCTAGAAGGTCTTTATTCTTAAAAATTATGTCATAGCCTCTTTAAAACCAGATTTGAAGAGATAGTATGTGAACCGGTTTTAGTGAATTCTTAGCTAGCTTTAAATTTTATCATTGATATTTAATACATTGATATTTATGCAAGGTTTCCTATCAATGATATTTAATACAAAAATGCAATTTATTTCTACACATTTGGCTGGCTTATTACTGTGTAGACTTATTATAATTCTAAGTGTAAGAGAACTTTCACATTAAAAAAAAAAAAGCTGTTTATACCAGCGGCGCCTGTGGCTCAAAGGAGTAGGGCGCAGGCCCTATATGCCAGAGGTGGTGGGTTCAAACCCAGCTCCAGCCATAAACTGCAAAAACAAACAAAAAAACAGAAAAACACTATTTATACAAACTTTCAAGAAGGGAACACGTGGTGCGTTCGTGGACGGAGAACCCGGTGCGTGGATGCTTGTACTTGGAAAGTGACAAAACAGCTAGATGCTCATGAGGGCATTGTACAACTTTGGGTGAAATGCAAACAAATTAAACCACTAGCCACTTTAAGGGGATTAATTTAGAAACAGGAATACTATGTAGCCATGGAAAGGAATGAGTAAGTCTGCCTACACTAAATGAAATAAATGCAGCTCATTAAGTGCAGAGAAACACCAGAGTAGGTACGGACAAGTTTATAAAACAATGCATATTACTAATCACTTTCAGAGAGTAAAATAAGATATGGATTTATCAGTAATATTTAAATTTGCTTTTAAAAATGTATCACAACCATAAATTAACATTTAAAATAATGTCAGCCGCAAGAGCAGAGATGCAGGAAAAAGACAACTTACAACAGAGGTCGAGGACAGGGTGTCTTAAAAATCACGGTGACAGATGGAAAGTAGAACCCTTGACAGGGGGGAAGAGAGTTTGCCACTGATGTGTGATTAGATTTGGCCTTGATACATTTATAACATACGATTAGACAATTTAGTTAAAATATTCCCTTAAGATGAAAAAATACAATCTTTTTATATAATAAATAAAAACATCAATCTCTTTATGTAATAAATAAATCAATCTTTTTTATAATAAATAACAAATCAGGCCTGCTATACTTCATGCCAGCCATTTGTAAGTAACACCACCAAAAGTAAAACTACAACTAATTAGTGGTAGCAGAAATGATCATAATAATAACAATGATGGTTTTTTCTTCCTCAAACAAACCTTTAATCATCAAGAAATGTTTTACGTTTGGCGTTGGAGTTGGCAACATAATAGGATTTTTTTTTCTCTTTTAAAATATTTCTTCTGATTTCCTTTAACATTTAATGTTTCTTATTCTTTTCTCAAGGAAAAATATCTGCGGCTTTAAAAGTCGAGAAAGACGGATAAATCCATACCCATACATGTTTTAAATCTCAGTTTTCATCATATCTTTTCACAGGATTTCTGATTGCTGGCACTGACTGTATATTTGCTTTTTGCCTGGAAGAATGGCTTCTTACTTAAAACCTTCTCAGTTTCTAAATTAAAATATTGGATTACTGTTCTCAGTGAAGGTTTGGACTTTTCTTAAAGAGAAGTACATTTTTCTTTTTTTAGCCTTTAAAAGAAACAAGTTTAAGCATGGCCCGGTACACGTATAGATTTATATACATACATATATATAATTTCTAAAGTAACCACATTGCTTCTGTAAATGCACACTCTTAACAGTCTTTCAAGTATAAATATCACTTGAGAAAGAGGGGCTGGGGTAGCACAAATCTTCAGCCACAAACTATTTCTTCCCCAGGGCAACATTTTCCTGTCATCATTGCCTCCTTCTTGTCTGAGCTCATCAACATTTCAGCCAAATTACTGTGCTGCTAAGTCACTGGGAAAATCAGGACCCCACACCAAGATGCTCATCTTAGAAGTGCACAAAACCCTAGGATGGATAAAGAGAGCTCAAATAGTTCAGATAGAAGAGCAGGATGTTTGTCTAGATAGGTGGCCTAAATGTCTAGCCCGATTAGGAAAATTATTTTAAAACGAAAATATTATTTTCTTAATAATGAATCCAAACAACAACAACAAAAAAACAATGGGCACTTGCCCTTAACCAAACTGACTGTAGCAAATGCCTTTAAACAGGGTCAGTCTGGAATATAAAATATCAGCTTTCTGAACATATGCAAATTTTTCTGTACATATATAAAAGCTGATGGTATAAAAGATGCATCTAAAAAATACAGAAGAGGGCGGCGCCTGTGGCTCAAAGGGGTAGGGCACCAGTCCCATATGCTGGAGGTGGTGGGTTCAAACCCAGCCTCGGCCAAAAACCACAAAAAAAATAAATAAATAAAATAAAAAATAAAAAATACAGAAGACATGGTACAATTTAAACTAGTTGTTTTTGCAAACACCTAAATTTCATAAGCTGCCTTGATCAAGAAAAGTAGTGAGCAAAAACTTCAAGTGCAAAATGTGCAATTTCAATTTTGTGTTAAGCAACTGTGGCTATGGCTTTCTTGTACATTTGGATAGCACAGTGAATATGTAGCCTACAGCCAACGGGGTGCATACATTTTCCTCTGGCACACTACTCTTTCCAACACTGCTTAAGGGGACATTGTATCTGCATTAGTGTGTGTCGATGTATATACACATCGTAACATTTGTTAAGTTGACATTTATTTTGTTTCCTGTTATGCCTGTGTATATGTGCTTTTATTTAATAATGTTAGTTAACATTTCCATTTTTTGTAAATAATGATAGTATAATTTGAAAAGTCTGGCCCAATTCCCAGACTTAGGTCAAACTAATATATGAATATATTTGGTCCACTTTACTGTTATTGGATTTTGATGCTGAATTACATTTTTAAGAATGTATATGTTTTTATGTTACAAGTTCTAAAAATGTTCATAAGGGATACAAAGCTTTGTTTCCTTCTCAGGTTCAACTGTAATAGGAAGGTGGATTTAATTTAGAAATTCCAATAATTTGTAGTATATATATTTTGGATAATGTGGGAGGCTTATGTTAAGCATGAAGAGTTGTTTCTCTCTTATTTTCCTGGCATAAAATCACGTTTTTTTCTTGATTATTTGTGCATGATTTGGAACTTAAAAAAAAAGTGTGACTCCATAATTAGAAAACAAGTAGTTATACCTTACAGTACCTAAAATGAAACCAACCTGCTTCTAATATTTTTTTGTCTGGCTATGTCTGTAAGGAGCATCGTCTTTCTCTTAGATCTGGGGCTGAAAATTTCCAGGTTGCTGTTGACTCTTATCTTGACTTCTTTAAGGCCTTTTGTTTATGTTTATTCTTTCTATTCTAACAGATCCGACTCAGTTTTGGCCCTCTGTTACTATTAGCTAAATTAATTCAAGAGTTTCCTAATTGCTTATATTTCTTTCCTCTTCAATATATTATTTATTTGAACACAAAACAACCTTAATTATAACATTTGCTGCTTTTTACTTTTTTCTAATCATGAATTGAGTTCTAGGCAGTATTCAGGTATCCTCTCCATTCTGGACATACCCAATCATTACTTCATCCAGCCATGAATGGATCAATAAATTGTGGTATATGTATACCATGGAGTACTATGCAGCAGTAAAAAAAAAAATGGAGACTTTACCTCTTTTATGTTTACATGGATGGAATATATCAATTTCTGGAACACATCCTTAAAATCCTAATTCATTAACTGGGAGTGGACATGGGTCTTTGAATTTCTAACTAATTTTACCATGTTTTAAGTGTATTAATAAAACCTTATACTGGTAAGCTACTACAATAACTAGTTAATAAAAGGTGCAAATAGTTGTGATGGAACAAATGAATATTTTATTTATTTTTTTTATGCCCAGCTCATCCTCAGGTATGAGGCTGGCCACCTGAGCATCAACTTCCTCCATCCAAGACCCTTTTCAATGCATCCTTCATAGAACTTGGTGCTGTGTGAAATGATCTCACATATTAAAATGTAGGATCCATAAGAGCAGAGCAACTATTTGTCATGTTCACCACTGTATCTCAGTGCTTACAACAGCACCTGGTAAATAATAGGGTCTCAGGAAATAGGATCTGAATGGACAAATGCATCCTAGAAATAATTTGAACTCAGTAGATGGATAAGAGGTCACCACTGGAATTCTCACAAAGTTGCTGCTACACAATTTCAAGACCTAGGGACATAGTCTCTAGGAAATTGCTGCTTTTAAGCTTTTCCAGATCGACGATACACATTGGCCAGCCTAATACTTGAGCAGTAAGCAGAGAATGATGCTGAGATTTAGCAACTTGCTCATTTAGATCTCCCACAAGCTGGATTAGTTCCAGAGAAGGGCCACCAAGCAGAACTTTCTGCAGTAAAGAAAATGGTCTGTCTGTGCCATCCAATATGGTAGCTAAGTGTCCACAGCTAATGACACTAGAAATATATAACCAGTGTCACTTAGGAACTGAATCCTTAATTTTAATTAATTTGGCTAGCAATGATTGCTAGGGACTTTCATACTGAACAGTGCAGAGCTAGATTCCCCTTTCCTTGCTCACAGTAGTCAAAATTGTCACAATGCTATCATAACCCAAAGACTCGCCAGGGACCCGAGAATAGACACAAGAGTCACATTCTATAAACATTCCATTAATGAGTTCTACATTTTTTTGTGATGTTTCAAGCCAAATTCTATTCTTCCTGGATAAACCCCAGTCCATGTAGGTACCTGGCTTTCCCCCTTGACTACCTGTCTTCATGTGGAGTCTGGTGGTCACACTTTCCTCAGGCGTTCTCACAGGCTGTCCTGCACCATCTGCAGAGTCTTGTGCATGAGCCCGGTGCGAAGTCTCCACAGGTGTCCTGAGTTCCTTTCCACACCAATTGAAGGAATATATCTTAAGCCTGAAATCTGTAAATAATCCTAACACCCCCATGAATGTGAATGGATGGTGGGCCTTTTAAGAGAATGCACAAAGCTCTTGTTTCTGGCCTGGAGCCACCTGCCAACTGATAGCAGACATTAAGTGAAAGAGTTGTCGTCTGCCGTACCAGAAACTGTGTCCCACGCAGATGTCCCCCAGATGTATCTGCAATCGCTGATTCTGGCGCTGTAAACTCTAAGTTGTGGAAAATGTAAATGACTCCACTATCTAAAAACTCTCTCATGGCAAAGTCTCTGGTCTAAATTATTCCCGAGTTTCCATTATTTCACACAAATGTGTTTCCTAAAAATTGGCAGTAGGGGGTATGACAAGTTATCCACTTGTCTATATTTTTAAAATATAGGAATCTAGATAAGTTCTGACTTGAAAGTCTTTATGCAGGGCCTGAACAAAATAACTAAACTTAAATATGAGAATGACTAGTGATTATTTAATGTTTTAGTATTGATAAAGAAATTAATAACAACAATACTAATCTTGAGTAATTTCCTAAACTATGCTGAAAAATAAGATAGTAGAATGAAGTAAGTAATTTGTACGTGAATAGTCATTACATGTAATGACTAACTGAGAACAAGAGTTATCAACTATTGCTTGGGGCAGCATTTTGATTACCTTTTGCCACACAACAAATTAATACTACCTTAGTGGCTTAAATTAAAAGTTTACTATCATATATTATGATTCTTTAGAGCAGGTATTTGGAAAGGACATCCTGAGAAATCCCCTTTCTACTTACAAGGGCTCTGATTTAGCTGGGAGAACTCAAAAGGCAAGAAAAACTGATAGTTACCCACACTTTCTCTGTTGCTTCTTCTTGTAGTTAGCTTGGGATTCCTTGCAATGTGGCAGCCCCAATGCAAGCGGACAGTGCATGGCAGCTCTGGGATCCCCCAGAGAATGTTCCAAGAGACAAGAAGGGAAGCTGTCGGGGTTGGGAGTCTAGGCACACACCTGGCACAAACTCATTTCTGCAATATTCTGTTATCAAAGCAGAACCTGTCTGAGGGTCCCTAGTGTGCAAGGGAAGGAGACATTGGCCCTCACCTCTTCGTGGGAGGAGGATCCAGGATTCTGTGGACATCTTTATCCAACCTCAAGCAAAGCGATTTCCCTTGTTATGACCTCCTAAACATATGCTCTCTTCGCCTGTTTAATTGTTTGTTCATGGGAAATTTTTAGCATTGTGTGGATTTAGGATTATCTTTCTGCTTATTTTGCAGTTGAAAGGCACTAAGTTGGATGTTAAAAAGCAAGATTTTAGGAGCGAGTTAAATCTGGAATGAATTCTTCTGTCAGCCATTTACCAGCTGTGCCACTGCACCTGGTTTAACAAAACCTGAACCTCAATTTACTCATCTGTAAAAATAATTAATAAAAGAAACCCTAATACTTATCTGGCTGGATTGGTGTGGATTGGTGTGGATTGGTGATAAGATTAAAAGCATTACATGTGCCAAACCTGATGGAGACCATATGCTCATATGCTCCACTGCTGTTGCATGTTTTTACCCCCTAGAGCAAGTCACAAAATTATCTGATCAATGGATGCATTTCCTTTAGTTTTCTAAAATCTAGATATGAATTGGGTAAAGTCTATTTCATGGGTTTTCAAAGTAACAATCTTCTGAGAATACCTGAAAGTGCTTTAATCTCCACTACTGTTCTGTTTTATCTTCATATTAATTTAAAGTCCTGTAGAAGTTAGATTAAACCATGATCAAACTATAAAATATTTGTGACATATTTTCAAGAATAGAGAAATTCCAATTAATTTTCAAGTTATAAGAATCTAATTTTTCCAATTAAAACTTACCTTTTGGGTTTCTGGAGTGTTAATGACCATTCACGCTTATAATTCAAAAAGCGCAACCCCATGAAACATATAGAAGATTTTTCAAAGCTTATAAAGAAGGAGATATCGTTCTATTAAAAAGTCTAAAATTAAGTTACTTCCTGAACCTCATACTTAATTGGTGTAAAATTTATGGCAATGCTGTTTGGTTCCTTGCAAATATCTGTAAGTACAAACCCACACCAGGGCCTATAGTTCCTCACTTAACATTTTAGCAATCTTTAATTCTAATAAATCCATAGAGGGTTACGACTGGGACAAAAGAAAAACTTAAGTAAATTAAAGCAATTTCTTAGAACTTTTATAAACAATGACAGATAACTCAATATCTGACATCCCTTGTATTAGTTTTCTGTCATTGCCATGACAAATTAGTACAAATTTGGTGGTTAAAACACACAGATCTGTCTCACAGATCTCACCAGAACTTTGATGAATGAATGTCTGATCTGAGTGAAATCAAGGTCTGGGCAGGGCTACCTTCTTTCTAGAGGCTCAGGACACAATCCTATTACTTGCTTTTCTCAAGTTGCAGAGGCCGCCTGCACAGCGTGGCTTCTGGCCCCTTCTCGTATCTTCAAGGCCAACAGTGTACCTCTCTTCAATGTCTTTTCCCATCATGCCTTCCTCTGAGCACTGCGGGGGTAAGTTCTCTGCTAAAAGGACTCGTGTGATTAGATCAGACCCCCCAGGATAATCTCAGATACTGTATTAATTAACATTAACTACAACTGCAAAGGCCCTATTATGTACAGTAATAATATATCCACAGGTTCTTGGGATTAAGACATGGACATCTTTGGGAAGACCAAAGAAAATTCTGCCTACTACAGCCTTTGAGAGCATAATTAACATACACACTTTCATTTCATTTTGCCTGATTATGAGCAGATGATCGTCTTTGAGTGCCAGTTTTAGATATTTTTACATTTGGCTTACCTTACTTTTAATTTCTGACCAAAATTAATGATTGCTTTAATATGCTGGCTACCCATGTAATTTTATTTACTTTTATTTAGTAGAATAGTCGCATTTCAATGATTGATAATAGAATCTCTTTAATAACAACAATAAATTATAACTGCTATCTGAGGGTAACAGATATGGAATAATTTTCAAAGTCCAATCAATGTCTGGTAGAGTAATTCCAGAAGCAAAATAATTAGAGACAATTTCCATTGTAAGTCATGCAGTATGTTAATTTCCTCCACTTAGCCTTTAGCAAAGCTAAGGATGTTGAAATGAAAACAAGCTTATTGTCTTCTAATGATGGCCATGCCTTGGAACACTGCTCCTTTCAGAGACTTGTCCCTGGTTTATGGAATCACAATAATATGTAAATAATTGTGGATAAATAGAGAGAAGCCAGAAATGAAAAGTTGAAGAATCTTTGAGTAAATATCTGTGCTAATCTTGATAGCTGTACATACAGATGATTTAAAGAAAGTGGAGTTGGAAGACCAATTTTTTCTAACTACATGGTTTCATCAGATCAAACTTCATTTTAAAAACAAGTATAAAATTAAGAAAGGCACCAAATATGCAGTAGAACCCTGGAAGTCAACCACCTGTGGACGGTAACAATCTGTTCAACACAGGGAGGTGGGCGACAGGAGGAGCTAGTTCTACTGTACTGACACTTACACGTGCTACATGTCTGGTCTATGGAGATCGGGTCAATTTAAGGAGGTCAGTGTAGGGAGGTGGTCAGTTATGGAGCTTCTGCTGTATGTAGAAGTTAGTCAGGCATCTATGTTTTCTACAGGTAGGACAGATTTTTCATCTTGTCTACGTTTTTAAGCACTATCTTATATGGGTTGATATTTTTGGTAGTAGGCAGAATACTAAATACAAAATACCTGAAGGGCAGAATTTTCTTATCTTATCGTTTACCCACTCTAAACCTTCTCAGTACATGATGTTGCTCCCTGTCTGTATTTCCTCCCCTTCACTTACACATTTTCCCATCATTAAAACTGATTCTGCTGGATCATATTTTATTAGGGACATGTTTTCTATTAGTGGCAATGGGTGAAAAAGCAATTCTCATTATCCAATCCTGTCTTATTTCTCTCACATAATTTTTTTATTATTATTATTGTTGGGGATTCATTGAGGGTATAAGAAACCAGGTTACACTGATTGCATTTGTTGGGTAAAGTCCTTCTTACAATTGTATCTTGCCCCCAAAAGTGTGTCACCCACGGAGACCCCACCCTCCTCCCTCCTTCCCTCTCTCTGCTCTCCCCTTTCCCCACCCCGCCTCCTTCTTTCTCTCTCTATTCTCCCCTTTCCCCATCCCCCAACATGTACTTGGTCGTTAATTGTCCTCATATCAAAATTGAATACATGGGATTCATGCTTCTTCTTTCTTGTGATGCTTTACTAAGAATAATGTGTTCTAATTCCATCCAGGTTAATACAAAGGACATAAAGTCTCCATCTTTTTAATGGCTGAGTAGTATTCCATGGTATACACATACCACAGCTTGTTAATCTATTCCTGGGTTGGTGGGCACTTAGGCTGTTTCCACATTTTGGCGATTGTAAATTGAGCTACAATGAACAGTCTAGTGCAAGTGTCTTTATGGTAGAAGGATTTTTTTCCTTCTGGGTAGATGCAGGATGTAATGGGATTGCAGGATCAAACAGGAGGTCTAGGTTGAGGTCTTTGAGGTTTCTCCATACTTCCTTCCAAAAAGGTTGCATTAGTTTGCAGTCCCACCAGCAGTGTAAAAGTGTTCCCTTCTCTTCACATCCACACCAGCATTGGCAGTTTTGAGATTTTGTGATGTGGTGCCATTCTCCCTGGGGTTATATGATATCTCAGGGTGGTTTTGATTTGCATTTCTCTAATAATTAGGGGCAAGGAGCATTTTTCATATGTTTGCTAGCCATTCATCTGTCTTCTTTAGAAAAGGTTCTATTCATCTTTCTTGCCCATTGATATATGGGATTGTTGGCTTTTTTTCATGTGGATTAGTTGAGTTCTCTATCCTAGTTATTAAGTTTTTGTCTGATTAAAAAAATGCAAATATCCTTTCCCATTGTGTAAGTTGTCTTTTTGCTTTGATTGTTGTCTCCTTAGCTGTACAGAAGTTTTCGGTTTCATTAAGTCCCATTTGTTTATTTTTGTTGTTGTTTCAATTGCCAAGTCTTTCCCCAGGCTGATATCTTCAAATGTTTTTCTGATGCTTTCTTTGAGCATGTCTACATATTTGCCAATCCCCCGCCCCCCCACAAAAATAAATAAATAAATAAGGGTCAACAGTAATGTACCAATGATGAAATTTTTAAACATCTCTTGCAGGTAGACAGGGGTGATATATATTTTATGAATAATGAGTCTCTGAAAGGCTGCTGCATCTGATGCTTTGTCTTCACCATCCTTGTAAGAGTCACATGTTTTATAAACACAAGGTTGTAAATTACTTTCTAATTATGGTTTCTGGACTCAAATTAATTAGAGTAGATTCAAATGGAGTTTTTGGTAGTGTTCCTTCTTTTTCTGTCATAGCTCTTACAAAAGCCCTAATTTTTCAAGGCCCCCCCCAAAAAAGGAGTATTAAACTGAATTTTGTGGTATGCAGGAGAACCAACTGAAGAAGCTTTTTTATAATTACCTAATTTACTATCATCCTATTTCTAAACATTCACAAGTGACATTAAATTTTTTGACAGTTGTGTTTTCTCAGTGTCTACAGAAGGCAAAGAAGAGAATTACTCTATTTTTTTAATTCCATATCAAAGATTACTTTTAATTTTCTATTTCTTGTACAATTTCTTTTTATTTCCTTTTACAATAAATTCTTTAATCTTCCTAAGCAGCATACTTTGAGCATTTCCTTGTCTGCAGGCTGGACATCTTTCTTTACTGAATTAATCCTTTGGCTCATTTAGAATGTTTTTTTTTCTTTTTGCCAGAGAAGATTGGAGTTATATTCTTGATATCTTTATAATCAGAGCAAAGTTTTGGGATGAAAAATAACCATTTGAGGATCACCAAACATGATTTCTAATATAAAGCAGCTATCTTTGTTACATATTAAGCAGACTATTACCATGTAAAACGTTCTTACTTTCAAGTTCCTCAGTATTTGAAATTTCTATGTATCTCCGTGCTGGTCACTTTTCTTTTTCTCTTCCTTTCCTCCCTTTTTTCTCTCCACTATGACTAATAATTTTAAAATGCCTTTGATCCCATGCCTTTTGATTTTTCTCATTTTTAAGTCAACTAACAACATATCAAACGTCACATCCATTAATATTGCTATGTGTTTTTTATTATCTGAATTATGGAGGCTATATTGCTAAAAGCAACATTTCTTAAGAAATCATATCTATATGGGTATGACAAAGTGGCTAAGACATGCAGAGTCAGCCCATATCCCTTCTATTATAAAAATACTCTTTGGTAAGTGGCCTGCAGCAATTGTACAGAGAATAATATTAGTCAAACCAAATTGACCAATGTGGCTTGGTCAATTGTTCCAAAAACAGGGCAGGCACACTTTATATGGACTTAAAGGATAGATGCGGGGCTGGAAGAAATGGTACAGAATTTAGAGTAAGCACCATTTCTAGAACAAAGAAGATATTCGCATATATTTAATATGACAATATTTACCTGAAAGATGATATTGTCAAAATGATTTACAAGAAATTTCATGCTTTAATATGAAAAAGAGCCCTCAAAAGTGCTCAGACTTTCAAGTGCATTTTTGCTATTTACTAGATAATAAAGAAGGGAGTACTAATTGGTTGGGGGAAAGGGTTATGTTAAAAGATAATAAATTGAAAATATTTAATCTTGTGGTTCTATAAAATAAAGTGACAACATCAAACATTTTACAATATTAATTAGTTAGTGGGAGAAACAATAAGATGTCACAACCAATTTTAAAGGGGAATTTAAAAATATTTATTGGTAAAACAATTCTATTCACAGAGTAATAATAGAATTCACTGGACATAACTTTTCAATTTTCTGGAAGAAATGCATTAGTTTATATACAATTATTTTTCAAAAACATTACAGAGTTGTAAAATAGCTCAAAAACTAAGAAAAACATAGAAATCTTGGAAAATTGTGGTGGACATGTGATTTAATAGTATTTATTATCCATTTCACAGGCTTTCACAATTTCTCCCTGAATTCACAATCATATCATTCCTTTTATAAATCAAAATAAATTATTTTTACCTAATTTAACATCTCATAAAATCCTAAGATCACTTTCAACAACTGCTTTATGGTCAGCGAGGGAGGAAGGGCCTTGTGGTACATGGTAAGAAAGAGAAAACCTCTCAATATTCGCACAGGGAAGAGATGAATGGGCCATTTCATCATCAGATACTGCGCTAGGGAAAGGCTATGCATGCATTGACTCAGCACAGTTTAATCCTACATTGCATATGGAATAAGCAGATGAAGCCTTACCATTCATTTTTTCTTGCCAACTCATATTTTTTTTCTTACTATAATTAAATAATCAAAGGTGCAGAGTCTGATCCAGGGAAGGCAGCACAGGTGCATGTGTTTTAAGCCCCGCATGGCATTTGAGGCTTTGAAGAAATTTAGTACCCAATTTTAGTAACAAAATAACTTCTGAGAAATAAAGTCCAACAGGCAGATCCTGTAATCTCCACACGGTCATTAAGCCAACGTGTGTGTTAACATCCATTCTCTGTTCATTTAGATTCTGTTGCACCAAAGGGGATAGAGAGGGAGAAAGGATGAACAGAGACAGAGGAGAAAGGAAAGGAGGAAAGGAAGGCGTGAGGAGAAGGGGAGAGAACAGCTGGAGGGGAGGACACAGGGACATTTATTTTAAATGCCACAGAGGCATTTACAGACTGTCACACCCTTCCGTAATTTCATCTCTGCCACACGCGGTGGACATACACACCTCATTTGAATCATGAGAAAGAGAAACAGGAATCTTGGACCTTATGGAAAGAGCTCCTCTGGGCTTTTTAATATTAGATTAAACTCTATTTCCAATGTTTTTCTGGATCAAAAATTCTTCATTGTATATGACACAGTATCTCTCTTCAAACTCTCTTTCAAAAATAAGCATTCAATAGCTTCTTCATATTTTTTCATCAAACTCTTTTAGTTGTTCCCAAGTTTCATTTCTTGGAAAAATTCCTTAAGAAAATTTGTTAAGTTTTCAGTTTCTCTGGCTCCCTATTACTGATCAATCTGAATCTTTCAAAAAAAAATCTCCATCTGTATCAAACACCACAGATGATGGGTGATGTTTCATCATACTTTGAGAACAACATCCTACTGAGGCGGTGGACACATTTGGAAAAGGAGCTCGTCCACACATAAGGATAATAACCACTTAAATGAGTATTTGCTTCCGTAATGTGTCCTCCCCCATAATAACTTTCTTTTCTATAGGTTAGGCTTTGTAGAATATAAGTGAAATTCAGATAATTTTACTTAATCTTTATAGACTTGTATAAAAAGAAATTAAGTTAAAATCAATTGCATAACATAATTTTCATAAATAGTTCTGAAATTCAATAACCTATTAATTTTTTTAACCAGATATCAAATGTTGACTTTTTATGTTATATCAGAGGCTATTTTAATTTGTCATTTACAGTATTCCTGAAGCCCTTTTGTCAGGAAAAAGTATATCTGAACAGCTCGGAAATGGAAAAGCCACTCAGTAAAATTGTATTTATAGGCATAGCAACAGAACTATTCCAGAGCCATTCCACAGTGATTTTCAGTCATGCTGATGAGCTATAATCTATCTACAGAGTAATAGAGGCTATAGTTTATTGGTTTCAAGCAAAGTTAAATTTAGATGGGTTCTCAAAGAGGTTATTTCAACTCATTTTCATTCCAGAGTTCTAATCAGAGCCACCTAATCTTTGTCCTACAGGAAGGCTACTTAAATAAATTTTCATATCTCTAAATTGAAGCTAATTTCTTCAACTTTCCTATCAAAGTTTCCTTTGGAAAATGAGTTAGGTAAGAATACATTGTAGGTACAATCTTAGAAAAGTCATCCATGCTAGAAATTTACCTGGCCAGAGAGTTCAAGTTAGATTTTACAATTCTACAACAGATCATCTAATTAGTATATACATATCTATTGATTGGTCGGCCTATCTATCTATCTATCTATAGATACACAGAAAGGGCCAAAGAAATGTATTTTAAGAAATAAAAATTGCATTAAAATTGTAGCATTCAAGTCATGTTGGACTTCTACAATTATAAGATATACAAGATACATTATACAAGATAACAAATGTTATTGGTATTTACTGATAATTACATTTTAATACTGTTTTTTCCTTTTTGAAGATGGGTATACAAGGCTGGGTCCAGAGGCTCAAACCTGTAATCCTTGCACTCTGGGAGGTCAAGGCAGGTGATTGCTTGAGCTCTGGAGTTTAAGATCAGCCTTTGAAAGAGCGAGACCCTGTTTCTACAAAAATAGAAAAACTAGCCAGGTGTTACAGTGGGTACGTGTAGTCCAAGCTACTCAGGAGGTTGAAACTAAAGGATCTCTTGAGCCAAGAGACTGAGGTTGCTGTGAACTATGAAGCCATGGCACTCTACCCAGGGCAACAAAGTGAGAATATGTCTCAAAAAAATAAATAAATAAAAATAAATAAATAAATATAAAATGGGTATACATGTTTTGGCATCCTTTGTATGTGTGTATGTGTGTGTATTTGTTTATTTACATGTACAATACCTATTCATTAGACTGTAAAGGTTTCCATGATAACCTTTATTAGTGTAAGGAAATTATTTCTTTATATAGAATGAATCTTTGATTTGTTGAAAAAAAGGTCAGTGGGGCTGTGACGTTTCGCAATAACCCTTAAAATATAACTAAACCATACAATCTCAGGCACTGTATTGGAGGAAAGAAATATTCTAATTCATTAAATATGTTTAAAATTATTTATAATCAGAACACTACTTACTACCAGAAATATATGTATATTTAGGAGTATGGTCATTTCTTTAGGGTGTTGTCTTACTAAGAGATCACCACTCAGCTGCTTCAAGATTGTCTCAATACACAAGTGTAGTCTAGCAAGGGAGAGTGAGGGGAGAGTGAAGGGAGAGCCCTTCACCCATTGGTGGGATCTCACCCACAATATGAGGGTGGTCTGCACACCCCCCTGAGTGAAGGGCTCAACTGCAATCTGAACTTCACTTTTGAAGGGAAAACAGTGTAACCTAAACATCTGTACCCTCAGATTAATTTGAAATAAAAAATAATAAATAAAAGCATATTCACACACACCTACTCACAAATGTGTCTCAATACAAAGGTAATAGATACATCAATAAATGACAATGTTCCATCAACTTGATTTTCAAGATAAAATTAGATAATGCTATGAATATAGAATCATTTATTTCACAGTTCAGTGAAGGAATTTGATGGTTTTGAGACTGAATACCTAAAGTCAGTAATCATGTTTGCAGGAAACAAAATCTGACATGCATACATTTATAAAAATTACATGAAACAAATCAGCTACACGAAAATGCTCCAGAACTGGAAAAGTTAAAATGAAAATTATTCTTTTCAACTTGAAATTGGGAATTAGAAAAGAGAAGAAGTTGGAGAAAAGCCAGAGTTAAGATCTTGGTGAGAAATAAAGAATAGTTGAATAAGTATATATTTTTTCACAAGTGTCCTTAAGGCTTTGGAAATGTCATCCCTCTCCTAGAAATCTCATGACATTTAAATAAAAGTAAAAGAAAAACTTTATGATAAATCTAGAATTAAGCAGAAGACTGTACTTTGCTTTTCCACCTCTTTTTTTCCTAGACATTTGCGCTGCTATTTTCAAGGTAGTTCTCAGATATTTGCTAGGCATTTTACGGATGGAGACGCTAAGGTAAAGAGTTAAGCTGCATACCCACAGTCAGATAAGAAAACAGAAGTTAAGTACACTTTAGAAACCAGATATCCAGACTCAAGAGCCTTAATTCTTAAGCCACACTCCCATTTAATATCACCACTGTGGCTTTTACCATGACAGAAAACGTAATTGGATCCATGAAAGCTGAGCTTTGGGGGGTACTATCAGAATAACACGTTATCTTTCATCTTGCAATCTCACCAAGCTTTATCAAACTGTTCAAAAAGGAAGTGTTATTGTTCCCATGTCCCTCTCTCTCTCCAAAAGATAGCTCAAGTGGATTTATCAGGTGACTAAATGGGAGTACTAAAGAGCTTGTATTTAATTCAGGGGAAGATATTCTTCTTATGAACACAGAAGCTTTTGTAGTGTTGGTGCTAGAATGTTTCCTTGTCGGAGGACTTAACGTCTTATGAGGTCCTCCATACAAATGCAGAAGAAGAGAGGGAGTTGGCCACAGAAAATGTGTTTGGTACATTTGAAAACCAAAAAGTAAAATCTTATTCCTTGGCATGCTGTGATGTGGGAACGTAAAGATACCTTGGAATGATCAACAACTGAATCATATTAATCAAAGGCTGTGGCTGTGTAAGCAAAGTAAAGGGATGAATTGCTATAGAAATTGTCTGGGTGACTGAGGCTGAAAAACATTGCTTGATGAATCTTTAAGGCAGTTTAAAATCCAATCATTGTTCACTTAAAAATTCAGTATGTTAATATTATGTATTATGTTTAAGGTAAAAGGTAGGATGTTGGTATTGTTTTTATTGGACTATCTACTTAGAAATTTTAAGAAGAAAAGTGTGTAATGGTTTCAATTATTCATATTTATTTTGTGTGTTTGGCATGAATAAAAACTAAGAACTCTGCCTTCATCTCTTCTAATGCATATGTACACAGACCCACATTTTTAAATGAGTCAAGATAAGGGAGAAGGTTATTAAATCACATAATATTCCATAGCGGGTGCCACTCTTCTCTGAATTTACTAAAATCTTATGTCAATAATTCTCCATGTTATTTTTTTCAGGCCCTTTCAGGAACGTTTTTTCTCTCCCCATTTAGAAAAACCAACACAAGAAGAGAAAAAAATCCTTATCTGAAACTTGAACTTATCACAACTCACTTGTCTTGAAATTAGCCTGAGAATGTCCAGGCACTGGAATTTCTCACTTGATTTCTTTTGCCCCCTCCCACCTTTAAATACTTAGAGCATAAAGCCGTTTCCAAATTATTATCTTTTAAATTTGTAAATAGACTCAATTTAGAGGGATATGAGGATACAATAATTAGGTTGCCAAACAATTTTCACTCAAAGGTATTTTTATAGTAAACGAAAACTATGCCTTCTCCTTACAAAACATTCATATGTACCAAAATATGTTGCCTTTGTGTTTTCTTCTTTTCTAAGTTACAGATGAGGTACTAAAAGAAGGGAGGTTAACGGGCCTAATTCTCCCTCTGGGTGATTTATGATGTGGGTATAAAAAAGGGGAAGTGGGTAATAAAAAAAGAAAGAAAGAAAAAATCTTCCTTTACCTCATTCTAAATCTGGTGAATGACTGTAAACAGGGCATGAAATCTTTGGACAGCGACGGTCCCAATTAATCCTAATTTCATGACACCTGAGCTTGTCACTGAGAATGTTACCTGGTCGGGTCAGTAGCTCCATCTCCAGGTGCTGCCCTGGACCCCCGCGCAGCTCCCACACTCCCAAACTGCCAGGGGCTCCTGTCAGCACTTCAGAACGCTTTAACAGTCTTCTATTACTCACAGTTATCTCTACAAATTGTTCTGAGAAATCACCTGTAAAGTTCTGATGTAATTTGTGAGTTCCCACAAGTTAGCTGAAGAGCTGCATCACCTTTGCCTCACATTTCCTTGTCTATCTGGAGGCTGAGCTCTTCCAGTCAGGCCCATTTGGTATAAAGAAGCCTTTTACATCAGGGGCTGAGACCGCCCACAGATGGAACTTAAAACCACACTCCCGCCAGATCTGAGATCTGGGAGGTCACTCTTGGTGGTGCTTGTTTGTCCTGAAGTCGCAGTGACCATTAAACCTGGGACACCCTAGCTTGGGTTCATTCCATCAGGGGGAATTTCTACCAGCCCTGAATTACATTCCCCCAGGAGAAGATTCATGAGTGATTTACTTCTGGGTTACACACCTAAAATACAGTGGTTATGCAAATAATCCTGCTCAAATGCCAAGCAAATGCCAAGCATGTTAAAAATGGACTATGAAAATGATAAACTAAAAAAGATTTTAAAAACTTAGTAATGAACATGTGAAAAGCCAAAAAGACTGAGTTGAAAAGTTTAATTATTAATAATAAATATTTTAATAATAAATATGAGAGAAAACATAATTTTGGGTATAGTTGCCTATCATTTATAAGACCAATTTTAATTCTCCATAGAGGCCCAGGAATTTTAAAATAATAGAGGACTATGAGAATGATTTTCGAAATTAATAATTTTTTACCTTGGGCATTAATTCTTTTCCTTGTAAAATTCAATTCACAATACATTTAGTGCTTATATTTTAGCCCTTACCCCAAACCAAAGGGAATCTAACATTCAAAATAGTTTCTAAAAGATCTCTTCTCTTGAGCATCATGAACGGTCTACAATGAGAGCTAACATTATGAAATATGTTTGATTTTCCTGTCATTTATGACACTCCCGTTGGGTAACTGACTTTAAACTATGAGAAACTCAAGTTTAATTTGAACTGAGACAGAAGAACAATTAAAAATACAGCTGTATTTATGCATAGAAGGACTGTTGTTTTTTGCAACAGAGATTTTTTCCAATTTTCTTCAGAATTGCTAGGAAGATCATAGTATGTGTCTTTTATTAGATAAAGTCCACTGCGGATTGCCACTGTGCAGTCCAGCGTCTGTATAGAGGCTTCACCTGCACACCTGTTCAATGATCAGGCGTGTCCAAGAGTGCCCCAACCCCTGCTATTTTTCTGACTGACTGAATCAGATGGCTACTCACCTGATTGTACCATGTGTACAAACCGCATAAGAAGAGCTTTTCTTAAGGACAGTTACAAACTCTCAGAGAGAAGGGGGATTCCTTCCCTTTCTCTTCAGAAAGAGACTGATTGTACATTTAGGGAGGTGGAGAAAAGAATGTAGGGAAAGTGACTCTCCAATTTCCTATGGCCAGAGTCTAGACCCCTCTCTGCTTTTCCCTGGAAGGGGAGCATGAGTCACATCTGACCCCCCATCCCCCACCCCCTCACCCCCGCTTACTTTCTGGGCCTCTCCACTCCAACTGTACCACCATTTTAAGAAATTGCATTCACTCTAACTTATCCTGTTCCCTTTTTACTAAACTCCAAGAATATATGGATGGTCTATGACATCAAGACTTTGCTTTTCTATTTCATTACCCCAACCTCCAAGAATCACGCCTGGCAAATCGTAAATGCTCAACAATTAGTTGACAAAAAAATGAGTGATTCCCAAATTATCAGTTAAACTTCCACACTGTTGTGCTCTCACTTCTGTTGCTTCTTGTTCCAAAGTCTGATAATCAACTCCTTTATTTATGAATTGCTTGAGCACCTATACACGGTTTGGTACTGCCCTCAGCGTCTCAGGGCTTTGACTTTGGACTGAAAGTTACACCAACGATTTCCCTGTTCTGGAGGCTTTAAGATTTGTACTGCATCATGCCACCAGCCTCCTGGGGCCTCCAGCTTGCATGTGGGATGTCTTGGGGCCTCTCAGGCTCCATAATCACATGAGCCAATTCCCCTAATCTCTTCTCATCTATCTCTTTGTCTATCCTATTTATTCCGTCTCTCTGGGGAACTCTGCACAACGCAAATGCTAACAGTCAAAATCAAGTGACAAATACCTGCCATTGACATTCCTTCCTTTCCCCAATGATACTTAGCAACTGAAAATACATGTAAAATTCCTTATAATAAGCAAGCCAGACAGCATAAGCAGTACTCCTTCTGCTAGCTTACATAGCTCGGCTCACTGCCACGATCTACCATTATTTAAACACTAACTAAAGGAAGGGCTACCTCCCAAAAGGCTAAAATCATTTTTATTTAGAAAAAAAAAGATACAACATTTTAATGATAGGCAATTTAAATTTTACCATTTCAATTTAAGATCTTTCTTAAATAAGAAAGATCTGTTATGAAACATCAACATAAATCCGATCTGTTATGAAACAATATTTTTGTAATTGAAAGGCTAAGTATTATCCTGACCTACTTTACTTTCAGGGATACTCAAGGAAGGAAAAGTTCATAAAGGCTTCTGCTAAACAAGACATTTAAAAAATAGAAAGATGAGATGTACTCTTCTTCTGAGTTACTTAAAATTCAGGAAAGTGAGCTGCACTGGTTTGAACAGAGTCCCTACAAGTCTTGTCATTTCCAGAACCCTGAAATGTAACCTTATTTGGAAATAGGGTCATTGCCGATGTAATTAGTTAAAATGAGGTCATGCTGCAGTCAAGTGGGCCTCCATCCAATCTCGTAGATGTCTTTGTAGGACGAGGAGGAGTGATCCAGAGACTGAGAAAATGGGGAGACAGCCGTGTGAAGACAGAAGCAGACATTAGAGTGATCACCAGTCAATTCTGACAGTTAAGTTTGCAAGCCTGCCACCGTGCATTTGTGAGGCAGCACTGTATGAACCACTCAGCAAGGTTTCATGACCTTGAGACATCAACACGTCACAGCTGGGTTCTTGTGGCTATGCCACAGTGTCTTGCTGAATGGCATTCATTATTGTTGTGTGTTTTTGCATTATGTGGGGAGAATGTCAGAGTTTGAATTAGAGTAAGGACCAAACATTCATAAATTTCTTGTTAAACTTGGCAAGAGTAGAAGTGAAATCAGAGACATGTTAGTCCAAGTTTATGAGAATAATGACATGAAGGAAATGGCAATGTAAAAATGGATTAACGTTTTCTGATAGGAGAGAAAGCGTCGTGGATGAAGTGAGTTCAAGGAGGGTAGTAATGATCAGAACTGATGATTACATTGCAAAAATTTGTCTAATTGTGCTTCAAAATTGTCATCTAACAATGAGAAGCATAGAAGACAAAGTAAATATTAATAGAGAAGCAGGAAAACTTTGGCCAACAATTCATAGCTTAGTATCATGACAATTCCCTAGCTTACATGGCACTGTGTGTAAGGGAGTTTTTAGCCAGTGAACGAGTAACAGTTTTGGAATATCTTTCTTACTCACCGGATCTGCCCCCCAATAATATTTTTCTGGAGTCCAAGGCTGGAGTTCTGGTGTCCAAGAGTGATAAGTGTTTCCCCAGCTCCACGTCAGGGAAACTAATCCTTTCCTTCATCTTTCTGTTCTTTCCAGGCCCTCAGCAGATTGGATGGTGATGATGCACATTCTGGTGGTCAGGCCACTGGCAAAGGTGCCCATCTCTTCTGGAAACATCTTCAGAGACTCATCTGAAAATAATGCTTTAACATATTTCTAGGTCTTTCTGAATCCAGCCAAACTGACATCTGAAATTATTCATCACAGTATCTAAACCAGCTTCCCTTTTGAGGGGCACTTGCCATGTTACCCTTAGGGTGAGAAAATCTAATTCAAACAAACAATACTTCCTCTGGGTCACTTCCCCTTCCTAGTTTTGATGTCTTTTGGAAAGTTTTATCACAAGGAGTAAAGGTGCAATTAATACGATCATCATGTTCTTTAAAGTTCTTAATAATAACGATCATGGGTATAAATTACTCAAAACTCAGAAAGTATCACCTCCTATGAAAATATTTAAACTGAAGTATTTCATTTAATCCTTGCAAGAGGCCTATGGAGAAGACAACTATTATCTGATTGAGATATGAAGACCTGAAGAATTAGCTCAGCACTGTGACTTGTGCACTATTCAACAGGTGAAGGGGCGGGGCTTGGGTTTGAACCCCAAACTCCTGTAACTCCAGAGGCTAAGTCTAAGCCATAACACGTTCCCCAATGTTTCAAGTGGCTATTTTGCTCGATAACAATAATAACAGTAAAAACTGACACCTATGCAATACATACTGTGAGTCAGGCACCTGTCTAAGTATCTTTAGAAAGCATAACTCTTATTTTTCACATTTTATGGATAAGGAAATGAATATTTGAAATACGTAAACAGTTTGCCTAAGATATTTCAGCAAGTTGGTGTCGTAAGCAAAGACTCAAGCTGAAGTCAACCTAATGCAAAATCTGTTCTCTTCAATTCTGCCCTGTCATGTGCTCCAGAAGGTACTTTTCCTTAAAAAAAAAAAAAAAAGAGAGAAAGAAAGAAAGAGAAAAGAAAAGAAAAAAGTAACAAAGAAACCAAAAAAAAAAAAAAAAAGCCCAAACCGATCTGGCCACTGCAAACTGGAGCCAGACAGTAACAGGTTTCTAAGTGAGAACCAGATGTAATGAATGAATTTATTTGCACCTATTGCAAATGCTCATTAAAAGTCTGTCAAATTAACAACCTACTGTCACATCTCAAGGAACTAGAAAAGAAGAGCAAACCAAACCCAAAGCCTGCAGAAGAAATGAAATATCAAAGCTCAGAAGAGAAGGAACGGAAGTGGGAAACAAGCAAACAACAGGGCAATGGGTAAGGAAACAAGTCGCGGTTTTAAACATTTTCTCCTTATTGAAACTCAGGACTCCTCTGTACAAATCCTTAATGATGAGACATTCCCAGAACTGTCTTTATGCTCTTTTTTTCCCTGTTCTGTCCTAGATCAAAGAGAAAACAGAAGCAGTAACAAACAGACTCCCTCAATATCTTACCCTTGGGATCCAGCATTAAGAGCCATCTGCTTCCATCTGCCCCCTGAGGTTGCCTATCCTCTACCAAAAGTCTGGAGCGTCCTCTTCTGCGGTGGTGGAAACAAACTACTGATTCAAACTTTCTCTCTCCACTGCATTCTTCTCACCAGTATTTAAAAGTGCTCCAGGGGTTAAAACCGTGGTAAAATCGCTTTACCCTTCAGCTAACAATCTCTGTCTCCTCCGCGTCCTTTAAAAGACACACCTCTAAAATTTCCATTCTTGCTACTGATATTTCATCATTTTTGAGTCAGCATATTGAGATTGTTGTATTTCCACTTGTTGCATGCCTTAATTATTTCATTAAATCCTTTCACTTCAGTCCATAATATTACCTGTGAATCCAATGTACAGTTGAACAATGTCATTGTCTTGACTTTCAAGAAGCATCAGAGAGAGATGCCCGGTCCCCACCTTGAGCCTCTGGGGCAGCCCACAGTCTGCCCCGCATCTCTCTCTGTTTCTCGTCCCTTCTATCAGGACCCCTGGTGCTTTCACCTTGGTGCATTTTTTTTTTAATTACAATAGAAAATTGTGAACTTGGAGATAGGAACTTTTTTTAACAGTTTTATTGAAGGATAATTGATACAGTGAACCGTGTATATATAAATGTAAAATTTGTTAAGTTTTGACATGTAAGTATACCCTAAAAATACTATGACGATCAAGGGAGTTGTCCTAAACATTCCCAGAACTGTCTTTATGCTCCTTTTTTCCCTGATTAATATATGATGCATACAATTATGTTACATTGTTTGCATTTGTAAGGTAAAGTCTAAGTTGTAGCTGTGCCCTCACCCAGGAGATGAGCCATACACCTGAACATTGTTCTGTCTAGGTAGGAAACTGCAGCCCCGTGAGTGCCCCCTCCATGGATGTAATTGAGTTTTTCTCTCATGTCAGCATGTTGTTGTTCATCTACAAGTTTCAAATTAGTGATGAGAAGATATTTTCCCACCAAATTCCCATGGGCCTTTGTCCAAAATCAGCTGTCTATATATGTGTGGGTCTATTTTTTGAATTTCTATTTTTTTCATTGATCTATCTTACAAGGGTATATGTGAAACTTGGTAAACGGTCTGTGAAGCTAGTGAATGATGCCCCATGATCATATCAATGTACACAGCTATGATTTAATAAAAAAAAAAGAAAAAAAATTTTTACTTATTCCCAGATTTGTTCTTCTTTTAAAAAAGTATTATATCTGTAATAAGTTATTTGTATTTCCTTGTCAATTTCTATAAAGTAGCTTGCTAGGTTTCATTTTGCCAATTTCAACAAAGTAGATTTACAACGTCAATTTCAGCAAAGTAGCTTCCTAGTATTACATGAAATCTATACATCAATTTGCTGAAAACTGACATTTTAAGAACATTGAGTCTTGATGCACAAAAATTGAATTGTATTTTCTGTATTTATTTGGGTAATTTGCATTTTTTTCTTGTGTTTATAGTTTTCACTCTACTACCTTTTCACTTATTACGTTAAGATTTAGCCCAAAGTATTGAATATCCCTGTATTGTTAATATCATTTATAAATTCAATTTCATTCTTTCATTCACACCTATGCAGACTTATAACTTTGACTCAATCTTTACAAAAAGTATTTAAACAAAATGTATCTCCTGATATTCTGAAAATAAAATAAAATGTATATGGAAAAATTAAAAATAATAGTTTCAGATTATTCATTACTGTTGTTTAAAAATATAATTTCACATATTAATTTTAGTAGTGGTATGTGGATTCCATAGATTTTTTTTATATGGCTCATTACATTGTCAGCAGATAAAACCAGTTTGCTTCCTCCTATGCAATCTGGATGCCTTTTTATTTGTTTTTCTTGCCTTACTGCCATGGCTGGAATCTTCAGTGTTGTGTTAAATAGAATTAGTGAGCGTAAACATCGTTGTTTTTCTTTCATCTTAGGTAAACTAGAGAAATTTGGGGGCCCAGTTTTTTTGTTTATTTTCTTGTCTTACAGCAATTACTATCCTTGACTGTGTGAAGTGGTACAAACCATTGCTTTAAATACTTTGTCTGTTTTTTTTTATTGTTTCTTTGTTTTTCATGTCAAGGTTAATCTGGTCCCTGTTTGTTCATGTTGGCCAGACACATTAGTTCACACTGAACTTTAAAATGTTTAATGTTGATATTAGGAGGTCTTCTATTCTGAGTAAACACTATCTTGCTGGGGAATGTTATCTACTTGCATAACTTTCATTATAGTTCATATATAAATGACTCCCACACTTGTAATCTCTAACTCAAATCTCTCATTGGAATTCCAAAGGCATTTCTTAATCACCTAGTCTACAGCTCTGCATAAAAATTTCAGAGACAGGTCAAACTTGACATGTTGAAGAATGAACCCATTCTTAACCCACCACTTACTTGATCCATTGGATTTCCTGTCTTAACAAATGGCATCACTGTCTATTACTCATGTCAGAAGGCTGGAAGTCGACCATGACTCAGCCCCTTCCCTAAACTCACACTCCATCAACAAGTCCTGTTGAGTCTACCATCATAAATAGATTTAAAAATCATCTTTTGACTCTTTTACCCCAGCAACAAATTTCTTTTTATTAACCCCTTCTTTTGCATTAACTTAATGTTCCCCAAAGGACATGTTGCCGTTCTAGCCCCTGGTGCCTGTGAATGTGACCTTATTTAGAAATAGGATCTTTGCAGATACAATTAGTTAAAATGAGATCATTCATATGGACCCTAATCCAATGTGACTGGGGTCCTTACTGGAAGAGGAGAAGAGGCACAGAAGATAAGGTGAAGGCACATGGAAAGAGCACCATGTGTCAAAGGAGTGACGTGTGTAAAAGGCCAAGGAACTTCAAAGACTGCCACAGCACCAAGACTAAGGGAAAGATGTTGAACAGATTCTCCCCTCAATCCTTTAGAGAGAGCACAGCCCTGATAACACCTTGGTCCCCAACTACGGGGGAAATCCTAGGAAAGGAAAACACTCCCACCCACCACCTTCCTTCAACCAGGGCTGCTTAAAGGATCTCCTTAGGTGCCTCCTGGTGTCATTCTTAGACCTTTTACAGCTACTGCACAGGAAGTCAGGGGGGGTCTTCTTAAAAGAAAAATGGGATCACGTCATTGCCACTGCAAACCCTGGAAGATGCTGCCCAGGGTTTTATGTGATCAGTAATCACACCTCCAGCCTCATCTCTCACATGCCCTCGGCTCTAGTTAGAGGCATTTTTTTCACTTCTTTAAAATAACCACATTCTCCCTGAGTTTTCATACATGCTATTCCCTCATCTAAGAAGACCCTTTACCCTAAGCCCCACTGCTTCGTTTGCTTTACATCTGTATATTCTTTAGGAGATGCCCCTTCCTCGGGAAAACCTCTCCAGGGTAAATGAAAACTAAATTGCTTATATATTTCCCTGCACCTCGCTCCCCACCACACACACCTGCAGCATATATGTGCATAACACAGTGTGCTTATTTGCTTAATTGAGAACAAGATCCAAAGTATCCTTTGGACATATTATTCATGAGTCTCCTCAGCTTCAAGGAACTCAGTATCAACTATTTTGACATAACTTTTATTTCTTGGCTTTCCTCCTCTCTCCTGTACAGGTCTACATTTCTAATCTATTCCAAGGGTAAACTTAACCAGCCAAGCCCTAAAACCTGGAAGACCTCACTGGGTGAGAGTGACCAGGGACTTAGGGTAAGAGGAGGACGGAGGACAAGAAGGGAGGGAAGAGAAACCCAGAAAGTCAAGAGAGGGCAGGGACAGAAACAATTTTGACAACTAATTTGGAAAAATGTTCTGAGTCTGACATTTATTCAATTATTCAGAAATTATTTTCCACATTAGAAGACTCAGAAAACATGCCAGCACCTGCCCCTCACATGTGTGTGGCTCATCTATACTTCCTTTCCTCCCCCACTCTTGTTTTTGTTTTTGTACTATACTAAAATCGTATTTCAAAATGATCTAATTTTTATAATAATATTCTGATGATGGAGCCAGGGAATAATGTAATTTTTCCCTGCATGTTTGTAAGAAGAGATTCTGAGTTTTGTACTCTGCAGGAGACAATGCTGGCAATCATTATTATTATTATTATTATATTCAGTGTTTTTTGAAATTTATATTTTAGACATAATTTACTCTCCATGACACCTCTCCCCTTCGTTCATAGAAAATATACCTAAGTGTGTTAAAGCAGACATTCTGAATCTATTATAAGAGGCTAAAAAAAAGTTTACAAGAAAATAATCAAATACTAAAAGGAATAAAGTATATAATCATCAGTAAACTTGACATGGGAACATGTGAAATGATTTAAGCAATTTTGAAAATATAGCTTTATAGTATTTTTAAATAAAAGGCTTATATAAAATAGTGAATTTCAGATATTCTCTTTTGTTTGGTCTAAAAATAAAATATTTATAGGAAATTGATCATCAAAGTCCTGTTAAACACAATTTCTATAATTGCCTGATATTTATTTTGACATTTCCGATAGGGTAAATGGAGTGACCAGTGTCAACAGGCAACATTTAAAAAGCAATTTCTTTGATATTTAGAATACTTTTGCCCCCCCTGGGAACAGGCTTTGAATCTGGCAAGAGCATTAGCTGATCATGCTACTTCAAGCTGACAGCTTCAGATTTTTAACAGGGGAAAAAGGCAGAACTAATGGATGTGAATAAGCTTAAAAGCAAAGGAACTTATCAATCAGAGTAAACAGCTGTATTTTGGGAAGCTAATAGAGGTACTTCTAAAAACATAAAGAGTCGATAGATATTTTCCTGGCAACTAATAATTTCAATCTGGTCTTCCTCATTTGTTTTTTCTCCAACCCCCTACCTACCTTTTTTCTTTCTTTTTTTTTTTTTTTAGTACAATATTTTTGTCAGTATTGATTACCATGAAAACATTCTCCTTTCATGCACCATTTTACTCTCCCAAAAGTAATAGCACAGTATCTAATTTCATGAAAAAAATAACTCAAAAGATAAATGAGGCAAATCAGATTATTAACATGATTATACTCTTTTCTCATTCTTTTCTGATTTTATCATAGATATCATATATACACAATGATATTTATAATTTGTACATTATTGGGTAATGACTATAACTATTTATCTTTTTGTTCAACCTCAGGCACATAACATTTTACACATATATTTCAAAGAGCATAAGAACACGATTATCTGTTTTGCTTTACAATTATTTTTAAAATATTCTACTATTGTATCTCTCCACAGAGGTCTCTAACACATTATTTTCCAGATCAAGTTTGCTTTAGAAGAGATTAGTAGTGTGACAATGATTCAAAAAGCACAATGAAACCCTGCTTACTCTACTGGAAAAATAGAAAACATATTTAGTTTTATTCTCCAGCCTTCTAAAAGGTTAAGATCAGGCCAAGTCATCAGAGCTTAGAATACTATGAAGATAACGCCTTTGATATGCACCCCCCAAGGATACAGTTCTGTTTCAAACATTATGAAGTTAATCTCTCCAATTGAGAAGACACTTTCCTGTCAACATGGCTTCACTGTTTTGGGTAGAACTCGGAAGGCATTATGATTAATTTCTTTCAATGCACAGGGCACTACATCATTGACTAGACAATAATGGAACACAAAACCCACCATGTTCGTCTGAGTTAGTTGTTCACCAGGACAGACAGTGTGAGCGCACACACTGCGTCACAGTGTGACCAAGCCCCTGGGCTCTGGGCAATACTTACTGGTGCATGGTGGAGTGATTAACACCATCCTTGGCACAACCAGGAAGTTTTGGGTGGAAATTAACAACTGAGCTGTTTGAGACACAGTCTCACTTTGTCACCCTCCGTAGAGTGCTGTGGCAAAAATAGCTCACAGCAAACTCAGACTCTTGGGCCCAAGTGATTCTCTTGCCTCAGCCTCCAGAGTACCTGGGACTACAGGCGCCGCCATGCCCCCCCCATCTCCCCCAACCACACCCCACTATTGACCTCAGGCAATTCACCAGCCTCCGCCTCCCAGAGTGCTAGGATTACAGGTGTGAGCCACCTCACTGGCTCTGAGCTGGGTTTTTAAAAACTGATGGTTTCCAGATAGAAAGAATAACACTTGCATATAAAAGGGCTGCCAAGTTTAATGTCATGTTCAACAACATGAGCTCTGAAGCCAGCTCTCTGGATTTGAATCCCTCCTCCAACATTCTCTAGCTGTGTGACCCAGGGCAAGTACTTAACCCTAATGTTTCCATTTCCTCATTTGAAAAATGAAATTTAATAATTGAACATACTTCTTTCAAAGCATTGTGTGTTTAGACCAGGTTTGAATCTGGTCTTCAGGGCATTTTCTTTGCTGAACAAAAACATTCCAACAATTGTTTTGGAGAGAATGCTTTATATCTATAACTTCTAACGTATTTTTTTCATCCTCATAAACAAGTCAGGTAGGTTTTCATAGTAAGTAAAGCCACATAAATGCATAATTTTTTTAACTTTCAAGTCAGCTATACTTGCCAAATGGAAGCCTCAGAGATGTTGAGGGCAGCATCCTCAACTTTCAAGCAATACTTATGATTTTCATAATCTTTATCTCTATGCAACAGATATTGCCCACATTTTCTTAAATTAGTTTAGCAAGAGTCTCCAGGTCATTTTCACCCATGCTTGGCTTGAGAAATCAGAATCTCACTCCCTACATTTATGTGATTAGTCTTTTGCCTGGTATATGGTAAACATCCAATACGTAAGTGGTTATTATAACTGTAAAGTAAATTCTGCCATAGCAGAACACAAGCATACTTATATGCTAACTATTGATACGTACACACTAGGAGATATCCCAGTAGGATATCAGCCCAGGTTATACGGTAACTGCTAAAAGCTGTATGTCCTACCAAGCCACTCACTTACCCTCTCTCAGGCTTTAGAATAGACTCATATTAGACAGTAGAACCTCCAAAGCTGACCACCTCGCTATATTGACTTCCTCCGTAATTGACCTAGACTGGACATGCACCATATGCATATTAGTACAGCAGGCCTAGTCCTTATGGTGACCACCTCCATGTGTGACCAGTTTGTTACAGTCCCTTTGGTTGTCAACCCAGAGGTTCTATTGAATTCATCCTATCCCATGGTTTTTCTGTTAAACTACATGCAAATACATAGATGGGTCAGGCAGATACAAAGATGACCCACATCATCTCAGGCTCCTGGTAATCACACATTTGTATAATCCCTTTTCCTTGAATGTGGGCAGGAGCTGGGACTTGCTTCTAAGCCATAGGATATGGGAAAGGTGATGAGATTCTGGTGGTTGATTAGGTTATGTGACACAGGAGAGGCCAACCGAGGCCAAATCTTCTGGCAGGAAGCAGCGGTGTTGGAACAGACCTCATGGCATAGAACTGTGCGTGGTCTCCAGGGACCATGGACCATCTCTACAGCTAACACAGAACTGCAACCACACCATCAAGAAGGCAAATCACATAGCCACAGGAAATAAGTTCCACCAAAGTGGAATGAATTTGGAAGCAAATTCTTCCCAGCAAACCTCTGCATGACAATGTGATTTGGCTGACATCTTGATTGGACCAAGTGCCTGGGACTTAACCAGCTAAGGTTTAGCCACGCCCAGACGTTAGACAGGTGAAAGCATTCTGTGGTGTTTTCAGTCATTACCTCTTATGGCAATTTGCTACAAAGTGATAGAAAAAGATCCAATAGGTAATTGAAATTCTCCTCTTTCGCTTGATAACATTTCCTCACTAAATTATTATTTAAAGTTATACATGCTGATTTGTGTGCTATTTTCATGAGTAAAACAAAGAAATTGTAAAACATTTTTTACAATTAGTTCTTTTGGAGTTTTTTCTTTGCTTGCAGATTTTTGTGTTTTTGTTTGTATGCTTCTATTTGTTTCTTAAGCAAATACTCAATAAAAATAGCTATATTCTTAGGAACTCTTTAGACTGATGTATAATTCCATATAAGGTTTAACAAATTCTTCTTTAACAAATGCAAGAGTTCTGTAAAGTTTTTTTGATTAGTGAATGAATTTATATAAAGAAATATTAAAGTATATTCATTTATCTAAAATAGCAATAGACACCTCACCTTGGCTATGAACTTGTAATCTATTAGATGTAATTACATTTTCAATCAATATTACTGATTGACCTTTAACTACTTTTATAATTTCTCTCTATTGTTTCAGGGAGAACTCTAAGAATTAATGTATTACTTACAATTGTTTATAAATTACTATGGAAATATTTTTTCTTAAATCCTTTCTACAAATATTAATATAAAAAATATTTCTGGGTAAAGCAAGGAGACTCACACCTGTAATCATTACACGCTGGGAGACTGAGGTGGGAGGATTCCTTGTGCTCAGGAATTAGAAACTAGCTGGAGCAACAAGAAGACTCTATATCTATTGAAAATAGAAAAATTAGCCAGGTGTTACACTTGAACCCAGGAGTTAGAGGTTGCTGTGAGCTAAGGTGATACCATGGCGCTATAACTGGGCAACAGAGTGAGACTCTATCACAAGAAAAAAAGAATTACTTCTGAATTATGATTCGCTTTCCTTTGAAAATATAGCAATTCTGGGGTGGCACCTGTGGCTCAGTGAGTAGGGCACAGGCCCCGTATACCAGAGATGGTGTTCAAACCCGGCCCCAGCCAAAAACTGCCAAAAAAAAAGAAAGAAAATACAGCAATTCAGTATATGGTAGTGAATTAAACAAAAAAGTTAAAAGCACTCATTAATTCATTTTAAATACCTGTTCTGAAGCAAAACTGACTTTCTATTAAAAATATGAAAGGGTTTTAAAATATATATATACACATATATACACATATATACATATATATACACATATATATATAAATAAAAGGGTTTCATTGCTGTTATTTTTCTTTGTGTGACTTCAGGTGGTAGAAAAGTGTCTGGTCAGGAAATGACAAAATACCCTTGCTATACACATACCTGGTCTGTGCGACTGAGAGGATTTTTTTACTTTTTCGTAATTGCTTCTAGTTTTAACAACTGACTATTGCTGGTAACATGGTTAATCTGTTTGTATCTTTCAAACAATACAGACAATTTTTATATCTTACCTCGGCAAAGCTGTCTCTTCTTAGACTGATTTTTGGCTGTTTCCTCTAGAAAAAAAAAGTTAAAATGAAAAGAATGATGTGTCTTTTAGGTATAAAAATGAAGCCTTCTAATCTAATGAGATGATACAGTTATGGATGGTCTACTTATTACCAAGAATGTGGCATTACAAATGGGACCATTTATTTTTATGTGGATGTATCTGAGACTCAAGTTAAGAAAAGTTCCTTGAATTTCATTTAACCTGATAGGAATAAATTCACACGCTGATAGCTTCAAAATCAGCAAGTTAGAGACCATGGTCAAATGTGCAGTCTTTAGAAATGACTTCCTGTGATCCAATCCCACTTCTATCTATTACTTTCTCATTGTGTAATCTTGGCTAAGTTTCATATTCTCTCTGAGCTGTATAGAGACTATTGTGATTTTCAAAGAAGTAAAGCATTCACAGTGCTTACCACCAAGCCCTCCACACTTGAGCCCTCAGAATGTACATGTCATCATTCTGGACCCTTCCCCGGGTAAAGCAGATTCATTAGAATATCTTCCCTCTTCATATTTGTTACTTGAATAATTAACAGGGTTGGTCCACATTATTATTTTTTTTTTTTTTGGAGTTTTGTTTATTTTTTACAAGTTGGTCCACATTATTTTTTTTTTTGAGTTTTGTTTATTTTTTTGTCGTCTTTTGTTGTTGTTGTTAAGAAAATGTTTAACAAAATACATTTTTAGAAACTCCTTGGGTTGGTGTATGATTCAACATAAGGTTGGAGTTAACAAATTCACCTTTAACATAGACTATTCGCCCATGAAAGTAAAGTGTGAAATATGAATTACTGGAACAATAGACTAAGTTTCTGGGAGTGACAAGGAGTATCTGACTAAATATTCTCTGTTAAATCTAAAAGAAGCAGGTAACAATTTTATGAATTTTAAAGAACAAAGTGTTTAGCTACAATACACGGTTATCTTTGCATGTGGTTTTGAATTAAACAAGTAAAATTCTAATATGGTTCTTTATGTAAACAGTAATAGGAATTTAGATGTAATATAGGGGTGTTTTTCTCAGATTTGTTGGAGTAGAACTTTTAAAGAGTTTTCTATTTAAGATGATTTTTCCCTATGTTTTTTAATGTTCTTCAACTTCCTTCATTAAGTCCTCAATCCCAAAGTTATTACAGGTTATACTGTCAGTAATGAAAAGCGTACATGCTATGATTATCCATGATGTTCCTAAATACAATATAATTTAAATGACGAACACAACCCATGTTGAAAGTAAACCATTATACTCAAAATGTTATTCATAAAACTAGTACATCTATCCATTGTAGATTTCATGCCAAGGAAGCAGTAACAATTTTTACTGAAACTAATTTTTATATACAGAGGGTGCCAAAAATGTATACACAATTTAAGAAAGGCAAAAATATATTAAACTATTGTAATAATATATACTTATAAAAAAAGGTGAATGTAAGTCACACTGAGCACTTCTCGTAATAATCACAGAAGTCAAACACAACTTCAGGATTGCAAACTTAACACAGTTTTTTTCTTTCTTAAAATGTGTATACATTTTGCCCTGTGTGTATGTATAAATTATATACATAAAAGTTTACCTATATCATCTTTCTCTTTATCTCTCTTCTCTCTCTCCTTACATATTTGTGTGTATGTGTATAATATCTCTGCATGCACGAATTTTTCCAAATACTAGGTTGCATCTCATTTTGAGGCAGGATGTGTTAGTCCCAGATACAGAGAGCCAGGAATAAGTAAAAATTATCAAAGGATTATGACGTAGGAGACAAACTGTACACTCATTTTCCGCTGCTAGATTTTGGTCCAACTCCTGAACTTTTCTAACTCACAATTTACTTGGTTATTTAGTAGAGATAAGAAAACAATTTATCTCATGAATATGCGAATGAATTAAAAGCTGAAAAATCTTTAGCTCAGCCTCATACACAGGAAAAATCTCAATAAATGTTGGTGGCTGTAGCGGGATTGCTATATGCTATATATTAGCAGTTAAGAGGCACTGTGCTTAATAGATTGGCTATGCTACTTTACATCGTGCTCAGAAGGTTGCGTTGTCCTGTGCAGAGATTTATATAAATGTGAACCAGGTGTCTCGCACTTACTAAGCCTTGAGGGGTGGGTCATGCTTCCTTTTACTGCCTAAATAACAATAGCCAGTTCCCTTTGTGTTTTATGGCAGAAAATCTAGTCTTTTATGGGGTTTCTCTCCCAACGTATTTCTGAGAATCCCTACAAGATGCTTATGTGCCCCCCGACTCTGTATGCAACACTTCCTGCTTGATCTTCAGTGAGCCCGCTGATCCCAGAAGCCTGGACCACTTTTCACAATTGCCCTTTGTGCTCTTTGTTCTGGCTCCTTTGGACAGAAGCTGCTCCTCCCACTCCCCACGGTGCGGTATCACTGCTAGTTGGGATCCAGATTTGTCCCTCAGTCGCCACCACACAGCTAAAATCAGACTTTGAGGAGGCATGCCTTAAATAAGAGCTTGCAGGGCACAGAAGAGACATTGGCGTGGAAAGAATTGTATTTGCGAAGGTTTTTACTGTGTAATTCTGTTTTTGAAACAAGCACAAAACTCAGAGGCTGGCAACAGTCAGTTCTTGCTGAAACTGCTGGTCTGCTGGGGGTCAGCCAAGGTCTCTTGGGTTGCCCTGCATGTGGCTCCGGGCAATGACTCAGCTGTAGGTTGGCCGCAGGTCTGTCTTCCTTCTGTGACCCACGGTGGCGCGAAGCAATGCAGAAGGACAAGCCAAATCACACAAGTTCCCTTAAAGCTTCTTAAAATTCTGCTAAATTTCCATTGACTGAGGCAGGTCAATGACCAAAACCAGAGTCAATGACCAGAGGAAGGGCCGTCAACATGGCCCTTCCATGTTGACAGCCAACATGGGATCCTGCGGAGTGACATGGTGAAAGAAAGGGGAGCAGTGGTGCCCTGTCACAAGGGAAAGCCAAGAGGTGAGAATAGCAAACTGGTTATCAGATGTGATGGCTCAAAATTCCATGGGCAAAGCCTTTCCAAGAAGATTTTAGTAACGTGTATGTTCTCTTCTTACCCACTTTTGTTATTGGTGGTGTTGTTTTGTTTTGTTTTTGTTGTAGGCTGTTTTTGTATGACATAACAACAAAACTCCTGGTAGAGGTGTTTTTGTCAGTTTTCTTACTGTAAAGATATGGGTGGTGCCCAGAGAAAGGGAGAGAGGTAAATGGTTTCCTGCGAGAGACAGCCTGCCCAGGTGGACTTCTACTGACTGTGAAGACAATCTTTTGTAATATTTTACAATTGTAGTGCATATTTTATTCCTGATTTTCTCAAACTGCAGTACTCAGGGGGGAAAAAGCTGTTTTGTTTTGTTTTTTTCTTTTTTTCTTTTTTTTTTCCATCCAAATGGAAGTCACAATGAATTTCCTTTTTTTTTTTTTTATTGTTGGGGATTCATTGAGGGTACAATAAGCCAGGTTACACTGATTGCAATTGTTAGGTAAAGTCCCTCTTGCAATCATGTCTTGCCCCCATAAAGTGTGAATTTCTAATGGTGAACTTAGGCTATCTGTATGGAAAAAGGTCCCTTATTAGCAGGGCTGAAGCTTTATCTCTCTCTACTACCAGTCTTCAGTTTGTCCAGAGAATTTTGGGAGATCTGGTTTCAATTAGGCCCTCCTCTGCGAGTATTAGAGCTACAAAAGTTTGGCTAATAGGGCGGTGCCTGTGGCTCAAAGGAGTGAGGCTCTGACCCCATATACTGGACGTGGTGGGTTCAAACCCAACCCTAGCCAAAAACTGCAAGATAAATAAATAAATAAATAAAGTTTGGCTAATATAACAAAGCTCCAACGTAAGTACACAGACTCATGAAAGCCGACAAAGGTTGATGAGAATCGAATGACTATATGACTGATAACTGTAGAGATTTTCCAAAAGTGACGGTAAATATTTTCCATTGGTTTTCTGGATTTCTTAAGAAATGAACCCAGCCACAGTCCAGGCTTTCTTCACAGAAAACATTTTTAATGGAGCCACAAGCAAAAGAACAGAGAACAATCGTACTGGAATGAACAATTCTGCAAAAGGTAGGAGAGGCTGGTTAAAGGTAAATCTTACCATAAAACCAAGGCAGCGTAGGATGAACTGATGTCATGAGAACACATTCAGGAGTCCTGGGGCACGATCTCGGCAGCTTCAGGGTCTGTCAGGTAAGCCAACGTAAGTCCCCGTGGGGCCTGGGTAACTGGGACGGCAACAACGGGAGGGAGCAGGCAGCAGACGGCACTGAGTCCTAAGTCAAACTTTCTGGCAAATAAATGTAACACACATGAAAAAAATAAGCATCAAAACTGGAATAAAGGAATTTCATTTACATTTTGCTAAATAGAGAGAGGTGGAAAAATTTGTGTTTATACATCTATGCGGTGGGGGCAAAGTTACAAGTAAGTACAGTGACAGGTAAGTTTAAAAAAAACCTCATAGGCTAATAATAACAAAATAACATAAAAGTTTAACATTTTATAAAAATGAAATCATTAAAAATTATTTTAGTAAAGATTAATTTGAATTATTTTAAGAAAAAAATTACATTTATTCGTCTGTTATATTTTCTTCTCTCCCTCAAGGCAAAGAAATAAAAAAAGTGGAAAAATAAGTAAACACTGAGATCACTGAGTATTAGTAGACTCAGAACTAGTTTCTTCAAAATGTGACATACTTACTGGAAAATAAGAAAATCAAGAGGTTTCGTCCCCAAAGACAGGAACTTCGGCATGGCTTGTTAAAACCTCCTCCACTGAGACTCAGATCTACCTGCGGCTGGGCTCTGGGGGAAAGTGGCTTAGTGGGGACGGTAGAGTGAGGCTCAGGAGAGGCCAGCAGGGGTTTCTGCAGGATTCTGTATATGGCACCAAGAAGCGGAGATGATGAAGGAAACAGCAGATGGAGATTTCATTTTACAGTGACAGCCCAGTTTGGAGTTGGAGAAGTGTGCAGGTGAGGGAAAATGTTGTCTTAAGTAAGGTAGAAAAAACGAGAACCGGAGATGAGGAAAACCAAGAGTTACTAAGTAAGGAGAATCTATTTTGTTCTGTTTTTTCCAAAAATATATCTTCTTCAAAACTAATATCCACTTATAGAGGAGATCAGGTGTTCTCCTGGGGATGTAACAATGTGCCCTGTCTGTGGCTGCTCCGAGGAACAGGCACCTAACAGCTGAGACCAGGGAGCAGAAGAGAGACATGGCTGTCTGGGGGCCTCCACGTATGGCTGTGTGGAATAGCCATGCTGACGATGTTGGTAAGTCGGTGGAAATCAAGTTACTTGTACCTGATCTAGGGAAAAAATAAAATTACAAAAAGAAAGAAAGAAGGAAGGAAGGAAGGAAAGAAGGAAGGAAGGAAGGAAGGAAGGAAGGAAGGAAGGAAGGAAGGAAAGGAAGAAGGGAAGGAAGGAAGGAAGGAAGGAAGGAAGGAAGGAAGGAAGGAAGGAAGGAAGGAAGGAAGGAAGGAAGGAAGGAAGGAAGGAAAGGAAGAAGGGAAGGAAGGAAGGAAGGAAGGAAGGAAGGAAGGAAGGAAGGAAGGAAGGAAGGAAGGAAGGAAGGAAGGAAGGAAGGAAGGAAGGAAGGAAGGAAAGGAAGGAGGGAAGGAAGGAAGGAAGGAAGGAAGGAAGGAAGGAAGGAAGGAAGGAAGGAAGGAAAGGAAGGAGGGAAGGAAGGAAGGAAGGAGGAAAGGAAGGAGGGAAGGAAGGAAGGAAGGAAGGAAGGAAGGAAGGAAGGAAGGAAGGAAGGAAGGAAGGGAAGGAAGGGTCACAAAACATAAACTATAAAATGCAGAAGCAAAGAGATTGTTTTCTCATTAATTCGCTCATTATACAAATTGAAATGAATATCCAGGGGATAGGAAAGTCTATTTTTGCATGACAGAATCCCAAACGTGGCCCCCAGTCTAGGAACGGGGCAGACTTTTCCAGTCCCCTGCAGAGAAGGTGCTACATCCTTCTCCTTGCCAAGGCAGCACCAGCTCGGTGTGATCCAACACCTGCACAGAAATGCACGTATGATTTGTGCTGGCGAGCTGGCAGGAGCTTTCACTTCGTCTGCAGGAGCAGTCCCTGCTAATTTGTGACATTACACTTTAAGTTCCCACTCCGCCTTGTTTGTCAAAATATTCCTGTCCAACACATGTATTCTCCAGGCGCCCGCACCTCTTGCTTCATGCTCTTGCTTTTGATTACTCTCTTTTTTGAAAGTTTCTTCAAGGGTAACTTGTAATTCGTAAAGTGGACTTGTCAAGATTTTTCTGTATTTTTCCCCATTCTGAAACCATTTCACTTTAAAGCTGGTCTTTCAATTCACCATCCTTTTGAAATGTGTGTGTGTGTGTGTGTTTTCAGTTTTGTACTTATACTAGTATTTCCAATAAAGAATATCAGTTTTTACAGTTGATCTCCTGTTAACTACAGAGATTAAGGACCCCTTCACTGCCCATTGTGATATTTAAAACTGGAGATTTTATTCAAAGCCATGAGAGTAGCTTTTGTTTTATTTGGATGAAACTATCACCAGTGTAGGTGATGCTGTACTTAAAGCCTTCATTAATGGTTCTTTCTTTGTTCATAGGTGGGATATGATAACACATCTCTTTGCCGAGGGATTCACTTCTTACTCACAGATTCCATATGCTACAAAATTTCCTTGCACATATCACCCAGGTTCGAGGACATGGTCCTATGACATTCACTGCATCTTTAACAGTTCTTCTCCCACATCGTATGGTTTCGTGATATCATTGTCCTAGGCATACTTTCTTACATAAATGAAAATGTATATACAAACACATCCATTTATAAAGAAAAGAATTAATATGTTGAATAATAATAATAATAATAATTTTGCAGTTTTTGGCATGGGCTGGGTTTGAACCCTCCACCTCCAGCATATGGGACCGGCACCCTACTCCTTTGAGCCACAGGCGCTGCCCTATGTTGAATAATTATTTTAACTTAGAATTTGTGATTTTTTTTTTATTTTTATTTTTTTGGTTACACATCTATGTTTTCTGTGCTGGTCACCAAACCTCAATTTTTCTCTACAGAAAAAAAGGTAGCAAAATTAAATATATAGGTTACACTAATTATTTTTGTATACATACTGTATATACATATATGTGTATGTATATGTATATATGTGCATACATAAGTACATAATACTTAAAAAATATTCTTGTCTTTCAAAATAAGAACTTATTAGCCCTAAAAATCAAAGAAGATATACAAAATTTCTTTCACACTGTGAAAAGTGGTAATTCATACTTAAATGCCTGGAATATTTTAAGACAAAAATTGTCATCTGAGGTTCCTGCCTGTGCTCCAAAAATGTCTATAATAGAGTTTAGTACCTCTTGTGTAATATTGTATGCATTGCATTTTGTTACACTTATTATACAAATTGAAATGAATAATAATTTGCAGTTTTACATCCCATGAATATTTTTTAGCATTCTCCAGCAGTAGTTAATATGCTAACCAACTTTACTGAAAGGCATACAGATGTGGAAGAAATCTATCTGGGGACTTTAATTATCACCTTGTCAAATTCAAATTATTATCTTGTGAGTTCATTTCCATAAAGTATCCCCTTTGCTGTTCCATGCTTTAACATGTGTCTACTTTTTCAAAAATCTTATTTGTATCTATCTAGAAGCTTTAATCCTTTCAAAGAAAATAGTTCTTTTTCAGATTGTGTGTTTACCATAAAAGATTTGCTCAAAAACATTTTTGCAAACTTTTCGTGTTGGCAGAAGAAAGATTGGTACAGGTGTAAGATGGCTGTGCTACCAAAGTGACCCCCATAAATCAGACTGAAAACCAGCTATTAAATAAAATATTATCAACCTAAAGGAAATAGTCATAAGAAGACATTATGATTGGCCTTAATGTAAAGATCATCCATGCTCCTTGGTAAGTTTATTTCAGAAGTTGGAGAATTAGCTTCATGCCTAAGGCAGAGATTGGCTTCTGAATTTGTCCTGAGACTTCTCTTTTGGTGGGAAACAGAAGTGGAAGCAAAATACATAATGAAATTGATGTTTCTCTTCTCAGGTCTCAAGGTCAAGACATTTTTGCTTGAGGTTGATGGAAAAAAAAAAAGAAAAAAGAAGACCAAAAGAACTTAATTTCCTCAGTCATTTTTTAAGGAATAGAAAATCAATACACAGACTTAGAGTGTATTAGGTCTTAAAAAATATTTATTTTGAATTGAAATTAAATGTCAGTATGTATTTGAAATCATTGGGATACTTTCATAAAAGTCAAATAAAAAATATCTTGTTGTGACTTTCTTGTAATTCCAAAAGCTTTCATTGAAAAGTTTACTGTCTTTAAGGGTACCTCAATAATTATTAAAATGTGTTGAAGTGTATTTTCAAATATTTTAATAAGCATCATAGCTAATCACCTCTATTAGCACCTGTCACGTGCCCTAACCCCCAAAATGTACAAGTGGAAAAGTGAAAACATTGTTATGTTCAGCTAATGAGGTGGTGGCAGCGAGTTAGTAGCTGAGCAAATGATCAAACTCTCACCAGATTCTTATCTAGAAATGAATCTCACCTCCAAGGGTTTATCACAAAAGCTGATCTCTTTACTTAAGAAAACATAACAGACTAGGATTTAATATTATTTATTGAAGGAAAGTAAATGCCAGATAAACACTGTTGTGTGAAGGAAAATGAGATGTCCCTCTGAAGAGAATCTCTTCCAGCAAATGGAAGAGAAGGTCGAAAAGACCTGGGTTAGGAAAGGTCAAATTAGTCAATAGCAGCAATCACCCCAAAACAGATGAAATCATCTTATTATCTTCTTAAAGATGATTTCATCAGAGCTCTTCGGTGATCACGATTAAATATCCAATTCAGAAATGTATCTCGATGTTATCCATGTTTAAAATGATAAATCAAAGTAATAGAAAATATTTTTTAAATCATGATGATTAAAAACATATCTAATATTATCTAGCTCTCAATGTATTGCTCAAAGTAAAATATTTCTCTTTTTGTGGTCTTTATCAGGCAGAAAAAAACATCAATTTTCCCCATTTATTACCTGCCTATTCAAGATTTTCACATTTTATTAACTTGTTTACTTAATATCTTCTGTCCTACTTTCTCAAGATGTTACCTAACTGTCTCAAATATTTTTGGATTTGTTGCTATGTGAATTTTCTTTCTAGCACGTATGAACTTAGGAAGACCTCGAGAGCAGCCAAAGTTAATGTTGTCACCATGGTTTCAAAGGCCAATATTCTAACTAAGAAACCAGCCAACTCCCCTACAATGCTGCAGATCAGATCTTGTTTCAAGTAAAAAAAAAAAAAAAAATCATTGTCTTCCTATTTGAAAACAAGCCAACCCTGGACCACTCTGCAACTGATTTTTATTTTTTTTTTCCAAAACGGACTTCTATTTAAATTTTGAAGAAAAAATATTACCTTTTGTACACTTGCATGTGCAATATTCTGTATACCTTGCAAATCAAATTTTCTTAAAGAAATCCCACTACCTTACCTTAATTTCTCTTCCCCTTGATTATATATCTTTCCGTTTCTTCCAAATTTCCCAGACCTCACTCATTTACTCCATGTATTCTCTTAAATTAGAAGTTGTAAAGCTTTTTATTTTCCCCTTTTGAAACATGTCAAATACAAACAAAAAACAAGGCCAAAATTGACAATGAGACAGAGTTCAAATGCATCTTACCACAACTTTTCTGCACATAAATACTTTTTTCTATTCCATGCATTCAAATATGACTTTTAAATATATATGTAAGAAACATAGAAATTATTTTTAATTAAAAAGTTGTATATGCATTTTAAGGACAAAAGACAATTTTAAATAGGCAGGGAGAGGTTGCTTTAATGTTTTATACTTAATAAAGGCTTAACCCAATATTTTATTGGTAGTGGAAGCAACAGAATATAAATAAATGCTTTTATTAATTTTCGTGTATAATTGTCACAGAGTAATTATTTTTGGCGTGTTAAATATAGAGGGAAAAAAGTGTCACCAGCGTGTTGAGTTGCATTATTAAGGAAGCACGTCCACTTGGGAAGGCACTTTTGATCAGATGAAAGAAGGCTCAAACTTTTAAATTGTGGCAATCCTGCAGGGCCAAAGGGTGTGAGGGTGGAAAGTATGAGTTTCTTAATTTAATTTAGCCTCAATAGGAACTTGTGATATTTATCTTTAACTGAATCAGAAACTAATAATTACAACAAATGGGTGCATACACAGCTTAGATAAATAAAAACAGCTGTGGATGCATCTGAATGTGCAGAAATAATAGAGCTGTCACCTGTATCTCCTTTAAATTAAAGCTTTGCTACACACAGTCTTTGTAATTCTGAGCCAAGTGGTACTTTCAGGGCACATGTTGGGGCCACAACAGTAAAGCGTTTGACACACATTCAGAGCAGTGATAACTTGGAGTTTGCCCCATCTCCTCTGTCCTCGTGTGGTATAAAGAGAACCAGTGATTTCTGGCAAAGGACAAGCAATTGTGCATGTAAAATTAGTAGCAGACTCACTCACTCCTGAAGTGATTCCTGCTAATTCTTTCCCCGGGCTTCTTTCTGTAAGGAAACCATTGATTTTGACTTGTTTGGGTGGGTTTTCCAAAGCAATCCCCTTAATAGAAACTTTATATTCTAGGTTTTCTAAGATGAGGAACCCAAATTAAATTGCATGAAAGTAAGTGGAACGAATCAACCTTCTCAAGTTTTCCAGGCAAAAATTTTGCCTTGGGTTTTGTTTTTCTTAGCCGTGTTTAGGTTAAATAGAGGACAGAAAAAGTACAAAAAAGAGTTTTATTATATCTGAGTTATGATTAAAGAATAATTTTCAATTAAGTGAATGATAAAAATGAGCCTAAATAATAAATATAATTTATTCTATCTTTATATAAGAATAAGTTTAAATTAAGTGTGTGATGACAAAACTTCTAGGTAAATACAATTAGTTGTACTTTTACATTTTCTGTGAAGAAAAAGATTAAAAGCAAGTATTTATGAGCAATTTCATTTGGGGACAGTTCTGGAGAAGCATAAAAAGAGATATGCAAAGGAAAAAAGCAAGGCTTTAGTACAAAGGCAAAGAATAAACAAATAACTTTAACTGAGGAAAAAACACTATATTCATTCATATGAATGAATAAAGGTCTCAATTAAAAAATGTAAGTGTATTTGAGTTTTATAGATTGTCATAAATTCTGAATTTTCCCTATTTTACCAACATGAGAACCCCCAGTGGCTTAGTTAATGAATGTGGCTGAATTTCCTCCAGAGGGGAGACCCAATAGGCCAGTGAGAGATGAAAACTGGCCAGCGATGGGTAGAGAGCAAGTGCCATGAAAATTCTACAGAATTTACATTACTCCTCCTGTAAGACCATTTGGACATTCGCTTTGACAGTCAATCACTTATTGAATGATTAAAACTACCAGGCATTGTAACAAGTTGTTTTATCTGTTTCTCATAATAATTTTATTAAATAAGGTACTCTATTTCCCTCTTGTACAAAGAGATAGAATAGAAGAGAAGTCATATCACTTGTCCAAGGGAAAAATGGCTCCTCATTAAACAAAATACCAAGGAGATGGGTCCTTAACCCCAGTTAGTGTAATTCTTCTGCTAAATACATTATCATCATTGTTCTTGTGGGATGTACTCTCTTAGAAAGAAAATAAGGTGACCCCTCAGAGAGCACAATGAGCAAATAATAAATAACAACAAATCAGGAATACATATCTGGAAATACACTGTACTCGCCACGCTTTGATCAGCTTGGATTAGCTGTATCCTCCAGGAGATCTATGCGTACCCCACCTCTCTCTTTCCCTCTTTGTATTTATCTCTCCCTTTCCCAACTCCCCAGCTTTATTCTCTCTTGAGACTCCGGAACACAAGCCATTCTTGGTAAATGATGTTTGCCATAACTCGTTATAAGTAATATATGCTCTGGCCTTGAAAAAAGTGTTTGAGGAAAATCAGGAAGATCTGAGGTTGGAAAAAGTTCAAATAAGCAGATAGATCTGGATTTGAATTGAGAATTCACCTTGGCTTCACAACCCTCAGTGAGATACAGTAAAGGAGTATACAGAAAGCTGTGTAGAAACTAGCAGCTGAATGAAGTCTCCCTCTTGACACCAAGTTCACACATCATCATAGTGTCAGCTCTGAATGTGCTGAGCATTGGGAAAGGTGTGCAAAGCTCTCTGCACATCATGTTTTAAATCTCATTAACTATTAATACTTAATACAGTATATACTTGAGTTTTTTTAAGTTACTAAATGGGGAATATATTCAGAAAAATCAGGCAAATAGAACAAGGTTTCTAAGTTATGACCTAGCTGAGATTTATATCCATTTCTTTACAATTTCAAATATCCTGATCCTTTGCCTCTAAGAGATGAGACCATTGTTCTCCTTGGGTCCATGTAATAAATAGCCACTCACTAACTGCTCAACAGGCTGATTTGACCTGTGAAACTCTTTTAGGATGCATTTGAAATAATATCCAAATTCTAATGGTGGTTATACTAAGAGTGCTTGTTCTAATTAATCTTTCTAATTTGGTTCACAGGTGAAATTGGACATCTAGATATGAGTTTTTTAAAATGTGTTTAAAATATATAAATGGTCTTTCAAAGGCAGAATTCAAAATGGAAAAAATAAATTGATAGGAAGACAAGATGGCTGACTGAAGCCAGCTTTCCACAGAGGCTCCCATACAGAAGGAGAGTTAAAGGACAGAAATTTAGCAAGTAACCTGGTGGATTACAGCTGCACCAAGAGAGAAGATTGAAGAACGCACATCAACCCTGCTGAGGTGAGCGATGACCCCAAGGATACAAAAAAAGTACAAAATTCATCACCAAGTGGACGGGAGTCCCCTCCCCCATGAGGATGGCTCAGAGTACCCCATAAACAAATGTGCACAGTTCAAAGTTCCTCCCACTACACTCCACAGGAGAGACCCTCTAAAAACTAGACCTACCTCACCTACTAGGATGCCACGGCATTCTCCTGCCAGGCATAAAACTGTATAAAACTGTATATATTCTCTACCTTCAATTCTGAGCTCCCAGCATTCCCCTCCACTCTCACTCTGAGGTCTGGAGGCCTGTCCCCCAGGAGTCCAGATTCTTGGATGATTTATCGAGGGGTGTGGACAGGGCCAAGACTGCAGCTGGTCAGTGCTGATTCTCTGGCATGGGAGTGAGGAAAGGATAGTTGGCTGAGAGGGAAACACACCAGAGTGGCGGTGCCTGGTGGTGCAGAGCAGCAGCCATTTCTGGCAACAATAGTGTTCACTCCCGGATATTCCGAAGCCACACTCCCTGTCTCCCTGGGTAACCAGAGGAGGCCGGGCATCTTCTCAGGTAGCAATCACCGTGGAACAGATCTGAGACAGAAATGCAGGCCCCTTGAGTAAAGGGTTTGCCTGAGGTGGTACCAGTCTGGGTGGAGCGCGGGGACTAGAAAATGCATGCACAGAGCCAGGAAATTCCCAGGGCAGGGCTGACCCAGAGGACAGCTTTACTGAACCTAAGACACACCCGGCCCTCATGGGATCGTCAGCCTATAGACAAAGGAAGGCAGGAGGCTAGAACTGACAGCTAACAGAATATAAACCTGCAGGAGCAAAGACAGGACCTGAGGCACAGGCTCTGGGAACTCAAAACAGCTTCTCTTCTGCAGGAGAATTTAGCAGGGACGGAAAAAATTCCCACAAAGTTGTTCTGTTTTGTTCTGTTATGTCAGTCACAATGATCACGGGTGGGGCTGGAACTGAGTGAACACCCCCCCAGACTCGATCAAGCATCTGAGGTTGTCAGGCCTCATATCCCCCTGCTGGATAGAGGCAGAGAGCAGTGGCCTGGCGGAGCAGATACAGATTTCCTTGTGATTCAGACAGGTGCAACCCCCTGAAGTATCTGTTCACTAGAGGCAACTGGGTCACAGCCCTGTGGGGCTATCCGTGACTGGGTGTGACAGAGGTACAAGGTGGGGAAGGAGGCATCAACCTTCCCAGACTAATCTATTTGCTGGGTGGGTCCTCCTGACTTCACGGAGCACTGGAACAAGTCATATCTGAGTTGTCACCAGACCCCTGTGATCCAGTTGCCAGAGACATTTTAAACTCTCCGACCTGACACAGGTGCTGACTGAGACAATTGATTTGGACCTTTTGAACTGAGCCAATTGCCCAATAACTATTCAAGTGGTGCCCTGGGTGTGTGGTTGTAGGAAGGTTTGATTTTCCTTTTCCAATTGTTGCCTGGGGGTCCAGGTAACTTCATGTTTGGTATTTCTTCACAGCTGAGACTTCAACCCAGAGTAACTGTTTCACTAGAGTGGACAGAGACCAGCTGAAAACAAGACAGAATCACTTAGCCTCACAACACCTAACAGATCCCCAGTTTCTCAGGGAATAGCATTGTACAGGTCAATCAAACCATGTAAGATAATCATGGCGGAGAATCAATGGAAAAACTCTGGTAACATGAATAACCAGAATATATCAACCCCCCAACCCCCCAAGCAAAGATATGGCAGATGTAACTGAAGATCCCATTCATAAACAGCTGGCCAAGATGTCAGAAATCAAATTCAGAATTTAGATTGCAAACAAGTTTAATAGAATGGAGGAAAATTGAGAAATAGAAATTCGAGGAGCAATTCAAAACATGAAATTAGAAATTCGAGGAGAAATTTAAAAGTTGTCTCAAGAATTTAACGAATTTAAAAACAAAACCACCAAAAATTTTGACGCACTGAAGCAAGAATCTGCAGCCCTCAAAGATCTTAAATATACAGTAGAATTCCTCAGTAACAGAGTGGAACAAGCAGAAGAAAGAATTTCCGACATTGAAGACAAAGCCTTTGAACACTCCCAAACTCTAAAAGAGGAAGAGAAATGGGGAGCAAAAATGGATAATTCTCTCAGAGAATTCTGGGATAATTCAAAGAAGGCTAATACCTGCATCATTGGAATCCCTGAAAGTGATGAAGTGGCCTCGCAAGGCACAGAGGCCCTTCTCCATGAAATTATGAAAGAGAATTTTCCAGGCATGCCAAGAGATTCTGAAATTCAGATAGCAGACAGTTTCAGAACCCCAGCCCGACTCAATAACAATAAGACATCCCCCAGGCATATCATAATTAACTTCACTAAAGTTAATATTTAGGAGAAAATTCTGAAAGAAGCCAGATGTAAGAAATCCATTACCTACAAAGGGAAGAATATTAGAATGACTGCAGATCTCTCTGCTGAAACTTTTCAAGCCAGAAGACGGTGGTCATCTACTTTTAATCTCCTAAAGCAAAATAACTTTCAACCCCAGATCCTGTATCCAGCTAAAATGAGTTTCATTTATGATGGAGAAATTAAATACTTTAATGACATTCATATGTTGAAGAAATTTGCCATAACCAAACAAGCTCTTCAGGATATTCTCAGACGTATCCTCCATAATGACCAGCCCAATCCTCTACCACAAAAGTAAACTCATTCAGAAACTTTTAATCAAACTCCAACTTCCACAGTGGCGAAAGGATTAAAAATGTCCACTGCACTTTTGAAAAACTTGATACCCAAAATTTTACCAGACTTATCAATATTCTCCATTAATGTGAACGGCTTAAAATGTCCTCTAAAGAGGCACAGGTTAGCTGACTGGATATAAAAACTCAGGCAAGATATTTGCTGCATACAAGAGTCACATCTTACCTTAAAAGATGAATATAGACTCAGGGTGAAAGGATAGCCGTCCATATTTCAGGCAAATAGTAATCAAAAACGTGTGGTTGCAATTCTATTTGCAGACACAATAGGCTTTCAACCAACAAAAGGAAGGAAGGATAAGAATGGTCACTTCACATTTGTTAAGGGTAATACTCATTATGATGAGATTTAAATTATTAATATTTATGCACCCAACCAGAATGCACATCAATTTATAAGAGAAACTCTAACAGACATGAGCAATCTGATTTTCTCCAGCTCCATAATAGTCGGAGATTTCAACACTCCTTTGGCAGTGTTGGATAGATACTCCAATAAGAAGCTGAGCAAAGAAATTTTAGAATTAAACCTAACTATCCAACATTTGAATTTAGCAGACATCTACAGAACATTTCATCCAAGCAAAATTGAATACACATACTTCTCATCAGCCCACGGAACATACTCCAAAATCAATCACATCTTAGGTCACAAGTCTAATCTCAGTAAATTTAAAGGAATAAAAATTATTCCTTGCATCTTCTCGGACCACCATGGAATAAGGCTATAACAAAGATATTTGCACCAGAATGTTTATTGCAGCCCAATTCATAATTGCTACGTCATGGAAAAAGCCCAAGTGCCCCTCGATCCATGAATGGATTAATAAATTGTGGTATATGTACACCATGGAATATTAAGCAGCCTTAAAGAAAGATGGAGACTTTACCTCTTTCATGTTTACATGGATGGAGCTGGAAAATATTCTTCTTAGTAAAGTATCTCAAGAATGGAAGAAAAAGTATCCAATGTACTCATCCCTACTATGAAACTAATTTATGGCTTTCACATGAAGGCTATAACCCAGTTACAACCTAAGAATTGGGGGAAGGGGAGAGAGGGGGAGGGAAGGGGGATGATGAGTGGAGGGAGTGTGATTAGTGGGATCACACCTGCGGTGCATCTTACAAGGGTACATGAGAAACTTAGTAAATGTAGAATATAAATGTCTTAACACAATAACTAAGAAAATGCCTGGAAGGCTATGTTAATCAGTGTGATTAAAATGTGTTAAACAGTGTACAAAAACCAGTGTATCGTGCCCCATGATCACATTAATGTACACAGCTATGATTTAATAATAAAAAAAGAAAAGAAAAAAATAAATTATAACTATTAGAATTGATTTTTAGGTAATTTATACAGACCATAATCTAAGAGATAGTATAACTGAAATGTAGGTACATGGATTAATGGGATAAATCATGGAAGGTAATCATTTTAAAATTAACAGTGATATAACCAAGAAATATAATTATATTGATGTCTTTAGAACAATAACAAGAAACACTATAAAATATTTTAATATATTTTTGAGAGACTATGATTATTATGCCACTTGGTAATACTTTTTAATTGAGATATCTCTTGAAAAATATATTTATAAATTGTTAAAATTAATATTTCATTATTTGACAAGAAAGTCTTACAATAAAAAGCATAGACCACTTTTTTTTTTTTTTGCAGTTTTTGGCTGGGGCTGGTTTTGAACCCACCACCTCCAGTATATGGGGCCAATACTCTACTCCTTTGAGCCACAGGCAATGCCCAAAAAACCTAGAGCACTTCTGAGGAGAAAGAAATTTAGGGTCTAAACTCCTAAATTGAGTTTACTTAGTAATGTTCATCATGTCCCTCTGACTCTCAGTTTCCACATCTGTAAAATGAAGAATAACAATTAATTAGCATCCGGCTTTGCTGGGCATAGTTGTTGGCATACACTGCCACTCATAAAATTCACCTGGGCAATTTTAAAACTTTTATGCTAGATCACACCGCAAAGCAATGGAAATAGGAGCTCTGTTGTTTGAAACTATTCTTCTAAGTGAAGAATCACAGGAATGGAAAAGCAATCACTACATGTGGTCACTATTAAATCGGAATTAAATGATCAATACTTACGTGCACATATGGTAATAACATTCTTTGGGAAGCAAGCAGGTGGGAAGGGAATGGAGAGGTACAATGTACATTTTCTGGATGACGGGCACACTTAAAACTTTGATTCAAACTGTAAAAAGCAGTTTATGTAACCAAAACAGTTATTCCCACATAATATTCTGTAATTTAAAAAAACATTTAAAACTATGCTGATCCCCTCATCTTTAATGACCCCGTCCATCCACCCTTCTCTCTGTGCGTTGTCTGGAAAGCCCTGGTTTGAGATGTAAGCGTGCAAAATCCCTGAGAGGGTTACTTGTAGATAGCGGCTCTTTAATACATGTTTGTTGAACATACATTGAAAAGATTTTGCGTTCAAAATGGAATTGCCACAATCTTCTAATTCATTGTGAGGATGGATCTGATTCCTCCCCCAGCTTGCCTTCCTCCTTACAGGTGACTCCACGCTTAGTGTCTATTGGGGTTTTTTAAGTAAAAGTGCCACAGAGAGGGAAGAAAGGAAGAACTTTAGTTTTTGCTTCTTCCCACAAAATCTGTGATGCTGGGAGCCCTGAGAATGTACAGTCTATTTAGAAAGATATTAAAATTATATTCTTTATTGATGTTTCTCTTATCAAGAGATTTTCTGTAATCAGGATAACTTCCATATAAAGCCTCAGAGTTTCAAGTGCCATAGTCGCTCTTGGTAAGGAGCATAAATTCTGAAAGTCTCCAGAGGATTTCACAATTGCAAAGGGATATTCCAAGTAATCTTGAGGTTTTTATTTCTTTTCTTCTTTTTTGAGACAGAGACTCAGTATGTCACTGTTGGTAGAGCGCTGTGGTATCACAGCTCACAGCAACCTAAAACTCTTGGGCTTTAGAGATTCTTTTGCCTCAGCATCCCAAGTAACTGGAACTATAGATGACAGCAAGAACCCTGGCTATTTTTTGTTGCAGTTGTCATTGTTGTCTAGCTGGCCCAGGCTGGGTTCAAACCCACCACCCTGGGTGTATGTGGCTGGCGCCATAACCACTGTGCTAAGGCGCCGAGCCAATCATGAGGTTTCTATTGATAGTTCTACCACCAACCAGCCCTGTGTCTTGAGATAAATTACATAATGATTCCTTTGAGTCCTCAGTTATCCCATTTGTAAAGTGAAAGTAATAGCATTCTCCCAGAATAATCCACAAGGATATTATGGAGGAAAATGAAACTAAACTCAGTGTTCAAATTAAAGAGTGATACATAAATTATCATTGTTATTATTTATATTACTCATACTCAAAAAGAACAGCCTGCATGTTATTTAGTCTCTTTCGTTACTGAATATATTCCCAGAATTATTCTGGATCACAACTAGTGTCAAAGTAAATACAGTTTCCACTTTAGATTACTTCTCACCTGTTATCATGAAGCAACATGTTAAAATCTACATTTTTGTGATCAGGTTTTGTGCATCCTCAATGATGAATGTTGGGGATTAAGCAGAATGCTAGTTTTTTAATGTAAACTACTCACTAGTTTCTGAGCACCTGGGTGGCTCGTGTTAAAACTGCAGGACAAAGGCAGCCATTCCTGTTTAAAATCAGAGACAAACTTACATTAAATACTTCGTGGGAAGCATATAAAAGAGAAAGGATAGATTTCAACAGAAGTGCCTGAAATTAATTTTAGTGTAGATGGTTGAGAATTAATTTTATAATAATTAACTGGGTAAATAAAATTTTTAATCTTTTGAAGAGTACAGAAGACGCAATGCCTTTTTTCCCCTGTATTATTATTTTTTATGTATCAATATATCTATCGGTGTTGAAATAGCTTGGCCAAAGGATCTGCGCCAGGGCCAACCTTTTTTGTGTAATATTGCCGTGACAGCATCCCTCAGTTGTCTTTTTCATTCTGCTTCTTATAGCTCTTATTTCTGTAGCCCCTACGAAATACTTATGCCCCCATCGTGGCTTCAACATAGTGTTCCAGTGGGTCCTCTCCAGTGGCTTATAATGTTCATCAAATAAAAAAAAAAAAAAAAAAAAACTCCCTCAAAATTCTTTTAAAAGATGAAATCCTTTACAACTAAAAATACCACCCATGATTGAGCTAAACTTAACTGTTCTAGATGCTCCCTACAAGCAGGATCACATCGCGTGTGCCCTTCTCAACCGGTTTATTTTATTATTTTATTTAGAATAATATTCTCCAGCTTCATCCATTTTGTCACAGAATAGTGTGAGGGAGAAATGGTGATTTGCTGTTTGACAGGAATAAAGTTTTAGTCATACCACCATAATACCCATTTTAGAATTCCCTCTTTTGAATTTTTATGTTCTATTTCAATATTGCCTTTCTGGAAGTTGACTCAGCTGGAAAATAATCTTAACTGACAATACACAGGAGACCAGGCTCCAGAGACTCAGTTCACAAGGCTGAGAAGTATCTGAATGAGGCATCCAATGTACATCAGACATGTGGAGTGTGTGGGGCATCCCTTCTGAAACAAGACACGCTCGAAATCAACAATGACGCAAGTTCCCCAGAATATAAAAGAGGCAGGAGGAGACACCTCACAGGCCAGACTCACTTCCTTTCCCGACAAATCCTGTCCCTTGCGATGGTAACAAAGGGATGCTTCACCTCTCAACTGGGACACTCCTTGCTTTCTTCTGGACTGACATATATGTATATATGTTTATTATATAAATTAAGAAAACCTCAGACCCTCCCCTCACCGCCTAGAGGGACAGGAGCTCCCTGAAGTCCCAGGTGCTTCCCACTGACCCTCGGGCCCTGGGTGTGCCAGGCTCTGCGCCCCAGCTGTCCCATCAGCCAACAAAGCAAAGGAGAGCAGGGACAACCCTGGGTGACGGCAGATCCCAGCCATGGCCCTTCAATGGCTGAACAAGCTCTCCCTGTCCTCAAACTCACTTTGTGCCTGGCACTTGCTGTGACATTCTGGTTTCTCTGCCCATGAGAAGAATCTGGTTATAGGCTTTCCTGAGGATTTATAAACTTACCACTATCCTTCTAATAAAATATGTCCTCACTAAAACTGGCCAGTGACAGTTTTTAATATGTACAACTAGTAATCCATTTGCATAGAATGAAAGGAGTTTCTCAATAAACTACTAGTGGTGAGAGATGAGTGAGGGGTGCTTTTCATTGGCATCTCGGTTTCCTAAAACATGTGTACAATTCAGATAAAAGTATTATATTTCAAAGAATGAGAGGAAGGAAGTTTCTGCATCCCCATTAAAGTCCCACATACGTGGCAATTTGGTTGCCAGGATTCCTCTTTCTATGCTGGTGTCAGACAGAATGCCTGGCTCACAGTAAGAGATCATTAACTGTCAGTAAGGTTTATTTGCAAGTTGTCTACAATTTTTCAGAATCATACTTGCAGTAGAGGTTTCTAGTGAAGGTTGTAAATCCTGAAATTTTAATTATACACCTTTTTTTTGTTTATTTCCCAAACTAATCTCACACAATTACAATTTCTGGGTGTTAGACAAAGACTCAAATTTACATCTCAAATATCAATTTATTTTTTTCTTAAGACTGGATGAGCTCTCTTAAGACTGACTAAAGAGCTCGACTTGCCAGGCTCAGCTCTATTCCTATTGACAATCGGTACCTGGCAGAGTTGAGGGAGCATCATCTTCCCATCCCCACGGAAATAAATGTTTACAATTACAACAAAGCAAGAATGTTCTTCCTAAAGCCAAATAATAACTAAAACAATAAAAATGATTGCCTTCGCATCTTTCAGGTAGGCTGGGGAGGGGTACCATAAGGAGTTATTGTAAAGCACTTTCAAATATAAAATGGATGAAAAAATTTAAAATAATAACAATAATTTCACTGGCATTGCTTAGATTCCAGGGGAAGACATTTTTCTTTTCTGTCAATAATGTCAGGAGTCTCCACCTTTAAACAATTCACACCAGCATGTACGGGTAGTAAGTGGTTAATTCCTGCCTTCGTGCTGTGTTTTTTCTCTAGAATTTCAGATTTTTATTTCTCATAAGGGAACGATCAGCCAGTGATGTTTCAATGTGCAAACTTTCCTTTATTTTCAGTTTCTAGTATCTCGGACTTCTCTTTAAAGCTAACCTGGAAGGTAGCAACTTTCAAAGAGATTCATACAGAAAGGTCCCATCCCTTTCAAGTGCTTCCTTTTTAGTAGCTTTCCGGTGGTCAAAGAGATAAGTGCTCTGTCAGAAGCAAAGTTGCGGGAGCAGAAGGCTGGGGCAGAGGCCACCCAGATATTTTATTTCATGATGTGAGCTCTGCTGCTGCTCAGGAGGAGAGCGTGCTGAGCTGCGAGGCTGGAGGTATTCGACTTCCCAAATCACCTGCTCTGCTCTCTCATACAGATGTTAAGAAATAAAGGCATACAGAATTTTGTTGATACATATTAGATCTATCCATTTATGTTACCCTGCAAAGTTACCCCCACCACATACACTTTATGGTTCATTTATTAAGCATAATGTCCTCATTTGTAGAAAAATGCAGAGATGTGTATTTAATCACTAAGAAGATTAAAGTCACAACTCATACTAAAAATGTGTTTTGTTTTGTTTTTTGATAGTCCATTTCGTTGTTAAAAGCACCCTCCGTGTTCCCTTCTGTGTGCAGATAATTATGCCTGGAACTGTGCTGTGCGTGGACACCCGGAAGTCCAATTAAATATTGTAACTACTTAATGAAAGGCAAAGGGGGTTTTGCAGTGAGTAATTATAACTGTAACCTGGAATTGAAACTCTCAATTCACCCTCAGACTGCTAAGTAAGTTAGGAAATGAAATGGCTGTGGTCATCATGTCTCTGAAACAACTTTTCATGAGAGAAGAATAATTGTAGCATGTGGACAATTTCCTCCTTTGTCCACTTCCAATACTATAGTAAGTTATAATTTGAAATTTGGGGATTATCAGACTTCTATTATTTATGACATTTCTCCATAAAATGAAAAGCACTTTTTCCCACTCATCCACAACCTTTTAATTTTTAAAAATTTGGCATATTTATAGAATCATTGAATTGTTTTCTCCGTAGAAAATAAAAAATATATAGATACCATGTAAAGTAAATTTAGGCCTAAATTCAAGACTAACATTCTTGAAGACGAAATGAATGAACAGTACATTTTTAAGTATTAAGATATTACAAATCTCTAAGTGCGGCACATCATCGTTACATCTGAGAAGGAAAAAAAGGTAATTAACAATAGGACTTCTACAGCAATTCCTTTCAAAATAAAGTTGCTCACAAAAGCTCTTAGAATTTTTGTTTGTTTGTTTGTTTTGCAGCTTTTGGATGGGGCTGGGTTTGAACATTTTTAGTATGAATTGTGACTTTAATCTTCTTAGTGATTAAATACACATATGGGGCCGGCGCCCTACTACTTTGAGCCACAGGCACCGCCCAAGCTCATAGAATTTTATGGCTGATGGTAACCTTAAAGTATATACTGTCCCATCTCAAAATGTATACCTGAAACTCGTTGGAGCTAATCACAGATTAAGTTGTTGGTTCACAAAACTTCTAGGAACACAAAAGGAATTTAAAATTAGTACGAGATTTGATTAAGAATGGCTGTCAATATCCAGGTGGTTTTTTAACTAATACAGACTTTGCACTGTCTCTTAGACCACAATTATCAGTCTCAGACTTTTCAGTATGTGGTAGAAATCTTTGTGAACTCATACAAAAATGGCTGCACAATTTTGATGACTGTTTGAAACAAAGCTTTTGATCAAACGCTTGACTAGATGGATTTATGTGAATAACACAGAATAGTCAGGATTTTATCCTTGCATATTATCACTTGTCTGTTGCCTGGTAAGCTTATAATTGAACTTCAGATTTCTTAAATAAAAGGAAATCTTGTTCCTTTAATTTTTTTCAAAGGTTCTGAAAGTCTTTTTCTATGTCTCATCAATTTGAAATATATCCACATGTACTTGTTCCGCCGCTCTTAAACTTGCAGACACGCAGGGCCTTTGGACTGCCTACTTTTCCCAGTTATTAAGCTACTGTATTCTGTTAGGAAGATTTTTCCCACCAACAATGTTATTATTTATTTTCTGGGAGCTCTTAAATATGTAAAAATAACTCAAATGGCTATTTTATGATCAAGGCATTTTTTAAAAAGGCAAAAAAACAAGCAAATGAAAGTAAGTGGGAGGATGCAGCCAACAAAGCAAAGAGACAACCTGCAGAGTGGGAGGAGAACTGGGGAGACAAAAACTCGAATTAAAGAAGTGGGGAGGGGGGAAGGGAAGTTGGTGAGTTCCCACCTAACAGATGCGATGTAGGGGTGTATGGCACTTCCTGGGTGAAGGGCTCAAGTACAATGTTAACTTCACCTTACAAATGCAAACAAGGTAACCTAATCATATGTATCTTCACATTATCTTCATATTAATCAAAAAAAGGAAAAAAATGCTATTGTACATGAAAAACAAACAAAAATGGTGGAGTAGTAAAAAATATGAACCAGATGTTGGATACTGTTTCTTCTTTTGGAACCTAACTCTTAGAGATAATATGAGGGACACAGGGCTCTGGCCTTCAGGTAGAAAAGTGTTCTGGAGTGACCTGCATTCCTCATGAGGACATTGAAGAACCTTTCATGATCTCTCAAAGTAGTTTTGATTTGCATTTCTCTGACGATGAAGGATGATGAGCATTTTTTCATATGTCCATAGGCCATGAGTCTGTCTTCTTCAGAGAAGTTTCTATCATCTAACTCCAGTAAGATTAGCCCACATCACAAAATTCCAAAACCAGAGATGTTGGTGTGGATGTGGAGAAAAGGAAACACTTCTACACTGCTGGCAGGAATGCAAATTAATATATTCCATTGGAAAAATGTTTGGAGAACACTTAGGGATCTAAAAATAGAGCTGCCATTCAATCCTACAAATTCCTCTACTAGATATATATCCAGAAGACCAAAAATCACATTATAACAAAGATATTTGTACCATAATGTTTATTGCAGCCCAATTCATAATTGCTAAATCATGGAAAAGGCCCAAGTGCCCATCAATCCACGAATGGATTAATAAATTGTGATATATGTACACTATGGACTATTATGCAGCCTTAAAGAAAGATGGAGACTTTACCTCTTTCATGTTTACATAGATGGAGCTGGAACATATTCTTTTTAGCAAAGTATCTCAAGAATGGAAGAAAAAGTATCCAATGTACTCAGCCCTACTATGAAAACAAGTTATAGCTTTCTTTTATTTATTTATTTAGTTAGTTTTTATTAAGTCAAATACACATAGATAATTAATACATTATGCATATGTGGGGTACAACCTGTTCATTTTTTTTTTTATACAATCTGACGTGGTTACATCAAACCAATCAACATAGCTTTCGCCTCATTTGCTTGATTATTGTGTTAAGACATTTACATTCTACACTTGACAGATTTGACTTATACCCTTGCAATATGCTCCTGAGGTGTGGTCCCACCTTTTACCGTCCCTCTATCAAACCTCCCCTCTCCTCTCCTCTCCCTACTTCATTTCTTTCCTTCATCCTGGGCTATAGCTATGTCCTATCTTTCATAACAAAATGTTGAGTAAATATAAGTAGGATTCATAGTAGCCAAGTCATGGAAGAAGTCCAAGTGCCCATGAACCAATTTATATCTTTCTTATGAAAGCTATAACCCAATTATGGCCCAAGAAGAAGGGGAAAGAAGAGAGGGAGGGAAGAGGAGGGGGGAGGCTGGGTGGAGGGAGGGTAATTGGTGGGATCACAACTACGGTGCTTCTTACAAGGGTACATGGGAAATTTACTAGGTGTAGAACATAAATGTCTTAACACAATAACTAAGAAAATGCCATGAAGGCTATGTTAACTAGTTTGATTAAAATATTTCAAATTCTATATAAAACCAGCACATTGTACCCCATGATTGCGTTAATGTACACAGCTATGATTTAATAATAATAAAAAAAGAAAAACCTTTCATGATCCTATTTTTCTTTTAAATATCCTTGAGATTAATATTTTAGAGCTGGCATTGCCACAGGCTGAGTGATTTGGGGCAAGTCCCCTAATGCTTTCTAGCTCTGGTGCTGGAATACTGTCAACCCCGCTTCCCAGGATTATTATGGGAAATACAAGAGATTATAAGAATACAAGAGAATACAATATCGACTGTGGCAATATTCTCTTGTGAACTATAAATGCACTGTATGAATGTGTATCATTGATAATGAATGTTCCATAATTGAACTTTAGATCTAACTTGCCAGTGTTTTAATAGAAATATGTGCTATTTACACTTGAGCAAAAGATGACTGATTCCCTTCAAGTTCGGATGGATCTGGGTACATTCCAGGTTAAATGGTGTAATTTCACAAGGAGAATAAACCTCATGTCGAGCTTTGCAGGCAATCAGATTTCAAAGGAACGCATTTCTCTGTTGTGGAGAAATACATTTTGAAACTTGGTGAGATGCTATCAAGAAAAACTAGAACTATTCAATGTAGAAATAGCCAAAACGTGCTAATAAAAATTTTATTATAGTAACTTACAAGTAAAATCAAGGACAAATCTGAACCAGCATGGCGAAAGTAGAAACAGAAATAGAATTGCCTGCAAATGAAATAAACATGGAGGATAAATAAAAGATTTCAGCTGAGGGAGACAAACAATCGGAGCCCTGTCCTGTCCCCAGCCAAGGAAATTACCTGATCTGATAGGATTTGATATACCCCAGGGAGACGCCCTTCCTCTAATTTCCCCATTTCCTGCCCTCCCCACCCCTAAGCTACAGAGTGTTTAGCTACTTAAAGTGGTTGTAACTAAATTATTTCTATTAAGGTTTCATTATTTGCAAGACATTCTTTTTACAGCAAAGCTAGAAGGCATTCAATATAAGAGATATTTAAAACCACATTTCCCAAACCATCATTTAATAAATTCCTTTAATATGGGACTATTTATAAATTCCTTTAATGATTAAACAAAACTACAAGTTTTCTTAATATCTCTGCAACCTGGAAACTGCACAATAATACAATCAGAAATCAACTTCCTTACCTGCCCCCCAGGTGCCCGGTTGCCTACTTAAAACCACCTCCCAGTGAGGGGCAAAGCCCGATTACTGAATGAAATGTGGGGGGGGGGTGTGTGTCTCAGAATGCTTCCAGTGCACTGCTTAATCCCAGGTCACGAAAGTCTTCTAGTAACCTTCATTCCCGACAGTCGTCTCAGTTATAAATTACAATGTTCTGTACTCTATAAGAATCAAATACCAATCTTTGTTTCACGTTCTCTTCGTGAGTTTGGACTCACTCCAGTGAACAAGCAGCCTGAGCTGGATTCCTTCCTGTACTCAGACGTGAGGCTCCCAGCTCTTCATCCATATCCCACCAGGACTCTGACTCACATGGGACTGAAGTAAGAGGTAGGGTAAGGAGGGGAGCTGCGCACCAGTAAGGCTGTTGACTCGCCCTCTTGTAAAGTGTTGTCTGAGTCCTTTGAAATTAACAGGAGGTTTAGTGAGAAATTCTTCAGGTCACCCTTGGGGGCTCTTCGAGAACTCTCTCTTTGTGCAGCTCTTTTGTAGAATGAATTCATCCACTTCAGCTGTTCGCCAAGTTCATCTTCTAAAGCTTGGACATATTATGGGGCCCTCCTGGCCTCTTTCTGCAGAGATTTTGTCATTGGCCAGAGCCTTCTTGGACAGATCTAAACCATCCCGAGCTGGGCTTTCTCTAACAAAGTACTCCAGGGATTCATAAGAAGGATGCAATTTGTCCAGCTGTCAGTGGGAATGAAATTATTTCCAGGTGATAGCCCTCTTCAATTTTATTCTGGGCTTCTTTATGAGCCACTCTCCTTTAATGATTTCTGGAATAAATCAGACATTTCTGTATTGTTTTAGGCCCAGGGATACACATGGAGTTGGCTGGTGAGGGTGAAGGGAGGATAGTTACTCAGCAGACCTACAGCCTTTCCGAGAAGAGACTGCAGCTCTTCATTCCCTCTCTGTGGCTGGATCTTGAACTTCAGTCCAGGAAATCCATTGTAGACATCTCTTTTCAAGTTCTGCATCTCAAGTGTGTGCCTCTCTCTGAAACACAGAGTGTCTCGCACACAATGTATTGGGGCCTCCCCCTAAAATTATTCAAAAAGAATACTGTCTTAGCTACTTAATTCATTTATAAAGTATAGAGGTGAATCTGTGGAATTCACTTTAAAAATTCAGTTTCATTACTCTGATTATTATATTCTTTGTCTAAAGCTATCAAATTTTCTGGTAAGTTCAGAAAAAATAACTAAAAGGAAAAAATAAAAGGAAACCGTCATTTAAAACTTCCATGGACAAGCTGATCTCACTACCCAGTAAGCGTATTTACTTGGTCATCTGAGTTGAATTGTGTTCCCTTCCCCTACACGCTCTGGCAATAAAGCATGTTTCTGTCCTAACCCCGTGATTGTGGCCTTAGTTGGAAATGAAGCCTTTACAGATGTCATCCAAGTTGAGACGAGGTCATACCACATGAGAGGGGTTCAGATAACAGGTGTCCTCCTGAAAAGAAGCAGCAGCCACGAGACTCCGAGACACGGAGGAACACACTCTGTGGGGAGCGGGTAGAGAGGGAAGAGACCCCGCTGTGAGCTGAGTATGGCCAGCAGTCCCCAGAGGCCCGGGAAGCTGCAGGGAACAGTCTCCAGAGGGAACCAGCCTCACTGACACCTGGATTCCAACTTTCAGACTCCAGAACTGGTGCAAATAAATTTCTGTTGTTTTAAGCCACTCAATTTGTGCAACATTTTTAGAGCACTCGTGCACTTGGGATGGAGACATAGGGGTAAAAAAGTTTTGCTCAGAATCAAATTTGAGCAATTTCTGGGAGTTTGCGTTTTCATCCATATTATTATTATGGTAAAAATGTATTATGGAAATATTATTCATCATTTAAAGTAATTATCTACTGAATTGTAGACATGCTGCCTCCATCTCGAGTGGCATCCTATGGAAATAACAGGAAGCTCTCCCACCTGTCTGTGTGAAGTGTGTAGAAGGCCTCTTACTCAGTTCTCCTGTTCTGGTTCAGAAATTAAGGATTGCACCATCCAGAACAGTAAACAGCCGTACAGGAATGCCAAATAATTTTTTGGAACCTATCAGTAATTCTCCAGTCCTATATCGGTGTCTATGTTTCTGCAACGAGAAAGTGATCACTTCTACCAAAAAACACGGATGAAAATCAGAGGCCTGAGTGTGGCAAATCACACAAATAAAGCCCACAGTCGGAGGCAGTGAGCGAGCTTGGAGCTGTACTCAGTGGGAATTGCATTGGTACAAAGTGTTTGAACTCTCTGCACAAGGGCAGTAAAGATGAGCTACAGGTGAGGGGCTGGCAATACCCTCACCTTAAACGGGAAATGCAGAATGGTGACCACGCCACCCTCTCCTGTCAATAACAGCCAGGGAAGGGAAGCCCGTGGAAATTCCTTTGTGAAATGTCATCGGGAAAATGAAGGTACAAAAACCGACATGCAATATGATTGACCAGAGGGAGCCAGCAGAAATCTTTAGAATGAAGTTTGACACACTAAAAATTATGTAGGAAGAGGTGATTTTTCTGAGCCAGTAAAAACAAGTTGAGATGTCGAAAAAAACAGAAGAGAGGAGATGAAAATGGGTAAGAAAATATATCTTTTTCCCCATTCTGGAGATACTTAACTAAGGAGAATGTGTACCAATTCCATCCAGGTAAACATAACAAATGTAAAGTCTCCACTATTACGAAACCAATATATAAATACCCACTCCTAGGAATGATAAAACACCAATAGAATATAGCAGGTGAAAGGGGTGGGAGAAAGGGCAGAGGATGGAAGGAGGGCAGGCGGTGGGAGAGGAGGGCCTTCAATGGGCTCTCACCTAATGCGTGCAATGCAAGAGTATATTTCAAAATAACTAAGAGTACGTTTATTTCATTTCATTTCATTTTTTTGAGACAGAGTCTCTCTTTGTTGCCCCCAGTAGAGTGCCGTGGTGTCACAGCTCACAAGCTCACAGCAACATCGAACTATTGGGCTCAAGTGATCCTCTTGCTTCAGCCTCCCAAGGAGCTGGGACTACAGACGCCTGCCACAACGCTGGCTATTTATAGTGCTCGTTAGAGTGCTGTGGTGTCCCAGCTCACAGAAATCTCAAACTCTTGGGCTTAAGCAAGTCCTTCTATATGTACTTAAATCATGGACTTGGGCTTATTGTCACATTCTCTCACCTCAGCCTCCCAAGTAGCTGGGACGACAGGCTCCTGCCACAACACCTGGCCATTTTTGTTGTTGTTGTAGATGTCACTGTTGTTTAGCAAGCCCCGGACAGGTTCGAACCCGCCAGCTCCTGTGTAGGTGGGTTAGGCACCCTAACCACTGAGCTAGGGGTGCTGAGCCTGAAAGGATGTTGTTAAATAAATTGAATCATGCTACTTTTCTAATTTAAATATTTGGCAGTCTACTTTTCGCCAGCAAGACAACGTTCGACATGGCTTTCATGGCACCTTATTTTAAGAAGCACCCCGGTTTTCATATTCAGCCTCATCTCTGGCACCTGTCCCACTCCGTATCCCTCCAACTCATACACATAGTCTCTATTTAGAGGTAATTTTGGGATTTTGGCAAGCTGTTGTCACTCAAGTCTAGGGCCTGATAGACAAAGGAAAGAAGACTGATGTTCGTTCCCGGTGGGAGAAGAAGCCAAGGATGGATTGTAACTGAGTAAACGTAAGATCACTCGTGTCTCTAGAAGAGGCCTCCCTAGCAGCAGGGATGCTGGTGCAACTTTTGCACTGACCCAGAAGGAACAAGGTGGGGCCTTGTGGATGGCATCTGTCTGGAAATTCTGTCAGGGTTTGCCACATTCTGCATCTCCATCTCTCTCTCTCTGTCTCTCCCTCCGTCCTGACCCACTTCTGCCTTGCCAAAGGCTTCTACGTTTCCCCAGCGTTTGCAGGGAGCTGGAGTTTACTCCCCTCTGTTTTATGTTCATTCATTACAGTATTTCATTAGGCTTTAGCCTTAGCTTGTCGGTTTTCTTTTGCTCCCGTTTTTGAGTTTTCTTCTTTGCACTGCTCTAGCCTCTTCCACGCACATGAACTTACTCATTTCACTGTATCTTCCTTTCCAGTGTCAGCATTAAATCCAACACATTTCTGTGTGATCGTAAGTTTCTACTTTGATGTGTGTTACTTTTGTTATCTATTTTTTTTAAATATTTTCCATTATCTATTTTGATTTTTTTCTTTGAGTAAGAGTTGTGTAGGTCACATTCTTTCATTTATAAAACACGTTTGTTTGTTTTTTTGTTGTTGTTATTTAATGTGCTTCCATTCAGAGACAGTTCTCTGCAAGACATAATTTCTTAAATTCCATGGAAATATACTCCATTTCTGTCAGTTTTATAGGTGTCTTATGGATTTAGAAAAGGGAACCTGCATTTTGCAATTGTTGGGTACATGTACATATATATATGTCAAATAACATGGAACACCTGATGGACTGTCTTAGACGTATATAACCCTGCCAGTGCAATCTGCTAATAGTCACGGCTGGAACCTTAATAATTACTGTCTTGATGTTTAAATTACCAAAAGAAATGTGTTAGAACTGCTCAGTATAATCATTAATTTTGTCAACTTTTGCTTTACACATTTGAAGCTGTAGAATAGTTAGATATAGCCTTAAAATGTATGTTGTTTAATCTTGGTTTCTCTTCTTCTTTATTGCTAGTCACTTTTACCTTAAGTTTTATTTTGCATGATTCAAATATAATGTAATAAATACATATATTACATGCAATATTTTTCATTCATTGGAGTTTATGTAATTTATATTTTTTGTGTTTTTAACTCTTTTTTTTTGAGACAGAGTCTCACTCTGTCCCCCTGGGTAAAGTACATCACTCTCATAGCTCATAGCAACCTCAAACTCTTGATATCAAGCCATTCTCTTGCCTCAGCCCCCCTAGTAGCTGGAACCACAGATACCTGCCATAAGACCCATCTATTTTTTTTTTTTTGGAGACAGGGTCTCTCTCTTGCTCAGGCTGGTCTCGAACTTGTGAAATCAGGGCTCTCCTCCTTCCTTGGCCTCCTAGAGTGCTGGGATTACAGGCATGAGTCAAAACCCCTGGCTATTTTAACTCTTACTATCTTTCTATTTCACTTCTATTTTGCAAGCAGCTTAGTGATTATTAAATCAGTCTATGGCATGTCTTCCCCTCTTTTCTTTGGCCCTCCGTGGTGTCCCACTTTTCCCTGCTCTGGGCCACAAATCTATTTATATGACTGTGCTTGCACGGCTGCGACTGTGTGGCTGTACAAGAGCAGATTGAGTGGCTGTGACTGTGCAGCTGTGATTTGTGGTTCCTTTTCTTTTTTTTGCAGTTTTTGGCCAGCGCTGGGTTTGAACCCACCACCCCTGGTATATGGAGCCAGCACCCTACTCCTTGAGCCACAGGCACCACCCTGATTTGTGGTTCTTAATATATGGTTGTGATTGTGTGGCTCTGTTGTGTGGCTGTGATTGTGAATTTGTGTGGCTCTGCTTGTGTGTTCATGATTGCATGGCTGTTAATTCCTGGCTGCACAAGAGCAGATGAGCAGGAGGTAAGAGTGATTGTTTCTCGAGTTCCCTCCACCACCAACTCCCTCCTCAACATCAGATAAGCACATCCCTACTCGAACTTTCTGGCCAAGAAAAAGTCAAGAGCCATGCGTGCCCCAGGATCCTGATCCCTTCACCCTCAGTGTTTACCCTCCAATCTCCCCATACTTTCTTAAATGGCCTTTTTCTTTAATACCAAGCAGCTTGAGATCAAACACGGGCAGATAAATTGATAGCTAGAGAAACAGACATATCATGTAAACTTGTGATAACGTATAAACAACTATGAATTTTTTCTGTTTTTTCACTTTATGAAATGAGTATCACTCCATGTCATGAATGAATTCTTTTAAAATACCATTTTATTGTTGTTGGAAATGTAGATACTTGCTAAGCTTATGCTAATTATAAATGGTAATGCATATACATATTTTCTAAGTTTCTCTTTATTTAGACTCTAAGGGCTTTACATTTTGAATATTCTTGTTGTATATTTTTTAGAGAAGTCATGCCAGTTTTCACTGTTATGACTAGGGTACGTGACTGTGGTCATTTCACGTACCCTCCCCTGAGATTATTTTCTTATCATTACAAGATAAGGTATGTCCATACCTTTGAAAACAACCTCTTTATTTTAATAGTATCAGTTTGGCCAGGTTGAGCACACCACCTGTATCATGGAAAGCGCTTAATGTTGCATATCTTGGACTTTTTAGGTGAAGTATTTGTTAATTTGTATGTATTCCCATTATTTATACACTAGAACTGATTTACAGAATCTGTGTTTTTATTTCTATTTGTTCCACCTTTTCTATGCAATATTTTCTTACAGTTTTCAATTGCTCATTTTCGCATGTATTTTCTGTTCCTCTTTTGAGAGTTATACATTGCGTTTTTATTATATTCAGTTCTTAGAAACTATTCAGTTACTTAAGAAGTGTTTTCATCATACTTAACTTACCTAATAAGAACTAGTGACTCTCCCAAGACAAAAAAGGAAACTTGGGACAATTTATCTTCACATTTTACCCAGTTTACATTTGATGGATTTAACGTAACTGAATCTAGTTTGTTTTGTTTTATTTTACTCCAAAGAGAAATGTTTTTGTTTTCCTTTGGTTTTCATTTACCCATGTTGACATATTTCTGCTTCCACCTGTCCCCACTTCCATTTCTGTCCTCTCTGGGTTTACTTCTCTGTGCCTATTTGGGGTTTAATTTAATCGTCCCCATTGTCTTGTGACACAATCTCTCAGTTCTCTTGTCCAGTAAGTTTTGCTGGCAGAGGCAGTGCAGGCTGGTGGATATTTTCTTTCAGAACCACACAGACATCTTCATGCTGCTGTCCTTTTCACTCTTGGAAAGTTTGTAACTGTTGTATCTCACTAACTTGAAGATGGCCTGTCTTTTTTGCTATTTTTATGATATTCCCTTTTGTCTTTGGTGTTCTGAAATTTTACTATAATGTGCCAAGGTGTGACATTTTTTCCTTAACGATCCTGCTTAGATTTCATAAATTTTCTTGAATACATTCCTTGTAGCTTTTCAGTTTTCCCTGATTCCCAGCAAGAATCTCTGTACACTTTCCTGGTTGTGGCCCTCCAGTGAGAGGCGTGCTAACCTTTCAGGTTACCCACCACCTGAGCTAGCTTGGCCTTCACGTTTTCCCTTCCTCTTTCACTGGTGCTGCCTTCTGGATAATTTTCTGGATAATTTTCTGGTCAGTTCATTGAGACTCTGGGCTGTGACCCACCTGCCATCACAGCCATTTGTTCTTTCACAGATAGCAGTTCTGCGTGGTTCATTCAAAACTCGGCTTGTTTTTTCTTCATGTTTTCTTTTTGAAATGTTTGTGAAGAAAATATTTTATCGTATAAAGTTTTCATGTGATTTTGAAATTAATCTTTTACTTCTTGACACATATTAAGTATCTATTCATTATGTCCTGTGTGGATGACACTACTATCTGATTTTTATTAAATGGTTTTATTTCTGATCTCTTGTGTCCTTCTGGGTCCCCCTCATGGCTCTCTCTTTCTTGATTCTTTAGTGGAAACTGCCTATGCAGCTCATTTTCCAGAGAATGGTGAATCTTTGAATCCAATAACGCAGATGAAATCCTCCTAAGGATTGCCCTGGCCATAGTCAAGTTAACTTTAAAATGAAGTCTGAGTTTGTTGTTCAGTTATGCATGGAATTTGAATGTAAAGTCGTTATTTCTTTTCCTTTCTTGTTCCTCCAAGGATTGAGGAGAGGCATGTGTGTGCTGTGTGTCTGTGTTGTATCTGTGAGTGTGTGTTTGTGTTTACTTCCATTCCGTGTCAAGATTATTGATGATCTCCTGGAGAAATGGGTCAACTTTGGTGTCAGTTCATAATTACACTAAGTAGTTGCAGTTCTTGGGAGTGCTTCGGATAGCTCCCATCTCTTCAGGGCCCTGGATTTTCTATTTCCTGTGCTCTGAGTGGTCGTACTAACCAGTTCGAAACTCAGCATTTTTCATTCCTATCCTCAAGGTGAAACCTGTTTCAGAATTCGGCTTCCCTTCCTGGGTTTCTTTCTGTATTTAGTTTCCAGTTGAGAACTCTTCATTTCCTTCTGCTGCATTGGTTCCATCTTTGAAGCATATTTTCCAGGAATCGTAGGCTTTTTTTTTTTTCATTAGTGAGAAGATCAGTTAGCCTCCCTATAGTTAGAAAAGGAAAACTGTGTTTAGAGAACTAAAATTCAGATAAATTGAATGAAATCCTGCAAATGTAAGTTTCATAAAATTTACTCTTTGCTCAATGCCCTTCACCTGCATAAGTTTGTCATAAAAATGCATGACTTGTTTCTCTTCCCTAATCTATCTAACTAAATCACAGACTTGCGATTTAACACATATTTGGAAATAATTTATGTATTAATGTACTGCTTAGAAAATGCTCTGTAAGTATCCTGGGTAACTGACATCCACAGATTTGAGCAGGAACTGTACTAATGCAGGGAATAATAATGAAGCACACTGCATAGTTCCTGACAAGAAAGAACCAGATTTCCATCTAATCAATTTAACAGTTTTTTAAATGGTGATCTGCTTGGATGTTTTATGAGTTTATGTGGTAGAGTAAATTAGAATATGCTGGTTGTGTTCATTCTATATGGACTGGACTGTACAGAAACTATTTTTATGGGTTCCGATATATATAGCTTTACAAAGTACTGCCTATCTAAACACTATTAAACTTAGGAAGTTGCCTTAACATGGTCACTCATACCATTGATGTTTACAGACTGAGTAATCTATGCAATTTGTCTTACTTTGTGGTTGTTGAATGTAATTGGAGAAACAAAAGTTTCATATTTGGACCAGGTAATTTACTATGAATTTATGCCTACCTAAAAATGCTTGCCTTGGAGATGTCAAGTGTCACTGTGACACTATGACCCACACATATTCATGGTTACCATTAAGAAAATAACTCAGGGTGAATTGAACTTGCCTAAGGGAAGTAAATCCTGTTAGGATATCTTTGCAGCAGAAAACAGAAGAATATAGTCTTGACTATTGGAGCTATTTGCTAATGCCTTAATCAAAAAAAATATACAAAACTTCACTTGTTCTAGATTGCCAAGTTCAAGGTTGTATGCCTTCCCCATAGAACCAATATCGAGCCTTGGAGTTACTACATATGCCTGGTGTCCAAGTGCTGCTGAACCCAAGGTGCATCTGGAAATGCCAGCTCTGTCCTGCAATTCTGCCCCTAGCAGACCTCTTCCCTGGTCCTTCATGGTCACAGCTCCTTATAAAGCTCTGCTTTCAGGGTGTCCCACTCTCCACCCACCCCTGCACTCCCAGGCATTCAGCAGATAGACACCATTTCCACCTACTGAAATGAAAGATAAAACTGAAATCCATCTCACCTTCAAGAAGGTCCCCACCAATAAACTTACAAACATTTGTAGATTCCCTCATCTCTTTTTTCATCTCCTTTTTACACGTTATGGTTGCAGTGGCCACAGTTGCAGAACTAAACAGTTTAAAATACCAAGAAAGCACACAGACAATAGAGCTGTGCTCATGTTCAGACATCACCCCAGGATGCATTTCTGGTTGTTCCATGTTTAGGGACTCTGCCAATGACTGATGCAAGGCTCATCTTCTATGGCTTCAGCTTCTTCACCCAGTCAGGAGAAGAGAAGACAGACCATTTCCTGGCAGTTTGTGTTTAAACTGCCCCGGGCCATCTTTTTGCTTGGAACTCAGTCACATAGCCACACGTGACCAAATTAGTGACCGAGGAAAGGAATCTACTTGGCATCTGGGAGTCCAAGGAGAATTGGAAATCCGTGTATGACAGCTCTGTCAGATGGAGTATCTCTGATATTCTTGGGGTCACCCCCACCTCAAAACTTTGCTCTGTTTTTACTGCTTTATCTATAGTCATTCATTCCCACATGGCTTCTCCTCAGCATGTGAGCATCACCATATCTCAGCCTCCTTAACAAAATATTTTCTCCCTCTTCCTTCTAAGTCTGTCGTCATCATTACCATGATCACCATGAACACTCACTGTGTCCAATGCTCTGCCCAGTCAACAGCTGTTGGACAGAGTCATTCTCAGCATTTAGAGGCCATTTGTGTTCCGACTTGTGTTTCCCTCCACCTTGAAAACAAGCAACGGAGTGACAAGTCCTCCTCATGCTTCAGATCTCCCTGTCCTTCACCTCACCCTTATTCCTCTGCCATCCTCTCCTGCCTCATCCTACAGAATCACATGGTTGCTTGGAACCACCTGAATCATCCAGGATCATCTCCCTTTCTTAAAGTCAAATGAATAGTAATATTAATTGCAAGTCTCTCTTACCATGCATGTAATATAATCACAACTGTGTCAACAGAAGGTGAAGACCATCAGGCACAAAGTTTCTTTGCCAAGTATGTCAGGTTCAAACCACCTACCATGGCGTATAGGAGCAGCCATTGTGATTCAGCTCCTGCCTTATTAACTGTCTATGTTGACCATTCACTTTTTGCCTAGGAAGAGAATATGTGCCTGTTTTCCTGGGACAGTTCAGGTACATGTGCGTTATTCTAATATATGAATTTATAGTATCCCCTTTAATATACTAACTTTTTACGATTTGGACAACGAATTAAATGGTCATTTACATACACCCCCAGCCCTACGCCATTGTCACAGTTTCTGAGTTTCTAGAAATCTAAAACCTATTTTAGAACTCTTTGCCTTTGTTAACAAAGGCTTATTCCTTTACCTATCAGAATGCCCTTCTCTGTGATATCTGCCTGGTCATTTTCTAATTTTTCAGACTCAATTCACCTCCACTGAGAATATATTTATATTCATTTCTGATAATTTTCCATCCCCCCTTTTCCCCATCACTATACCTTTCTATACCAGTTTCATAGCATCTAAAACTTATTTTTTCTCCCTATTTATCTCCCTTCTTTTCCTAAGCTGTGAGTTCTGAAGCCCATGGAGTTGTGCCATATCCTTCTTGATATTAACACACTCGAAATGGATTACAGAGAGTCTGATTGTTCCCATAATTTCACCTGGAAAAAAAAAAAAAGGTAAACTGCATGCTGAGACTCTAGGGAGTGTATTTGGAAAGAAAACCCATATAAAAACACTTGACTGAGATATTGATCTGAATCACACCAACTCCAGTCATCACTAACTGGGATGAAGACACCCAACCCAAACCCTAGAGACCCATCAACCTGGAGCATAAGATGCAGCCTTCCCACTGAGGAACAGCTTTCAAGGGAAGGGAAATACAACCAGACATCTTTCTGAAGCTAAAGGGGGTTCATTACTTAGACAAAACCTGACTAATTTTGAAATAGGGTCCAGACTTGTTAATGTATTGATTGGCTTTAGGTTTACTCTCTTTAAGACAGCTGTGGGCAGTTTGCGTGCGAATGTCAGCAAGAATTTCAATGGAGTGCAAGAGAAAATGTGGGGCCATCTTCCTCTTCCCCTGCCCTGGCATTCTGGATGAGTCTGAAGAAGAGGTCCCTTGTAAAGTGCATCAGGAGGCAGATTGACATCGATGGGTAGGCAGATGACATGATGTCCCTTGCACTTTTGTGAACTCCTAGCCTACTCTGAGTGCTGTGCATTGATGATGGGGTGTAACGGAATGGATGCAGTAAATGTGAATTGTAGGTAACAGTATCAAAATTGCTGTACACGGCAGACTCTGTGCTAAATTTGTGCATGCTATAGTGTGGTGTTTTTATGCAAGGTAGCTACTAAGCTTCATTTCCTAAAACTCAGCAAAACGAATCCAAAATCTTTTTGCATAGGAAAGCATTTTCACACTACATATTATTCTTAGGGAAAAAATGATGATATGAAAATTCAGTCAAATAAATATGCATTTCCAAATGAAAATTGATTAGACAAAGTTCTTTGTAGCAAAGCTTGTACTTGATGTTTGGCCCTGTTTCACCCACTGACCCACCTTGTTTTTGCCCTAGTATCTTTCATAAAATCATGCCTTTAGTTTGTCTCCACAAACCAATGATTGCATAACTCTTTAAAATATTTGTACTACACTGTCCATGGTTGATTCTGTAGTCAGATTATTGCCTTTTGAAAATTTGGAAGACAAGACGATGCTAAAATTCTTTGCAGTTGAGACCTTACAGGTCTTCTATGATGGAATTTAAATTCTCTACAAGTAAAATTGTTTAGTAAAAAAAAAAACTAATTATTAGCTCAGAAAATTTTGCATTAGACTAATTTGTATACGTAACTAATGAACCATGATCCTTGAAGCTGTGCAGAAACTAGTTTCCCACACATTCCATGCACCCTCAAAAGCAAAGAAAGAAGGAAATTGGCATGTATTTGAGCTCTTTTTTTGATCAAATCTCATACTAGTAATGTGTGACATTTATTAAGCACATTCTCAGTACCTAGCATTCCATTTCCTTCCATGGATGGTCACACTGGAGCCTCACGATCCATCCAGAGGTAGGCGGTACGTCCCTATCTTAGAGATAACACCAAGAACAGAGAAACCAGGTAACAGGCTATTGCGTTTAGGTAGCAAAGATGGGATGATCCTTGGTGGGTTTTTTCTTGTGTATAAAGAATGATAAGACTGGATGACAGAAATTTTGACAACAGAATTCATAGATTACAAAGGGAAATTTCTGAATCTGACTCCTGATCAGCAGTATCTCAAAGTCAGCATTCTTTGGAGTATGCCGGGAACCCCTGCTGGGAGGAGTAGAGGATTTTATTAGGCTCCTAAAGAAAAGAGACACTGAAAACTCCCCCCAGAATCGGACACAAGAGAGCTACTTCTACCTGAGAGCTTTTGATAGCAGCACCTGTGTTCCACTTTTCTCCATTTATCCATGGAGTCTTCTGTTCAGCCTGGCATTTCTAGAAGTCACATTGATACTCAGCTGGCAGATGGACTGGTCTGGAAGGTCCATGATGGCTACTCTCACTTTTCTGGCATCTTGAGGGGGACACTTGGAATTCTGAGCTAGGCTGGAATATTCCATCAGAACACAACCATATGTCCTCAGTGTGACTGTGTCGGAGTTGTCAAACTGACATGGGTCACAGCGAGAGGGTATTCCAAATGAGCTGTGAAGAAGTTGCAAACATTCTTATGGCCTGCTCTTACAAGTCCCAGAACATCATTTTTTCTTCTATATTCTGTTAAACAAGGAGTCACTAAAATGAGCCTGTGTTCAAGGTGAGGTGAATTAGCCACCATATTCCAAAGAGAGGAATGGCAAAGGCTTGTGGCAACCTTTAATTTACTAGGGAAAAAAGTATTATCAAATTGTGAATAAAAAGAGAACTGTACTCTAAAGTTATGGCAAAGTGGCTACTAAAACACTACTCAACCTAATATAAACAACCAACACTGATATTATAATTATAATAGTAATAATAATAAATGCAATAGATTTGAATCCATCATATGCTATCTGGTTAGAGTACTTAATATAAACAGGCAGGAATCATATTGTCATAAAGATACACACATGCACATACACAGACACACACAAACAGAGGGTGCCGAAAAATATACATTTTAATAAAGAAAAAACTATATTAAAATCATGACAGTCAACATATAAGTGCTAACAAAAATGAGCACAAGTCACTTTGAGCACCTCTATAATTGCAGAAGTCAAATGTGACTTGAGTATTACAATTTTAATACAGTAACCTTCAGTATGTAGAAGAGTATAGAGAATCCAAAATTAGAAACACAAGGTGGGCAGTGCCTGTGGCTCAAAGGAGTAGGGCACTGGCCCCATATGCTGGAGGTGGTGGGTTCAAACCCAGCCCCAGCCAAAAAACTGCGGGGGTGGGAGGTGGGAAGGGGGAAAGAAACACAGGGTGGACATAAAGTTCATGTGCAATTTACTATGTTTAAACTATTTTAAATTGCACGCAAACTTAATGTCCACCCTGTATGTATTTTTATTTGATTTTTGACAAAAATTAGGGATAAGGACAAACATAATTCAATAGGAAAGAGCAGGCAGGAAAGGGATGCGCTTTAATAAATGGTGGCAAAACAAGTGGACAAACGCCGGGAATAAATGATCCCCAATATCACCTCATATCATACAAAACACAATTCAAAATTAAACACAAACATGTAAAAATTATAAACTTCCAAAAGAAAGCATAGAAGAAAATTTTTAGACTCTTGACTTGGACAAACATTTGTTACATGGTACACCAAAGATTTAAGCATGAAAAAATGAAAACTTAACATTTCATCAAGATAAAACCGTGTTTTTCAAAATCTACACTCAGACAATGAGAAGACAAACCACACACTGAAAGAAAAATATTTGCAATGCATATATGTGACAAAGAACATATGTATTCAAGATATGTAAATAAAATCCTTAAAATTGAAAAATAAGAAGACAAACCATGTTTAAAAAATAACTGTTTAAGATACCTATTACAAAAATAGATATATGAATGATGATAAACAAGAAAAAAGATATTCAACATCATTATTCATCAAGGAATTCAAATTAATTTGATCTATTAAAATGATTAGAATGAAAGGATTGCCCTACATTGATAATAGAGATGAAAATTATTCAACTGTTGGGAAATTATCCTCTCTGGTTGTCTCTTATTACTCCACATTGCCTGAGCATTCCAAGAGTCCAAAGTCTCACAACATTTTTTTAACCTGGGCCATTTCTCAGAGTCGCGATTGCAATGAGTAACTTTGAAGGATGAGGAAATGTTTTTGTGCAAGGCCAAGTTTAGGCTTACTTATTACTTATTCTGAAATGAAGAGTTCACCAAGATCGCTGTTCCTTTTCTAAAATGCTCTGACATCCATGTGGGCTGGACCCTCTGTGTCCTGTAGGATTTGTGGGATAGAATAAACCAACACAAACATAATTTTCATGCTGCTTGCTCTATGGTGGATAATAAAATCCTGTTTCTCTGACCCAAGAGCCTTGTGTCTTCAGCCTGCATCCATAAAGCATTAATAAACTAACTTATTAGCTTTTAAAAAGGTTAAATCCCAGACTGTAACAATAATCACTTAAAGAAAGTTCTGCATTTTGAGATGTGGCTAAAGTAACACATACCACATGACTTAGAATTCCTACTGGTGAGTATTTTTCCAAGAGAAAAAAAATATAAGTCCACAAAAAATTATACATGAATGTTATAGAACTATATTGATTTGGTATATCCACACAATAAATTACTACTCAGCAATAAAACAGAGCAAATTTGATACACCATGAATAATTCTAAAAACATTATACTAAAACACAAAAGATTGTATCTTTTGAAACCATACACAAAAGATTCTATTTTCTATGACTCCATTTTTAATGAAATTTGACAATGGAAAACTAACTCATGGTGACCGATTTCCAGTTTTCAAATAAAAAAAAAGTCATAAGATCTGTTTTGAGGATGCTAAGTTTGAGATGTATTTTGAGACCACTAAGTGAAAATGTTACCTATTCTGTTAATTAAATACCGATTTGTGATAGAGCAACATTTAAGGATACAGATCAATCTGGGACAGAGGTAAAAAAAAATAATAATAATAGATGCAAGTATAGTTACTGAAGCCATATGAGAGCCATATTTTATAAAATGTGAAATGTACCTGAACATTAATTATCAATGGATTTTCTGAAAAAATCGAGGACTGAAAGAGTTTCTGTTGCCTTTAGAGACATTTACACCATGAATCACCTTACAAGGTACATAAGCACTTTGCCAGGAAGGAAAAACAAAATGATGAAGGTTGAGGATCTGAGGAGCTGGCAAAAGGGACATGGAGAGAAGGAAACTTTTTATAAAACTTCTTAGAAATAGTCGGTAAGCAATAGGGACATGGTTGGTGGGAAGTGAGTATGATTTAGGGAGGGATTTTAGCTCTTTGGTTTTTGTTTTTTAGTTAAAGAGATGTATTCATGTACCGAAGCTGGTAGGCATTTCCTTTACATCTAAGGAGACGGAGGGGCTATTTCTCCCCGACCCCACTCCTCCTCTTCCCCCCGTCTCCCTTTCCTCTTCCTCCCCACTCCTTCTTTTTCTTCTGTTTCTGTGAGAAGTAGCTAACATTCCCTGCCAGCACGCATTCAGACAATGTAATGTGACCAGGTGGAAGTTGAATTCAAATGTGCAAATATAATTATCTTTTTAAAAAAATTTTCTCCAGATTAGGGTATTCCATTGGGTAATTCTCAAATCTTAATGTCTTGCGGCAATAATTTATTTTTCATTTATGATGGAATCAGCTCTGGAGTGGCTAAGATTTTCTTCTCCTGCCTTTTTACTCTAAAATGCAGGTTGAAAGGGCAGCTTCTATTTGAAACATGGCTCTCAGACAAAAGGGAAAAGTGTGATGGCCAAAGCATGCAAGGGCCCTTACAGCTCCTGCTCAGACATGGAAAGTCTTCTGTTTCAACAGGTGACAGGACTTCAAGAAATTCAGTAAAAACAGAGGCTAACACACAGAGAGAGAACAGTTTGCAAAGGCCTTAAGGTACAGGGTGAATATCCTGTCCAAGGAAGGGAAACACCAGTGAGTAAGTAGTCTGCAAAGACAAAGATGGGATGAGAGAAATGAACACAGGATGCATCAGGATGAGTCATCCCCCTTTCCAGAAAGAATATACAGTGACAGTTGTTAAAACCAGAGCCAGGCAGTGGAGTAACACTGGTCATTGTGATCCAGATCACAAGGCCCATAATTTGATGAAGAAGTGTGTGAGTCTGGCAGAGAATCTGCCAATTACCATTGACAGTGAAAGCTGTGATGGCAGAATAATAGAGAAGCTGGGGACAGGTGGTAGGGAAGGGGACTGTGAATGGGGACCAGCTGGAGCATTGACCGTGAAGGTAGGGGAGGGCCAGGTCTGGGAGGCTTGGTCAACTACAGCAAGAAGCTCAGACTTCAATTTAAAGCGCAAGGATAGAATGAATGATATGACTTAGTTCCACTGTAGAAAAAGAAAACCTCTTGAATTAATTTTAAAAATGAGCAGATGGAAATGGTAGAAACACTTTCCTTGGATATAAGGGCAAATGATTTCAGTGGCCTGAGGCAAGGCTGCATTTTTCAGAATGAGGTGGAGTGAGTATATCTGAAAGGCGTCAGGAGGATTGAATCAGTAGGAAAGCCAGAGGGTGGATGGTGCTGAAGCAGGGGGACACTCAGGGGACTGCTAGAGATGTCCCTGAGAGAGAGAGTGGCTGAGGAAGCCACTTCCAAGGAAGGGAACATGAGGAAGCCACTTCCAAGGAAGGGAACACAGAGCATCCATGTTTAGGGCGCTGGATGCTATGATGTCAGTTTTAAAAATTGAAATGCCTGGGTAGACATCAAGTAAATATGTTTAATTGACAAAATAGTTTTAAAAGTGAGTCTGAAAAGACAGAAGGATTTAGAAGTTTTTAGCAATACAATGAAATAAATGAGATAATTTAGGGGTGGTCTGAGTTGCCTGCTGTTAATTATGACAAGTCACAGAAGGGCTTCAAGCTAGGAAATGATTTGTAATGGGGATGTTAATAGGAAGCCAGGCGACTAGGTGACAACTGATTCTCCAAAAGACAGAGTGAGAAATGATACAGATTTTAAGCAAGAAAAGGGTCATGAGAAGGACAGTGGGTGTAAATAGGAGTTAATAGCTTCAAAGGAGGTTAGGAGATGTTATTAATGGGACTTGGCAACTGATTGTGTGTAGACCTTGAAGAGAAAGCAGGAATGGTTTGGTTTGGATGCATAAGGGATCCTGGGTTGGAGAAAAGGTGTTAATTTAGAGGGGTTTTGTTTGAAATACTTATGGGAAAACCAGGAGAAATGCTGTAAAAGATGGACATTGAACACTAAAATCTGAGCCAGAAATATCTGGCATCAGCAGCGGATGTGTTGTACAGAAAGCCTCAAAGCTGTGAGTTGCATGAGACTGCCCAGGGGGTAAAGCTGTACAGTGAGAGGGGCCAGAAGACAAATTCCTGAAACACTAACATTTATGGAGTTATTGGAGAAAAAAATATCTTGCACCAGCCACTATGGGAGATGGTGTTAATTGTTTAGCCAATATCCATTCAACTTCTTTTCTACCTAATAAAAACCAACTTTGGAGTTGTAGACCGTATCTGCGGCTGCAAATACTGACCTTCCCCAGCTCTCACACCTGGAAGAGCCAAGGATCAGGCTTGTCCTAACTTAGGCCAAGGACACCTAAGGAGAATCTGCCCCCAGGTTGTTAGGAACATCTTTCTTACCTATTACAGGGGAATGAAGGGGTTTCTTTCTTTCTTTTTTTTCTAAACTAATTTTTGTCTTTTTTCTCCTATCTTGGTTGTACACAAAAGAATTGTCTATGTAATTTCAATACTGCAGTTGTCATAAGGTAATAAACAGAGAACAGAATTCACAATGATATGGAGCGTGGATCAGAGAGATGGGTAGTGCCCAGATCTCAGACCACGTTGCTGAGGAGCTCTACCAGCCTTGAACTTCACTCCAGATTTCAGATTTAGTGAAAAAAAAAATAATAATAATCCTGTTTGTTTTAGTTACAGGTTTTTTTCTTTTTTAAAGTTACCTATGGTTAAAAGCATTCTTGACAATAAAGATACTGAGAAAAAAAATCACGAACTGGAGAAGAACCAAGGCTGGTGGCTGCACGGAACCCATAGAGTAGGATTTTGGTCTAAGGTGAGAAAGAACGGTGCTCTCACTCTGACCCAGTCCAAAGGCCCCTGCCAAGTACCTTCCAGGAAATTTGGGGGTGAAGTCAAATTGCAGATTTATGAAGCATCGGAGAGAGGTGCCAAGCTGGAAACTGTGGGAAGCAGAAGCTGTTTCTAAGAATGTTCACTCAGGAAACAGAAAGGAATGGTCGGACAAGGAAACCACGAGACTGTGGGGAAGGGGTCAGCAAATAAGACCCCTCCTGGGCTGCCATGCAGTTCTGTGGATAAAGTTTCACTGGAAATGACCATGCCCATTGGCTCCTATGTGGCCATGGCTATATTCAGCGAGTGGTTGTGACAAAGAACCCGTGGTCTACACAGCAAAAACATCTCCTGGCATAGAGTATTAAAGGAAGTTTTTCTTGCTTTCAGGGTGAAAGCAACATTGACATATTTATAGAAATAGGATAAAGCTGCAGATAAATGAGAGATGACTGAAACTTTAACACAAGGGCCCTTAGCAGACAGGGTCAGAGGGCTTGCTACAGTTCCCAATATTAGAAGTAGGAAGAATGGATGATTAGTGACAGGGCAGATGGGAAGTTGGGAGCCTTATTTTCTTTGTTAATGAGGGATTAAATTTCACTCTGTCACTGTCAGTAGAGTGCTGTGGCTTCATAGCTCACAGCAATCTTAAACTCTTGGGCTCAAGCAATCCTCTGGCATCAGCCTCCGCTGTAGCTGAGACTACAGGCACCCGCCACAATGCCTATTTTTTTAGGGACAGTGTTTTGCTTTTGCTCAAGCTGTTCTCAAACTCCTGAGCTCAGGCAATCCACCCACCTTGGCCTCCCAGACCATTGGGATTATAGGCATGAGCCACCACACCTGGCCAGGGGTCAAAAATACTACAAGTGACTAGAAAGGACAGCTTGACACCATGCTCCCAAACTACCATGTCTGAGAATGGTCGCATTCTGGAGTGCGTTCACAAATATGATTCTTTAGTGAGGAAAGAAACTCAAATATGACATATTTGCATGTTCCTGAAATATCAAAATCCATAAAAGCTACAAGCATGAAGTACAGTGTGCTTGAAAGTCTCTCCAAATTTATTCATTTTTAGAATAAAAATTATATTTTATTTAGTTATATTTTCTTCCCTGACTTCAAAACTCTGCAAGTTCTAGACCTAAAATAGACTCCATACTAATGTACATAGCTATGGTTTAATAAAAATAAATAAATAAATAAATAAAACAAAGAAAAAAAAAATCAGAAATGCACACACACTCACACACACACACACAAATACACACACGTATATATATATACATACACATACACACATATACACACACAAATACACACACATGTATATATACATGCACACACATACATATATAAAGATCTTTATAAAACCACAGGGATTTCCATAATAGAGAAAAAACAAAGTAATGTTTTATTATGGGAATAAGACATAATCTTCTTAAAATGTTTTTATACATTAACATTACAAATCATGCAGAAAACCCTTGTACAGAGTTATGCATTTTTAAGAAATATAGATTTAACAAATACCCTATTAAAGCAGGTTGTGTGATGGATTCCCAGCATGTGCTCACTTGTTCTGTAGCAAGATCACACCTGCTTGTCCTGAAGACCACAACCTGGATCATGTGATTTGCTCTGGCCAAGGAAGCGTGAAAACCGATACTGCTCAATACTTCAAGCGCCATCATGTGGTTTGACCATTTCTCCCACTTTTTGCCAGGAAAACTTCACTGTCTCAAAGAGATGGGTTCCTTTAACCTGGGTCCAAGAAGAACCAAGACACAGGGATGAAAGTCTTCACAGAACAGTGGTCCACACATCATGTCAACGAGGTACAAGCATCTGTTGTAGGTCACCGAGACCCAAAGATAATCTGTGTGAAGTGATGAATATACGTTTTCTTTAAAGGTCATACCAATAATTCTGCTATTACTTAAACTTGCCCATTCTTTTAAATTTCTCAATAATAAGAAGCACAAAAACATACGTCAAGTAATATAATAAGACGCCCTTACAGAGCGGATACAAAGAACAGAGATATCACAGAATCCGCAGTTCCCAAAAGATACCTGACCTTTTGACATGAGTGAGAAATATGTTTTATTACATTATTCCACAGAGACCATGGATTTTAATGTGTGAAAGGAGAAAGGATTTCCTTAATTAATACTGACTTCCCAGGAGGAAATTTTAAATTTGTGTTCTGTCAGAGTCTTTGCAGGACAAGATGGGTAAAATTGTCCAGCTTTGGTCCTTAAGGCTCTAAAATAATCCTCCGCATACGTATGTGTGTGTGTTCATGGCATATTTTATTCTTTCAGAGTTTTTTGGAAGATAAGAATATACTGAATTTCAGAGTCCCTTATATAAAAACTTGTATTAAACAATCTCGCAAGACAAAGTTACTCAATGCTAATTTACTACATTAAAATTTTTAAATGAGAATAAACAAGAAATTAGACAGTCTTCAATTTTATCTCTGGAATAAAGGTATAAAAAGTAACAATGAGCTACTTTAGGGAATTATCTGGAAAGCAGGAGAGCAGGTAAAGAAATCAAATTACAACAGAATCCAGGGCTGCCTAATTACAGAGCCCAGTGTAAGAAAGATTCTCAAATCATTTACACTGATTAAATATATTTTATAGGCACAATTTACAGTTCACTAGTATTTGAAAAATAGAGGTCTAGTAGTCAGACTTGGTCAGTGGCAGTTTTTTAGAACTCAGACTGAGGTTTCAAAATCCTGACAGGAAATATTGTGTTGACAACTATTCACATATTATCTTGAGTTATCGAGGACACTGATTATTGTATTTCTTAGAGCCATGAGGTTTCTTTAGCAATATTTTATGAGTATTTAAATCATAATATTCAAATCTAAGGTTGAGTTATATAATAAAGCAAGATTGTAGACATGACCTAGTGAGCAGGAGAAGATGTCACAAAATATTCTCGATTTCAAAACCATTTATAAAATCTTTGTAAGGGCCATTTGATAAACAGGACCTATTACATATATAAAGCAGGGACATTTTACGTTGGTTTGTGGAGTCTCCCTAATTAGTAAAATCAATAAGAATAGTGACCTGAGTCTCCAGAAAACTCAGATGAGTCTCTTAGTAAGTTAAGTATTTGGAAAACAACCAAAACTATTTTTGACTCTTTATAGGAGGACTCAACTAGGTGTAAGTGTTACTTCACCTCTTATCCATATTTTACTGTATCAGGTCCGCACAGATCCCTGTAACTCACGCAGAATAAAGATCTCGGAGTCACCTTTTACTTTCTTTTATACATCTTCATCCTGTTATATACTTGCTAAGAATTGCTGATTCAGGCATCTTTAATTTCATCACAGCAACCCCATGCTAACACGGCAGACTAGTACAGGGGACTCGGCCACCTGCAGCAGCCTGACAGCCAGTGGCTCCTGTCCAACTTCTTATGCATACCAGGTGGCTGGAATTAGAATACTATTTTGCTCCTGTTGAATCAGTTCTCAGGGTTTTTCAGAGGTTCTTTCTTGCCAAAAAACTCAAATTCCTCGGTCTTATTGGAGACTGCAACTATTGTTCAATTACTCTCTTACCTTAACTTTGACTCTTTCTTGTGTGAAAGGGTCATTCTGAGCCAACCAGCCTACTAATACTCTTAAATATTTGTTAATTATTGGACATACCGTAATATCCATTTCCCTTATTATTTCCATTGAAAATGACTTCATCTTTTAATACCCACCTTAAAAATCTAAGGCTATTAGGAAGCTGCCTAGATAATTCCAGTCAGAAATGATAATTCACCATTCACATCGCAGCATTGCAAATTATTGTCTTTCAAAAACTTGTGTTGCTTAATCCCCAGCATAAAAATTTTATTTGGAGACTTGCTGTCAATTAATCATACCAGTCACTTCTCAAAGCAGAATCATAATATATATCCTATTGTATCTTCAAATAACTGTTATTAAAATAACAGTCAGAAAACCACATCACTAACAGGGTTTAGCCAATTTTGAGCATAATACTCTTTGACTATGAAGGTCAGGTAAATTCACTCAGTAAAGATATGTCTTTAATGACAGCTTGAAATGTTCTTTAATTCAGGATTATACAAAAATTATAAAGATGTAAGATAGCAGTGAATTATCACACTATGAAATGAAAGCCTTTATATGACTAATTTAGCATTTCCCCCCAAAGCCTGCTATATGGCACCTTGTTGTATCAGCTTTTATCATTATTTAGGCCCATTCTATCTAAATCATACGAGTTATGACAACAACTTTCAGGTATTTCTTAATAAGGAAAAACACTTTGGCAGGTATGAGCCACAGCGTTCCTTTCACATACATGATAATGTAAATTTCCCACTGGTGCTGATGTTTTGTATGTCTCCCATTCTTGGCGTAAACTGGTCTTGACACACACACAAATACACACATACCAAGTATCAGGGACATTGTTTTGTAAATTCTCAGTTGATACTTACATTGATTGCCTAAATCGACTTTTTGGAGCAGGTATTTAACAAAATTATTTCTATGGATGTTGTTCCTGATGACAGATTTTGTAAGACCTTTGCCCTCATTTGCATACTTCTTTACTGTTCTCTCCCTTCCACTTTAAATGGGGCACCACACACCATCTCCGTGTACACTTCCTAGCTAGGGACCTGTTATCCTACAGAGGGGAGAGGACTTTAAACATCTTTAATTTTTCATCAAGTAACATCTGGATTAGAATCTAAGCAAGAATTGGTCCCATTGGCCAGAAATATGAAGGTCAAAACTTACCATCCCTGCATATCACTTACCCGCCCTCTGCTGAGAATGGTCGTGGCATTTACCTAGGTTTGCTATCTTATGACCACCTTTCCATTACAGAAGCTTCCACACACCATTTTAATTTGTGACCTCTGGAATCTATTCCACCGTGAGAGAACTGGTTTGCGTTTTCAAACTTTATAACAATCTCTTTGCCATTCTATGCAACTTGATTGTCCTTTAAGGATATGCCTCTGTCTCTAACTCCATCTAGGGAATCTGCCTCTCATTTTTAAACCAGAAGAAAATATATGTTCTTTTCTCCTTATTCCTACTTCTAAACTCTATTACCGCTGCACTTTCATGGGCAATACTTTCCGTTATATGTTCCATCTTTCCTGTTTGCATTGGTTTCAACTATGGAGCCTCCAGTGACCGTTTGCTTAGGAACTGTTACGGTTCCCCGGGGCTGACTTGTCAATGTCATTTTCATCTGTAGCTATCAGATAATACTTAGCAGTAAAGTCAGTCTAGTCAAGGTTTCTTAACTCTGTTACCTTGACATTATCTGGAGAGTTGAAAATTGCTGAGACCCACAAGAACAATAAATTGATTCTGTGTCAATATTTAGGTTGTAGGATGTCTCCCTTTACTGTATATAAGGATTACATGGATATTTCTAAAACCACTAATGCTTGGGATCCACCAAAAGAGGTTACCATTTTATTGTTTTTGTGGGTCTGAGCAATTTTCAACTCTCCAGAGAATGTTAAGGTGACAAAGTTAAGAAACATTGTTGAGACTGATTTTACTGCTGTCTAAGTATTATCTGACAGCTACAGATGAAAGTTACATTGCCAAGTCAGCACAGGGAACGCATGTTGACTTAAACTTACTAATAACAGTGGAAGCCATTTGCAGCAAATTTCAGTGAATAGAGGAGTGATTGGGAAATGAGAAAGTTAAGACCATGAGAATCAACTCTTTCCCTATGTGTTGTCTTGGAAGAAAAGAGTAAAAAGGAGGAGAAGAAAGAGGCAAGAGTGATAAGCTAGAGCTAACAGAGACAATAGAAATGCACATTATTTTATAAGAAAACTTGTGAGTAGATGCCCAGCAATGGGATTGCAGGATCAAAGGCAAAAATCTGATATGAGGACAATTAAGGTCCTAGTACACAGTAGTTTTGATTTGCATTTCTCTGATGATTAAGGATGATGAGCATTTTTTCGTATGTCTGTAGGCCGTGTGCCTGTACTCAGCCCTACTATGAAACAAATTTATAGCTTCCATATGAAAGCTATAACCCAATTATAGCCCAAGAATATGGGGAAAGGGAGAGGGAGGGGAGGGGAGGAGAGAGGATGGATGGAGGGAGGGTAATCGTGGGACCACACCTATGGTGCATCTTACAAGGGTACATGTGAAACTTACTAAATGTAGAATATAAATGTCTTAACACAATAACTAAGAAAATGCTGTGAAGGCTATGTTAACCAGTGTGATGAAAATATTTCAAATTGTATATAAAAACAGCACATTGTACCCCATGATTGCATTAATGTACACAGCTATTATTTAATTAAAAAAAAAAAAAGGTCCTAGTATACAGATACGGGTGGGGTATGGGGAGAACTGAAAAAGGGAAGGAGGGAGGGGTGGGGGGGTCAAAGGGTGTGGTATACCTTTACAGAGTGGAAAACAGAGATAAGAGGGTCCTTATCTAACAAAAGCAATCAATTAAACCTGGTTCTGTATACCCTCAATGAATCCCCAACAATAAACAAACAAACAAAAACACTTGATCATGGTTTCTAAACAAAGGTAAGATGTTGGACATCTACAAAGGAAATGTAATGTCTGACAAAACAAGATTTTTTTTTTTTTTTTGAGACACAGTCTTACATTTTTGCCCCTCAGTAGAGTTCCATGGTGTCATAGCTCACAGCAACTTCAAACTTGTGGGCTCAAGCTTCAGCCTCCCAAGTAGCTGGGACTACAGATGCCCACCATAATGCCCAGCTATTTTTTTAGAGGTGGTGAGTTGCTCTTGCTCAGGTGGGTCTCAAAGTCCTGAGCTCAGGCAATCCTCCTACCTGGCCTCTCAGAGTGCAGAGATTACAGGTTTAAGCCACCACTCCTGGCCCAAAGCAAGATTCTTAAGACAGTGGAAAAGATGAAAAGGGACTGGCATTGGACAAAGGAAAAAGGAATGGAATGGAAGAATTGCTGTAATTGTAGGCTTCATTGTGGGTGACAAGACACAACTGAATGTGCTCCTATCTGATAATGTTCACTGTCTCTGTGAAGTAGCACATTTGGTGTATTCTGAATACCAGGAAAGGAGAGTATGGGAATAATAGACTTGGAATTAGGGAAGGTATAATTACTAAATGTAGAATATAAATGTCTTAACACAATAACTAAGAAAATGCCACAAAGGCTATGTTAACCAGTTTGATGAAAATATTTCATCAAATATTGTGGGTGACAGAACCATAACTTCAGGAAAAGCTGAGCAAATGCTGACTAGGAACGGGAACACATTTTCTGTGTGCTCAAGAAGACTCTAGATGGCAAGAAATTAGAATGAAACCAATTCACATAGCAGCAGCAGTGTGCTCCGCAGCACAGATGTGGAGAACGTAAAGAGAAACCCTGGGTCAGATGTTGATGCATCGGGTTTCAGAATCAGGCCGAACAAAGGACAAAAGATGATGGAACCGATTATGTTGACAAGAGAGCAATGGTCAGTATTTATGATGTTCAGGCTGAGAAGGAAAGAGAGGAAGGTCTAAAGAACTGGTGCTAATAGGGAGATGGTTGCAAAACTGAAAGACTTGTCATAGAAGGTTATGTGTGCTTTTAAAATCTAAAGATGTGGTTTGTGTTCAGAAGGTAAGTTATTAAAAATTCTAGAGACAATCCGAAATAAAGATCATGGAGTTTTAGTCCTGACACAGTTTCCAGCTAATTGCATAACCTTGGATAGGTCCTGACATACTTTGCACCTCACAATGTTGATCTGTGAAAACACAAAGGGAGACTTAGAGATCTCTGATAAAATCCCAGCTGTAACAGTGCATGATAAAGAATCAGTAAATAATTCTTTAACAGAGAGAGAGAGAGAGAAAGAAAAAGATAATGTTCATTTAATACCAATTGACAAAGCAAAATTGATTTCAAAAGTGAGGATGGATGTTCTGTCTGCCTGGAGATGGTCATGGCTGCATCTAACAAACACTTCCCTGGTGTTCATTCCTTATATTTTACTGCTGATCAAATACACTCCCATTTCTCTGACCTTTTCTTTTCTTTTCTTTTCTTTTTTAATTCTCTAAATTGTTTATTTGGTTCCCACTTTACTTTTTGAGTTGGATGTTTAGCTAATTTGTAACTGATTTTCCCCCTAATATATGCATTTAAGGCTATAAATTTCTCTCTAAAATGCTGCTTTAGTTTCATACAATAGTGGTACCACATGATATTTTTATAATTGAGTTAGAATTTTGTAAAATCTATTTCTAATTTCTTCATTGATCCATTTATTTCTCGTTTATTTTCACTATAGCCAGAGAACTTGCTCTGCATGGTTTCAGTCATTTGAAATTTCCTGAAACTTGCTGTTTAATACTGCTGTGTTTTTTTGTAAATGTTCTGTGTATGGTTTGAAAAAATATATATTTAGGAGTTGTTGGGAGCATTGTTTTATATATGTTCACTAGATAAAATTTGTTGATCATGTAGTTCAAACCTGTATCCTTATTTTTGTTTTGTAGACTTGTCCTAGCTATACTGAAAAAAATGTAAACAATATCATCTTCCACTATGATAAAGAATTTGAGTTTAAATATACCATTGTATTTGCTGTTTACTCTATCTTACTGGTTCATATTTATTTTCTCTCCTTTTGCCTTCCTTTGGAATTGCCCAAAAAATTACTGATTTTAACCTCCTCTGCTAGTTGGGACCTATACACTGTTTCTATTCTGTTGGTAATTAACCTAGAAAGTAACAGCATGCATTATTAACTTAACAAAGTTTAATACTTTTCCTCTCATCCCAGAAAATGATTTTTAACTTATCCCCTCCCAGTTTTCATGCTCTGACCTTTTCTTATCCAGCTCCTTGACTGGCTTCAGCCTTTAATTCATTCCTTAAATGTTGGGTGTTACCCAATGTCTTCTATCTGCTTATTTCTAATTCAAAATGCTCTCTCTGGATGACCTCATCCACTCTCATTATTTTGACCCCCACATACATGCCAATGACCCTAGAGCAGATACTTCACATCTAGAATTTACTCCAGGGAGCCAGAGAAATGTATTATAAGTTGTCTTTTAGACCTCTCCACCTAAAGGTCTCACGCACTTCAAACTTAGCATATTTAAAATGAAAGTCCTTGCCTCCCCAAGACTTTTCCTTTGGGTACAATTTCTGTTTCTATTAATGCACTACCACACACTGTGACAGTAAGTCAGAAAACCAGGTCAAGCTCTCTGCTTCTCATTTTCTCATTCACTAAATTTAATTTTCTTCAAGTTCTACAGACTCTATCTATAAAAGAGGGCGTGAATCTGTTCCCACCTCCACAAACCTACATCTGCCCCTTTAACTTGGACTTCATATCTTGCCTGGACTATGGAAATATCCTCCAAACTGCCTCACTGATGTTATTTCTGTTCTCATATAATCTCCCACACTCTTGATGGCAGGAATTATTATTTAAATAAAAACAGGAATGCTGCTCACTTATGAAAATTATTTTATTGGTATTCCATTCATGGTAACAAATATATCCAACTTTCACTTGGGTAACAAAAGTGAAAAATCTAAGTTCTACCAATCCTTGCCTCATCTTCTCTTCCTCACACTCCTGGGTTAAATAAGAGAGCGGCTTTCACTTCCCTGATATTTCTACCCTGTTGACTTTACTACCTATTTTGTGAGGCAGAGTCTCACCTCATCAACCTGAGTTGGGTGTTATGGTATCATAGCTCACAGCAACTTGAAAATCCTGGGCAGGAGCAATCTTCCTGCCCCAGCTTCCCAAGTACTTGGGAGGACAGGTACCCACCACAACGCCCAACCAGTTGTTTCCATTTTGGGTAGAGACAAGGTCTCACTCTTGCTCAGGCTGATCTCAAACTCCTGAGCTCAAGCAATCCACCTGCCTGGGCACCCAGAGTGTTGGGAGTACAGATAAAAGCCACAACACACAGCCTATTTATTATCTTTTTAATATTAATCTTCACTCTTCATTGAAGACATTCTCTCGTCATTTGCCTGGAGGGTCCCCATTCATCATTCAAAAGTTGGTGAAAATATTAGATGCTCTGGGAGCTAAATCCTAAAAATCTGTCCATGAACATATTTTATAGCACACAGGGAGGTCCTTGAGAAGTATCTGACTATGATGGGAGTTGTGAAGGCAAATAAATGCATAATGTTGTTCCCATAGCTTTAGAAATGATATGGCTAAAGGTTCAAAAGAGGACAACTTGGACGTCTCTACCATGCTGGTATTTTGCCAATGACTTTTATTCAAGGGAAATGTATTTCTTCAGTAAGCTTTGAATCATAGCAGATATTCTAGTATAGTGAAGAATTATAAACTATTCAGGGATAGCCGGCCTGGCTTATAATCTTGCTGTTTCTATTGTTTGCTTCTCAACATGCTTTTCCCAGGATTACTGCAGCATTAGGTGAATTTTGTTCGAAGTTGGGAAACCAATTCTCACTCTTTTTTAAGTCTTTAAGTTTTAGGTGAAACTATCTCCAGTCATAGGTTCCCAGGTGACACAATTGATGTATAATTTTCTCTTGGCCACAGTGATTGGTTTAAAATTGAATGTGACCTGGACCATCCAATCAGCAGTTTTCTAAGATGAAGACATTCACTCTCTCCCAGTGAATGGTAATGAAGTGGCACAGGCTACAAGGTTCTACCAATCACCTTAGACTTATGAGAAGAGCCAACATTAAAGAGAGGAAAGCACACAGCTGAAGAAACTATCTGTGTTAAAACTGATACACCTGCTTTGCCATTTGATTAATGAATGACACCAGGAAAAATAAGTTCTCTTGTTTCTTCCAACTGTATTCCTTAGAGAAAGTCAGGATCCAAACACACCAGGGCTGATTTGTTCCATCAGCACAAAACTAATATATGTTTTCAGTGTTAAAACTCTCTGAAGGATGATCACCTCTATTTGGTTGGGGAGAATATTTGACAAATCATTCCTCCCAACTCAGCATGGCACTGACTGAAGAAAAAAATTGTGCAAGAAAACTAGTGTTGTTACCTTTCTTCCAAATTATTTGTTTTCATAATTTAACAATCCTACTTATAGGAATAGCATGAAAATAATCAGAGTAAGAGTGGTAACCTGATATGTCAATAAAACCCAATGCCATTGTTAGAGGATTTCCTTGTTTACCAAGAATTGTAGTTACATAAATAAGAACAGAATATTATTATTTCTTTTTATAAGACAACAGTTTTAGTTTGATGTATCAGAAAAAATTGGTGAATAATAAATTATTGATGCCCCAGTTTGAGTAATGTTTAAAAACAAAAAGAAGTCAGAAATTAATGAAGTCAAGTGACCAGGATGTCTCTATACACTCTCAAAACAACTCACTAAATCATCCCTGGACACGTGATTTAATTACCCACAGTAATGTCACACTGTTACACATGTATAGAAGTTGCTCATCTCCCATAAATACTCTCTGTAATTTTCTCTGTAAATCACTGAATGTTCTAAAGTCATTAATGTTTTAAAGTATAATTATTTAATTAATCATGTTGCTCAATCATGTTGCTCAATATGTAATAATTGACTATTATCAAATTTTATAAGTAATTGATAAGACTTGTCTGGGTTCATTCCCCTGTTTATCTTAGTGTTTTTCTCATTGGTTTTATTTTTTAATAAATTTTAGGCAACTCTGTTTACTATTCTCTTATTTTACTAGCCATTTTTGCTTCTATAAATTTATCCTATAATGTTTTTCACTGTCAGTGATACTATAATTTAAGATGTATGCTATTTTTAGGAAAGCAAAGAGTTACCTAAATTTCTTAGAGTTGTTGTCTCATTTTTATGAAAGTAAACTTCTTATGATCCTTCCATCCCTGTGATGTTACTGACAGAGCTGGTTCACTCAGCAGGCATCATCGTCACTTACCCAGTGCTATACATGAGCATGGGGCTGTTTTTCAGCCAACCAGGGAGCAAATGGAAGGAAATGCTTTTGTATCAATTCAGACTCTGTGGCAAAACATAAAGGGAACCTTTTATCTGAGTGCCTCCAAAGAACAATGAAAGTAGTGATTGGAAATAATTGAATCACAGCTTTCATTAAAATTCAAAGCACATATAGTTTACCAAAAGTAAATTAAATATAATTTTATCATCAAAGAAAAATAAATATTTACTCTCTATAAGAACAAATAAAACCCAATACTTCCTCTGAAATAAAGAAAAAAAGCTGTCATCAAAATTCTTATAATACCTGCAGATAAGTGTTAAGATCTAAACAAAGTGCTGGATAAACATAGAGAAGTTAACAACAGATTATACATAAAATCACAATTAATGCAGAGTATGTGGCTTCTGTTATAATTAATGGTTGTATTTTCATGAGGGATCAGCAAACTTCTCAACAGGAGTAGCTAGAGTTAGAATTCTTTCTCTAGCCTACCATGGAAGACCTCAGTCTACCATGCTATAGTTTTTTCTTTATTCTGTTTTACTTATAAACCACTTTTCCAATCACCAAAGCAGTGTTTTCTGTTATCGTGACATACTTTTTACAGTGCCAGTCCTTTTGGGTTTATATATATATGCAATAAAATAAAATTTGAGACAGATAGCTAATACATCCTTAAGTTTCAAATTTTGAAACATTATGCTTAACAATTTTATATGAATAACTTGTAGTTTTCTAGAGCTTGTGGAGGGCTGAGTTATTGATGCCAACACTTCACTCCCCTTCTATACATCAAGAGCTTTGCCACGGTTTCTGGATGGTGGCATGTACTTCTCCAATCCTCTTTGACATGGCCAAGTGCAATTGTATAGTAGAGCATGCTCTCAGCTTCCCTCACTGCCTCTGAAGAACATACCATGGGTTAGGTTGCTCTGAGCACTTTGATCTTTGCCTCAGAATGCTGCATTATAAGCCACCTTGCAGCCTCCATCAGGTCCACCCGCCCAGCAGGCCAGGTCAAGGGTATCTAGTACTCAGCCACCTGCAAAATGGAGAGATTGAGGATAACTTGTTCCAAAACACAACATGTTTAGATGGGTGATTACACAGTGTTATTTCATCAACATTTGAAAAAGAAAATTTAGCATTCTAAGTTTATAGTCCCATTTTTGTTTATAAATTACTTTTTATATACTTAAAACTAAATTAAACCAAAAGTAGTTCTTTCAAATTTTCTCTCTAATTTAAATGCCCTCTTCGTTCTGTCTGCCATCATCTAGCTTTGTTTCTTATCCCTTTTAGCTACAATATTGTTTACAAATTATGTTTAAATGTTGTCTCTTTCCATTCACACTCTTTTGGTCTATAAACTATATAAAATACTGCTCACATATATAAATCCAGTCCAATCATCTTAAAGGTATAACTATGTGATGATTTCATTACTTCCAAGGACACAGATAGGGCAGTTCATTATTTTATTTTTCAATGTCTCTAACAGAGAAACATTCAAAGGTGTAGGAAAAGGGATAAAAGTCGGTACTGAGAAATCTAGCCCTGGACTTTCTAAATCCTGATTCAATCTTCCATGAGATAAATGAACACATTATATATTTAAATTTAGCCTATTGGCATATCTGTAACTTATAGCCAAATATATTTATTTCTAATGATTCAGACATTTCATGTACTGCATGGTTGCCACAACCCACAAAACACCCACATTGTCTTCAGAATAGTCTCGTTTCTGGGATATTGTAATTGAGACACAGCCTTACTCCAATCTCTAATAGTCCTTTCTTTTAAGAAACTAATGAAGTATGCATCTTTGATTCTATATTCTGTGGTAATTGGGGACAAGACTACCACTTAGATTTTCCTCTGGAAGAGATTGACATCTATCCCATGATCTGAGCCACGTGACTACCTTGCCAGGAGAAATGATGGGCTGTCATTTGATTTTATTCCATGGGATTTTCCAAGACCATTCTGCACTTCAACAAAATCTTCCTTTATCTTTCTTACGTGGAAAACTGAAGGTTTTAATTTTTTTATTTTTAACGATTTCACTAATGTTCCAAATGTTTCTACATTGTTTATATGTTCTGTTCCTCTCATTGGCCAAATGAGAAGAGAAAGAGATAAATTTTCATCTCATAAATATTATTAAAATTTCTTCCGAAATTTGGTATGGATATATTGAAGGCCTAAAAAGTTTCTTATTAATCATAGCAAGCACTGGATATATTATTTTATTTTATTTAAATAACATTACTGTAGAAAATAGAAATATATTTTGCATCCTTGGATAAAAATAAAAAAAAGAAAATATAAATATAGTCAATAATGATATAAATATTTGATGGGCATTTGAATAGTTTATAATTTTAGAGACGATTCTAATTTGACTACATTTATACAGTAAGACAGTAAGAAACATGCTTCCTATCAATTCTTCTTAACACATTTGAAAGTAAATACTTCACTATCACTAGAACACCTTTGACTTTGGATAAATAACTGCAACAGAAGAAAAATAGCTTCTTCTTAAAATTAAGGGGTCCCTGTACATGGGTAGAGATTCAATAGGATCCCAGGGAATTATTTTCAAAATCACCAACATTATCCACCCAGATAGTCAAAGATTAAGGCCAGGATCTCTGTTTAACCTTACTCCCCAGGTAATTCTAGGATACAACTATGTTGGAAAGCTTGTTAAATGTTATTTTTGAGGGGTTGGTCAAGTATATCATTTTATGATTCCAAGTGTACCTCCTCATGAGGCGGGTAGTTTAAGATGCCACTTCATTTCTCACTCTTAAATATAAACCACCTTTAGATTTTTTTCCTAGGGAGATTGAAGTGTCAAGGTTAACCTCATTATATTTATAGCTACTGTATCACTTGGTATAAGAAAACATTGAGTGATTTAGGAAACTAATCTAAACCTAGGAAAAAGCACCTCAGGAGTGACAGGTATCCAGAAAGATCCACGGTGGAATAGAATTTTAGGAGGGTTGGGCGGCGCCTGTGGCTCAGCGGGTAGGGCGCCGGTCCCATATGCCGGAGGTGGTGGGTTCAAACCCAGCCCCGGCCAAATTTAAAAAAAAAAAAAAAAAAAAAAAAAAGAATTTTAGGAGGGTCCTTTGCCAAACTTTGGAAAGTAATTTTAAAATATGTTACTAAGCAAAAATAACTATATTTATTCACTGTGCAGAAAAGAGACTGAGGTCCATAGACATTGTCTAATAAATGGGAAGATAGTTTAAAACTATAGAACAGGCGTCTTCACACTTTTTAAACAGGGGGCCAATTCACTGTCCCTCAGATCATTGGAGGGCCGGACTATAGTTTAAAAGAAAAAAACTATGAACAAATTCCTATGCACACTGCACATATCTTATTTTGAAGTAAAAAAACAAAACGGTAACAAAGGCAATCCACTGCTGCATGTGGCCCCTGGGCCGCAGTTTGAGGACCCCTGTTACAGAAGGTGTTCTCTTGGTGATTGCTTTCTCTTGAAGTATTAAATCTTTGATATTGAAATCATTTTCTAGGATCCATTCAGAAAAAAAGTTGAACAGGGATGATATTTTTTTCAAAATTGACCTTATTTGTTTACTTTTAGTTTTTCTTTTATTAAAAGGACAGTAGCAAGTTTCTATGGAGAGCATGAATTCAAAAGCTGGTTAATTTTATTGTTCACTGAAAAACAGAGTCTCAGAGCTTTCCTCTTCCACACAGGCAGGAGAATGTTTAGTATCATCTTCAGTTGGGCTCTGAGGAGAGACTGTCTCCAAGTAAGCTAATAAAAAACATTATGTCTGGATAAAAATTTAAGGAATTTCTTACAGGATGAGTTTGATGGTATCACCATTCACTAACTATTCAAGGCAGCTTTTCAGTTTTATCTTCAGTTACAGAAAAAGAGAAAATGACAAAGGGTCACCAGAGACCCAACACCTACCAAGAGTTGCAGGACCCCCCACACCAAAAGCACATTCGTATTTAATGCATTACATTAAGGGCTCCCAGAGTAAATATTTTCCATTCCCCCCATAGCTATATTCTCCATATGGAGACAAATTAATGAAGGTGGATTCTGGAGCTGTACATAAATATTCAACTAGTGTCTGTATTTATGCCCCAGCTTACAAATAACTAATGGTTGGCTGAGCCAAAATAACCACATAGGCGACACTCGTAGAAGGATTGCTGATTTCATTTATTATACCACCTGTGAACCTTCTCGGGGAAGGGCAGTCTAGTGAAATATTTTGGTGTGCTGACACAATTTTGTACTTGTTTATGAGGCTGCACCAGCCTAGTCCTAATTTCCTGTTGTAATTCTTTGCTTCAAAGACCAAGTCCACACATGGGAAGAATATTTTCTGCAAACAGTCTTCTCCCAGCTCTGCTATCTCCATCTCTTCGATTCCTTCTCTGGGTATTTTCCCCCCTTTATGCTTTTAAGAGTCATTGGGGATTTAAGGGCATTTGAGGCAGAGCATAACCAATATCTATGGCAGTTTTAGTTTGCTCTGTCAATTACCTGATTTTTGTTCTGCTTAAATATGTGGGAGAAAAACGTTTTTCCCCCCTAATTGGTGAGCTACAAATGATGCTAGGAAGAGCTTTTTCCCCAATACATTTCACCAAAAGATCACATGGAAACAAATCGATCTTACTTCTGAGCTCACAACCTCTCCAAGAGCCTGTTTATATTCTAAAGCAAAGTACTGAGGTAATGCAGACAGCCTGGAAATATTAGAAGTATTCATTCAGGAGGCCCTGACAGCATCACTCCTGAAGAGTGGCTATTGCACTACTTAAGGCTGCTTATTAAAATGTGCTAATCCTACCTGGGAAGTTCAATGTTACTAAAAATGGGGGTGAGAGCAGTGGTCATCACTGTCATCATATCTGTCAAAGCACCCCTGAATGCGTGCGTACTGCATATATTATGCCTTTCAGCTTCAACGTACCTTCCAACATGCACTCTAAAATTTCGCCTTTGATTAGCCATGTGCCTGCCTATTAAGTATTAATAATAGCATTTTGATATTTTTTCTTATTTTTTTATTTTATTTATTTATTTATTTTTTATTTTTTATTAAATCATAACTGTATACATTGATATGATCATGGGGCATCATACACTCGCTTCATAGACCATTTGACGCATTTTCTTCACAATGATTAACATGGCCTTCCTGGCATTATCTCAGTTACTGCGCCAAAACATTTACATTCTACATTTACCAAGTTTCGCAAATACCCCTGTAAGATTAAGGGAGGCGCATGTGGCTCAGTGATATTTTTTGTTTTGGATGTTTTCTTTACTAACAGTTGATAGTTATTTTTAAAAGATGTGTGTTTTCGACACCAAATTTTTAGATTTCCCAAAGGTCAGACAGTATAGGCCAGGCCAACAGAATCCATTGCTTGAGGAATGATGGAAACAGAGCCGTGAGAGACGTCAGTCACTCTTCTGAGGATACTGGGCAAGTCAGAAAGCTGATGGCCTGAACCGGTGGGAGCAGAGCCAGAGAACGCCCCCAATAACATCTGGATTTCTCAATCAAAAGCATTTCCACCAATCTCTCCGTGCTGATGACCTGAACGTTTCATACAGTTTCACTGTATGCCAGTGCTTGCTTCCAGTCCTTATCAAATAAATTCTGGCATCGTAATAAATAGCAAAGAACTAAATAGTGCTTAGCCAATGGTGCAAAAGAATTTTAGATAGAAAACGAACATGCATGTAAAAATGATAATGAGGGTCCAAAGGGCACAGTGCTTCACTGATCATTTGTTTGTTGTGCTTAAATATTGCACAGGTTCCTGGTATGTGCATCTTGTGGCGCCATATGTGATACTGTTTTGCTTACACCAAAACAATTGTCACTGCCTGAGCTTTTGAATCCATCTCTTCGTTTTTGTATCTGTTGCTAAAAAATGTCATTGTGAGTTGGCAGGCTAAAATTAAGTGTATTTCTTCCTGAACTGATTTTTTTTTCTTATAATGTATATATTTTCATCTCTGTTGGAATATGTAAGATGTACTTTCCAAAGCCACTCCTAAAGACACTGAGCTATTTTTTTGTTTTATCTAATTATCTAATAAATTAAAACAACAAGCAAGCTCATTAAATGCAAACGAGGAAGAGGGAAGAGGTGTTGCTAGAACTTAATTAGCAAGATACAAAGATACCAATTAACACCTATAGCTCAGTAAAAAAAAAAAAAAAAACAACTTTTTTTTCATGTGGCAGCATCAAAAAATAAAATCACAGCTGGTTACACATATTAAGTAGAGTGCAGATGAATTTTAGTCTTTTGTGGTATTAGTGCCTCAGCAGTGAAAAAGAAAAGGGGAGAGAAGCAAGAAAGAAAATTCTCCAGGCCAGCCTATAAAGCACTCTTTGGTGAATTTCAGTGCCTTCTCTTCAGGTATTTAGAAGACAGTCTACATAGAAGGGGAAAACTCTACACAAATTTCAAGCCAATAACTATTTTATTTTTTTTTACAATCCTTAATACAGATACCCTCTCTAACAACAAGAACAAAAAAAAAAAAACATTGTAAATATATAATTTATAACGATCACTTCTGACAATTTTATCAATAATTATTTTTCTGAATGTAATAACATGATAAAGTCAACTTCATAATACAAAAATTTTCATAGTTTCCTTCGTGTAAGGAGGTGTATGAGCTCACAAGAGGGCTTTTGTTTAAAGTTTTATAAAAGACAATGAATAATTCAAAGCCATTGTGCAGCAGTGGGTGACTTGCTGAAATATATATTTCATTTCAAATTAAAAGAAAACTGGGTAATAATTAGAATTTTGTATTTCTCAAGATCATTTTAACTGGGTGCCCACGCTTACACCTACTAAGTCTATAATTAAGACAGAGAGGTGAGGCTCAGAGTGTGAAGTCAGGGTGCTTGGGTAGATTTCAGTAAATAGGGAGAGCTGTAGAAGTACGAACTTCAACTAACAGTATGCCAATCTTCCTTGCTGTGGATTTTTTAAACCTTTACTTAGCGATAATTCAAGGTTATGGAAAAATTATGAAGATAGTAAGTAGAACTCCCATAAATTTTTTCCTAGATGCCCTGACTGCTGGGCCATCTCCCAGTGCTCGTGAGGGTGCGAGCGTGTGCCCGTGAACCCAGCACTCACCACCTGAAAGCACGCTGCAGCTGGAAGGCCTTGTGCTTCAGTGTTTATGTCCTACAAACAAGGGCATCCTCTTTCTTTTCCAGAGTACAGCTATCATTTCAGGAACCGGAGCAGTGTTATAACACCTTTATCTGAAGTACCATCCCTATGCCAGCATTATAAATTGATTCAGTAATGTCTTTCATCACTTGTACTGAATCACAAAAGTCTCTGGAAGCTCCTGTAAACTGGAACGGGTCCTCAGCTTTACGCTGGCATTGCCATAGTTAGAGAAATGTGAACAGTGCAACATTCCTCGTCTGGGGTTTGTGTGATGTTTCCCGATGACTCCGTTCAGGTTACTTATTTTCATCACGCTTCTGCTTAAGTAATGTGATTTTTTTCTCAGATTGTTGAAACTGGAGCCACATAATTATCCATGGACCCCTCCCTGATAGTTACTTAATTTTACATTTCATTTGTCTAGTTTATTTCTCTTTAGATCTATTACATAGTTCTAAAGCTGGCCATATGTCGGCTAATGATCAGAATGACATGAAACAACAGGTTATATATTCAAATGGGCCTTGCTACGTGTTGAACTCGTTGAACAGACTGGTCATATTTTTGTTTTAGAATTCTATTGACAAAAACAAAACATTCTAATATCAAAAATCTTAATTCATATTCAGCTAAACAAAGTTCCCAATATTTTTAATGGTTCAAAAGCGTTCTTGAAAATCCACAGCTTTCAGATCGGAAAGAATATGTTTTTAGATTGCTGTAACTCATACCATTTAAAATTGTGTATGTTATTTTCTTTAAAACCATATGGACAAGCTCACACTTATCAAATGATTCACTACTTTGCTCTCATGAAGCTTTCCGCTAAGTTATAGTTACTAAGAATGTGGATAAGGAGCTTATTGTCTGATTAGGGAGAGAAAACAGTTGTAAATTTAAATGCATCAGAGAGTCAAAAATATACATAACGATAATTCAGATATGATTACCGTGTCATTCTTCAGCCAAATGAAACTCACATCAAGAATTAAAATGGCTCTAATTGAAAAAAAAAAAATGACTCTAATTGCCCTCTGTATTGTGCTATATTTTATATAATATATTTTATAGATTCTCACTTCTAAGTCTGCTTAAGATGATTCTGGAACTTCCTACCACTTATTTCCTTGATTATAGCTCCTGTTTTGTTTTGCATCATTTTTTCCCTTATTTTACTGAAATACGTTCTCTGCATACTATTTGTTCGGAAGCTTATGTAAAGATGTTTTACTTGGTTCTCATAAATCTAAAATTGTCATTTCTTGTTTTTATATTAGAATGATAATTTCACTAAATACAGAAGTCTTAGACTTTTAGCTTCACAATTATTTACCCTGAGAACTTCTGCAGACACAACTCCTTTATAGTCTAGAGTCTACAACAGCTGATATGAAATCTGCAGCCAGACAGTTCTGCTTCCTTTTAAGAAATGCAACTGAGGGTGGCGCCTGTGGCTCAAAGGAGTAGGGCGCCGGCCCCATATACCAGGGGTGGAGGGTTCAAACTCAGCCCTGGCCAAAAACTGCAAAAAAAAAAAAAAACAGTGCAACTTGAAAGAATGTTGCTGTAATAATTTTTAAAACATGAAACATATGGGACATACTATAAAATCAAGTTTATTCTTCTTTTTTTTTTTAATTTTTTTATTAAATCATAACTGTATACAATGATATGATTATGGGGCATCATACACTCACTTCAAGTTTATTCTTGAATCCATCAGAGAGCTGAGACTGCAAGGAAACCAAACAGCCTGAAACAGCCTGAAACCCAAGGGAAGACCAGACTTGGTCCGAAGGGCGGAACGTATTGACTTATTTATAGCAGAGCATGTGAGGGAGACGGGGCCACCCCTGCCTGTTCCTACTGAATGTAAGCAAGCTCTGTGACAGTGTTTCACCGATAAAACACGGTCGAAGTGTAACTGTACCTGCTTCTGTGCCCAGGCCTTAGGAACCTGGCAACTTTCACTTTCCCTCTTTTGGGAAGCTCTGTCTCAGAATTCCTGGTGACCATACAAGTCTGGCTGTCCTTAGAAATCGGAACCTAAGAATATGGGGCAGGGGGAGAGGGAGGGGAGGGAGGGGGAGGCCAGGCAGAGGGAGGGTGATTGGTGGGATTACACCTGCGGTGCATCTTACACGGGTATATGTGAAACTTAGTAAATGTAGAATATAAATGTCTTAACACAATAACTAAGAAAATGCCAGGAAGGCTTTGTCAACCAGTGTGATGAAAATGTGTCAAACTATGTATAAAACCTGTGTATGGTGCCCCATGATCGCATTAATGTACACAGCTATAATTTAATAATAAAAAAAGAAAAAGAAAAAAAGAAATCTGTACTGGAGAAACTGCAGGTCCTGCTCATCAGCAGTGCCACTGAGGACTGCCTTCGAGCCGTCCTTATAAGGTGCCAGACCAGACGCCTCAGAATGATCAGAATGACATTAAACAACAGGTTTAATGTCGAATGGGCCTTGGTTGTCACATAAACAGAAGTTGCTCGCAGCTGAGTCCTCCCCAGAGTTCTGACCCACACCAGTGCTGCCTGTCTTAGGTCATTAGTTTTGGGTAATTGTTAACAATGGTTAACTGGAACAGGAAGGCTGACTGAGAGTCGCTTATACCACTTTGAATTTGCCTAAAATATTTCAGTATGGGCAATATTACATGTAAGCACAAACAATATGATCTCCCAATATTTGACATACCTTGACCTAAAAAAAGAAAGGAAATGTTGTAAGTTTCAGCCCAATGGAAGCTTTGAATTTCTGGGTTAATAGTTAATCTAATGAGGACCATGCATCCTGGGGACAGTGGACTAGTGTGCAAACTCTTCTCATCAAAAGAAGGGGCAAAAATATGCCATCTGTTTTTATCTCTGATAAAACCAGGGGTTTAGTTAATGACATAATTAGTAAACTCGAAAGTATTTTAATTGAGGAAATACTAATGTTCACGATATGTCAACTGCCTTATACTATCACACATGGTACTGTTACATTTCAAAAATAAGATATAAAGTCCTAGCAAGTTCAAGAGCCTGGTCACTTTGTGATGGTACCTAAGGCTTCATCCTGAAATAGTTTTGCATCTAGCAGCTGATTCAATAATTTTGGTACAATTATCTGACCATAAGTTTAGCTAAATTCTGTCTTTAGAATATTTTTGTCCTCTGGATTAAGTAAACAAATTTTTTTTTTGCTGTGTGCAATTTGGTGACACAGAAGGCAGAGAGCTAGACTTCATTAAGCTCAGTACAATTGATTTGTTCCTGCTTCATAATGCATGTGGTCACGGACAGCAGAATTCTGTCTGAGACTGAAGGAAAGAGACTGCTAGTTCTAACCTGCCCCTACATATGGAAGGCAAACAATAGCACTAAAAATGGCCTAATAATTGGGAATAAAAGAATCAGCTTAAATCAGGTCTTATGTAGAACGGGCTGACAAATTGCACCTCTCCTCTACAGACTGATAAAACATAAGGAGAATTTTACTCTGGGCCCCCAACTAATGCACCAGCTGTTTTGAACTCTTTCAAACTGTTCATTTAGTTACTATCACAAACAACCCGTAATTATTTGGCCATAAATTTTAGGTTGATCTCTTCTTTGGCAATAAAGCAAAAACCTAGATGGGCCAGGGCAACTGTGGGAGGATTTGCACTAATGCACCTGTTATCCCCAAACCTCTCTGGGGGTCATTTTGTTTGCTACTCACCTCCTCTGCTTCCATCTCTCTTATATTCTTTAGGTGAGTCCTGCTCTGTCCATGTGAATTCCCACAGTCTTAGTGTTTAATAAGCGTTCATTTAAAACTAACAAATGCAATCAGTGTAACCTGGCTTATTGTACCCTCAATGAATCCCCAACAATAAAAAAAAAAAAGAAATTAACAAAGACTTAGAAAGATAAATTTTCAAATGTGCATATTTAGACTGCTATCTTGAAGTCATATTTGCATTTAACAATTTAATTTTAGTTTCATGAGACTTGTATTGCAATGCACTGGGGATATTTACCTCTGTCAATTACAATAACCACAAAGTATCCATCAATTTTGTAAATATTTACTGTGCCCCAAGCACTCCAGTATATGCCATTTATTCGTATTTTTATTGCTTAGTACTCTGAAATCCCCATAAAACGAAGTCATGTTTTACATTTAAATATGCTTTTGGAAATTTTACACTCCAGACAAGAGGCTCCTCAATCTCAGTCCAACTTCCTTTAAACTGGGAAGTTGAAGATGTGAACGTTTCAGAGATAAACAAACTGAAGAAGGGAATTGTAGACAGAAGGTCCAGAAAAAAATGACTAATCCAGGAAATGAAAAGCCTTTGAATACGGCTAAAGAACAAGATGTATGAGGAAAAACTATAGCAGACGACACTAGAGAAAAGAGCATTAGAAAAATGCTGAGGATCTTGGCTTGTGCACCGCAGCTGAGGCTGAGTCAGAGAGGAGTCCGGCTGCAGCTGGATCCCCTTGGGGTCTAGCAACCCCATCTGCAACCTCCTTTTCTGTTGCATGGCTCTCTCCAGCAACACAGGTGTGGGAACTCTGCAAGTGCATTGCGTAATTGCCAAGATGTTCTAACAAAACAGTAGGGGAAGAAAGGAGAGAGAAAGAGGGTGCTCCTGACAGTGCTGAGAGGAATGGAGTCAAATTCTGCAGCTGGCTGAATGAACGGAGAAGCCGCGAGATGTAAATGTACACAGCTATGATTTAATAATAAAATTAAATTAAATTAAAAAAACAAAATTTGACGTTGAATTGAAGGTATGGGGAGAAATGAATGATCTGAGTTAGTTATTACACATTCTAATCTTTCATAGCTCAGAGACGGAGAATTTTCAGATATTAATAACTCTCCAACTGTGACCATGATAACAGGTGGCTGAGGGCCTGAGATTGCAGGTCATTGGCAAAAAGCATTAAGAGGACAGTCAAAGGTGGATCACAGGAAAGACACTGTGAGTTCCTCAAGCATCTGCGTGCTGCTACATGACACATAAGACCCCACACAGTATCCAAGTTAAAGAATCACTGGTAAGGTCCAGATGCAGGGCCTCATGCCTGTGATCCTAGCACTCTGGGAGGCCAAGGTGACTGGATTGCCTGAGCTCACAGTTTGAAGACCAGCCTGAGCCAGAGTGAGACCCCATCTCTAAAAATAGCCAGGATCATGGCGGGAGCCTGTAGTTCCAGCTACTTGGGAGGTTGAAGCAAGGGGATTGCTCAAGCCCAAGAGTTTAAGGTTGCTGTGAGTTGTGATGCCATAGCACTCTACTGAGGGCGACAAAGTGAGACTCTGTCTCAAAAAAAAAATCATTACCTGGTAAATGAAGGAACAGTGAAGGAAGTGCCACCAGAAGTGTCTCTTGAAGGACTAAGGAGCAAGAAGGTCGGGGAATATATTTTAGAATGATGCAATGATGAGAAATTCTGCAGGCGATCAATATTAGACAATGATGCAATGACTTAAAAATGATACGAAAAAAAACCAGCAAAATATCGTTTTGAAATGTTGATTACAGCCTGGAAAAACTATTGTAAGAATGAAAAACAAGACAGTAGAGAAAGCAATCTGGAATTAGGGAACCTTTTGTAACTCAGTCTTTACCAGTTGTGTTTGTGGTTACACCCAAGTGGATGACGTCACTACACTGGAGTTAGACAAAGGAAGCCAGAGAAACTTGTATGTGTTTTTTATCTTTTGTTTTGTTTTCAGTGGAATAAAACAAATAGGCAGTCTTAATTATCTCTATAGATATAAACATAAGAAAAAATAAAAATCACAGTTTTTGTCAACTGCCAGTTCATGCCTTACACTAAAAGCTTCTAGTCTAGCCTTGGTTTAGTTTTCCCATCACCTTGAGGCAATTGCCTTGTTTATGTGCCCCTCACACCTGAGGTTACTGACTTGTACTTTCCAGAGTCACAACTGTTAAGTAGCGCAAGTGGGAGCCATAAAAAAATGTTTGCTTCGAACCTCCATAATTTAACCTCTCTGCCATTCACAAAGGAACATGTAATTCCAAACACTCATGATGTAAATGCATCAAACACTTTAAGCAAACAACTTTTTGTGAAATCTCTAGAGTTCAGACCTACAGGAAGTCGGTAGGTAAGAACATGGGCTTTAGAATTACAAAATCTAGGTTTAAGAAAAAACTCTGACATGTCTCTGCTCTGTAACCCTGGATAAATCACTACACTTCTCTGAGATTTGGTTCTCTCATCTGTAAATTAAGGACAAATAAAAACGCCGGCCTCATACGACAGTGTGGCAAGGGAGATCAGGCACGTCCGTTTCTGATCAGAGAACTAAATCGTTGTTAGCTGTTAGTAACTACTAATGCAGTGAGTATATTATTTTTAGTTCTATGACTTTTATTTTATAAATATTTATGCAAAATGTTTCTACATTATTGTATCAAACAAAATATTCCTACAATTACACTGAAATATATACAGTTTACCCTTTAACAACATGCGGGTTAGGGATGGCCACTCCCCCATGCACTCGAAACCAGGCTGAACTGTTGACTCCCAGCTTTACTAATTGCCTTACTGACAATATAAACTGTAGATAAACACGTATTCTGCATGTTATAGGTATCGTATATAGCATTTTTACAATATAGTAAGCTAGAGAAGAAAAATCTCATTAAGAAAATGATGAATATTTACTATTCATGAAGTGAAAGTGGATCATTAAGAAGCCTCCATCCTCATGATCTCCACTCTGAGTAAGCTGAAGAGGAGGAGGGGAAGCGGGGATTGCCCCCCAGTCTCAGGGTAGGCAGTGGTAGCATATGGTGAACCCAGGCAGCTCAAACCCATGTTGTCCAAGGTCAACTGTGTTTAGGTTATTGTGACTATACATCTGATCTTTAAGAAGCTGAATAGTGAGCATTTTAAGCTCATCTGTGTATTTTAATACTGAAATGAGCATTACAAGACTTTCAAGGTGCACTTTGAATAAAATACATAGTTACTAAGATGTCAAATAAAGTTATAGACAAAGTAAAATCTGACTAAAGTTTAACTTTTTTCTAAACTGCTCACAGTTGGTAGAATTAGTTGGCTACTGATAAGAAAAATGTGTTAAATTTCCTTAGCATTAGAATAAAGAATAGCAAAACCTCATAATCAAACTAAGTTACTAGATTCTTAGGCAATAATTATTTATAATGTGATATATAAAAATTGAGACCACATAAAGCTAACATTAATAATGAAAAATTTGTGTACAAATCAAAAAGTATAACATTCAAGTTAAAAAAAACTTAGACTAAAATATCTAAATTCTGTAATTTAAAATGTTGGAAGATAGACATAATTTTAACATCTAAGTTTCAACATCGAGGTAAATGAGTAGTGGTGACGGTGATGGCGCTGCTGTGTGATGTCAGTTGGGGATAGCCGTCCTATCTGCCTGGAGGATTTACTTCAATGCCAGGTAAAAAAACACTCTGTCTTATGCAGAGGCAGTTCTTTAGAGCAGCTGAGAAATTCAGCTGGAGCAGAACTGAACAGAAATGCATTTACATAATTGGGTCAGACTCTCATTTTTCAAGTTAAGGGTCTAGCTTTCCTGGACCTTATCTCTACTCTCCTTTCCTCATCGTCTGAAACAGCCTCTCTCCATCCATTCCACGGCACTCACATACGTTTCTAATGGTTTGAGTGAGGCTGAGCAGGTAGTGAAGTTACTAACAAGAGGGTGTCCCAGGCACAGAAATATTTACCTCCCTGCCTTAGTCAGACTGGGTAGCCTGAAATACAGAAATTTATTTCTGGAGGCCAGAAGGTTCACATCAGAGGGTGGCATAGCGGGTCCTTGGCGAGGTGCCACTTCCCGGTTGCAGGGGGCTGCCTTCTGGTTCATCCTGGCGTGGTGGTAAAGATCATCGTTCTCCTCTCCTTACAAGTACACTAATCCCTTTCATGTGGCTCCACCCTCATGGGTTCATCTGAACTTAAAGGTGTAAATATCTTGCTTCCTAAAATAATCACATTAGGAATTAGGGCTTCAACATATAAGTTTGGGCAAATATTTAATCCATAGCATTCTCTACCATCCATGTGAGTTGCTCCAGGAGAGTATAACTGAGTGACAGACTAACGGCCCCCAGACATCAGAGCCAGTGTCCTGCAGGCTGGCCTGCATGCTGCTGGTGTGATTAAATCAAGACCTCCGGAGTATGGGTAATAGAAATGTAGCCTGTAAAGACACACAGAAAGACAGATGCCCAAAGAAGGGGCATTAGTCTCTGGATTCAAAAAGATTTAGTTATATGGGTGGAGCCTGTGCTTTCTAAAGCCTAATGACAGGTCAGTTTTAGGACACCAGGTTTCACCACCTTCCATGGATGGAGCTTCCTGTAGCTCATCAGCTTCCCACGTAGACATGACCTGCAAAAGGTGCAATGCTGCTAAAAGGCAGCTACCCAACCGCATCTTCTCCCAGTCCCCAGTCCCAACTGTGCCCTCTGCTTTAAAGGAGAGGCTTTCCCTTTCTATATTCAGTAGAACAGGATTTTCTCTTTTCAAAATGCATGCCTGCTTGGATTGGTATAGTAAGAAAAGAATGGTATGGATTCAAACTGTTTCTGCTTACTGATACAATTACAGATTTAACACGTATTTCTTAACATAATTGCAGGGAACCATTCCATTTTTAGTTATTAGGATATACATTCTGATGGAAAAATAATTCAATGATTAAAGTGGGTGTGTCATAGAAGACAAATATAAATTTTTGAACTACATCCAGGAGGTATCCAATCTCCATCCATGTCCCCTAGTGGCTATGTGACTTTGTCCCATCATTGAAATTCTCACTTTCTTTTCTTAGCTGTAAGACTGGGCAATGGCCATATTCAATCCTTGTGGCATCTCAAGAGTCATCTAACAGAGGGTATGGAGAGCACTTTCTGTCTTCTAAAAAGCCGTTAAAAAATGCATTGTTGTTCTATTTTTGTTAATATTCCCTTTTAACATCGGCAAAGAAAAATACAAGTTTGTGTCTGCTGAACTACCTCCTCCATTTTTCCACTTGTCATGCTCTGACGTATACACGTATCTTAGATGTGTGTTTACCTGGTACATATGAGATAGACAAAAACAAAAGAATTTTTGGCTGACACGTGAAGTTCATGCTAAATATGAAGATATGGAAGCTTAAGACCCAAAAGTATATGGTTCTGGTCCTGGTATTTACACACTTTCAGTGACTCTTTGCTCTGATCCTTTGTATCATCTCTTACTGCCAACTTGGGTCACAAGATTTTGATTAAATATCCACAGGTATAACCACGCAGTATAAATCCAGGCTGGCACAGTGGCTCATACCTGTCACCACAGCACTTAGGGAGGCCAAGGTAGAGGATCTCTCAAGGCCAAGATTTTGAGACTAGCCTGGGAAACAGAGCCCAAAGCTATCTCTAAAATAGTTAGACAGACAGCTGGAGTGGTGGTGTGCACCTATAGTCCTAGTGACTCAGGAGGCTGAGGCAGGAGGATCACTTTAGCCCAGGACTTATAGGTTATTAAGAGCTATGATGATGCCACAGTACCCATGGTTGGGCAACAGGACAAGACTGTGTCTAAAAATGAGACAAAACAACAACACACCTAGTATTGCATATAAAAAGCAAATAACTTTAAATTGTATTCTCACCATGGGAAAAATACTGGCATATTATGAATGTGACAAAGGCTTGATAACTAGGATCTATAGAGAACTCAAATTAATCAACAAAAAACAAGAACAAATAGATGAATGGCTAAAAAACATGAAAAGTGCTAATCATTGGAGAAATTCAAATCAAAGCCACCTAACCCTAGTAAGATGAGCCCACATCACAAATCCCCAAAGTTGCAGATTCTGATGTGGATGTGAAGAGAGTGAAACACTTTTACACTGTTGGTAGGACTGCAAACTAATACAGCCTCTTTGGAGACAAGTATGGAGAATCCTCACATAACTCAAATCAGACCTCTCATTTGACCCTGCAATCCCATTACTAGGCATCTATGCAGAAGAAAAAAAAAAACTCATTTTATCATAAAAGCATTTGCACTAGATTGTTAGTTGCAGCTCAGTTTACAACTCAGGAATGAATTGACAAACTGTGGTATATGTATATCATGGAAAACTATTCAGCCATAAAAAAGATGGAGACTTTACATCTTGCTTCTTCCTAAGAAGCAGCACATTCTTCTTAGGTAAAGTGTCACAGGAATGGAAAAGCAAGTATTCAATGGATTCGATGCTAATATGAAGCCAGTGGACGATCTAATTACACACCCACATGTCAGTAAAACTCAATTCAATTCAAGTTGGGGGATGGGAAGAGGGGAGGGAAGACGGGGGGATTGGTGTGCTCCCACTTGGTGGGCACAATCTAGGGCTACACAGCACAGCTCTGGGGGGCAGGACACAGCTACAAGATGGACTGTACCTAACAGATTCTAATATTGTGATCTTGTTGTTAGTACCTTCACATTCATGTGAAATTTACAAAAAAATTATATGCTCATATGTATGATTCTACTAATCATATGTATGATTCCATTAATTATTTTCATTGATAATTTTCACTTTTATAGTAACTATTTGCAATTTGTATTTTCTCCAACCTTCTAGAATAAAGAATAAGTCTCACACTTTTCCTGAGAATTACTTATCCCAAGACTAAATCTACATGTAGAGGTTCAAATATACTGGTAATTTTTTCTCTTCTCTGATTTGTTTGTAAAATCATGTGTTTGTTAAATCATCATTTGCAATTTCTAATGTGTAGCACTAATTGCATCTACTTTGAATTCTGAATGAAATCATCTTCACAAAACAGTGTAATTTACTGTATCATATTCATAGGAGCTTCCCATAACCTTTCCTTTTCTGTCTTATATATTTTTTAAATAGTGCAACAAGTTATAAAAATGAATTTTATTCCTATTAACATAACAATATTGATTAAAATGTATTATTAAAATAAGTGATTTAGAAATATTGAAGTATTTAACGAATGTTTTGGTAGCAATTTCTTAACTGGTATTATTTGAGACGATATATGTATTCTCCGCAGCTTGTACTGTGGTAGCTGTGAGCCTGGCACTACATAAACCTCAAAACAACGCCATGATGCAGACATCATTATTACTTACATTTGATAAATGAAGAAACTAGGAACTAGAAAGAGAAACTAAATAGCTCAGGATCACATAGCCAAGATTTTTTATTTTATTATTGGTATTGTATTTTTCTTTTTTTGCAGAACATGGATATGAACTCATATGGTGTGGTTTTTTGGTTCACTCTTTAAAAAAAAAAGTGTCAAAGATTATCAAATTTTAACACACCTAAGAATCATCTCATGAGCATGTTAAAATATAATTTTCTGCGTCTTATGCTCAGGTACTCAGAGTTTTAAGGTGGGGATCATGAATTTGTGTTTCTGACAAACTCAATGATGTTCCTGGAGCTCCTGGTGCCAGCACTGGGCTTTCAATCACTGAGCCACCTGCACCAATTCCTTCATGAGAACTATCAAAGATTCCAAGATGAGAATCTGAATAATGTTACCATGACCATCCTGAAAACAATGGAACCTTGTGTTGGAAAAGATAAAAGTTCGCCAACCAATATAATACGTAGCCTTAATACCACATAAAAACATCTCTCAGTGGGGATTTAGTCATGTGGCTTTAGGTTTTAATTACTTAACTGGAAGTTATGATAGCTTGATATTGGGCAAAATGTGTATCTTCTCTAAACTCCAATTTCCACAATTGTAACGTGAGTGTAATATTTAACTCACTGAATTTTAAGTGGATTAATGAGATAATAGAGGCATAGCATCTTCTGGCTGGAAGTTATTTTTCTTCCTTTCGTGGGCTATTTTAATCAGGTAAAAAATAGTGGTTATTCAAATGAATTTTTAATAAACAGTGAAAAGAGGTAGAAACAGCATACAAGAAACTACAGCAAGACTTTGGAGGCTGTACGCTGTGTTGACAAACTTCTTGTTCCCTTCATTCGGTAATTCAATTAATTTTAGAACAAAAGTAAAAACATTTCCTGACGATCTTTCTTACTAATAGCTTGAGTGAAGTGATTAAAGGCCATTATACTCTTCTGAAATAGTCACTTTCCAGTAAGAACTCATTAAGCACTTTCAATTGTGGGACATGATTACGGGGAATAGAATACTAATTGTTAAAAATAAATGTCAAGCCTGAACTGACTGAATTAATCTTTTTCAATATGTTCTTATGTAAAGGTCTCTAACTGCATGTAATTCTTAAATATCAAGACTGCCTCTTCTCTGAGCTTTAAAAACTCGTTGCCCATCTCTAGGTCCCATTTCCTCTGTTCCAGGTTAGGAGAATATGGTGTGATTTTAACTTTTTTTCTGTTAAATCTAATATTGGGCCAAAATAATGCAGGAACAACTTGTGGAATGAACAATTTGGCTACCCTAAAGAACAATCTTCACTTTCAACCTGGGTCATATTTTCAATTTCCAAGCTACTTTCAATGAATCTGGAAGAATGCCGTTAGGTTAAAACTGGCTTGACGCATTAAAACTTTCCTCTGATCCCGTGTTGGCTAATATTCAGTTAGTGAAAGAACACAAATTTCACCTACAAGATCTACTAAAATGTGATTGATGTCTGAAGAGTTATCTACAAGAGAACGGGCAGACCTAACTGGTATTAATTAAAAGCCAGGACAATTAATTATGTCTGGGATATGTCAGGAGAGGGTTTGGGACAGGATAATGTTCAGTTAATGTCTTATTTGTACTGGCATGCTGATTACATCACTGTGCTCACTTAAAATTCAGTGAGAGATGGGCTTATTTTTGTACTTTCTTGTAAACACTTTAATTTTCAATAACTTATTTTTTTATTTTTTATTATTATTATTTTTTTATTGTTGGGGATTCATTGAGGGTACAATAAGCCAGGTTACACTGATTGCAATTGTTAGGTAAAGTCCCTCTTGCAATCATGTCTTGCCCCCAGAAGGTGTGGCATGTACCAAGGCCCCTCCCCTCTCCCTCAGGCTATTCTTCCTTGCTATAATATTCTATGTACACAGGATAGGCTGCAAAGAGGACAAAATCACCAAAACTGCTTAGATGCTCCTAAAAATTGTATCTTTGGTCTTCCTTTCAGAGAAGCATTAAAAAGACAACTTTTCTTAAACAAAATATTTTTTGTTTCATGGTCTATAAGAATACACTTCTCAAAAGATTGTAAACTTATTCCAGTTTTATGGTAACTCTTGGTTTCCATTTTTTATCCACGTCAAAATTCATCCCTGTATAAAAATCAGAAACCTAAATTCAGAGGCATGATCCAGGGCAAACCCATCTAGTTCTGGAGAGATAAAAATCGCCATCTTCTAGATTTATTTATGCTCTTACTACACTCCAACAGCATCATTTTAGTTTCTAAAGACTTTAGAATAATTTGTTTTCTCCAAACCAATTTGTACCATGTCAAAGTAAAATTGCAGTTTCATAACCACCTGGGGGAACAACCTATCCCCTTCCATAAATAAAAAAGTAATCTGCATAAGAATCTACTAGAATATCCTTATACACTTTAAAAATATTGTAAATGGGTGAAGGGGTGCGAGTGCAAACAATTTTTTAAAAATAATGTGAAGCATGTTGCAACCTTCACATCATTTGCCATATTGTAATTGTAACACTGTATCGTATTGTAATATTAATAAATTCATTGTATTGTAATATTAATAAATTAATATCAATGCAGAGGACATATTTGTACAAATATTCACTTGGGATTGGAGCCAGCTTATTCATAAACACATATCTGTATGCTCCAAAGTAGAAACTTTGAAAAAGAACCTTCAGCAAATATGAATAACATGGTATTTGGAAGAGCCAGTAAATTATATTTGAAGATTCTGAGCTATCTTGCATGATATTGCTCATCAAAGAGCATTTTTACATTAATTAGCCCTAAATGTGTTTCTCTCTTCTGTATACCAGCTTCATATTAAGCTATCAGATGAGCTGTAGATAAAGCAGAGATGAACGCCTTCCCATTGACAAGCTTGTCAGGAGGGCATAGAATACATCCTGGATGAGAGGGAACAGAAAAATAAAAATAAAAACAGCAACAACAAACTGGTTTTGGAAATAAATGTCTTCATTAATACCTTTCCAAAAATTGGATGATGTTTTGAGTACTCCAGCTAGCACTTAAAGCTTGAACCAAGTGAACAGCTAGGCTTGCACCCACCATAGTCTGCAATGTTCCACTGTGACTCAGTCTCCTCTCTTTCCGTGTTGTCAGCTAGGGCACTGTGACTAAACAGAATCAGAAATTTTAATTTGGGTGTAACTATACAATCATCTTGAGCAAATGTTGCCTCAATTAGTAATCACTGCAGTACATCCCACTCCGACTAGGAGAGCTCCAACTGTAAGTCCTAAATACTTAGAGTTCCCTCCTCTGCGGCTGACCTTGCACTATGGTGAGACCTATATTGATTGGTCCCATCTATTGTACATACAATTATATTCACTTTATCAGGTTTCATTTCTCGCCACTATATGCCACGTCTACTTTTTCAGACTAAAACTTTCCTACTTCAAAACACTGGTTATCTTCTTTCCCCTGGAAAATCTTCTCAGATTTTATTCTACCAAACAAAAGTTTTTAAAAGGAACTATTTTCTTTATGTGAATTTAAGCACAGATGAAAATGCTCACGTTTTTAGAAAATTTACAGGATGGATGATACCTTAATTATAACTTATTAAAAGGAGCTTTATTAATTTTGACTATTTTGCTTTATTAATATCAATCATTCATTCAATTTAAAAGGCTGTTATTATGTGGTAAGTACAGTTGATAAAAAAAAACAAAACATGTTTCTTGCTAATTGATCATAGCCTGAAGCAGAAACTGGATATGTAAATTAGTAATTTCAATAAAATATGTTGTAACTATAAGGATCAATGGGAAATCAATAGAGGAGCAATTAATTCTTCTGACAAGATGGGAAATGTAAAGGGGATTTCACAAGCATCAGGAAATGTTTGAAATTGTTATTAACTGATGAATCGGGGTTCCCAAAGAAATGATGCAAGAAAAATGCCATTCAAGGCAGAATAAAGTGGGGGGAAAGCATGTTTGGTTTACAAAACTGTAGCAGTTCCTCATCAGGAGATTTCTAGGGGAGCTAGAAAAAAAGCACAAGTGGGAGCCAGAATGTGATGACCTCGTGCTCCAGTGTACTTTGCTGGACATGATCCAGTGAGCAATGGGCCACCACAGGTGACGGTAAGGGAATGAGGATGGGGGAGGGATTCCCACAGGAGAGAGGGGATGTTAATATTACTCTTCTTTCATTCTCATCCTTCCAGACAGCTAGACTTTGAGCAGTGCCCCTGGGTATGCAAGTCCAGTGAAAGATGGGGCCCTCCAATGTCTGCCTTAGAGAATGTGCGCATCTTGGCAAGCGGGCTCCTGTTAACTTGCTCTTCTACCATGGATCCAATGCAAGGGCTTTGGTTTTCATGTTCCTTATGATTTAGTTTTTATCATTTTAACATCATGAAGATGATCATAAGCCACTCTTCATCTGGATATTCCATCATGGAGTTTTTTGCATTGATTCATAATTTTTTTTCCAAAAACTTTTTCCTTTCATGCAAATCTTCTTAGACACAGAGTATAGTAAAGACACTGGCTAATTCCCTGTATAAATTCATGCATCTAATCAATATTTATTGTTCTATTATATGCTGTGCACCATCGTAGGCTCTGAGAATAGAGCAGTGAGCAAAACAAGGAGATATCCTGGTTCTCACGGAATTGCTGTTCCACAGGGGAAATACGTAAATAAAATAATGAAGCAAAATGTGTCCTTGATATTCTTGGGCTATAATTGGGTTATAGTAGGGCTGGTTGGTTTCATAGTAGGGCTGAGTACATTGGATACTTTTTCTTCCATTCTTGAGATACTTTGCTAATGGGGAAAGGGGAGAGGGAGGTGGGGGAGGATGGGTGGAGGAAGGGTAATTGGTGGGACCACACCTACAGTGCATCTTACAAGGATACATGTGAAATTTACTAAATGTAGAGTATAAGTGTCTTAACACAATAACTAAGAAAATGCTGTGAAGGCTATGTTAACCATTTAGATGAAAATATTTCAAATTGTATATAAAACCAGCACATCGTACCTCATGATTGCATTAATGTACACATCTATGATTTAATAAAAAAATAAGATAAAAAAATGTGTCCTTGAGATTATGATGGCGAAAAATAAATGAGGGAAAATAGACATGATGTCTATTTGTAAAAGTGTGACTGGAAATAGAATGGCAAGGCACATTCTACTGAAAAGGTGACCTTTGAATAAAGATTTGAAGGAGATTTGAAAAGATTTGAAGGGTGACTTGAGGTTATTTTGAACAACTACAGTCTAGGTAGAAGGAATTGCAGCATGCACGGCCCTGGGGGAAGCATAGTTAGAGGTCACGGACAGGGAAACGGCGCGTGGGAAGGGGAAGGCGCGTGGGAAGGGGAAGGCGCGTGCAAAGGCAGGTCCATTTTTCTAGCTGCTCTGGTGGGAGAACGTGGAATCACTCTGGACTCCAGCAGCTCTCTGGCACTTCCCGTGGGACTCTCCAGAAACACCACTGATTCATTCCTCACTCTGATACCACTGCCACCTTTCTGACAAGTCTACTGCCCTGGATTAGCGAACTGATCAGCCTGGAGATTTTCCTGCTTCTTCCATGTCCCCTTCTGGTATATTCTGAAAATCTCAATTCAGTTTTTAAAAAAGTGGCTGCTTTGCAGTTCTCAAAATTATTACAATGACCCACAAGAGCTCACCCATCTTGCTCCCCACTTTCTTTCTTTCTTTTTTTTTTGGAGTTTTTGGCCAGGGCCAGGTTTGAACCCACCACCTCCGGTATATGGGGCCGGCGCCCTACTCCTCTGAGCCACCGGTGCTGCCCTGGCTCCCCACTTTCAACCACATCCCTTCTTTTTAGCACTCACAGCATAGCTTTGGATGTTCTTGGAATACGCCAGCCACATTTTTCATTCAGAGACTTTCTACCTGTCATTCACTCTTCCTGGGCCATATCTACAAACCTGATGAGCTCAGAGAAGAAAATAGTTCAGATACACTCAAGTTTTTAAGGATAGGAAACTCTAAACTATTAATTCTAATGAAATAGAGTGGGGAACTCAGCTAATTAACGATCCATGGGTACATTTAAAAGAACTTCCTTTTGCTCCTCTTAACCAATAATATCAAATTTCTTTTTCCTTGTTGAAATTGCACCAAGACATACTTAAATAGCTGATTCATCTTAAGTCAATTTGGGATGAAAGGAAAAGCAGAAAGAAGAGGGATAGAGAAGAGGAAAGGGAAAAAAGACAAAGAGACCTTGTAGGCAACACAAAGGTTTATGTTCTTTGCAATTATTTTTCTTAGTATTATACCACCAGATTTTTTCTACATTGGAATTATGAAAAGGGTTCTGTTCATGAACATGCTTATTGTGCTTCACTGTTATATGAAATATTCCAGGAGTTTTTGAGACTAGCAAACGTATTTGAGCTTCCCTGGAGTTTTCTAAATCATTGGGTTTTAAATACTTTAAGTTGTAGCCTTAAAAAAATGTTTCACTAAATAATTTAACAGTTGAAAGAGCTCTAGAAAGCTTCTAGAACTAAGAAACTTCTATTCACTGTAGATATAGCTAACTCAAGACATTTGGAGATTGACCTGATTATCAATTATACCTAAAATATTTAAGTATTCATTAAATTTTTCAACTTTCCATTTAATAGAGTAAATTGTCACAGTGTTTAAGGGGAGACAACATATTCGATATTTTTAGTCTTTTTTTTTACTATATATACCACTTACATGTAAGCAATGAAATTTGGGGTTCATTGGCATTATAATCACAGCTTAGTAAAATAAGCTTTTGGGACATCTTCACATGTAGCAAAACAAATTTGGTAAAAATGGCTGTAGTAAATTCCAGATTGCTGTACATGCATCTCAAGTTTTCAGGAAAAAAGTCAGAAAAATCCAGAAACATAGTATTGGATCTTGGCTAGAAAATACATTTTTTTTAATTTGAAACAAAATTGTTAAAAGTAAAACCTCTCAATTAAAAGAAAAACTATCATTATTTCACAAATGACATTTTCTTAAATTGTACCTAAACTTTTGACAAAATGTTCCAAAAATACATTTTCTTATGTAATGAAAGGAATGATATAATAATACATAATTCATTTAGATTTAACAAAATTCAATTTATAATTCATTTTTCATATATCCAATACCTCCAAACATCCACAAAAATGTAAAAGATTCAGCACCTGCCTAATTTAAACACTGGCCCTGTTGGCACCATTGGCTCTGGTCACTGTTTTAAGTGCCTTTGTCACTTTGTCTAGTATGATTGTGTAGATGTGACCAAAATATATAATGCATTTTTCCAAGCAATTAAATCTTTTTTTCTTCAGTTAGTGTAGACATAGTCTATTAGGCAATTAACTGTGGTTAGCTCAATTATAGAAAACATAATTCATCTGATTTAGAGACTTAACTGACAAGGCACGTGAACTTTGGCTAACCTCTGTGGGATAGATTGGAAAGTAATAAGACCACAGGGACCCAACCATGCTAGGAAGAGCCACAGTAACAACGTCAGGGTGAACAAGTGTGTCCTTCAGTGTTTAGGACTTCAATACAGTTTGGGTTGCTAAAATTACTTAAGTAAAATTTAAGTAAAATCTTATTTTCACAAAAAAATGCCAGAGTTTTATTTTCCCTCCCTTTGGAGAATTAATAAGTTATACATACTCATGTTAATTATTGATAAAAATTCCTAAGTTCACCAAAGCCACTAACTGCTGATCACGTTGCCGCTGTGAGTCCTAGAACGGTGTGTACAGATTTTCTAAAATGTTTTATAGTAGCTTCTCATGCATCAATTTTTACTTAGAGTTCCTTTCCCACCATATTGAAGGAAAAAGAAAAATATGATACTCCAGAATGTTTCATTAAATGTGTGAGTTAAGACTTATATGTCAAAAATCCTTGTGTAATGACGAGTAAATACCTATCACATGTACCTTGGGAAAAATCAAAAAACCTCTACATTTCTCTGATTTTTTTCTTTTTGGTTTTTGAAGCATAATTTTTTCTTGTTATATTAATTTTAGTTTAAAAAAAAACCTTAAATTCTTTTTATGACATTCACAGTAAATTCATAGGTTTCAAGCAAAGGACAACTGCATAAAAGTAATATAGAACTTAAAAGTTTCCAAGGAAATCTTCAGCAGTGGTGTACTGTAACTTTTATAGTGCTCAATGACTGAAAGAAGGTCTATGAATACGAGTTTGGGGGAGAGGTCGGGGTCTCACATATTATTTTTCTAAAATTAAATTTCATACAGTCCTTACTACCCAAAATAACTGGGGTAAATATGTGGGAGTGAATGCATCAAATCTAGGACAAGCATGGGGCCTGTGAAGATGTTGTTGGGGCTGAGCGTGGTGGGCGTCTGAGAGGAGGGATGAGCTGAGATAAGACGCTTCCCAGGACTCCACAGTGAACTCATGAACTGGGCTTTCAAGGCAGGAGTCATGTGTATTCTTTGCCTCTTCATCTCCAGGATTCATCGCAGCATTTGATCTACAGCCTGCAGCTAAAGTGACAGGGAAAAAATGGGCAGCTTTCTGATTCTAAAAATAGTATTATTAAATCTTTTTGAATATTGACAAAATACGTAAGTCACACTGGTGACATTTATAAGAATTCCATAACTATTGTTACTTGGATTTCCTTATATTACTGCATTAGATCTTTACCCTAGGCCGGTTTCCTTGTGCTTCCTCCTACCCTGTTTCCCCAAAAATAAGACAGTGTCTTATTTTAAGGTGTGCTCCCAAAGATGTGCTAGGTCTTATTTTCAGGGGACATCTTATCTTTCCTGTAAGTAGGTCTTATTTTGGGAGGATGTCTTATTTTCGGGGAAACACAGTATTTTATTTTCCTTTTGTACTTCTGGTGATGAAATACTACATATATTCAATTATCTGAGCTTGCTTACTCATTATCCAATGGGTTTTGAGTGTAAAATCTTATGTCCAGTAAAATTCTAACCATTGAAGATTGGTTTCTTCGTTCTTAACTTCTATTTCTGGCTTTTGAGAAACTGTGAGACAATGGAAACAAACGTTACGTTGACCTTAAAAAGCTACCCTCAAAGTAATCAAATTAGATTACTCGGCCTTGCAATTCCTGAATTTAGGACTCACACATGCAGGTTGTAATTTGATCATGCAACCGAGAAACCAAGACAGGCTAATAGAAAGGTTTCAACAACAAAAAAAATGGGCGGTGCCTATGGCTCAAGGAGTAGGGCGGCAGTCCATATGCCGGAGGTGGCAGGTTCAAACCCAGCCCCGGCCAAAAAAAAAAACACAAAAAAAGAAAGGTTTCAACAATACTTTAGTCAGAGGAGTGAGGGACAGAGTCTAGACATCTAGACAGAGAGTCATGCTGTGCATGTCACCTTAATGTAGAGAGAAACATGTGCCACAGGACTTTTCATTTACATGACAGACTATCTGTGAAATGTTGCTGACTTATTATTACATCCTGGACTTCCCTTTTCTCCCTGAATTACAAATCAATCAATCAGGAACCCATGAAATCTATTTTTTCCACAATATCAATTTTTATAACATGTTGCCCTTCTAAATATATCCAGTGTCTTTTCAATAAGGAAAGTTAAAATTTAATAAACCACATACATGTAATTACATTTTCTCTAATCTTTATTTTTACTTAATCCATATGCAAATAATATATAAAGAGATTATAGCCTTCAAGGATAGCAAATAATAATTTCCTTCTCTTCAAATAATAGAAAGTGATCTATTTCAGTAAAAAATACCTCTTCAAATAGTTTCCAGTAAAAAAATACCTTCCAAATATTTCTCTTCAAACAATAGAAAGTGATCTATTCCAGTCAAAACTACCTCTTGGTTAAAAGTTTAAAATTGAGAAATAGAAGATACATTTAACATCGCATAAAAGAATTAACAACATCCTTCATGGAAATTTGAACTGTATATTCATGGATTTTTATGCCTTTAAATTTACCTTGTAATTATTATTTTCTTTGATCATGTATAAAGTTGATTAAGAAGAAATATAATAGTTGCTGCTTTAAGATAAGTTAAAGAGGGAAAATAACCACATTGTATACACAGTTTATCAACTCACATCTAGGTGCCTACAGCTGTATCAAATTAATACATGCTATTTAGGCCACGCATTACTTAAGGCAATGGGCCGCAAACAGTAACAGTGCTTACGGGTGAAAATGGCAGCTATGGTGCAAACCCCACAATGGGCTGAACAAATTACATGCTTATCTTGTTAATTACACTTTATCATTTTCAGTATAGAAATAGCCCTTTTCAGATTTTCTATGCACAGCTAATCAACCCCAAACCTCAGTTGTTGAAGAAAATAATGACGATTTTATTATCTCTCAATATGTGCGGAGGCTCAGAACTAGAACATCTCTTGGCTTGGTGTTTCCAAGTGCAGAGTCTTTGACGCGAATGTGTTTAAGAGGTGTCTGAGACTGGGTGGGAGGGGAGGAGAGAGTGATGAAGAAGAGAGGTGGGCTGACAGGGCATCTGTATCTCTTAAACTTGTCTCAGAGTCTCTGTACCTAGATTGGCATGGGCGACCTCACAGCATGGTGGCCTCAGAGCGGTCAGACTTCTTATGATGGCTAACGGCAACAAAAGCTGATATTCTAGAGACCAAGACAGAAGGTGCATTAGCTTCTATGATGGAAACTCAGAGTCCGCTCTGTTTGCAAGTGACTCACAGATTTGTCCATGTTAAACATCATGGCAATTAAGCTCTACCTCCTGAAGGTTCTAAAGAAGTGTGTGGTACACAATGCCTTATGACAGAGATTTTTAGCTAAAGGAACCTGCCACAATCTTGATTTTTTCCTTTATGAATCTCTATTCTTTCCAACTACTCTCACATAACATGGTATTTATAGTTACTAAATATCCATTCCTTTTAATAAAATAGTGTGTACCCTTTATACTCAATCAGGGTAACCTTGAACTTACGACTATTTCTTTGTGTTACAATGTTAGCTTCCTCTTCCCCTTGCTCTGACCTTCCTTTCTCTTCTTCTCACTTTTCTCCTCTTCCCTTTCCTTCCTCCTTCCCCTCTTCTCCTCTGTTCTCTGCTTATTTCTCTCCCTCCCTCTCTCTTTCTGCTTTCTAAATGCACACACAGTGGGACTGTACTTGCCTTGCCAAAGTCCAAGTTGATAAAGTTAATCTGTACCTGAACGTGTGAATGAATAAATAAGTTCATAAAACAATTCATCTCTAGAAATAAGATTTTGTTTAAAAAAATGAAAACTTTAGTTTTCTGTGTGTAATACATTGTTTAAAATGTAGCAAAATTTGTTATAGACGTTTCTGTGACTCATGAGTCTGGTTACCATTATCTGGACCTTCTTGGGTTTTATGGGCCAAAGTCCAGGTGTTGGCCAGGCCTGTGGTGCTGCCTGTCCCACCTTGTGGTCAGAACAAGCCTTTCCTTGCAGCTTTAGAACTTACGGTGACCTGCTTTTGAAGGTCAGGGAAAGAGAGAGGTTCTGCCATTTCTTATCTCTCATACATTAATGCTCTTGAGGACTTCTAAAGAATTGCTTGATTAATCAGACTCACCCAGGAAGACTCACCTTTGCTCAACTTTAAGTCAACTGATTAGGAAGTATAATTAATTCTTCCTGTATTATTATTGTTTTTTAAATCCTTGTCACATAACTAACGTATCCCTTCATCTTTGCCAGACTGTAGTAGCTAGGAGCTATTTTTCGGGACCCATTCACATTTTGATAAGGCCTGGGGCAATAGCTTCATCTCAAAATTACTCTTACTACAAATAACATTTAAAACTAAAATTAACTATGAAATAATTTTAGGAATATGGTGGTTGGTGGACATGAATTCTTGCATTGCTTCTCTGAATGCCCGCGTTTTACTTAGTGGGTACGTGTCCAAAAGGGTTGGTCGTGCCTAATTGATGTTTCACTAGTATATATTGTAAACCTTTACGATATAAAGTGGCAATTTTTTTTTTTTTTTTTTTTTTTTTTGTAAAGGCAGAGTCTTGCTTTATGGCCCTCGGTAGAGTGTCATGGGGTCACACGGCTCACAGCAACCTCCAGCTCCTGGGCTTAAGCTATTCTCTTGCCTCAGCCTCCCTAGTAGCTGGGACTATAGGTGCTTGCCACAACACTCCGCTATTTTTGTTGTTGTTGTTGTTGCAGTTTGGCAGGGGCCAGGTTTGAACCTGCCACTCTCGGTAAATGGGGCCAGTGCCTCACCCAATGAGCCACAGGCACCACCGGCAATGAGTTCTCAACACATTAGCAAGCAACTATAAAAAGCAAACTAAAATGTGTGGAATTGTTGACCTTTTTTTTTTTTTTCAGGATAACAAGAAAGACACAGAATAATATTGAGAGAAATAAAGATCATTCGGAAAAGCGAAAGCTATCAATAAAAATTATCTTGAACATCATTCATCATGTCAGAACAAACATCTTCTAAGGAGAAAATTCTGATTTTCACATGATCGTTCTGAACACAATCAGCCTCAGCCCCACATAAGCACCCTCTTCTATTTCTGCTGGCTATGCCTGAAAATCAGCTAAGAAAATGTAAATCAGAGAGAGAAAATGACAAAGGTATGGACTTAAACATTTCCATTTTACTGGACCTCGGGCCCCACATTTCTATTGACTATTTGAATGAGCACTGCCACAGTTTGGGGCCTCTACCCTTGGCATGTGTGTTAACCTCACCTGCCGCTGGGAGAAGAGGTTTGCCGTTACTTCATGATCAGAGAAAGAACCACTCTCTGGTTTTCTTTCTTTGCCTTCCCAAGAATTACCAATCAGAATCCAAAGTCCAAGTCAGACAGAACAATGCTAAACAGGTATCATTCAAAAACATAAATTCTGACATCACCCACACTTTTATTTCAACCAGCATATGACATTAAATGCATTCCACTAAGTTTCAAAATAAATTTACTAACATTCTAAAATATTTAAAATAGACCACTCCGTACCATACTGTTGATATTTATTCTTTTCACTCACATTCTCATCTAGACAAAAAAAAAATAATAGTGTGAAATTGCAAAAGTATCTTTCTGCCACCTTGATGCCACTCAGGACTTGTCTCTTGCTACAGTGAGTGAGCCCTGCAGGCAGGAAGCCCAGCGCTGAGGCAGGAGCCTCAGGAAACCCAGTGGGGAAGAAACTGAAGACTGCGGATCTTGCCCTTTCTTTTCACGTAGAATTTTGGGAGCAACCTTTCCTCTATATTCTTGTGGTCAATCATTGCTCACTTCCCATCAATACTAGCATTTATAATTTGCAATGTTGTACTTATTTCCACCTGTAAGAAAAACTCAGACCCCACTTCAGGTACAAATCAGATGGTGATTTATTACACCTGCACAGGGGGCCACTGCCCAAAGGGCAGGAGGCCCCAAAATGAGGAGCAGGCTGATTTTTATACCATTTTTGTGCTGTGTTGGCATGCGGGCAAGCGAGCACAGAAGCAGAACGTGACAGTTAGCTTAGGGTGGGGTTACAGTCAGCAGTTGGGGGGGTAGCTCGGGGTGGGGTTACAGTGAGTTGGCTCAGGGGATTACATCCTGGCACTGGCATGGGGACAAATTTAGGAGAATCAGTATCTTGGGAAACTCTGCTTGAGTAAGTTTTCACTATTGCTTTACTTGTGGCTAGGAGTTTTTGAGAACTCAGGGAACTTCCTTGTTCTATTCTGAAACCTGTTCCAGGATTTTATCGCCCGGGGGGGGGGGGTGGTGGTGGTGGAGTTGAGATGTGTGGGTACTGAGGCTGAGACAGTTAGGGGCCTTTAGCGAGTTTTTTGCTGGGTCGGTTATTACAGCAAGTGGCATTCCACATCTGAGCAATATTCACTAGTCATGGCTAGCATTGATCACTTTTTTTTAAATGTTCCAGCACACATCAAAACAACACTGTGAAACATACTTTTAGCTAATTTCTAGAGATGAAAAATCGGAAGGTCAGAAAAAATTAGGTGACCCATTCAATCTTATGCAAAATATTTAAATATTTGCATACTATTAATAATTTATTTAAAACATGATAATGTATGTAAAAGTATACACTAAACAATAAATTAACAAGCAGTTGTATAACCAAAGTGTCAAGTGAGGCCTCCCTATTTCCTGGAGATTTAAATAAACTTTGTTCAAGCTCTTAATTTTATAGTCTTCCAAGTCTAGAGCTCCCTGTGATTTCTGCCAATTGTCAGTAGTTTCTCTTTTACAATTTAAACTCTATCAGGTTTCCACTTCAATAATATATCCTACAACAGCTGGGGCTGACTGAAATTTGGGACCACATTAGATTTCCTCCTAAAAAGTCACTCACCCAGTAACAATAGTGAATCTTGCAAATTTTACTGAAAATTCAGAAAACATAAAATGTTCTCAATCCCGAAGTCCACAATGTAAAATTCCTATGAGATAGTAGTCTCCTGTAAGTAGCTTCTAGAATGGGTCAATCAGAGCCTACTGACAACTATTTAGCAACTGGGTTTCTGGAAAGAAAGCACTCTTATTGGTAGTGTCTGCTAATTTCTGTGGTGTAAATATTCTTCTGAGGTCATCACAGAACGCAGAGCTGGAACTGGGAGAATAAGGGGATCATTGGCTCTTGGAAGCTACTATTGCCTGACTAGAACACCATACTGTACATCACCAAGGACTTTGTCACTGGGCCCGCCAAAGCCTGTCACAGTCTCCCTAACTACACTTCTGTTGTCCTGATTCTTTGCACCAGTCATATCACTAGAGAACTTCAATGTGTCTTCTTCAATACAGAGTATCTTAGCTTTTCCACACTCCATGACAGGATTAAAATATGTACACAAGTTTTTGCATGCACCTCCCTCTATCCACCTATGGATAGATGAGGTAAACATCCTTACCCCTAGAAACTCATTCAGTCTTAGTAACTCTCTTGTGGTCAGTAGAATGCAGCAGAAACAGCTCTTTGTAACTTTTAAAACTACTTTAAAATAGGCCACATACTTGCACCTTGGCGTCTCTTGGGACACTCCTTGAAGAGTATGCCAGCACTGCAGGAAATTGGCCCACTAAGATACTGCCATGCTAGGAGGCACATGGAGGCCATCCACTTGTCATCCCAGCTGAGCTCTCAGCCAACAGCCAACATTCACTGCCAGCCATATGAGTAAGCCATCTTGGATGTCCAAGCTGGTGAGACTCACATAATACCAGCCAACATCTCACTATACGTAAAAAAAAAAAAAAAAAAAAAGAGAGAGAGAGAGATTTTAACTCTGCCCATCTGCTCTCAAAATAATGATTTCTAAACTCCTAAGGTTTTTTTTTATTGTTGTTGTTTGTTTTTTAAGATACCGGGTCTTGCTTTGTTTCCCAGACTGGACTCAAATTCTTGGGTTCAAGCCATCCTCTGGCCTCAGCCACCTGAGTAGCTAGAACTGTGTGACATGAGCACATGCCACAACATCTGGTGTTACCTGCTAAGTTTTTACAATTTTTCTAATTTATCCAAACTCATGAGACAACAATTTGAGCTATTGAGAGCAAGCATTTATCTTCACACATGTTATAACATATTTTACTAACGATGATAATTTAGAATAATATACATGTGGCAATATAATATACCTTTTTGGGAAGACACAGAATAAAGAACAACTTAAATGTGTGCCCGAGCAGGAGTCAATTGCATAGAAGATGAAGGTTCTAATTCTGAAATGTGCAGTTTCGCAGAGCAGCCTTAAATAATAGCTCCTTTGGCAAATCTGGATATGTTCACTGTTGTTCACCTTGGTTTTGTGGGCAATTAAATCCTTTCCCAAGACTAAGGGAGAGGATAAAAATGATGGAAGAAGCTCTGCTACTCTTGCAAACACAGAGGTATAGCAAGGAATGAATGGATGACAATAAGAAACTATCTTCTCTGTAGCTGGAAAAATCTTAGACCAGGTAATGCAAAAAGGGTATTCCAGTTCGACTAGAACTTTATTCTCTATAGATTTTCTGGTAGGAGGCTTCTTGAACTTTGCTTTCCTAAGTTCCATCTAAAGTCTTTTAAAATGTTTGGACTGGCATTTTTTTTCTCACCTTCATTCAAAGATATATTTCCTTTTGTTCTAGCCATAGAATTAATCCCGTAGAAGACCCAGATGAAAGGAGACAGAAAGGTCTTGATTGCTAAAGGAAAACTAAGCTAGTCCTGGAGTGCCATCCACAAAGAATACCAGCTTGACTGCCCACTGCCCTCCATCAAAAATGCCATTAATTTAAACTGGAATCAGGCCAGATTCTACTGTTCCCACTTTAATCAAAGGCTATAAACCAGTGTGTGAAGTGTGAGGAGTCACATATTTGTCTGGTAACACTGTGCCTGCAGGATTCTCTTGATAAGTGGCAGAAGCTTCATTACCATAACATGGCAATGCCAAATTAATTCTAATTATCCTGATCATTGAACATTTAAATGAAAATGAAGACATTAAAGGTAACTAATTACTAGGAAGGCCATTTCTGAGGAAGAATTATGATGGATTTTAAACAAAGATGTTGTAAAACAATGGGTTCCAACTGCCCAAATCTTGTCAGTTTTTTTATTTGTACTGATCACATTGAATTTACACACCAGGAAATTGGGAGTGATTTGGTTGATAGAAAAAAGTGAAAAAGGCTCTGTGAGGAAGCCTATTGTCATTTGTGCTCTTTAAAAGAAAAAGTCATACTTAATTATTTCTAAACTAGTACCTTTATCAATTATCAAGCCCAAATAAAACATAGAAACAAAGGGTAATGAAAAAAGTGAGAATTAGGGAAAAACTTATTTTCCGAATCAATGTCAATTTCTTGAATGTATTTGCACTAAAAAAAAAAATCGACACTGGAATTATCCATCATTGAAAGAGATGGCAGGGAAAAAAGAGTGATCATCTTATTAGATGGTTCTTTATAATTAGAAAATGAGATAGGACGATATATTTTCACTTACCAGTAAACATCAATTTGATAATTTTTTTCAATCCCTTTTGTCTTGAAGAGAAAAACTTGTTCCTCAGAAGTAATTCAAGAAGAATATTCTCACCTTCTAGAAAAAAAGAAAGAAGTCTGGACCAAGCAAAAATTGTCTTATTAAACAGGTGGGCAGTCATACAGAAAAGGTGCAGTGTTGAAAACTTGATATGATCATATCGAATGTATTTACTACCTGATACCAAACAGTTATTGTTTTATACAGATTAACGCTTACACAGAAACACTTGTGAAATAAATTAAAACAAGACAAAAAAGAAGAAAAAAACAGTAAAACCAAGCATGCTTTATTATTATATATCACAGCATTACATTGCCAAATGTAGATTGAAGAAAAGGTCAAATATTAGAAATGTTAATAGGCACTATGTTTATATTAAAATTACCTGTATACTAAGTTGCTTAGGGACTGCTTTCTTTAAGTATAATAAATCATTTATTTTCTTATAAGAAAGTATTGCTGTACTTTCCTTAAGTTCAATGTCAAATTCTTGAGTTTAACAATATACTCTAGAATGGTTTCAAACATAGATTTCATATTTTTGATACCAAATTTGCTATGATCCCTGCCTTAGCCCCTGGTTACTTGTGAAACCAAGCTCCATCTAATTATATTATTTGAAGTTAATAAGCTCCTGAACAGCCCGTAGGTAGTTTATGATTCACTAAGTGCGATCTGCTCTTCTTCTCTGTTTACTCCCCTTTGAACTGGCCATATTAAATACCAACATTAGTTGAAACTAATGAAAAAAATAGGTAGAAATGCTATGGAATATCAGCAACATTATATGGTTCAAACAAGAGCTGGAAGCAAGAGGCCGTTTCTACCTTGTCTACTTCTGTGTTCTGAGAACCTATTAGTCCAATATCACATACAACATGCTCCATAATTACTTGCTTAATAAATGAAGTCTCAACTTATTTTCCTAATTCTGCTTATTTTATATGTTACTCTTTTATTTATTCATTTAATCCTTTACTTAGTGATTCAATCAGTCAAGAAACATATGTTGAGTGGGCTTTATCAATCAGAAAGGAAATGTATTACGTTGGCAGAATGTACAATATTGAGAATAGTTAGTGCAAATGGAATAGCTTAGTCCTCAAAGTGGAGTGAACCAAGAATGCAGTTAGATCTTCATCTGTGAGCGCAGAATATCCAACTGAGACTAAAATAGACCTTTTCACCACCTGAATAATATCAGACCTACTTTCAAATAAGGTAAATGGAAATTTGAGACACAAGGTTTATTTAGCTCCAACTTCAGGCAGAATCAGCAAGAAGTTCAGGGCACTAAGACCAGGACGGAGACTTTTATTGAGTGCCAGGCAGTAAAGTAGGGCACAGGAAGACAGCAATGAAGATTCTGCTTCTTACAAAAATTCATAGACTTTGCACCAAGCGAAACTAGAGGGGACAAAAAGAGATAATAGGGAAGAAGTTCAGAAATGAAGGAAATTAACTAAAACTTCCTACAGTCATTAACATGCAAAAATAAACTGTTATAAAACAGAAGACTAAGGATGAATTTTAACCACAGGTGCTGAAGATGCCATTACAGAAGCAATATTTTTAAGCATTTAAGCATTAGTTATAGAAGGAGATATAAAACACAAGCATGCAGGATTCAATGATAAATAGCTTCTAAGTGGTGGGACTTATATGTAAACCTATATTTTCTTTTTTTTTTTAATTTATATTTTTTTAATTATTTTATTTTATTTTTTTTTTTTATTGTTGGGGATTCATTGAGGGTACAATAAGCCAGGTTACACTGAAGCAACATGCTCTATTTTGTTTTCATAGAGTGCAACTGCAGGCTCTGGAGTCAGACATGATTGTTTCTGTACTCTCAAGCTTGTGTCTGAACCCTCATTTTTCCTTCCTGTTAGCTATGTGACCTTGCGCATATTACTTAAGTGGCTTTGTATTTCAGTTTCTTCATCATTAAAAGGAAACAACTGCAGTTACTGAATACAATTTCTCTGACAAAACAGAAAAGTCTAAATAATAGCAAATGCTCAAAATTGTGCACTTGCCTTAATTTTTGTGACATGACTTTGACAACCACTTAGGACCCAACTGAACTAGAATTATCCATAGGTTTAATTAATTATTATTTATAATGGATTTTGATGTTTTGCTAGGCCCATCAGCAACCTTTCTGTGACTTAGGTTTTTTTCTAATTAGGTCAGACTGACCCCATGCCTAACCCGGGGAGATGTAAATGGAGTTTGAATTCAAGGACTCCAAGAAGACATCATTCTCAAAGATGTGATGAAGCTTGAAAGCACTTTCCATGTCTTTGGCCATCATGATCGGTTTTGAGGTGGGCATTTTCAAAAATTAGGCTACCTAGAACCTTCCATAACTGCTTTCTGAGGTCTCAGTAGGTCCACCAGGAAGGTCACTCTCTTTCCCTATGTAGTTGCTGCAACTTAAAAATAAACCTCACATGGAGAAAGCTTAATCAATAAATGTAATATGAGATAAACCACATTCTGGTTGTGATCCTTAAATAAGCCACACCAGTGACCTACCCCTGAATTATTACTCATACAAGCCAATAAAGTATCTTTTACTGCTTTGAGAAAATTAAGTCAGATATTTCCTCACTTTTAACAGAAAGCATCCTGACAGGTGGTCTGACACACTCTATAATTGCTCTTGATCAGGACCTCTACCTAAAAAGTTAGAAAATCACAATCTTGTGTTCTCATCTAACTTGCCACGTGAATGTGGTCCCTCGTGGGTCAGACACCCTAACACACGTTTGTTTTGTCCAGGTGCTGATTTCTCTTTATGTGTTCCTGAGTAGAATAATCACAAATTAAAATAATGGAATAATAAATGCAGAAGGATCACAGTGAGATTTTAAACGCAACTAAAATTGTAACTATATTTTTAAAAGAATTGTAAGCTTTAGGTTATATCCCTTTTCTATTTTAGAAACTAAAATTGCCATTTACACATATGTATTTTTCCCCATTACCTGAAAATGTGTCCAAAGGCTGGAAAGCAATGGAGAGATACACTAATTTTAGTCAGTAAATATCTGCTTCTCTCCAGCAGATATTTGGAAGTTAGTGATAGATACTGTGTGAACATAAAAGTGGCCTAGAATGAAAATAGCTTAGAACTCTCTCAAAGAGCAAAGCTATTAACCTCAGGGTTCTGGTCAAATTCAAGCTCAGGCAAGTTTGCCATGCAGATTTAAATCAGTGCCATTTCATCTCGCAGCAGCACACAGTGTTCCCGTGCTTTATTGCAAGCTGACAGTCATTGTGATCCCACATACCTATGGCAGACAGGCAAGTGCTTTCATCAGCACACTGAGATGCAGGCCTTACCCAGGGAGCTTGTGCTTGTGAACTCAAGCTCCAGAGAAATGTAGACTGATGTCTAAGCCACAGGCCATCTCTGTGGGGGTGTCATGGATTCTGTTTCTGTGGCTTCAGGTGGACTCCCTTTGCCAGATGTCCTCAGTAATTTGTGCAGCAAATAGAAGACATAGAAAATGAGTTGGCTTTAATAGCAAGTACACCAGGTAGTGTTAGCTAACCAGCTAACCATGCATAACCGATTCTACACGATTTCATCTGTATATAAAAACAAAAGAGGTACTGAGCTACCAACACAAAAATAGACGATTTCATCTGTATATAAAAACAAAAGAGGTACTGAGCTACCAACACAAAAATAGACACTGATAAAAGATGTAGTAGGAGCCAGAATAGGAGAAGAATGAGCGCTCAAGGTTGTAGACTGAGAACCAGGAAAACCCAAGCTGTGTTCAAAAAGAATAAAAAGAGCCAGGCACAGATACCTGGGGAGGCTGAGGCAAGAGGACTATTTGAGCCTAGGAGTTTGAGATCCGCCTGGACAACACAGCAAGAACCTATATCTAATAATAATAATAATAAATTAGCTAAATTTAATTGAATAATCAATTAAAATTAGCTCATGCCTGTAGCCCCAACTACTCTGGAGACTGAATTGGGAAGATCTCTGGAGCCTAAGAGCCCAAGACCAACCAGGGAGATATAGGGAGACATCTGTCTTAAAAAATAATAAATAAATACATAAATAAATAAATAATAAAAATAAAAAAGATGGCTAAATCATTTAGTGATGGTATGAATTATAATATAAGAAAAATACATTGAATTGTATCAAATTTTCTTGACGATTTTAAGAGAGGTTGTGGCAGAATGGTAAGGTTGACTCTTTTTTTTTTTTTTTTTTTTTTTTGTAGAGACAGAGTCTCACTGTACCGCCCTCCGGTAGAGAGCCATGGCGTCACACGGCTCACAGCAACCTCTAACTCTTGGGCTTATGCAATTCTCTTGCCTCAGCCTCCCGAGCAGCTGGGACTACAGGCGCCCGCCACAACGCCCGGCTATTTTTTTGTTGCAGTTTGGCCGGGGCTGGGTTTGAACCCGCCACCCTCAGCATATGGGGCCGGCGCCCTACTCACTTAGCCACAGGCGCCGCCCGGTAAGGTTGACTCTTGATCAAAGTAGTTATTTAAGAATTGAGTTACCAGTTCTTAGGTATAAAAAATGAGAATAAACCTGATTTTAGGAAGACTTTTAGGTAATTTGGCAATGCAAGGAAAAGGAGAAATGGCATCATAAACTTAAAATAAGCAACACCCAGTCTGAAATAGCAATCAAACTTAGTCAGATGTGCAGGACGCATTCCCCAAATGTGGAGCTTGGGTGACCTAAAAGACTATCTCAAGGACGACAGAGGTCCCTCTGCTTTTTAGCAGCTCTAGATCACCCTAATAGTTTCCAGTAGTTTCCAGGGTAACAGCTAACAGCATCCTCATCACATTCCACTTGGTGGAAATACGGATAAGGTCAGTGATAAGTCGCTTTCTTATATACATAATAGCAAAACCATAGATTCAGTTTTAAACCACAACTCAACATGGCTGACTGCCTGAGTGAATAGTTTTAGTAAAATCTTTTATAAGGTTTTCAAATATGCAGAGATTTGTTTCCTAAATAATCGTTTGCACAGACACAATTACTTAATTAAAATTAGAATGACAGTTAAGTCAAACTGGAAGAAAATAACAGTAACACTTTCTTGTTAGTAATTTAGAATACGCTTTTGGAATTTAATGGTATGTTTCACACAGAATAAAAATACATAATAATAATATTACTAATATCCCCAAACAAAAATACAATAATACTAGTAATACATTATGAAAAGGAGAAGAATGTTTCTTTTATTTTCTAAGCTAAACAACTTGGATTTATACAATATGAGAAAATCTTTTGTGTCTATTTTTAAAACAGTGATATAAATTTTCTAAAATGGACAGAGAACAATACAACTGTTCTTCCAAAATATGTTAGCTGTGAGTCTTACCACTTCGGATAGGGTATGTTTCAATTTTTTTTAAGTTAAGAAATGCAAAAACAAAACAAAACATATATATATATATATTAGCTATAAAAGGAAAGGGTATCATGCAAGGCATGGCCACAGATTTCTTAGTCCTGAGATAGACCATCAGCCTGGCTCTCACCACCGGCACTCGTCCTGTGGCCGTGTGTTTCCCATCCCAGGGAAGAGTCCGTGGCACAGCACAGATCAGGTTGTTGCAGAGTGATGCCCCATCAGCCCTACTGAGGCACCAGTGTTCATATCCTCTGTAAAAGTCCATCACCCAAGGCATTGCACCAACCACAAAACTAATCATTTAAAAAGAAGATTAAAAAATGTTTCCCCCTTTTTCTCTTTACTGTAATACAAGTATTGGCAGGGAAACAACCCGTGAACTCACTGCTGCTCTACAAGGATTGCCTTAATAGACCATAACATTCTTCCAGGTAAATAGTGCATTGTGTTTTAATATTAAAATGACTTGCGGGCTCTCACAGATAATAGGGGACCCATTTGGGGGCCACTTTTCTTTTAAATTCCTTCATTCACATCAGCTAAATTCAAAGGATTGAGATTTAAATTTAATGAGCAGGTCTGTAATCTTGAGGTGAGATCTGAAAGGGCCACCTTTACACAGCCACCAAGAGATGGCCACACTGCAAGGCATTTTTCTTCCTGCAGCAGGGTTGATGATTTATGCTCAGTAAGAAATAATTTTTTCTTAAAGAACAAATAAAAGCCTTGTGCTCACTCTTGCTTCACATTTGAATACGACTCTTTTACTGTTGCTCAAAATGAAATTTGTCATGCATCCTTAAACAGATGGATTTTGAGTTTCTGTCATGGAAATGTATTCTTCCCGTGTCAGCATAGGCTAGGCTGGTGTTCAAAAGGAGCCAAAGGTTCCAGCCCAGAGACATGAGGCTTGGCTTGTCCTGGCTCTCTAGCGCAGGGAAAGAAGAGGGACAACATTGGTTAACTAGGCACACCCTCCCCGTGCTGGGAACTTCAGCCTCCTCCTCTGTGCTCTAGCACATGAGTTGATTAAAAATTTACTTCTCTTTGATCCCAGTTCCTGCCCTGTAGCCTCTCACAAAGGGAAGGCCAGAGCTCCTTAATACAATTTAGGGCCATTTGTGTAAATTGGACCTGAAGACATACAACCGAAATCCTCATTCAGTCCACTTAACAAATGAAGAAGCTTAAGCAAGAGACAGTTTGGTGACTAATTACAAGTAACAAGATGCACTACTCAAAGTTCAGTGTGAGCCTTGTCAACTCTGAGTTTCTAATTTTGGCTTTCCCAATGAAGCAGATGAAGATTAGAGAGAGAGAGAAAAAAAAACAAAAAACATATATATATATATATATATATATGCACAGACACACATACTGCTTTTCTAAATTCTGGACTGGTCCTCAGTAACTTCATTGTAACTTCATTTGTTATTACCTTCCTTAATAAACAGCAATTTATAAACCCTTTGATTAAAAAAAAAAAAACATAGAAAAGGAAACCAGAGCCAAAAACATTCAGTAAGTCATCAAAATATGTGGCAATACACCCATATTAATTTGGGGGAAAAAAATAATCAAGGTTTCGCAATAGTTTCAGTGCCTTACCTTCAAGATGAGATAAGAAATAGCCATGAAGAAAGAACTCAAAGCAAGCCTTTCATTTCTCAGTCAGTGACCTACATAGGCCAGGACTCCTCAAAAGGAATTAAAAGTCACTGCCACTCCTGGGGGAATTATGTCCACAGACTTAAAAGTTTGGGGAGTCATTTGTAACACTTACATTTAATCAAGTAATTAACAATGTTAAAAACATGTAGTCCATGATTATAATTTTATTTCTAGGACTTATACATTCATGTCAAGGGTGGTAAATTTTATTTCAAACTTTTACTATATTATTCTTGAAGTTAGCTCATCAACCTTTCATTGAACAGTATGTTTTATTCTTTTAAGAGAATCCTTAGTAATACACATTGTAATGTTGAAACTGGAGGGATGCATTGTCTTTTTTGAGTATTCATCCTCCAAAATGTTCAACATAACATATTGACGAGCTGTGTGCTTTCGGGACGCTTTACAAAACAGTGTGATATGATCGTTGCTGTGGCAACCGGCCTATAAAAATTAAAATTAATATATCCAAAAGCCACCTAGATGGCTCGAATGAAAGAACTTTATTTATGTAACTGAGGTTTGATAGGAAAATAACAATCTCAGAGCAGGGAACCTCCTCCATGTTGCCTTTTGAGATCTTCAAGAGCTGCAGAAACAAGATATTTGGTGGGTGGGGAAGATATGAGAGAGTGAATGGTTAGACACCCGGGGCATTTTTAAGAAGTCGTGTGAGTATTTAATTCTTCCCACACCTTCTCAAAGTTGCTATTTCCAGATTATATCAAATCCCAGTCCCATTATAAGTTGTGTGGGCACTAAAACTCTTGCCTTTGTTGGGCTCCCCCATCATAATGATATCAATATTAAAAACTATTTTTAAGCACTTTTATCTTAAAAACTTTTTAAACCTTTCTTTTTTTGTTTTAGGCAAATAACGAAATTTTATTTTCTGACTTGGTAATGAAGTTAAACCATTTTCTTGAACCCTGAAACTTAATCCTTTTTTTTTCTTTTGATGTGAAAATAAATTAAAATATTTCCTTAGGCCCCTCAAAGTATTGTGGGCCCCATGCCTTGTTCCTAATGTGCCCACTGGGTGAGTAGCCCTCACCTCTTCTCAGAAGTGTATTTTCAACTTGAGGATCTCAGCCATGCACAGGTCTTCAAAACTACCTGCAGATAGACAACCCATAAATGTCTCTCTGTAAAACGGTTTCTCATCCAGGATTTGGGACATCTCTTAACTATGGCTGTGTTATAACAAAGGCAGCATAGATAGACACTGAAAATGCTCACTGACTCAATGGTGTATATTGTTTCTAGAATGCTCTTCTCAATTAATAGATCACAATTCTTTCAATTTACCATAATGGGCAAAATTATAATACCCCTAAATTACCTCTGGTGCCGGGACTAAGATGGGTTTTGGTCTTATCCATGTTTATCTATGCCTCTATGTTTTCAAAATGATCTTAAATAATAAGAAAAGAGATTTTTAAAACTAACATAGCTGAGAAAACAGAAATAAAAAACATCAGTCAAACTCTAGCAAAATTATTAAGGGATTTCAAACTCCCGCTTTATGTTAACTTAGTGTTAATTCAAGAGAAACCATGTTAAAAGCCCCATTTTGGTCATCCCTGATTTCAATGTAATTCTGGTTTCAATTAATATGAAAGAAGTTCTCCATATTTCCATAAGCAGTGAAAACTACGTTAGGGTGGAGGAAAAGGCAGAGGCGTTGAATAAAGGTTGCGTTCATTGAAATGTCACTGTTCTGTGCTGAACTGTATCCCTCTAAGATTTACAGGTTGAATTCCTACTCCCCAGGTGACCATTGTTGGAGAGAGCGCCTTGAGGGAGATATTGAAAGTTAAATGAGATCTTCAGGGCAGGATGGGAACTGGATAGGACTGACGTCCTCATAAGAAGAGGGAGATAGACCAGAGGTCCTGGAAAGGCCCACCCGAGGGCACCCTAGTCTTGGACTTCTGACTTCCAGAACTGCTTACACATACATTCTGTTGTTTCAGTCACTCCGTCTTCAGTGACTGTCAGGACAGCCAGGGCAAAGCAGCAGCGTCACTAACAGAATACTTGGTCTCTCATCTGAGCTTGACAAATCACTGTGGTGAGTCCCAGAGTCATCTCCGAGGGCGCCTTCCCAGTGATTTATATTCACACTGGCTTCTAATTTGTTCAAAAAAAATAAAAATAATGAAATAAAAACATACTTAATATTACACAGTTTCTTCAGTGCTAAGCATTTAACACAGTCCCCATCACCCTGGCAGGTAGATCTTACCATCATCTCCACTTTACAGAGAGGAAACCTAAAGCATACGGGGGCTACTATTCACAAGAGGCTGTACAGGCACTAAATTAAAACCATAATGAGTCAGTTCAGGCCATCACATAGATGGCAGGGCCATCCTAGTACTTCTGAACAGTTCCCTCACTTTGCTCCTGACTACACAGAATGGCAGGGCCAGAGCCCCCTGCTTGCAGGCTGGGTACCACGCGCTCTTCAAACTTCCTTCTGAATTCATCCTTGAGCCCCCTAGGAGAAAGACCGATTTCAATCACACTGAGAGTAAAACAGCAATTTCTGAGGAGCTTGGAAAAGCCCCTTCTCTTACGCTGAAGAGATGGTGCTATCCAGGGGTCAGAATCACCAGTCCCTTCTAAGGCTGTGGCTGGGATCCTGCCATGGTTTCAGGGACATAGCTGCTGGGTACTTTTTGTCTACACAAGAGTTACCCAAAGCATCTTATGTCCAATCTTATGTCCATTTTGTGTTCTGATAAGATCAAATACAAAACTCTTGAAAATAAAATCTGCCATTGGAAATTATGCATATACCTAAGATTATTTATTACAGCATGTTGTATACTCATCAATATCAGATTTCCTTATGTTAGAGAAATCTGGCAAGATCGTTCAATAAAATCTCATTACTGTTCAGTGATTTTTTTAATAAAAAAAAAGAGCATCTCCTCTGAGTGTCAAAACAAAACAGCATCTTCCATATGTGTCAAAATAAAAGAAATAGCACGGGGGGGTGTTACATTCATATCATCACACTGGATATTTTCAAACATAAATTTATGTATTAAATAATGCCTGAAAATCACTAAAGCTATGGTAAGAGACTTTACTTTCCATGATGATATCTTTACATTTTTACTCACAGCACTGAAGGAGTTCTTTTGCACATTTTAATAAAGTATTTATAAAAGTTGTGGGTATCAATGCAGAAATCCCACATTCTGCAACCCTGGCACACATTGTTTATTTTGAATAAAACGCTTCGTCTGATAACAGGCTGGGTTGAAAGGAGAGCTTCCCATTTATACAGCCATCAACACCAGGGTGGATGTGAAGGCTGCTTACTTTCATCTTTAGCACTGATGCAACTTGTCAGCAGAAAGCTCCCACCCTAGCCTGGTTAGGTGTTCTGAGATCAAAAGCACTAGGAAAACAAACACCAAATATTCACATGGAGCAGGTTCCTTCCCATCTCACGGAGACCTGCCATCACTCGCATTCATGCCTCAGCTTTAAGATTCTACTGCTCATTTTCCCAAATGTCTGACACCCTATAGTTCCTTTTCCTCCATGTGGCTGAAATGCCTACTAGCCATGTGAGGAAATGTTCAAAGCCCTAACCATAACGAAGAACATGTGGGCAATTATCATGACTCTTAATTTATGGCTAAGGATCTCTGTCTATAAAACAACCAAAAACTAATTTGAAAATGAACAAGGTGAATTCTTGATGTGGTCCTTATGAATGATGACTAACCATGGGCATGTCTTGGTTGAGTGAACTTTTTTTTTCTATTTTGCTTATTCCGTATCTCAATAGAAGCCTCCAACCCACATGAAGGTTGTCAAACTAGTCAGACATAAATATCTCCCTCCCCATATTCCCAGACGTGCCTGCTCAGCCCTTGACGGGAGCAGGTTGATGACTGTAATTGGCGTTCAGCTGTCCAACCCATTTGGGGTCACCCCAGAACTGGACCTTGCCAAACCACACTCAAGAGTATTGCTTTCTGAGGAACCATCGTTAGCCAGATATGAGGTTGCCCCACAGCATACAACAGCCCATTGGCATCACAGCACAGAAGGGCAACAAACCACGGAGTCAACCATTCTCAGGGAGGGCTGAGGTAATATCCCAAACTAAGCATTTAACCACGGGGGTGTGGTCAGGAATGGATAATATGACGAAAAACCAAAATGAGAAACCAGAGAGACAGCAGAGCACTTGGTTACAATCTCCAGACCAGTTGTGTTCATAAGTAAACACAGATTTATGTTAGAAACATATCCTACTCAATGAAATTGAATTTTACAAGTAGTACTAGAATACCAATTGGCCTAAATAAAATAAATTTTTTTACCAATTAAATTAGGTTCTTTTTTTTTGTAGAGACAGAGTCTCACTGTACTGCCCTTGGTAGAGTGCCGTGGCGTCACACAGCTCACAGCAACCTCTAACTCTTGGGCTTACGCGATTCTCTTGCCTCAGCCTCCCGAGCAGCTGGGACTACAGGTGCCCTCCACAATGCCCGGGTATTTTTTTTTGTTGTTGTTGCAGTTTGGCCGGGGCTGGGTTTGAACCCGCCACCCTCGGCATATGGGGCCGCACCCTACTCACTGAACCACAGGCGCCACCCTAAATTAGGTTCTTATGTTTGATGTTGGTACCCTGAATATTTTTCAGTGATTTCATTTGTTTTGCTTATTGAACACCTAATCTGTAACTTGGGGAGTCACAAAGGAAGAAATATTTTCTTGTTATGAAGGCTCCATTCGTTTGAGGAAGACATATAAGAAATGAACACATTTACATCTTGTTGGGTGGTGATAAGGGCTTTGAGAAAATCTATATAGCAGAATACAAGGACAGATAGCAACCCAGCCCAGCCTGGAAGCCGAAGGGATCTAGAATACGGTGATAAAGAAAGGCATCTTGGATGGGTGGTGTTTTGTAACAGCTCTGAATTAAAGAAGGAGAGAGAGAAATTCTGATATCTGAAGGAAGAGAATTTCTAACAGAGAAAATAGAATATCAAAGGCCTGCAACCATTCTTGATGTAAAGAGACGGTGTATTTTTAAGAAAAACAAGAGAGACAAGTCAACACACACAGTTATGATTGCAGTACCCTCGCCCCAATGGATGGTGTAGACAATGCTGGAATGAGAAAAGAATTAAATGGATTGTATTAAGTCTGAGATATACTACAAGAATTCATAAAGAGAAAAGTGTTGCCATCTTGAGGATTGGATCCCTACTCAGAATAGAGAATAATTAAAAATTAAACCAGAAATAAGATTAATTTCAATAGGTACAATTGACTAAGGAGTTTTTTTTTGTTTTTTTTTTTTGTAGAGACAGTCTCACTGTACCGCCCTCGGGTAGAGTGCCGTGGCGTCACACGGCTCACAGCAACCTCTAACTCTTGGGCTTACGGGATTCTCTTGCCTCAGCCTCCCGAGCAGCTGGGACTACAGGCGCCCACCACAACGCCCGGCTATTTTTTTGTTGCAGTTTGGCCGGGGCTGGGTTTGAACCCGCCACCCTCGGCATATGGGGCCCGCGCCCTACTCACTGAGCCACAGGCGCCGCCGACTAAGGAGTTTTTTTAAAAAGCGGTTTCATGAGGTTTATTCAATCCTCATATCAACTCTATGAGGGTGGCCATTACCATTGTAATCCCCTTTAAGGAATTAAGAAACTAATATCAGAAACATAAAATACCAGTCCCCAAATCACCCAGGCATATGGGATTAGTGATGCTCAAGATTCTTTGCTAGTTCCTCTGCTGAGAAGGGAAGCTGGCTTGCCTTAGTGATTTTTCAACAGGTAGTAATTTTGTGGAACTTCCAGAAATAGCCAAGAGCAGTTTCACAACTGCCACCTTTGAACATCCTCACCAGGAGTCCTCGGCTGTTACATCAGAAGTGCCACTGACCTGGAATTGGAACGGCCACGCTGGAGAGGACACACCTAGATAGATATTGGGATTCCAGTCCCAGGCGAGCCCAGGTGTCCAGCATCCCTGGGGAGGACCAGACACCTGATCAGTGTGGGCCCTCCAGACGAGCCTGACTACCTGCTGTGCATCTCTGGGTGTCCCCTTCAAATTCACACATGACAGAAGAGTCACCCAGCTAAGTCCTGCCAATTCCTGACCCACAAAATTGAGAAATATGATAAAATGGTTGTCGTTGTAATCCACTATGCACTGTGCTAGTTCATAACATAGTGGTCGGTAACTGGTTCAACAGTTGATAAGTGGATTCAAATTCTGCTCCTCAAACTCTAAATATTGGCCCCTTTTCTAATAGAGAAGCATCAAATTCAAGATCAAATGGTAATCATGTAACAACGTGGTTAAAAAGATTCTATGAATCACTTCAAAAGAGTTAATCACAAATTGAGCAAATAATTCCAGAAGAAAGAATCATAAAATTGGAATGGCTAAAGAACATTATGTAGTAATGTATTTATATAAACTTGGAAACTGAGGAATGAGGCCAAAGAACAGAATTGGAGAGAAAGGAAATTCTCAGTGTTTACACAGTACTAACCCTAAGAGAGATATTCCAATCTTAGGGTGTAACCTAAAGGAACAGTTTCTCAACGCCAGAGTGAGTCAGAAAATGAACTTACTGTAACTCCGCTGTAAAACCTTTAAGGGAGATTCATTTTACTAGCATCTCTGAAAGACTTAGGTTAGCTCCGAAAGCCAAACTGATACCAGGAAGCTGGCAGAGGGATTAAGGTTGTGCTGACGATCTCATCAGTATTACTTGCATACGATCTTTGATGATCAGTCTGCTTGTAGTCAAGCAAACTGGAATACATGAAACATTTAAACTAAACAAACATCTTAGAATTCATAAAATCAAAGGACAGAACTTCAGAAAAACACAGGATTAATGAAATAGGGTTATAACTAACTATTTGGATTATAGAGCCAAATTATTTGGCAAATAATTCATTTCACAGAAAATAAATTATTTTTAATTTAAATAATTCACTTTCAATAAAAGTCAAAAGGAGATGTGATGCTTTAGGGTTTTAAGAGTCTGGTTTATTTGCTCGTGCTTTTGCTTTTTAATTGGATTGACATCACAAACATAACATCTGTAGAGGTCCAGCTATGCACCTTCAGAGGCAGGGAGAGCTGGGTGAGAATTCAGGGAGAGTCGCAAACAGGCTTAGCACATCTGAAAGCTGTGAAGTAAGTCCTTGCCAAGCAGGAAATGTAGTCCTCACTGTCAATCTCTTAATAAACAAAAAATTCAGAAATCCTGCTGCGCTTCAAGAAAAAGTATAGCTCAGCGGCTAGGGCACCAGCCACATGCACTGGAGCTGGCGGGTTTGAATCCAGCCCAGCCCTGCCAAACAATGACAACTACAACCAAAACACAGCTGGGCATTGTGGAGGGTGCCTGTAGTCCCAGCTACTTGGGAGGCTGAGGCAAAAAATCACTTAAGCCCAGGAGTTTGAGGTTGCGGTGAGCTGTGATGCCATGGCACTATACCCAGAGCAACAGCTTGAGACTGTCTCAAAAAAAAAAAAAAAAAAGTTATCCATGATTCTGCAATGCCAGACTGTTTCTTCTACACCCAGGCCAAGACCCAGAGCAGAGTTCCCAGAGGACCTAGTGAGGATTGGCCCTCCTCCAGCTCTAATTCACCTGCATGAATGACTCCTTCACACTCCCGTGGTCCAAATACCAAAGGAGATTTTCAGGAGGCAAACTATATATGCGATTGGAAGCCCCACTCATTTCAGATCATACCACCCTCTTCTGGATCACACCCTGGAGGAGGCAAACTTACCAGGCCACAAGAACGTGCTGGTGCGGTGTCTTGCAAGTGGGGTAATTAGGTGGAGTACATTTCACAGGAAGAAAGCAGCTCCCACCCACCCTCAGAGATCAGAGGTGTTCTTAGGAGCTGCGGGGCCGCAGGAATGCCTTCCCTCACTGTCTGCTGTGATCTCCCTTATACTGCGCTTGCGGCAGAGATACCTTGCCAGCATTTTTCCCTGTGCCGTTCAATGGGACTCCCTCTTGACAATGGCTTTGGAAACCTCTCCCTCTTGGCTCTGTGCATGGAAGGCAGCTTGGAATTGGCCTTGGCTGCACTCCTATTACCCTGCCCCCAGATCCCAGACCCTGCTTCAGCCAACTCAGTGCTTTCTGTGTCTAGACTTTACCTCCAATTTTTATCTCTGTCCAACCCCTTATCCCTTTAGGCAAGAAAAGGCCTTTTGGCGCTGTCCAAAAAAATAAATAACTGGAAATGTATCCAGTGCAATAGGAATATGTGACGGATGAGTCATTAAATTTAAGCCAAACATCCTGTTAAATAGTTTCAAAAATACAGTGTTTTATTCTTCTTATTGCTTAAACCAGTTTATTTAGGGAAACCCAAAGTTGTAATTATTTTCATCTTTTATCTTTGGTATTTAAGTGTCATTGTTTCCTAAAAAGCACAATAATTGAATTCTCATATGGGCAATTTCATTTGGATTTCATTTGATCCAATCTATCAAAATGATCTTCCCAAATTTTGGCTAATGATATCACTGCCCAGATGGTCTCTCCCTGCCTCTTCTCTGTCTATCATCTCTGATGTCTGGTTGACCCACTAATCCTATCTATTCACACCCACCTCTGCCCTCAGCTCCATGAACTCAAGCCATCTTTCTTAAAATACAAGATGACTTCATCTTTCACTGAAGTTGGTGCCTCCTTGACTCTCCCTGTGGCATTCTATTCTTTCTGAATCTACAGAATTATCTTTCTAAACCAAAACGGAATCTGCCAATTACTTTGGCTGCCCCGACACTCTCTCCAGCTCAAAAGTAAATTCTAGATTTCTCAGCATACACTTGGAAAACCTTCAAACTCTACTACTAAACACATCATTTGGGCTTGTCCTTGGACATTCTCTCCCACAAAACTTTGAGTCCAACCACACCAAATGTCTCAGTGCATCAGAGACTGAGGAATTTATAAAGAAAGGAAGTTCATTTGGCTCACAATTCTGCTGGCTGTGCAAGAAGCCCTTCTGAGTGTTGCTTCCACTCAGGGCAGAAGGCAAAGGGGAGTTGGCATGTGCAGAGGTCACATGGTCAGAGGAGAGTCAGGGAAAAAGTGAGTGGGTCATTTTCTTTTTAATAACCACTATCATGGGAACTAAACAACAAGAACTCATCAATTCTGCAAGAATGGCACAAATCCACTCACGAGGAATCTACTCCCATGACCCAAAACCCTCCCATTAGGCCCTATCTCCAACATTGGGGAACCAATTTCAGCATGAGGTTTGGAGGGGTCAAATATACAAACTACATCACCAAATTTATTTTCTTTCCCAATTATCAAAATATGTCAAATGCAAATAAAGTTTCATGGATCTGGTCAAGCTATTTCTTTGCTTAGAAAGAATTTCAAGGCCCAAATTAAGAAGTCCTATCTTCCCTGAAGCTTTTTCTAATTGTCTTTTATAGGTGTCTCCCAGGTTCCTAAGTCATTTTATACACAAACTGCAGAATGCCCATCACAATGTGCTGAAATTCTTTCCTACATATCTCATATGATTCATGACCACAAACATCATAATAATCTTTACATTCTTTACAGGGAAAGGTTGAAAGCATCTTATTGTAGGGACTCAATAAATACATGCTAGGTTGGTAGTGCCTATGGCTCAACGAGCAGCATGCCAGCCCCATATACCGGAGGTGGCGGGTTCAAGCCCAGCCCCGGCCAAAGCCTGCAAAAATAAATAAATAAATACATGCTGGGTTTTTCCCTTAAGTTTAATGCATTCCATTATATCTTGCTCTCATTTCTTTTAAGCATGATAACAAACTTAATAGGACAGACTTTCAAAGGTATGTACACTAAGCTACTCTGAACCAGGTCATTCTAAATTTTATTAATATCCTATTTTTAATATAGGACTTAACATATATTTGAGGATAGCTCTCTTTTTAAGAAAATAAAGAGCAAATTAATAGGTGTTTCATTATCATTTTTCAAATTAGAAGTAGAATTTTAAAATAATGGTAAGAAAAACTGATTTTTCCATTAAATGTGTGCTTTCAAAACAATGTTGACATTATGTTTAGCATACAAAGAAATTTTAGGTAAATTTATGAATTTTTAGCAACAAATATTGAAGCAAACACATTTCATTTTTCTATACTCAGAGTCCAAGTTAGTGAAATTATTGTAACTGAATTTTTCTGAGATTTTCATGCTGAAAGTACTTCTTATTTTTTGGAACTTAATCTAATTATGTAAAAAATGATTCTAATTTAGGCAGCTAATGTGAAAACATGAAAAAAGAAAATATTGTATGATTATTCAATTTGAAATATATTTTAAATAGCACACAGGTGAATAAAAATTGGCATAGGAGTTCATGAGTTTTTAAGCCTACAGAATAATCAGGAGGGAAATATTAAGGCTTAAAAGGTACTAATAACAGACAATGTCCTAGTTTTAGTAGAAATTTTTAATTTCAGCAATAGCACAAATTGTTAATTTTGTAATGTCAATGTGCACTCGAGAATGGGTGGTGGATTATTTATACTTACACATTTCAGTCCCTTCCTTCAAAGATTCATTTAAAAAACATGTCAGTGTATAGCATCATCTGCTTACCGATTTGAAGCCTAGGCACACAGAGCCTTGTTTTTATATATATATTTTTTTATTAATATTAAATCATAGCTGTGTACATTAATGCGATGATGGGGCACCATACATCGGTTTTATAAACAGTTTGACACATTTTCATCACACTGGTTAATATAGCCTTCCTGGCATTTTCTTAGTTATTGTGTTAAGACAATTATATACAAGGGTACATGTGAAACTTAGTAAATATATTTTTTTAGGAAAATATTCCTTAAAAATATAATTCTTTCAACTCCACTGGCCTTTACCAGAGCCCACCTAGAGACAGTGTAACAAAGTCATTTTGGCAAGCAAACTCCATTAGGAAGAAAAACATTCCTCTTGACATTTATAGGTCTATTTTTTAAGGAGAAATTAGAAAACTTTCCAAATATGTAGGAATCCATTAAAAGAAATGGCTTGCCAGTGGCAGGACTGGCTTTTATTGTACTGCTCTGTCGTTGCTTGCCTGCCCTCACCACGTAAACCTTATTTCCAATTAGACCGAGCACCACTAGAATTGGAGAACACATAAACATCCTCAGCACATACTGAATATGCCACTTCATATTTGCCACCAGCCTGTTACAATATATCTATCAGCTACTCCAAGGAAGGAAGCCATACCGCTCTGCAGAGCCGGTTAATAATGGCTCCCTCACACTCACTCAAGTGCTTCAAAAGCATCACACACCCCTAATGTGGTAGATAAACATTTTATCTCTCTACTTCTGATGGCATATAATTTTCAGCCTTTGATCTACTATAATTTAAGGTGTGTCAAGAAGGATCTTGGCAGAGCAGACCAGTAAAAAAGAGAGGTTTAGCGCTTCAGTTCCTGGAGATGCACTTCCCAGACAAGGGCTTTGGCGAGAGCGAGGACTGTACAGCCAGTTTGACTGCAGGAAATAAAAGAGGTGCTATTTAAGGGAAAGAACTCAGGGTGGAATGGAATTGCTGCTGTAAAAGATGTTCAACTCACATTGCCATATGGGTTTTTTGGAATGACTCCCACATATATTAGCCATACTCTTGGCACTTGGAGCTGTGTTTGGAACTGTGACGTGCCTTTGCTGCTTTGAGGCTTTTTGAAGGTAAAGTCATGTTGTCACACCTTTGCTGTAAAAGTCATTGATGATTTCTGCAATAACAGCTGGATTAAAAGTTCAAATATTTCTCGCTGGGGTCAGATGGTATCTCAGGGTGGTTTTGATTTGCATTTCTCTAATAATTAGGGATGATGAGCATTTTTTTCCTATGTTTGGCCCACATCACAAAATCTCATACCTGCAGATGCTGGTGTGGATGTGGAGAGAAGGGAACACTTTTACACTGCTGGTGAGACTGCAAACTAATACAACCTTTTTGGAAGGAAATATGGAACTCAAGCTAGACCTCCCATTTGATCCTGCAATCCCATTACCGGGCATCTACCCAGAAGGAAAAAAATTCTTTTATCATAAGGACACTTGCACTAGACTGTTTATTGCAGCTCAATTTACAATCGCCAAAATGTGGAAACAGCCTAAATGCCCACCAACCCAGGAATGGATTAACAAGCTGTGGTATATGTATACCATGGAATACTATTCAGCCATTAAAAAAAATGGAGACTTTACATCCTTCGTATTAACCTGGATGGAAGTGGAACACACTCTTATTAGTAAAGCACCACAGGAGTGGAGAAGCATGAATCCTATGTATTCAATTTTGATTTGAGGACAATTAATGAGGATTAATGACACGGCAGGGTGGGGGAAGGGGAGAGCAGAGAGTGAAAGAAGGAGGGAGGGGTAGGGGAAAGGAAGAGCAAAAAGAGGGAAGGAGGGAGTGTGGTGGAGTCTTGGTGTGTGCCACACCTTTTGGGGGACAAGACACGATTGTAAGAGGGACTTTACCTAACAAATGCAATCAGTGTAACCTGGTTCCTTGTACCCTCAATGAATCCCCAACAATAAAATTTTTTTTAAAAAGTTCAAATATTTCCCTTCCTCTCACATCATGGAGTCTGCATATATAAATACTCAACCTAATGTAGTTAAATGTTACTCCGAATTTTAAGATAAATGCATTTCACTAATTTACATGGACAGTGAGAATTAGTTTGGGCACTTACATTAAATCAATGTAATATTTACAAATTTCAGTAAGTCTGAAGAAATGTTGGTGTTATAGATGACTTCTGTGCAACTACATAATTCTCAAGGAAATTCAATATCATGCTGCCCATTAAAACCCCTCGAATCTCATATATTGTCTCTCTTCCTTTATTCACTTGTTCATTCAAGAAATATTTACTGGAGCGTATGTGCCATGTCTGAGGCACTGTATTTGGTCTGGGGGTTGGGGGGGTGTCTTGGTTGTCTGGGGCTATTCTAACAAAATGGCATCAACTTAGTGGCTGATGAACAGCAGCAATATATTTCTCACTATTCTGGAGGCAAGCAAGTCCAAGGTCAAGATGCCAGCAGAGGTCACGTCTGGTGAAGTCCCATCTATAAGTTCACATGGTGGAAGGGGAGAATTCTACTCTGTGCCCTGTGCAGGGGCTCTAACCCCATTTATGAAGGCTCCACCTTCACGACTTAATCACCTCTCAAAGACAACACACTCTAAGACCAGCCCACTGGGAGGAGGTTTCAACACAGGAATTTCAGTAGCACACACATTCCTATCCGATTTTAATGAAACAGTTAAATACAACTCTTATTTGTAGTATTTGGTTACTGGCACATGTCTTAGTCTCTCTATGGCCACTATAGTGGAATAGCATGGAGTGGGTGGCTTAAAAACAAGCAAAATTTATTTAATCAACATTCTGGGATCTAGGCAGGGCAAGACCAATGTGCAGGCTGATTTTCTGTTTGGGGAGGGCCTGTTTCCTGGGTCATAGGCAACCTTCTTGCTGAGTCCTCACATGGCTGATGGAAGGGGCCAAGGGATTGCTCTGGAGTCTTTTATAAGGACATTGCCCTCACCACCTAAACACCTGCCAAGGACCCCATTTCTTAATGTCACCTACTCAGGGGTTAGTTTTCAACATATGGATTTGGAGGGACACAGATATAACTGATAACATCACATTTCATACAGCACCAGATATGCAGAACTTTTTTTAAGTATTATGTATAGAGGTTTGAAATAATGTAATTGAAAGGATGGATTTTGTAGTGATATCTGGATTAAAATTCTGAGTGTTTGGATGTTGTAGAGACAGTGATTAAACTCTCAGAATCACAACATAACCAACAATAAAATGGGAATATTTTATAACTGTGCTCCCCAATATATTTAGTTTCTAACTATGGAGATATTTTTATGTTAACCATGTTTTTAAATTAAAAAGTAAAAGCATATGAACTTTCAAAACAATATTTATCTTATGGATAATAATACACACAAAGAAAGATTTATAAAGGTTAAAGGGGAGAGAAAAATTATACTATGACCCCACTTTTTAGCCTGTGTTGTCCTTCCACAGACAAACATTGTGTTGAGTATCTCTCCAGAGATAACTGCAAATATATACACGTGTGACTGTGTGTGTACGTGTACATATATATTTTCTCCAAATTGCCATGTGCTCACTAAAATTACATTCACAATATAACTCGACGTGTATGTGTAAGAGCTGCCTTGTTCTTTTTAATAGATACCTAATATTTCATTGAACAGATGCATCATAATTATTATTCAATTGTCTATTTATTGACCTGGATGCTCTTTCTATTCTTTTAACAATACATATAAGGTTGCAGTAATTACTCTTTGCCCCTACCTAATTTCTCACATGTGAAAATATATCGATAGATTATACAGTAATAGTAACACTGGTACCTAAAACACACTGGCATTTTAAATTTTGATGGCTGTTGTTCAGTAGTCCTGATTTCTCTCAACCTTAGGCTAGGGTATATCACTAAAGGCTTTCCTCTTTGTTCCCAGTCTAATAAGCAAACTATCATTGCTTTGATTTTCTTATTTTTCTATGTTTGAGTAAGCTTGCACATCATTTCATGTATTTCAAAAACTTTCCTGAAATCTTTATATTTATATCCTTTGCCTATGAATTATCTCTCTTTTATTAGATCTTTAGGGTTAGGAAATTCGCCATCTATTTATTTTTTATTAGCTCAGAACTGTGTACATTACTGCATTTATGGGGCCATCTATTTAATATGTGTACCCAATTTTATTTTAAAATTTTGTATGTATTTTTACCATGGAAAATTTTAATTATTGAATGTAGCCAAGTTTATAATTCTTTTCTTTTTTGATTTTTCTGTATTATACTCCAAGTTACTTGCCTCAATATGTGATCATTAAAAACAAAACAGTGAAAAAAAAAATCCCAACTTTTCTTCTAGTACTTTTGTTAATATTGATACATTGATGTTTGGGAAATGTATAAGGTATGAAGTTGAATTCAAACTTCGTTTTATTTTTCCAAAATCTATCTAATATTTCTTTTACCTTTTGATAAATAATTCTTTTTCCTAATCTTTGAAATCCCACACTTAAATTTTAATAAATAACTATATGTTCATTATTTTTGTATTTTATGTATTAATCTCTTCATTTTTCATGTATTTGTCTACTTTTAACTTCTTGATTTACTTATTATAAGAGGTATAGTTTTAGATTTAAGCAATTATATCTACTAAAGACTATCTGTACTACTGTCTCTATATTTTCTACAATAGTTAATTTTTTCTCTTACTTTTTTTAATGAAAATCTCTATTACCAAAAATAGATGTAAATTCATTTGCATTTTCAATCAACACTATTCTTCAAATATTATCTGATCCATTCTTTTTTTCCCTCAAAGACTCTGATTCAATTTATATCATAACAATTCACTTCACATGTCCTTCACGTGTCTTAACATCTCTCCTGCATTCCATGTAATTTCTTCTAATCTCTTCTAATTCACTAATTCTATCCTCATCTATTTCTAATATACAGTTGATTTTTTTGTATTGGTTGTTAAGATTTCATTCACAAAGTCCCCTTTGATCTGCTTCAAATGCTTTAAATCACTGTACAAATAATTCCTTCTTTCTTTGCATGTATCTTTTTTCCCTAAAAATAGAATAAACATAGTGTTTCTAGACTGTGTGTGATAACTTCATTATCAGTAGACTTTGTTATCGTTTACTGATAACTGGTTGCTATCATCTATTCCCATCCACAGAGAACTCTCCACCTGTGCTGGGTTAATTTGTACTGTATCCTGCACAATATGCTTGAAAAGTGGTATGAATAACCTGAACCCCATGAAGAAATGGCCTTATTCCAAAGATTAATTAACTTTGGATATTACCAACCTAAGACCACTTTAGATAAAATTCATGGTCCTGGGTCCACGCCGGTTGCACAGTGGTTATGGCCACAGACAACCCAGCTGGTAGGTTCCCTCCTGACCCGGGCCTGCTAAACAACGACAACAACAAAAAAATAGCTGGGCATTGTGGTGCCCATACTCTCAGCTGCCTACGAGGTTGAGGCAGGAGAATCACTAAAGCTCAAGAGTTTGAGGTTGCTGTGAGCTGTGACGCTACAGCACTCTACCAAGGGTGACATAATGAGACTTTGTCTCAAAAATAAATAAATAAATAAATAAATAAATAAATAAATAAATAAATAAATAAATAAATTCATGGTCCTTCAACTTCCCAAGGTAATGTGTATCTGTGCTACACATCCCTGGTTTTCTTCTGATTCAAACTTATCTGAAGAGAGACCTCTGAACGTTTCACTTAATTTTGGTAAGATCTGCTATGATATTTATTCAGCCTCTGAGGGCTTTTTTGTTTTAATGTCTGTCCCCTGGGTCTGATAAGTCACTCAATATGAAAATTCATTTTTCCCCCCTAAGGTAAATCCATGCCAATACAGTCTCCATGTTCTGCTTCCCTTCTGTTTTGGCCTGGTAATTCCTTCATATGTTCCTTCCTTAAGCTTTTCCACTCTTTCTCTGTCATAAATCCCAAATCTTCCAAACATAGCTACGTGTATAAATAGAAACATATCTACCTTTTGGTGTGTAGAGGGAAGAGGGGTGGAAGTTGTCTGCATTACTAATGTCTGTGTTCCAATCAAACCCTCTCAAAATGCCTAGTTTCATGTGTAAGCACAGAATGAGAACATAGAACATAAAAATGGCTGATTTAATAAGGCAATGGAAATTACATAAATTTTATTCTTCTGAAATGTTCTTGGTCTGTGCTATTAAATTGTTCTCAGAGTTTTACATTGGGCTTGGATATCTATCTTATTTTTATTATAATTTCTCTGTTTTCTTTTCCACCATTCCCATACTGTGGAACTTTTACTATCATTAGCAGAGACAATAGGAATATGTTTCTGTAATGCACATGTTCCCTTTACCATCCTTTAGATAAATGAAACAAACAGATCACAAGCCAAGAATGTCCTCCCTTCCATCTATTAGGTTATAGAGACTATGGCAAAGGCGATTACGTTTATTTTCTTCAACAGTCTGCACTCTGTGAGTGTCTGGCACACAGTAAATATCCCAATTAGGTATTTTATGAGTAAGTTTGAGAGAGAAACCAGGGAATAGGGACAATGAATATCTGTGCAGTAACAGAAGACTGGATCCTAGCAGCAGGGTGGAAAAGTTTTGTGTAGACTTTATTTCGAGATTCGGTAAGGAAATCTTGAATGTGTATTCCGTCCACTTTGTCATTGGATGTATGTTATTCAATGGAATTCTCAGAGAAACATGTTTAAAAAAAAAATTCTTGGATATAATAAAAATGGTGATTATCCCCATGTCGCTTTGGAATTTGTACATTTCTTATATAAGGCTATATGCATAATACTTTATGTTCTATTTACTTTTTTTTTTCCACTGGGAAATTCTGATGTAATGATGTAAGATTGATCATTTCTGTTTTACACATGAGGAAACAGGTTCACAGAAACTGGCTCCCTGGTGTCATATTGCAAGCCAGGATTTGGCCTCAGGATTTACATCTAAATGCAACTCAGAATCTGAAGGTGGAAAACAGTCAGACATTACAATAAACACATTGTTCCAAAGAGTGTCCCATTGTCACATATATGGATATTTTCACTTCTTATGGCTCTGCTGGTGTGGTCTGAGCAGATTGTCACATGAAGCAAAATAGATGGAGAGTTTTGTTTAGTAATTTATCAATTTGCTTAACTATGAAAGTTCTTTTGTTAACAACTTCCATATTCCTTCAAACCAAAAATGTCTCTAGTCCTAGAAATAGCTATTACCAAGTGTCATGCACAAATTTGCCCTGAGAAAGGCCTTCATGCGGTGTCACAAACCACTTCCCCTGGATAATCATGCCGAGGCCATTTTCATTTTCATTTTTGAAAAAAATTCTTTAAAGTATGGACAGTCTGGAATTTATCTCATATTTATGTTATTTTTCCACAAAAAGTATTTTCAACTATGTTTCCAGATCAGCTCTGAGAGCGCCTCAGTGATTGTGAAAGTGGGTGTGAGTCTGTGTACCCGGTGGGCACTGCCGTGCCTGCCAGTTTAAAAGCTGTCAGAACTTCAACTCCTGGGCTGTTTTGCTTCCCTATGTTTAAACTGGCAACTTTAATGTTGCTTTACTGCACTTTTGCATCTAATTGCCCAGAATTTTATATTAAGTGAAAAGTAATTTCTTTGGAAATATGCATTCAAAAATATATAGAGAGTGATATAATGTAAAAAGAATTTGCAAAGGGCAAAAAGCAACTTCGACAGTTAATGTTTAGCTTTTTCTAATTTTATTTTCCACTAAAATGACTTTCCCCTTATGACTAATTATAATTCCAGTTAAAAAATGTATTACTAAAGGGACTTTTGCATATCTTAGCCTAATCTTTTTAAAGAATCAAATGACTGCTCCTGTTCAAAAATGTTTGGGGAAAATATTAAATTTAAATGTAATAAAATTAGAAAAAAACAAAAATGGTGGGCTCTTAGAAGAGTCGAAGCTGTAATTCTCTGCTGATTCATTCAGAAACAATAATTCTCAAATGGCTTCTCATAACTCATAATTATAAATTAGTTTCCTGGGCAGTCACATGAGTGCTTCTGCCTACCAGGCGGCCCCTTAACTCACTAAGTCATCTTCAGGAGGCCTCAGACAGCTAATGCAGCCAGCAAAGGGACTTACTCAGAATCAGAGAGCAATCAGCCTCTTTAGTCAAAATGGATTCTCAATAGATATATTATTGCTTAAACATATTTAAATCAGCAAGAAATAGTGAGTCTCTCTATTAAAATCAATATTATGTTAATATACTAAACAGGAACTACACTAGGAAACTTGTAAAAGTTGAATTAATGGAGCTAGTTAAATTTTTCCAAACTACATTTTCTTAAACAATATTGAAGAAAAATTTGCAGTTTTCTTCCTTTTTACTCTTTGGGTATATGTATAACAAAACTTAACAAGCCACCATGAAGATGATTTTAAATCATTTTATTTTTGAATGGAATCGTCAAAATGTGATGCTCTGCTTTTTTACAGTTGTTGAATACAGATGACAGGTCTGAAGTTGATTTCACGACATGCCACAATAAAGACTTGGATTGAATTAGCCAATTGCAATACGAGGGGTTAATCTATAAATTTTATAATGAAATGTTTTACAAATAAGTAGGTTATCAAAGATTATCAAAATTTTGACTACCTGTAATTAAAGTCAGTATCTGTTACTTTGCATACTTTTTGCTAAGCAAACCAGGTGTGTTTTCTTAGATATGATAATAGATTTAGCAGAGCCTTCACAGGAGGCTTTTTTTTTAATTAATTTTTATTAAATCATCACTGTATACATTTATGGGGCACAATGTGGTGATTTGATATACAGTGTGGAATGCTTAAATCAAACTGATTAACATAATGATACCTCACTTACTTATTTTTTGTGGTAAGGCATTTATAATGTACTCATAGTTGTTTTGAAATGTATCCTTGCACTGTGCACGTTAGGTGAGATCCCACCAAATACCCTCCCTCCAGGCGCCCTCCCCTCACCCCTCCCATCTCCCTACTCTCCTCTCCTTCTTTCTGGATTATATTTGTTTTTTTCTACTTTTTTTTTTGTTCTCTCTACCCAATTCTTTTTTATTTATTTATTTATTTTTACATATGCATGTGTTTATTAGGTTTCCTTTTCTTTGCCTTCACAAAATTAAAAAGGCTTAACAATGTTTAAGATAAGGACTAGAAACAAAAACCTCGTAAACAAACAAACATAAATACATTCCGAAAAGGAATCAGACAATTGTTACATCGAAATATTAAGCAATAATAACAATAATAATAATGCAAAGAAAGTAACATTCACATTGTCAAATAAGAGTATGTCTATTATACAGTGCTTTGACTCTGAGATTCAGTGTGGAGTCATCAGTTAACTTCTTCCTCTTATTTTTTTTAAGTATCAAAAAATAGACAACTAATATTTATAAATAAAAGTAAAAGAAAATTTCAAAAAACAGATCATCCCAAATCTTATAGACAATAGAAAAAGAAGAAATACTTCAAAATCATACTACTTGATCTGGGTACATTAATAAAGGAGAAATTACAAACATATGTCACTTATAAATGAGGATGCAATATCCTAAACAACATATTAACAAGTTGAATTAAAAATTAATGTTTAAATAATGTACTTTGGTCAACATTAAATCCAATTTATGTGAGAATTAGTCACTATTTTCTTTTCTTTTATTTTTTCTTTTTCTTCTTTTCCTTTCCCTTAGCCCTTCCCTCCTTCTCTGTTTGCTCCCCTCTTCCCCCATGCCCCACCAAGTCATTAATTGTCATTAATTGTTTTCATATCAAAATTGAATACATAGGATTCATACTTCTCGATTCCTGTGATGCTTCACTAAGAATAATGTGTTCCACCTCCATCCAGGTTAGTACAAATGCTGCAAAATCCCCATTGTTTTTAATGGCTGAATAATATTCCATGGTATATATATACCACATCACCCTGATACCAAAACCAGATAAAGACCCAACTAAAAAGGAGAATTTCAGACCAATTTTACTAATGAATAGAGAAGCAAAAATTCCCAATAAAATCTTAGCCAATATATTATAGCTTATCATCAAAAAAGTCATACATCATGATCAAGTAGTTTTCATCCCAAGGATGCGAGGCTGGTTTAATATATGCAAGTCTATAAAAATTATTCACCATATTAACAGAAGCAAAACCAAAGACCGTATGTTCCTCTCAATAGATGCAGAAAAAGCATTTGATAAAATCCAGTATTCTTTTCTAATTAGAACACTTAGGAGTATCGGCATAGGTGGCATATTTCTTTATATATATGTATATATATATATATATTTTTTTTTCCTGCAGCAGGTGTAATCCCACCAATCACCTCCTTCTGTCCATCCTCCCCCCTCCTTCCCCTCCCTCTCCCACTTCCCCATATTCTTAGGGTTATAACTGGGTTATAGCTTTCATATGAAAGCCATAAATTAGTTTCATAGTAGGGCCGAGACATTGGATCCTTTTTCTTCCATTCTTGAGATACTTTACTAAGAAGAATATGTTCCAGCTCCATCCATGTAAACATGAAAGAGGTAAAGTCTCCATCTTTCTTTAAGGCTGCATAATAGTCCATGGTGTACATATACCACAATTTATTAATCCATTCGTGGATCGATGGGCACTTGGGCTTTTTCCATGACTTAGCAATTATGAATTGGGCTGCAATAAACTGATTGAAACTATCTATGACAAGGCCACAGATAATATTTTACTATATTGTTTACTTTTTTGGAGTTTTCTGTTCTTTCTGTCCTTTTTTTTTAAGTTATTTCCATGTGTCTGGCCATATGTCAGTAACGGTCTCAACATTTAGCACCTTAATAATTCCTTTCATCTGCAAAGGACAAATTGTTTTTCTAAAATAATTTCCTTTTTCCTCCATTTTACTGAATGTAGGAAAAACTGAAAGCTTTTCCTCTTAGAACTGGAACCAGACAAGGTTGTCCTCTGTCACCATTACTATGCAAAATAGTCCTGGAAGTTCTAGCCAATACAATTAGACAAGATAAGAAAATTAAAGGGCATCCAAATGGGAGCAGAGGAGATCAAACTCTCCCTTTTTGCTAATGATATGATCTTATACTTAGAGAACCCTAAAGACTCACCCACAAGACTCTTAGAAGTCATAAAAAATACAGTAATGTCTCAGGATATAAAATCAATGTCCGCAAGTCAGTTGCCTTTGTATATGCCAACAACAGCCAAGATGAGAGACTAATTAAGGACTCCACTGCCTTCCCCATAGCCCCAAAGAAAATGAAATACTTAAGAATATACCTAACAAAAGAGGCGAAGGACCCCTATAAATCCTAAGAAAGGATATAGCAGACGACATTAACAAATGGAAGAATATACCATGCTCATGGCTGGGAAGAATCAACATTGTTAAAATGTTTATACTTCCCAGAGCAATTTACCAATTCAATGCCATCCCTATTAAAATACCAACATCCTACTTTCAAGTCTTGGAAAAAATGATCTTGCATTTTGTATGGAGCCATAAAAAAACCCATATACCTAAGGCAGTTCTTAGTAATAAAAACAAAGCTAGGGGTATCACCATACCAGATTTTAGGCTGTGTTACAAGGCCACAGTGGTTAAGACAGCATGGTACTGGTACAAAAATAGAGACATAGACATTTGGAATCGAATAGAAAACCAGGAAATGAAACCAACAACTTACAGCCACCTAATCTTCGATAAACCAAACAAGAGTGTCCACTGGAGGAAAGATTCCCTATTCAATAAATGGTGCTGGGATAATTGGATATCCACATGTAAAAGACTGAAATTGGACCTGTATCTTTTTCCACTCACAAAAATTGATTCAAGATGGATAAAGGACTTAAATTTAAGGCATGAAACAATAAAAATCATCAAAGAAAGAATAGGAAAAACACTGGAAGATATTGGCCTGGGGAAAGACTTTATAAAGAAGATTCCCATGGCAATAGCAACAACAGCAATAATAAACAAATTGGATTTAATTAAACTGAAAAGCTTCTGTACAGCCAAGGAGACAACAATCAAAGCAAATAGACAACCTACCCAATGGGAAAGGATATTTGCATATTATGAATCAGACAAACACTTAATAACCAGGATCTATACAGAACTTCAATTAATCTACAAGAAAAAAAAAAAAAAACAACAATCCCGTACATTGATGGGGAAGAGAGATGAATAGAATCTTTTTTAAAGACAACAGATGAATGGCTAGCAAACATATGAAAAAATGCATCATCCCTAATTATTAGAGAAATGCAAATTAAAACTACCCTGAGATATCATCTAACCCCAGCGAGAATGGCCTATATCACAAAATCTCAAAACTGCTGGTGCTGGCGTGGATGTAGAGAGAAAAGAACACTTTTACACTGCAGGTGGGATTACAAACTAATACAACTTTTTTTGGAAGGAAGTATGGAGAAACCTTGAAGAACTCAACCTAGACCTCCCATTTGATCCTGCAATCCCATTACTCCGCACCTATCCAAAAAACAAAACAAACAAACAACAACAAAAAAAAAAAACCTTTTATTACAAAGACACTTGTACTAGGCTATTTATTCCAGCCCAGTTTACAATTGCCAAAATGTGGAAACAACCTAAATGTCCTTCAACCCAGGAATGGATTGGTAATCTGGATTATATTTGTGTTTTATCATTAGTATGAATGTGTAAATGATTATATATTGGGTTCATAATAGTATTGAATACATTGAATACATTGAATACATTTTCCCCATTATTGAGATACTTTACAAAGAAGAACATGTTCTAGCTCCATCCAAGTAAACATAAAAGATGTAAAGTCTTTGTCTTTTTATGGCTGCATAGTATTCCATGGTATACATATACCAAAATTTGTTAATCATTTCATGGGTTGATGGGCATTTGGGCTGCTTCCATGACTTGGCAATTATTAATTGAGCTGAAATAAACAGTCTGATGCAAATGTCTTTGTTGTAAAGTGATTTTTGTTCATCTGGGTAGATACCTACCTAGAATCTATTGAAGGATCGAATGGTAGGTCTACTTTTAATTCCTTAAGAAATCTTCAGGAAATATGCTTGAAGATATTGGCCTGGGAAAATATTTTATGAGGAGCTCCTGGTAATTGAAGCAATACTAAAAATATATTATGGGGATCTGATCAAGCTAAAAAGCTTCTGCACATCTAAGGGCACTGTAAGTAAAGCAAACAGACAGTCTTCAGAATGAGAGAAGGTTTTTGGAGGTTATGGTTCTCAACAAGGGTCTGATAACTAGAATCTATAGAGAACTCAAGTTCATCAATAAGAAAAGAACAAAAGAAACCCATTTCTTTGTGGGCAAGAGACTTAAACAGAAACTTCTACTGAAGATGACAGGCAAATGGCCAAGAAACTCATGAAAAATAGTCATCATCTTTAATCATTAGAGAAATGCAAATCAAAACCACTTTGAGGTATCACCTAACTCCAATAACATTAGCCCACATCACAAAATCCCCAAACTGCAGATGTTGGCATGGATATGGAGAGAAGAAAATACTTCTCCACTGCTGGTGGGATTGCAAACTAATACTACATATTTGGAAAGAAGAATGGAGGTCAACTTGCTTATATTCCTACTCAATAGGGGAACCTCTTCAACAGCATTAGCATCCATGGCCACCAATTCATCTCATATTTCCAGTGACAAGAAATTCAACTTTTCTTATTCTGATTGTGTGGTTCATTATTAGACATCTCTACATTTGTGATTCTTTCTGTGTTATTCCACAAAAATAAAAAATCATATTCTCTTGAATATGTATTATGCTTATAAATTTTTCAACAAGCAATTTCTAGCTCAGTTATTTTTATTGATGTGTGAGAACTTTTAAAAGGTCCTTATTGAAACATGTACAGAGAAAGATAAAATACATTATTCCCTGTGGATACATTCTGCCTTCAGAATTTAAAATACCCATCTCACTTCTACCAACTTTATATGGCAAAATACCACAATTTTGAAGAAATAATCCTGAGGATTGTTATTTGATTATCCATAAGAACAGGAAACTAATAAAAATTGCAATGATCCTAGACTTGATTGTTGACACTTTTTATTATTATTATTATTTAAAAACTGAGAAATAGCAGTTCTCCTTCCCCACACGGAGGCCATGTTGGGGATTAGAGTGCACAGCTCCCATGAGCTCGAGCCCATCCAGAATGCTATTCGAGACAGCTCGCCCCAGGCAAGGGGCTAGTAAGTGCCCAAAAAGAATCTATAGAAACCTTTCTGAAGACCAGAAAAACTGATTCAAAGATCATCTTGTAGGAATTTTGGCAGATAATGGGGGAGATTGTGAAGGGCGAATTGTTCTTTTATATGTGTTTCCATTCGTGGTTTTTATATCCAGTTGTTTCTCATGCAAGTATTTTTAATCTGAGCTCCTAAGAGACAGCATTAGGGTCTCTGGTACTTCAGTATATAGATATAGCCTTATGAAGTATTACCAGGTTTCCACACTGTAAACAGAAAGCTCCCTTTTTATGCTTTTATTTGTATGTTAGGTTTCCGAATAAAAGGGTGTTTCCCAAAGAATTATCCTGTATCCTAAAACATTTTAAACAACTTCTGCATTTTCCTATGAGGACTTTCTCCTTTCCAGATTACAGATCCTCTACGACCATGTAAAACTGAAGGTCCTGAGTCAGAATTTTCATATAATTTTTTGTTTTCTATTGGCTAAATTGTATGAATATATTCAAATCCATGAATGGCTTTATATTTTGTATATCAATCATTAGACTTAATTTTATTATACTTTTAATTAATTATAAATTAATTATAAGCTATATATTAATAATAAATAAATTAATTAATAATAAAAGTATATTAAAAATAAATGTTTTCTTTCATATAAACAGATATTATTGACCCTTCTCTCCTCTCTGGAAAACTGAAAATGGTTAAGTAGAAAATTGAGAATCCTTCTTATGCACAAATGCTCAGAGGCTTAGAATTTAAAATTAGGACAATAGTAAAAGCCAACAAACAAAAAGCAAAGAAGAACCCTGTACAGAAAACATTCCTACTGGATGAGCCCAGGACAAAAGCCATAAAAAATAAATTTATGTTAGATTATTTCACTTCATATTAAATGTAGAGTGAATGTTTCGAGTGGTGGAAAATTCTGTTTTATCTGAACCCATTCTTTTATTTCCAGACATTACTCTCCATTATTCAAAGATAATGTTATACACGTATAGGACAGATTGGCTGAAGAGACAGTGCAGATCAGCATGGGAATGTATTTGCTGCAACCCCACATTCTTGTAATGTTTCTGTGGATGACTTTCAGAATAAACTGGAAACAAAAACAGCAAAGTGACTCATTCCATGATAAATGAATGGACCAAAAAACACGCGCCTGTTATGCCAGCCAGAATTACTGATTCAGGCTTGTCAAGAATAACATGAAAGAAAATAGAAAAGCATTTTTTTTCAATGCCAACTTAATCAAAAGTTTCAAACATAGTATAAAAACATTTAATGGGAAAAAAAGAGAAGACACTCAGCTGTTTTTCTGACTGGAATGAGATAAAGTTTGGAGAAAAGTTGGATTCTGCATTTAAAGTGTACAGACATTTACTTAAACTTGTACCTAAAAATCAGGTCTTTCAATTGCATTGCAGTGCTGGTGCCTACCTCTTTACTGGGCTTTTTTTGTAAACAAAATTGAATTGCTATTTTTAATGGTGTATCAATGAAGTTCCACTAGAATTTGGAGATTGGCTCAGGAGAATATGGGGCCATTCACCTGGATTAAAAAAAAAAAAAAAATTATGGGCGGCGCCTGTGGCTCAAGGAGTAGAGCGCTGGTCCCATATGCCAGAGGTGGCGGGTTCGAACCTAGCCCCGGCCAAAAAAAAAATTACTACTATGAATTGGGCTTTATACACATGATTTCTAGCATTTAACAGTCTGTCACAATCTTTATTGTGCCTTACCACCCCTCTTTATAGACAAGAAAATCGATGCTCGGATGATGTCAGCAACTTGACCAAGTCATAGATCTAAAAAGTGATGGAGCAAAATTTAAGTCCTATATCTTTTGTTTCAGAATTGGTGCTTTCTCCATGTCCTACATCTAACAAATATTTTACTAAACAAGGGTTATCTTTATTGTCACATAGGATATAAATATCCTTTATTAGATTTGACTATGTAAATTATCATTATTGTTATAAAAGTTCACCAACAGATGCCAAAACATTAAGCAAAAGCAAATACACAAAATGACCCCATAAGGATATGATGTTTTTATTCTATGTTAATAGAGTTGTTTTAGGAAAATTGTTAGGAGAGTCTAATCAATAGATGATAATAGATGGAAGAATGGATACAATTACTTTTACATTTTGTTGGTTGACATTGAATTTTGAATCTGTAGAGACTGAAACTTTTTCCATAGGAACAATCCATCCTCAAAGGAAAATATAAAGCCTTGTATGCGTATTATGTACCATTATAAATCATAGCAAACTCCATAGGCATTTCTGATGTTATGTTACAACTTTGTTTAAATCCCATGAATAAAAAGTGTGTTATATAATAAATGCAAGTGACATGGTGACCTATAGACAGGGGAATGTCTATTGGCCTTATCGGTATGTTTATTGGCCTTCAGCCCTGTGCAATTATTTTATATATACATATATATAAACATACACACATGTAGACGTATGTATGTGTACGTGTGTGTATATAATATATATTTCCTATTCACAAGTAGAAGTTAAAACACAAGTGTAGTCAGTGTTTTGCAGCTGACACATTGCCATGTTGGAAGGAGGTCCTCAGGGAAGTTCGGCTGAATGAATGCCTGCTCCATTTCTGAAGATAAGCATCTCTTAATTTGAATAGAAAATTGCAACTCATGATACAGTGGATTTTGCTTCTTTCTACATTTAACAAAAATTGCTTTGAAAGGAAACAAAATAAAATTGTATATGTACAGACTGAAAGACTTTTATGATTTTATGTAGTATTACTTATTTTTGTCAAAATGTGTTAATATATCACAGAAATTACAGAATGTGTTCTACTTTATTAGGTTTCTTTAACATTTTCAAGATGCTTAAAGTATTTAAAATACATTAAATATATGACTTAGGAAAATAAATTATATACATGTGTGTAGATACATAATAGATACAGGGTACATAGAAATGTAGTTTGTACAGAAGAATGTCAACTAATAAATATAAAGGATATGACAAAACTAGACATATTAACACTTTGCAATCCATAATAACTGATTTTGTCAAGGACCAGCCTTAGATGATATAACCTCTGGATGAAAGCATTTAAGAAAAAGAATGGGGGCCGTGCCTGTGGCTCAGTAGGTAGGGTGCCAGCCCCATATAACAAGGGTAGCAGGTTCAAACCTGGCCCCGGCCAAACTGCAACAAAAAATAGCCGGGCATTGTGGTGGGTGCCTGTAGTTCCAGCTACTCAGGAGGCTGAGGTAAGAGAATCACCTGGCCCAGGAGTTGTAAGTTACTATGAGTGTGACGCCACAGCACTCTACCAAGGGTGGTAACCCTTTGTTACCAAGGGTGACAAAGTAAAACTGTCTCAAAACAAAACAAAACAAAAACCCCTACATTGTCAATATGAAGTGAAGATAGCAATTCTTCACTTCCTATTTAAAAATATGCACACATCCGCCTTTATAATAGAGACACCTATCAGTTATGACCATAATCAAGTTATCAAAACTAGCAGCACCTATAATCCTAGCACTCTGGAAGGCCTAAGCGGGTAGATTGTCTAAGCTCAGAAGTCTGAGACCAGCCTGAAAAAAAAGCAAGACCCCATCTCTACAAACAAACAAACAAAAAGTAGCTGAGTGTTGTGGTGGGCACCTGTAATCCCAGCTACTTGGGAGGCTGAGGCAAGAGAATTGCTTAAGCCCAAGAGTTTGAGGTTGCTTTGAGCTATAATGCCAGGGCACTCTACCAGGGTGACAAAGTGGACTCTGTATCAAAATAATAATAATAAGAATAATAAGAATAACATAAAATAAATAAATAAATACAGAAAACTAGCATCATCAATAATGGAACAACATAAAATTATGTGACTCCTGTTATGATGCTCTGAGTATGCTACATCTTGCCAAAGATGTACTATTCTTACCAAAAATGCTCTACGTGCCTTTAACATAAGGATGCAATGTGACAACTCCAGAGTGTGGGACTCTCCAATAACAACCACTGTGGACGCTTCAAAACTTTAGTGTTATGGAAATTCAGGTAAACCAAGCCACCCCCCAAATAAGAAGCCATTCTCCATGGCTAAGAGAATGGGAAGAGACTAAATTTGAAACAGAAGAAAAAAGAAATAAGCAAATATAATGTGTAAGCCTTGATTTCACCGCAGATCAAAAAAATATATATAAGAAAATAGCAGCATAAATAAATCTGTACGCCAGGTATTATTCAATTATAACTGATTTTCTTATGTGTGATAAAAAGTGTCATGATTTCTACAATAAACATTTAAAGGGTAGAAAAGTAACACAACCCTCCATGTGTATGTGTGTGCATGTGTGTGTGTGTGCACAATACAAGTACAGAGATGCACAGCTGCAGAGGGACAGGGAGGCAGAAGGATGGATTCAGAGTTAATGACAGACAAAATGCAGAAGAGGAAAAATTCACAGCTGGCAAATCTGAGTGAAAGCTATTCTTTAGTATTCCTAGTAGTTCATTTCAATTTTTTTTTATAGGTTTGAAATTTTTTCAAAATGAAAATCTTGGGCCTGATATGTAGCTATCTCTCTTCCATTCTACAGATGAAGAGCCTGGAAGCAACAGAAACAAAGAGGCCGTTCATCAAAACCAAAAGATGGAAGCCAGCGACGGTGGCTCACACCTGTAATCCTAGCACTCTCGGAGACCTAGGCAGGCGTATTGCTTGCACTCAAGAGTTTGAGACCAACCTGAGCAAGAGTGAGACCCTGCCTCAAGGGTACATGTTAAATTTACTAAGGTTGACTATAAATATCTTAACATAATAACTAAGAAAATGCAGTGAAGGCTATGTTAACCAGTTTGATGAAAGTATTTCAAATTGTATATAAAACAAGCACATTGTACCCATAATTGCATTAATGTACACAGCTAAGATTTAATAAAAAATAGAAAACCATGAAGGCCAGACCGTCAATAACCACAACTATATCTGGAAAAAGATAACACCCGGGTGTTGCACATCTGCTCAGAAAATTTATCATTTTAGATGAGAGAAATAAATAAATACTAAATAGAGAAAGCATTGTGCCAGCCCAGCAACAAGCAGCAAAGAATTCCTTAGATTTCATTCCCTCCAGTTCAGCACCATCTGCAAACTAGTCCCTCAAAATGAAGGGTATACTCAGGCTTATAAAAAACATATCAAAGTATTAGAGCACTTGGAAGGGATGTTACTGCTCAGAATTACGTTGGCATTTCCATGGGTCTAGAGAGCTGCTTACATTGTTATCAATTCAATGGGCAAATTTACAACTTTAATAGTCGTTTGGGGTCAGATCCAAACACAGGCCTCATTTTAGTTTCATTTTTTGTTGTTTTGTTTTGTTTTACTATTAGTGTTGTGCTTTATACAAGTTGATTTAGGAGGTTTAATTCAGTATAAGTTGTCTACTATTGCTGACAAAAATATGTAGAAAATTAAAAAAAAAATCTTAAGTGTCTCAAAAAAAGCTACATTCTCTGAGATGAACCTTTTCCTATTTTCCTTACAGTCTTATATCAGAATGCCACAGATAAATGGGGATAAAGAACACCGGAGGACTCAAACCCTCTAGAGCACTTTTACCCTGCCCCTCAAACACGAAGCCCAGAGACAATTTCTTGATTTAATGTAATTCACCGAGTAAGCATTTAAAATACCATATATTTTGAAATTACAGAACTGAAAGAGATATTGATTGGCCATCTGGTAACTGGTCCTATTTCTTCCATGACCTCAGACACCTACCTAAATTTTCCAGAAGCACCAATTAAGTATGGTCATTTCTCACTCTCATTTAGTAGTTTCATAACACTGGGTGTCACTGGTAACAGCCAATACTAACAATTTTTCTGCGTCGTATCTTAGATCTATTGTCCGACTCTGGGATGAAGGTTCTTGAAGGTGCTTCCACAGAATTCACTTTGAAAAGGTGACAAGCAATACAATCATGACCTTTATTTTTTTTCTCAGATACTATAATCAGGTAACAAAGTTGACAATATTCATCTTTAGAAAATAAAGGGTAGATTTACCTAGCAAATCTTTTAATGTCATTCTAAATATGTGAAAATAAACAGATAAGCATAAAATAAGATTACGAGTAGATGCATTTAATTAACAAACAAATCTGATCTATAAAAGCCTAAGAAGCTCTAAAAACTCACATAAAAGAATAAAACAAATAAATGAGAGAACTGGACACAAATTAATCAGCATAGCACCCTTCGTGGTCACTCTTATTATATTGCATTCAAAAATTAATCCACTTATTTTCCCTACTTGTTATGATTACTGTTTTCCCTCAATCCCCTCAATTAACTAATCAGAAAAATAGGCATATGTAAATGAATTATCTACTAACCCAGAATCCTGAGGAAAAACACAAAAGATCCAGTAACATATAAGGGGATTGGTCAGGTTTTTCTTTTTTTACTGCATTAATAATAACTTTTCCAGAGTGAATTTCTCTGTATAAACCTTTTAAGAAGCCGATATATTTTGTAAAAAATTTTGTTTCTACAATCCAATTGAGGAAAAGTAGAAAAATAACCAATCAATGGTAAGGATAACACCTCAAGTTATTACCAAGTGATTTTATACATTTGCTATAGGTTGGCTGGATTAAAGATTTGAACTTAAGATATGAAACTATAAAAATAATAGAAGAAAGGCAGGGAAACTCTTGAAGAAATCGGTCTGGGCAAATATTTTATGAGGAGGACCCCCTGGGCAATTGAAGCAGCATCAAAAATATACTACTTGGACCTGATCAAACTAAAAAGCTGCTGCACAGCCAAGAATACAGTAAGTAAAGCAAGCAGACAGCCCTCAGAATGGGAGAAGATATTTGCAGGTTAAGACAAAGGTTTAATAACCAGAATCCACAGAGAACTCAAACGTATTAGCAAGAAAAGAACAAGTGATCCCATCTCAGGCTGGGCAAGGGACTTGAAGAGAAACTTCTCTGAAGAAGACAGGCGCATGGCCTACAGACATATGAAAAAATGCTCATCATCCTTAATCATCAGAGAAATGCAAATCAAAACTACTTTGAGATATCATCTAACTCCAGTAAGAGTAGCCCATATCACAAAATCCCAAGACCAGAGATGTTGGCGTGGATGTGGAGAAAAGGGAACACTTCTACACTGCTGGTGGGAATGCAAACTAATACGTTCCTTTTGGAAAGATGTTCGGAGAACACTTAGAGATCTAAAAATAGACCTGCCGTTTGATCCTACAATTCCTCTACTAGGTATATACCCAGAATACCAAAAATCACATTATAACAAAAAAAAAAAAAAAAAAGGATTTCATTTCCTAAAACACACAGCAAGGATGCAAATCATAACTTTTGTGATATCTATAAAATGAAAGGAAACTACTGTTTAAGTAAAGAAAAGCTTTGTCTTTATGGTGACAATATCTTATATAAGCAGGATAAGGCCTGTATTGTCGTGATGACATCCTTAGCAATACTCTTCCCAAAGCTCCAAAAAGAAATTTCATTTGATATAATTTATAAGGATATACTGAAGTCATGTTTATAGTAGTTGGAGTTTGGAGACATAAATAACATCTCATTTTAAATCCATGTCAAAGAAATGGATTCTTTTTTAAGAAATGACAAGGATTGGAGATTTTACCTTACTTGCAAAATAAAAATTAGGGTAATACAGCTAAATAGATGCTAATAGGTGGCAATGAGACTCCTGGGTCAGAGCTCAAAGACAATGCATCTCTCCGAGTAATAGCTATAGCCAGAGTGTATCATTTTTGTGGGCTTGATATTTTCTAATTACCACAGGGCAACAGATGATCAGATTAAACCAGCATACAAGGAATTGTATTACAGAAGAAGAAGCTGAGCTTTAGGAACTTGAATGTTTTATAATGGAGCATAAGCATGTTTGTATTAATACCTTGATCTGTAGGGAGATAAGACTTCTACAACCATTTGCTACATAAACATCCTTGAAAAGATAGTCCAGAACAAAAAGGCAGTCCGTATCTGACCTACAAGTTGTGCAAAGAATGTGAGTAACCCATTTTCTCCCAAAAGGACTATGCTGGGAGGATGGAAAATAATCTAAAAAAAAAAAAAAAAAATTACTCTATAAAAAGAAGAATCAAAGAGGCCAGGTGTGTTAGCTCACGCCTGTAATCCTAGCATTCTGGGAGGTCAAGGCAGGTGAATCGCCTGAGCTCAGGAGTTTGAGATCAGCCTGAGCAAAAGCAAAATTCCAGCTCTACTAAAATTAAAAAAACTAGCCTGGCATTATGGGAGGCTCCTGTAGTCCCAGCTACTTAAGAGTCTGAGGCAAGAGGATAGCTTGAGCCCAAAGTCTGATGTTACTGTGAGCCATGATACCGCAGAACTTTACTCAGGGTAACAAAGTGAGACTCTGTCTCAGAAAAAACAAATTAAAAAAAAAAAAAAAGAGTGAAAGGAAGATTAGGAAGAATGTTTGAAATAATGTCTATTTTGGTCACTGCATGCATAGAATTAATTGGATTAGAAAATGACATAGCATATCAATACATATGCAATGCTATTATTAAAAGGTTAATGACTCTGCTAAATTACAACAAATCCATCCTTGACAGTTCAGTTAAGTTAATTTAATTAAGCACAAATTGACAACTTTTGAAGATATTTGGGGCTGTCAAACCTGTGAGTATACTGGCATCTAGTAAGCAGAGGACAGGATGCCCTAAATCCTACCATGCACATCACAGCTTCCTAAAACAAACACTTGTTCAACCCAAAGCAATGATTCCAAGATTAAGAAACTCTACTGTATATTTACCTAAGTTCAATGAGTTTGCCTAATTTCAAATAATCTCAAGAAATATTGTTTAACCCACATAATCATTGAGGAAGTGTTGACTCAGAGGGTTTCTATTTGTTTCAAGTGCGCAAACAAAAGTATACATTCTACTCGTCATTTTGCTCAAAGAATTTAGGAATCATTTTTAGAAATATTGTGAACATACACTGATTGCACTAACTTAAATAAAGGTTATTTTCTGATTTATAATTGTATATATTATTAGTAAAATACACATCGCAATAGAATGGAAAAAACAGATTTCACACTCAGTCTTTTGAGCTATGTTCATAAAACAATCACTTATCATTTTCATGATCTTGGGAAAGGACCTACGTTCTTTGACCCTCAAGTTCTCTATTTTCAAATGAAATCATTTTAATATGCAATATTAATATCAGCTGCATGAGACATTGTGAACGTTTCTTGAAATAGTGGAAGAGTAAAGCACTTTATAAATTCTAATGCTAGTAATATTGTCTGTAATGCTAAAGCCAACGGTTTTCTGGTTTTCTTTTTTTTCTTGAGATCAAAGTGACAGTAATGATAAACGGCTTCTTCTTCTGTACTATCATTGATTTTTGAAATCCCTAAGAATGGTAATGCTAGCCTTTTTATTCTTCGGTGAGTTTTCCTTTACCCTGCTTTGTAGGCCAGGTATGTGCAATTGTATAGAGTACCCTGTCAAAAATTAGAATAATGTTTGATGTAGCTTTACATGTTTCACGGAACGTCTGAGAACTGACTTGGCAAGCCTTTGAAAATGGAAAAACTCAAGATTCAACATGTCCTGGAGCCTGCCCAGAGAAGTAGGGTTACATATGTAATTTTCATCTGCTTGTGAAATCATTCTTTTCCTTTCATTCCAAAAGAAGCAATGTCTTGACTGCCTCATGGATTTGATTAATAAAATGCATCTTGCTTAAATCCAGCTTTTACAACAGGTGATGGTAAATGCTTTTAAAGGAGGTTTTTAAGGCCCCGGCTGAAACCATTTAAGTGGACGAAGGCACTAAAATGTTGTAAAAGCTAACTGGGATTCTCCTAGATTAGAAACCAGTTGCTTAGATATAATTTTATTGGTGTACATACAAGAATAGTATACACTGCTTGGAAAAGAAGATTGTACTGGCTGACCAAAAATGTTCGGTTATTTAGACTGGATAACCACAAATATGTAAGTTCTATCTAAGAAAAACATAGGGTTTAATTTTTAGAATTACATTACAAAAAACAAGTCATCTATCTGTTTCAGGAATGGTTCCAGCCCAAGTTGTTGATTAACTTGAGAACCAGCACAAATTTACATAACAGTGAAGAAAGAGAGACTTCCTTCCAGTTGGGCAGACCTATAGAAGCTTCATGCTGGTGAACCTGACATTTACTGAGGGAAATTCTAACCATCAACCTACCATCAACTACAGATGCCACCCAGATTTACAATGGTCTAACATTTCCCTTTGAATATTTACACTTTGGAAACCATTTATGCTCATTAACAGAATGGGAAGAGATAATAATAAGAAAGATATGTAATAAAATCACCTCACATACTTAAACAAATTTATTTAAAAAGTTTGTTTACAGTTACTAATTTCTGGAAGTGTTTTAAAGAGTATATCCACTACTGTACACACATAACAACATTGAAATACAAAATGATAATATAAATAATAAAATTCACTTGAATCACTTATTCTCAAAGATAAGAGTTTCCCATATTTTTATTGATTTCCAAATTTACTCAATTACACCCTTGAACTTAGCAGTTCTTTTAGAATGCTTCCAGAAATACAGAAGGAAATAGTTCTGGAAGGAAACAGATCATTTATAGTCTTTTCCAAATTACCTAATCATGAACTTCAAGGAATTGAACTAAACTGAATTGAAACCAATGAACTCTGTTATTACATAACCAAATTCTAACTTAAATTTTGATTCATAACAATTGAAAATGCCCATTAATAAAAATATCTAGGACAAAATTCTGTATTGTTCTTGTGGAAGTTTATTATATTAAGGGCTATTCTTTTGAAAATTTAAAATAAATCTTAAGTTCCATATCTCAGCAATGTAATAATTTTCTTTCTTACAGACATTGATGCTAACAGTTGAAGACAATGATTATGGTATATTAAGGTCTGAAATTTTCCAGTACATCTCTGTACAAAGAAGAATGAATTTGTTTCCAAATGCCCTGTTCTAGATCACTTTTTTTTTATTGTTGGGAATTCATTGAGGGTACAATAAGCCAGGTTACACTGATTGCAATTGTTAGGTAAAGTCCCTCTTGCAATCATGTCTTGCCCCCATAAAGTGTGACACACACCAAGGCCCCACCCCACTCCCTCTGTCCCTCTTTCTGCTTTCTCCCTCATAACCTTAATTGTCATTAATTGTCCTCATATCAAAATTGAGTACATAGGATTCATGCTTCTCCATTCTTGTGATGCTTTACTAAGAATAATGTCTTCCACTTCCATCCAGGTTAATACGAAGGATGTAAAGTCTCCATTTTTTTTAATGGCTGAATAGTATTCCGTGATATATGTTTCTCCAGAGATATGTGTTTAAAATTTTGTGTCCTGATTGAGTAAAACACAATTTGTAATATTTTATTTTATTTTGCTGCATTTTATTTTTGTCTTTGTAGGCTTACAGTTTATAGCACAAAAGAAGACAAACTCGGAGCACTACTCAGTTGTCCAAAACAGATATGGGGAGAGCTCTGAGGAATTAGTCGTGGAAAGCTGGGCCAGCAGACTCTTTCCTGATAGTGAAATATCAGCGAGGGCACCCCCAGGTTCGGGCCTGGGTGGACAAGTGAACATTCCCAACTTTTTGCAAAGTACTAGAAGCGGTATTCAGAACATCTGGATGCTCTAGGAAATTGAAATCAAAGGAATCAAATTCCAGTCCATGGCTTAGAGGGAAGTAACCTTACAAACATTGAGATTAATGACACACATTGACTGCTTCTCAAATTACTAACACAGTTAAGTACAGTAGTGACGGTAACTACTGAACAGTAAGCTGAGTGATCAAGGCTGACACCCAGGACAGATAATCAGTGGAAATTCATTTAAAGGCTGTGGTGAAGCATTTAGGTGCATTTAATGATAGATTGACCTTGGTGGAAATAGAAGATAAATAAAGACTACATATTGTCCTTTTCTTAAGATAAATTCCATTCTGCATATTACAATGAGGAAATCAGCAATAAATATTCAGCTATCAGGACATTTTTGATGAATTCTAAAAGTCTAACATGTGTTTAGCTTTGCCATTTCTTGAACAAAATTAATTATGTCAATGTACATTTGAATTCAGCCTGTTAAAGAAGGCTCAATTTCTCAGGAAAGAGAGACAATAAATATTTTTGCCTTACAATGTAATTAGGAAGGCTTATTTTTATTTTAATTTTTTTTTAGAGTTGGGATTCTTGCTAGCCTGCTAAGCTGCTGAGCTGGTCTCAAAACCCTGACCTCAACTCATCCTCATAGTTAAGCCTCTCGAATAAGTGGGGTTAGAGGTACAAGCCACAGTGCCTGGCTAACATGTAATTCACAGGGCTAAATGCGATAACAAAAGAAAGTGCCAAGGGATGCATTCTTTCCATTCGAATATAGGAGATATCCAATATTAATAGAGCAGTTTACTATTGTTTCCCTAAAAAAATTTAACCATGTTAATTATTGGTAGAAGAAAATGTAAGCCTTGAGTAAGCTTAGGGAATAGAATATAAATATGTTTTAGAAATAAAATAAGATCTACGTGCCAATACTGTTTGATATTCTATTAACATAGTTTATGTTTATGGTAAGAGCTTGCTAGATAGTGCCTACTACCCGCAGCGTAGGGATTATGCAGTGATATGTGCAATGGGCTGCCTGCCACACTTTGGGAGCCCAAGTCAAAACTGAACAGCAACTGTAATCATAATAAATTCTTGAGCTTATACAGCAAAATATTTGAAAGCTGTTGGGGTACAACACAGGTTTTGCCTAGAGCTAGGCCAGCTCCTGCACTTTCAATGTAGTGATAATGTTCACAGCTACAAGAAGCTTTTCGAAAAGGTGAGCAATGGGGTGCAGCTGAGAAACCCACCCAGTGAGAAGAGACCATGGATGACGAGGGACCTGAGTCAGTGGGCTTCGACCCCTGGCGGAGTGGAAAAAGGTGAGTGAAGGCAGGGCCCGGAGGGCTGCCCTCATCAAAATCATCCCTCCCCGCATATTTGAGTTAACCGTTTCCCCTTTAATTTTATTTTTAAATCAAGAGACAGCTTACCTCCAAGTTAGTTGTTTAAATAAAATGTAGCAGAAATCAGTGACCCTCCCAGACTTGGAATTGGGGGAAAGGAAGGTAAAGATACAGAAAGATATCCCAGCCATGAAGGGGGAGTTTGAACTTCTTGGGGCAGCCTTTGGGCTCTGGCTCTCCATCTGGGAAGATGAAGGAGAAGCCAGAAACCAGAAACCGGGCAGAAGAGAAGATGGACAGTTTTCAGAGACAACCTCCCCCTCCCCCAATTTGTGATAGAGGCAATTGATTGTTATCCGTATTGCAAAGGCTGCAGTTTTAATGTAGATTTGTTTTAGATTTAATACATTGCATCTTTACCTTCTTCCTGCTTTGGTTAATTATTAGACTGGAGTTTGACAGTCCTTACTCAATCCTAATATTTCGACAGGCTAAAATGAAATGGATTTATTCTTTAACTATAAGGTCATTTTCCTAAGTAAAAAAAAAAAGAAAAGAAAACAAAGAAAATCCCCCGGAGTTTCTGGTATGCCTTTAAAAAATAATTTGTCTTTGATGGGCTCTCTGCAAGTCTGGTGATAGCCATGAGCTGGACTCTAGCAGGGCCTTGCACGGAGTCCAGAGCTGTGGTGAACCTTTGCAGCTCTCTGCAACCTTTTCTTCCAGGCCTCTGGGGCCCTATTTAAGGTCTGAATGCACAAACATATTTTGCACATGTGGGTGTTTAGAAAATGCTATTTGATGATAATGATGATGATTTCCTGAAAGTGAGGATTTCTCATCAGAGGAATGTGTGACTGTTGGAAGCTTTTGATTAGTTTTCTCTTGATCTCTTTTAAAATTAGGTTGAATTTGCTCATTCATTTAGGATAGTAAGGGAAGAAGGATAGTCTTATTTAAAGGCAGAAAAAGGACAGGATGACTTCAATGCCCCATCTAATTTTATGATTCTGTGAAGTAGTATCATTTATTCAGAGGAAAAGGCTCCAAGGTTTAGTGTATAGAAGATGGTGATCAGCTGCTCTTTTCTCACTGATTACAGAGAAGGGAATGTGTTTAAATTCAAGCACAAGTGATAGAGGCTTCAAGGGAAGAATTTCCTGACACCAGGCTATGTCAAAACCAAGGACAAAAAGAAACCAGAAAATTAAGTCAGGACATTTTCTCAAGCAGCAATCCACCCAAAGTGGGGGAGAGTCTCTTCAGAAGGCTAGTGGAGGGCACCCATGTTGTCTCTCTCTTTTTCTTAGCACTGGTGTAGTCTTTTCCTGAGACAAGTCACAGTTCTGAGTTCTTCACAAGATCCCATCAACATGATTGTTTGTCCGGGCCCTCAAATGCCTGGGTTAATGCTCACTATTTTGTGTTATGAACAACTAGTCAAGATTTGTGAGCTAGGATCCACTAGGTGATTTTAATGTGTTTATATTTCTGTGACTCTATAGCTTAAGAATAACCATGTGTTATTAATTGTACTAAATTTATTAATTTCAGATGTATAAACTTAGACATTAAAATATTATATTAAAATTATTACTTTTCCAATCTTCCACATATTAGGTAAAAATTTATCAATTAGTATTTTTTAAAGTTCTTTTGCTTGAGGTTTTTTTGGTAATTTTATTTTAGAAATACTTAAAACAAGTCAATTATCCAAAAAATACTAATGTATTGGTAGAGAATGTTTTACCCACATTCTCTGGATTCTTTATCAATTCTGGAATAAAGAGAGTCGTGATTGGTTTAAAATTATCAATAATTGGCTTTATATTAACGTAAGAAACAAGGTGATACTATTTAATAATCAAGAAAACCTGTAAACCTTATAGGAAGTTGATTAAAGATAACATTATTTCCTTCATGTGTAATAACTTAAAATTACCTATTATAAAATATCAGGATCAAAAGAGCTATGTACTTTAACATTGAAGCATGATAGACAAAGTTTCTAAAATAAAACCTATATATATTTATTATGATATTATTGAAGCTTAAAAGGTCAAATAGTCAGGATGTAAGGTTACCACGAGAATCTAGATCAAAATTCTTCCAGGTATTATGTAATGATTTAATGAACACACAAACACACATATGCTATTGCCTAAAATTCTGTCATTTTAATTAGTGTAAAGAAAACAAAATCTAAATTTAGGGTGGCGCCTGTGACTCAAAGGAGTAGGGTGCCGGCCCCATATGCCTGAGGTGGAGGGTTCAAACACAGCCCCAGCCAAAAAAAAAGCAAAAAAAATTCTAAATTTAATTTGAATTGACACAGATTTTAGAATATTTTAGTATGGCTAATTGTATTGGTTAGGATACATTCAGCTGAAAATAATAGAAAATCTTTTCACTATGAGAAAGAAAGCTCGTATTGCTGGGGTCCTCGGGAAAGTGGGTTGGTTGTCTGTTCCTAGCCGGCACCCACACACCTCTCTTCTGCCTTCAGGGCCGCTCGTTCTTCCAGGGAGTACACGCACCCTTGGGCCTGTCCGGGAGAAAAGCTGTGCTTCTCACTCAATCCTATAATTCCTCTACTAGGCATATACCCAGAAGACCAAAAATCACATTATAACAAAGATACTTGTACCAGAATGTTTATTGCAGCCCAATTCACAATTGCTAAGTCATGGAAAAAGCCCAAATGCCCATAGATCCATGAATGGATTAATAAATTGTAGTGTATGTAGACCATGGAATATTATGCAGCCTTAAAGAAAGATGGAGACTTTACCTCTTTCATGTTTACATGGATGGAGCTGGAACATATTCTTCTTAGCAAAGTATCTCAAGAATGGAAGAAAAAGTACCCAATGTACTCAGCCCTACTATGAAACTAATTTATGGCTTTCATATGAAAGCTATAACCCAGCTATAACCTAAGAATATGGGGAAGGGGGAGAAGGAGGGGAAGGAGGGGGAGAATGAGGGAGGGAGGGTGATTGGTGGGATTACACCTGCGGTGCATCTTACAAGGGTACATGTGAAACTTAGTAAATGTAGAATATAAATGTCTTACCACAATAACTAAGAAAATGCCAGGAAGGCTATGTTAACCAGTGTGATGAAAATATGTCAAATGGTCTATAAAACCAGTGTATGGTGTGCCATGATCGCATTAATGTACACAGCTATGAGGTAATTTAAAAAAAGAAAAAGAAAAGAAAGAAAAGCTGTGCTTTTCTGTCTTCCTACTTGCCAAAAGAACACTTTTCTGAAAAGCCTTCCCACAAAGCTTTTTTCACCTCCATCTGACAGAACTGGGTTTTGCTCCCTCTCTCCACTAGGATTATCATGACTGGCTTTGGATAACTGAGCCTCTCCCTGGGCTGGCGGTAAGGTCATCTTCTATGAATACATGGTTACCCTGTGGAGGGTGCCAAGAAGTGAAAAGGGCACTGCTGAACAGGCACCAATAGTGTGTCCAAAATACACATACTTTTCTGTTTTATGTAAGCCATAATACGATAGAAATGTTTTCCTGTGTGCATATCCACACGGATATAACAAGAAAAGAAGCATGAACAGTAATATGTGCAAACCAAAATAGTTGTACAAATCACCACCATTCACATCAAGAAACAGGGACCTACGCTTCTAATTCCATTAGCTTACTGTACCAGCCAGATGGAAATCTGCTTTTATATCACGCCATATTTTTCAAACCAAAATACCAAGATGTAGTTACCATTTTGTGTGTGTCACATACAGAAGGTAAAAAAAAAAAAAAAAAAAAACCCTCAGGATTTAATCATAATGAAACCACTGGTATCTTTGGATGTTTTCTTTAAAGAATATGCTCATAAACTTTAATATTCCATGTATATAATTGTGCTATTACTATAACACTGTCATTTGATCCTGATTAAAGAACATTTTGTTCTTAATGCAGTATGCTATTTGGTAATTTTTCTACAAGCCAAAGAAAACAGATTGTTTAAAATCCACATAAGTTTGAAATGCACTTGCATTTTAGATGTGATGTGATTGGCATTGGTATTTGTTTTAAGTTCCATGGATGTCAACACCCCTCCCATTCTTGGTATGCAGGGTGGGGTGGTTCCAGAAAGAAGCATTGATGATTTTACTATAACCTGATGCTTCTATCTATTTGGGATTAAGGAATCAATAAAAAGAAAAACTATTCTTTTTCCTCCCTAAACTGATTAAAATACAACAACAAAAATAATAGCAGACTCGATAAACCAGTCAGTATTGTCATCACATATAAAGAATCACTGTAGATATTAAATTCATATTTATCCATTTAATAAGCAACATATATATTTTGTATTGAATTACCAATAAAGCTATATCAAGTAACTTTTCATAATATATTTCCAGAATTAGGTAATACATGTCAGAGGAACACTCACAGTGATAATAAGTGCTTATTATGGATCCAATATCAGCTCCTGCCACACCCAGGAGGTAAAGTACCATTGGCCCAGCCAAACAGGATTCTCACATTCCCACCTTCCGAGCCTCTCTTCCACCTTCACATGACCCAATTTCTGCCAAACAGGTATAAATATATGACTGCAGAGAGATTTCTAGGAAAGCTTTTTCTTTCCCAATGAAGCAAAATAAAAGATCTTTTCTTCTTTTCTCTTCTTCTTGTTTTGAACATGACCATGATGTCTGAAGCAACAGCAATCAGTGGGTTTTCAGACCTGGCATCGTTGCCACTTATCCAGTGCCAGCAGCTGCCTACATCCAGGAAAGGAAAAACAAATAAACAACAATGACAAAAACCCTTAATTATTTAAAAAAAAAAAAGTGAGTCAGGTTTACTGTTCTTTGTGTTGAAAACTTTCCTAACTAATGTTGATAATTTTAACTACATAGTTATACAAATATAAAAAAGTATTATGCATTCACCTAGTTATTTTAAAAGTAGATAATTATATTTTTTAGTCATCATAGATCAATTGATACTGGTTTTCATATATGCATAAGAAAATTGACCCATAATATGGCCCCATGAAACATAGAAAAAATGTTATCACTTAGAGACTATGGGATTTAATCTCATCACTAAATGTTTTGGTGGAATGATAATTTCACATCAGGTCAATGAGCTGTTACTGTGCTATTTCATTGCTTTACAATACACAGAACCACATGTTTTATTACTTGGGGTTTTTTGGCCAGGGCATTTTCATCTTTGGTCAAACCTTTAAAATGCAACACTGTATGAAATACAAATTTCTTTTAGTTGAGAATACTGTCTTGGCATAGCCAATGTTTGGAGAAAAGCATAAAATAGAGTTAGGTATCGAATGAAATACATATTCTCTTATTTCTAAAGGAGGACTGTAATCCCTCACCTACTTTAATGCTTCATTAATGATTAGGAGGTGAAGTAGCAAAGAGGTTAAGAGTGTAAGCTCAGAGTTCAGACTCTTTAGCTTTGATTCCTAACTCTTATTAGGCACATGACCTTTTGAAACCTCTTTCCTTATCTCTAAGCACTGGATACAAGTAGGGGAACCTACTGTCAGTGGCATTTGAGGGCAAAGAATGTCTTAGTAAATATAAAGATAAAATTTAGAACAGGGACAATTTAATTGTATTAATAATTGATACAAGTGAAAAGCAATTATTTTAAAGAGCTGGCAAGAGCACAGAATGATCAACTTAAAAGGAAGTCTGGGTTCCTTTCAGTAAGAGCTTCTAGACAAAACAGACTCATGGTGATAGTCTTTTAGGACAGACATGCAGTCAGTCTGAAACCTGAATTGAGTTAATGTATGCTGGAAGAATGGTGCTGGTTAGTGGGGAAAAAAGAAAGAAAAAGGGAGGATGGCTCAGAAGTGGACAGGGAGCTATTTCCCGAGCAGCAGGTGAGCGGCAGGTGGCTGAGTAGAACACCGACAATATAAAGGAGATAATAATTGAAAGAAGTGAAGCATACATCTAAAGTTTGAGCAGGAGTCGCCCCCTGTGAGAATGTGAGCCACAGTAGGGGCCCTGGCGGGATATGCAGCATGTGGGTTTGTGAAGAAACGCTGGCCTTTCTTATTGCATGACATTAGAATCTAGGCAACTGCTTTTAACTTCTATTATGATAAAAAAAAAAGGAAGGCTATTTGGCTGCACACCCATAGCACAGTGGTTACAGTGCCAGCCACAAACACCAAGGTGGTCCGTTTGAACCTGGCCCAGGCCAGCTAAACAACTGCAACAACAAAAAAGCCAGGCATTGTGGCTGGCACCTATAGTCCCAGCTACTTGGGAGGCTGAGGCAAGAGAATTGCCTAAGCCCAAGAGTTTGAGGTTGCTGTGAGCTATGATGCCATGGCACTCTACCCAGGGTGACAGAGTGAGACTCTGTCTCAGAAAAAAAAAAAAAAAAGGATATTGTAGCTGATTAGATGTACAGGGTAGAGATATACCTGTCTGTTTACATTTTTTCTGTATTTCTCTATTCCCACGGCTAATTTAGCCCAGTGGTTTCTAGTTTCAGTTTCATTATTATTCCACGGATATTGTCCAACAAATTACTTTTAGCATCCCCATCCTATAGATATGTATTCTAGTAATTTTTTGACATCTGCTCATTTTGGATGTCTACACACATTATTCTTTTCTTAGTGGCTCTCCCTGTTTCAGCATCCATACGTGTGCCTGAACGCTCTATGAAACATCTACATCAGCAACAGTCATCTTCCTGGACCAGCCCACATAAGATTTGAAAATCCATCTCAATATAAATTATTTCATAAACAGATAGCTTCATCTACAGTGTTTTAAAATACATTCTTAAATGCATAGGGGGTTAGAGGAGACATAGCTAGAGTACGGCCTGGAAATTCTCGGGGATTTTAATCAGGATTCAGACATGGTTTGGGACACCTGATTAACTTCTTCCCACAGTTTATTTATATAGATGGTCCTCTGAGAAGGCAAAGCACTCACGTAACAAGAATGCACCACAAGTGGTTAAGATTGAATAACCAACACAGTCTCAGTCGCAAACACAGGGCAATTCTTAAGGCAACAGTATGTCAGTAACTTTTTTCATCGTCCTTTCCACAGGGGACTTGTATACCTCCCTTACAAATAGCAAGTGAACCACATTATAAACAATAACTAGGACATCTCACTTCTGGTTACGAATTACAATAGAGGGAGAATTAAAAATGAAAATAAGAGATAATTTAAAAACCACAAAAACAGGCAAGGCACAGTGGCACACACCTGTAAGCCTACCACTCTGTGAGGCTGAGGCTGGCGGATTGCATGAGCTCAAGTTTGAGACCAGTCTGGGTGAGAAGAGACCCTGTCTTTAATAAAAATAGAAAAACTAGCTAGGTATTATGGTGGGCGTCTGTAGTCCTGGCTGTATGGGGGCTGAGGTAAAAGGATTGCTTGAGCACGAGATTTTGAGGTTGCTGTGAGCTATGGTGCCAAGGCACTCTACTCAGGTTAATAGAGCACAACTTGTCTCAAAGAAAAAATAAATAAATAAAACAGAAATATGCCTTATAAAAACCTAATGAAGAGCTAAGGATGTAAATAAATAAATAACTAGAGGTTATTCTTGTAAGAGTCCTTCTCCTAGGAGAAGGTTAGGTTTTTATAAGGCATATTTCTGTTTTATTTATTTATTTTGTTAAGTTTTGACCTCTTTCCTCATACCCCTTCCCTGGAAAATTTCTCCCCCTCCTATCATTTCACACAGGATGAAGGTAGCAGTGAGTCCAAGGAAATTTTCCAGGGAAGGGGTATGAGGAAAGAGGTCAAAACTTCAACACCTTTTTAAAAGGCTGTAAGGTTTGATGTGATGATTTAGATCCCTATAGAAGCTCAGTCAAAGAGAGATCTGCACCCACCCACCACTCTGTCCCAGTGGGTCATTTGCTGAGTACAGGCATGTAATATGCCAAGTTTGGGGGCATAGTAGGAAATCTAAAAACAGTCCCCACTGAGGATTGCGCAGCTGATTTCATGCTGGAAGTGGGTGAAGAGGACCATGAGAAAATGCTTCAAGCAGCAACGTTGCTGCCAAAAACTGGGAGTAGAGCAGGAGCCCAAGGAGAAATCATCTCCAGGACTCCCCAGAGATGCAGAGAGTGCACTTAAGCCCCAAACAAAGCAGCAAGGCAGGAGATATGCTGAGTTGTAAGATGTGAGTGTGGACCAGAGAGAAGAGAGAACTCACCAGCAGTCCCCAGATCAGGAAACAAGAAAATTAAGTAGAGATTCAGCTTCCAACTCCAAAGGCCAGCATCCAGGTTATAAAACACAGAGAGAAATCTGTATTCTCACTGGTACCTATACCTCAAATCCTGCTAAATGGAAGATCATGATCCCATTCTCAGGTAATCTGAAGTCAGTACTGAACCAAATATCATGGAAGCTAAAATAAAGCCCTCATAAAAATTAAAGGTGGGTTGAACTGATAAACCTCCTCCCCTCTCACATTAGTAGCTGAAGGAAAGGGCATGTATTTCGTGGAGCAAAATAATACTCCTTTCTATTCATCTTGTTCATTTGTTCACGATATTCAGACTAAAATTAAAAATAAAAAAACTTACAAGATGTGAAAAAACTATATATAAAAGTTTTAAGATGTTGAAAGACAAGTGCAATGCATAATCAAGAGAAGAAAGGGAAACAGAAGCAGATCCAAATATAGTTTATTAGATAGGATATTTATAATAAACATGGTAGATAGGTTTATATGCCTACAACAATTGGTTGTTAGACAATTTTTGTGGAAAAATGAATAATTTCAGCAGAATGATAAACACAACTAAAAATCAAAGTGTAAATAATAGAAATAAAAATACAATATTGTGTTGGGGAATTAATCTGATGGGTCTACTGGCAAATTAAAAACATAAAAGGAAAGAATTGGTGAACTTGAAGAGAAATCATTAAAAGTGATTCAAATTAAAATCCAAGCAAAAACAAAAGAAGAAAAAGGGGATGTGGAGAAAGAGGAAGAGCAAGAAGAGAAGAAATTAAAGACAGCATCTGAGTTCTGTGGGAGATACTACGGCCTCAATGTGTTTATGTTCAGGGTCCTGGGACAAAAAGACAGAAAGTGGGGTCGAAGAAATGTTTCAAGGGAAAATAGGTGACAATTTCTATGACAGATGAAGCCTATCAACCTACATGTGTAAAAGACTCAGTAAATAAATTTGAATACAGCAACAACTTAGAGAATATAACCAAATTGATGATGAAAACCAAATGTGAATTAAAAATCTTGAAAAAGGCTAGAAAAACAAAACATGCATAACACATCTTGGAGGCCAGAATACTATGAGACTTTCTTTTTTCCTTTTATCTTCTATGAAATGCCTTAGCTACTTTTTTTTATTTTTTTAATTTTCAACAGATTTAGGGAGTACAAGTGCTTTTTTGTTACATTGATGAATTGCATATTAGTCAAATCTGGGCTTTTAGTGAAGCACTTCTTGAAAAATAGCAAAAGAGAGAAAGTAATAAAATGAAATTATATCTCCTGCGATAACGCCTTAAAAAAACGTGACACTACACACACACGTTTATCTATTTTTTATATATTCATCAGAAAACCTGAGAGGGTCATTGAGAGGAGAGCTGTACTAAAAGAATGTTAAGATGACATCTTCAGACTCAAAAGAAAAATATGTTTGGGAAGGAAGAAGTGGCCCAAAGATTAAATATTGGTGTATTTTAAAAGCAATATCTGAGTATTTTTGTAACAACAAAAAATTAATTTAATATGTAGGTAAATATGATAACAAGGCTTCAAAATACAGAAATGAACATTTTAAAGAACTAAAGGAAGACAGAGAGCAGGTATGATCATGATCACATATTAAACATTCCTCGTTAAGCCACTGATGAAACCACCAAATAAAACAGTTGATAAGGATCAGCACAAAGTTAGTTTAACAGACACATATAGAACATTACATCCAACAATTGCAGGATATAATTTGTTCAAGGCATATATAGAACTTTCATTCACCCAGGTACATCAGATTCTCAACCAGCAACCAAGTTGTGATGATTTTAAACAGATTGACATCAGAGTATTTTTTTCTTACTACAATGAAATTATATTAGAGATTAAAAATAATAATGAGTCTAAAATACTTGCCAAATGTTTAGGAAGTAAACAACATCATCCCAACAGAAATCATAAGGAAATGTAGAAAATATTTCACATGGAATACTAATGAAAAAGAATATATAAGAATTTGAAGGAAAAATTTTAATGAATGAAGCTAAGTCAGCTATAAAAGTTTCATCTTTAAATGCCTCAATTAGAAAATAAAGTCTAAAATCTATCATCTATGCTTTTATAAAAAAGCAAAAATTAAACCCAAAATAAGTAAAAAAAAAAAAAACAGGAAATAATAAAGGAAATAGAAAACACTAGGGGGATATTATGAGCAGACATAAATTAATACATTCAGAAGCAATCCTAGGAGTCTGCTGTGGTGTGTCATTGCTGCTAATCCAGTAAGTGTCGTATTTCCAGGGAGGGGACAGAACTTCCACTTCCGGGCAAGAGCAGCTTCTTGAGGCCTATTGATAACTTCCACAATAAGCATGTTCTTTCTCCAGTAAAAGAAGAAATAGAGATTGACCCAGTTTGAGTTTCACTCTTTTTGGAGCCATCCTCAAAATACATCTTTTGCTACTCAAAGCTGAAAACCTCGAAAGGCCAGTGGCTCACTGTTGTTAGGAGGAAAGCTTGCCAATTTAGTAGTACGTTTAATTCAAAAGAAAAAAATGAGAAAACCCAACGGCATGACCGCAGTCGTGCGCTGGTTTACCCGCGACAGCTCTGCCACGTTGAGCTCCGCGTCTGCCTTCCCCAGCGCCTCCACATCCTGGAGGAGGAACGTCCGGATCAAAGTGACACCAGCCAGTCCACGCGGTGCCCGGACCTTCTTTTCCGGACACCTCTGCTCCTCTTCCGGGCGGCCTCCCTTTGAACTTCCCGGTTGTGTCCTGCGGGCAGCTTCCCACCTCTCGCTCCTGTGTTCTCCATTTTAACCCAGTAGGAAGTGCACGTTACTTGCAGTGCAGTGGAGAAGCCCATAGGCCTGGAAAGAAATAGGAATTTGTGGTCAGGGGATGCGAAGGGCCTTCCTTACTCGTAAACTTTCATCAGCTTCAGGCTGGTGACCAAGGTCGATACTTGATCGGCAGGAAGAGTGAAACCTTAATTACATCATCTTTGAAACAACGCACTGATGGGAGAGCGCAAGTAAGCTGACCCCAACTCCAATTCTGTCTGTACTGTCTCAACTTTCCCTACTGTTTATGAAGTTGACGTCCCTTTTTATTCTTTTTTGCAATTTTTGACCGGGTCTGGGTTTGAACCTGCCACTTCCAGCCTATGGGGCCGGCACCCTACTCCTTTGAGCCACAGGCACTGCCTGAGGTTGACGTCACTTTTAAAACCATCTCCATTGTACATTCAAGTGAGGTGAGGGAGCCCCTGAACTGGGCTTAGGAAACCTATGAGAATTTAAGTGGAGATTCGTGTGCCAGAGGATCTTTGCAAGAAAATTCATCCCCATACCACTGAAGCTCACCCTTTGAAGGCTTCAGAATACTTTTTATGACTTCTGAAGTGTCAGTCAATATTCTGAAGCCCCAAAAAGTTAATGCAGATCAAACAGGGCAGCATTTGAGTCCCATTATTGGAAGAAACTTTCAAGGACCACAATTTCAGATCCGGCTTTAATGATTCCAATACAAATTGAGGTGTGTCAAGGAGCTACGAACCTCAAAGCATGCTGAAAACATCTGTTCTGTGAACCTGGATGTGATTGACATCAAATCAATGACGAAAGTGAAGATGTATTTATTTATTTATTTATTTTAAGAAGATAGGTTAGGAAAGTAAGTGAGGCTTTGTTAACATTCAGTTTTGTTAATTTTCAATTAATGTGTGATTTAATGGAAGTGAAAGAAATGAAAATGAGATGCTTCTGGACAATTACAAACATGTATCTAAGCATTACCAAAATACAACAGGAAAGGCTACGTTCAAGTGGTAGAGTTAGGGGTATGTGTTCAGCCACCTGTTTCTTATTTAAAAGTTGGAAGCGTGGTGTTCAGAGCTGGATAGCTAAAATCTGGGTTATACTGACAAAAACAAGGAAATTCAGAGTTTAGCTTGTCACATCATATTCAGAATTTTTGTGATGTCGAAATGAACTCACTTATATTTGACGTCATATTTGTAAATAATATTGAAATGTGAAATGACTCAGTAATGTGCATACTGCCCTTCTTGTCCCAAATTTATTTTCCACTTCTTACTTACAGTTTAAAATACATTAACAAAAAAAATTTTTTTTACAAGGCACAGTCAGCCAGTCAATTGAAGAGTTGAAATGTTTTAAGTCACTGTTTTGTCTAAGGCACAATGGAGCGGACTCATAAAACACATGGAAAACATTTCCATCAAATGGCAGGATAAGAAAGGTGTCCTTGGATAGTTCAGAGTAATGAATATAAACTGAACATCAGGAAATTGATCTGTAATGCTGGTGTCTTTTATTTATTTTTTTCCAAAGGTAAGGTTGTTCAGGAACTTTTGTGTAATTCTGTTAGGGAATTGGGCTATTATCCTGTCTTCCCTCTTCAGAAAAATTTCCTGTTACTGTATAATAAAATTTAAAATTTAAAAATAAAATTTCCTGTTATGTATAAATAGAACAAAGGTCACATTATAATTATCATACAGTATAGTCATTTCTTAAGCACTTGTGAAGATTGTTAACACTTGAGGGCACAATTGTCAACAGCAAAACTCTTCCTATTCTGCTCTTATTTGCAAGAAAACCCTGAGAAAATTTAGGATTTAAAAAAAATGATATTTACAGCTGCTTAAAGAACCTCTCCCCTATAAGTTAAAAAAGAAAACTATAATAAACGTGCACTGACATAGCAATGACCTGCGAGTGTTAGATGCAGTGTGTGTGCAAATCATATACATGTATGTGCCCATACATACAAACATACACATGTGTGTAATATGACACTCATTTTCCTGTCCTCCAAGACAGATTCTAATCACTGACTAGAAAGGAATGTTTCCTACCAATGTTGATTTCAGACGAGATTAAAAATGTATGTTACCCAGAACTTTAACTCCAGTTTTGTTAAGAACTGAATGTTAGTATTGCCTCAGAATTAATATTTGGAAATTCTAACCCTCAGTGGGATGATGTATGAGGTTGCGACTTTGGGGGTGATTAGGTCATGAGAGTGGAGACCCCATCTATGGTATTAGGGTCCTTGTGACTCCAGAGAGTTGTTATTTGCTACGTGAGAATGGCAGAAATGTTGACAGAATCCAACTAGGAAGATGGCACACAACAAAGACGGACCCTGCTCCCACCCTAATCTGAAATTTCCAACCTCCAAAACTGTGAGAATAAACATTTCTCATTTATTTCATCTAGTATATGGTATTGTGTTATATCCGCCAGAACTGAGACAGGTGTATTGTGTGATATCAGCCCGAACTAAGACAGTTTTGTGGTCTTGTCTCTTAGTTAACAATAACAACAACAAAAAAAATCTGTCTTAAAAATCATTTATCCTCATACTTGTCTTTTTGGTCCTAAATATTAATAATTCCACCACATTTTCACCTTCATAGATGTTACTAGTGCTCACTAATATTTCTGCACTGCTAAATTTCCTGGATAAATGGGTGAATGACCCGTTTTTGCTTTCCTGAGGTTGAGCTTAGGTGTGACCATGTGATGTGCTTTGCCAATAAAACGTCACTAGAAGGAAATGATGTGTGTCATTTCCAAGAGGAAGTATGTCGGGGCAATTCTTAGTTATCCAGGTTCTCTTTCTTGAAATCCTAAAGTATTGTGTTAAAACGAAGATGTCACAATCTTGAAGCAGCTGAGTCAGCTAAGCCATAAGACAGATGACAATTAATTTCTTACTATGTCTCTAGAAGCTAAAGTTGATGGCGTATGAGCCAAAATCATTTGGTTGTGCTAAGTGCTGAGATTTTGATGTTGTTTGTTATTGAAACATAGCTAATTACTTTCTTTTCCTGATGGAATCAATCCTTTTATTTTAGTTCATTGTTTAAGGCATATTTTTCTTCTACCTTTGTGTGTTTAGTAAATCAAGTTGCCTATGAGATGTGCCTTTGTTATTAAGTTTAATGATTTGTATGAGTATGTCTTAGAAATGTATGATTAGCATATATACGGAAAAGAAAAGGCAAGAATAAATTATAAATACAACATTTTAGGTTCAGAATACCTCTACTTATATTAAAACTGAATAAATTCATCTCCTGCCTTAATAGGTAGTCGTAATGTGTGAATGCAGAAAGAAAGTATAGATGTCTGGACGGACAGATGGACCAGTTGATTAATAGAAGGATGAACTGCTGTGTGTATGGGGTGCCGTGTATTTCAACATATGCAAAAAATAAATAAAACTGAATCTCTAAAATGCATCTGTTTACAAAAGATACACTTCTTCCTTCTGATCTCTAAATAAATCTCATTTATTTTCCGAAGCACACACATATTCATGCTTTATATCAAAGACATTGTTTTTAAACAATATTAGTGATTTTTTTTTCTCCATCTATACTAAAAATTTCGAAAGCAAGAGCTACGTACCTTCTCACGCATACTACTTCCCTACACATCACCATAGGAAAGATTTTGAAGCCACAAAGAACTAGTTTCAGGTTGTTTCTAGATTCCATGACTGTAACTAAATTATTTAACTTAAGCCTTAATTTCTTCATCTGTAACACATACGTGGCTTCTGATGTAAGGATTTGTTTACACAAAGCATTGGGCACATTAGGAGAAAATTAAATATCAGTTTACTTTCTCAGTGTACTCCTCAACTTCATAGTCTCTTTAAAAAAGGCATTAAGTGAATTAATAAATAATTTGTTAAATTATTTAATCCATCATTATTTGTGAATTATTATGTTACTTGAGACAAACATTCTAAATTGAAAAGATGGTTGTCTGTTCAGTCTAATATATGCAATATAAATTTTATTTTTTCTCACTAGAGATTTCCTGGAATATTTAGTGATTCTAAAATATTTTCAAAATTTAGACAATTTTATAGAAAACTTTAAAATGTTTTCATAGACCCACATGTCTTTTATGTAGAAAAAAAAGCTGAATTTTAGGCAGAGGATTAAGAGCAATTAAACCTAAGAGCATCACAACACAGGAGTGAAAATGCCATCATATTTTGTAAGCGCTTGGAAAAAGTAAGAATTTTAGCACTGACCCAACGGAAAAATGAGCAGACGATGTTTAATCTAGAATTTAGAACATTATTGATTGACATAAAATACCCTCCAGAGAAGGACAGTTCAAGATAAAGTGTTCATTTGTCAAGATTGTCAATTGGTGGCTACATTTTTATTCATTCGGCCATTAGTTCTCTACTTTGGCTTTGCTTACTTTCCTTTGCTTACTTTAATTGAAATAAGATGACATTTCAGTGTCGCAAAGAACAGCTTGAAGTAAGCCAGTGACACAAGAGAAATAAAGGGCTGGGAAAATTTTAAGAGAACTCCTGGGTTTAGAATTCATAGAATAGTGTGAGAAGTTCCACGTGAGGGGCAGGAGTAGTTGGAGAGAGCTGAAATGCCTCGCTCGATTATTGGGTAAAATAGTTTCTGTCTTCTTATATTCTAAATTTTGTTGGCTTTTTGGGCTCAAAAAATATTTTTGTTTTAACCTTCCCTATCTCTACTGCCTAATTGTCCATATCCTATAAAAGTCCAGTAAGAAGTACAGCCTAAAAACCGAATCAACTGCCAATTCATCTAAAAAAGTATTTTTGAAAAATGTATTTTTTCTTTGCTTTCTTTTCTTTTCTTTTCTTATTATTTTTTTAAGTCTCACTTTGTTGCCCTCAGTAGAGCACCATAACGTCATAGCTCACAGCAACCTTAAACTCCTGGGCTCAAGTGAGTCTCTTGCCTCAGCCTCCCAATTAGCTGGGGCTACAGGCGCCCGCCACAATGCCCGGCTATTTTTAGAGATGAGGTCTCGCTTTGGCTCAAGCTGGTGTCCAACCCATGAGCTTAGGCAATCCACCCACCTCTGCTCCCCAGAGTTTTAGGATTACAAGAGCGAGCCAGTGAACCCAGCCTTGAAAAACGTATTTTTTCAAAAATAATTTTTTAAATATCAGAATATTAAGGGGTACACATTTGTTTACACATTTTATTTTTGTACAGACTGATTATAAGTGTGCCCTTATAAGTTATAAGTGTGCCCTTCACCCAGAGAGTACGCACTGTACCCACCAGGTGTGGATTTATTCCTTACCACCTCCCTCCTCCCACCGATTTGATTTTCACTGAGGTTTACTTCTATATGTGCCCTTAAGTTTTGATTGATTAGTTCCAAATGGGTGTTGTGTACAAGCATTTTTTTCCTCCATTCTTGTGATGTTTCACTTAGAATGGTGTCAGCTCCATCCAGGTGGTCAGAAAAGAAACTAGATGTTCATCTCTTAGTGCTGAGTAGTACTCCATGGAATGCGTATAACACGTTTTATTATTCCATTAATGTATTGATGGGCACTTGGGTTGTTTCTGTGTCCATGTGATTGTGGATTGTGCTGCTGAGAACATTTGAGTGCTGATATCTTTTTTATAGAATGATCTTTTTTTTTTTTCCTTTGGGTATATTCCCAGCAGTGGGATGGCTAGATGGAATGGTAGCTCTGCTTTAAAATAATTTTAAAGCACTGCACAGTCGCTGGGTAAGAAAGGGGAAAACTAAAAGTTAACTTTATTCTGATTTGAAATTTAGGGACAGAAATCAGTGGGAAACCGATCTCTGTCCAAACACCCTCCACAGTGAAATCACACTTCAACTGCTCCCATCCTGCTAAGCACAGCAACTTCTTCATACGTCCTCAAAGTCACAGAGATACAAACTATGAACCATTTCCATTATTTCCTTTTAAACTTGTTCTTATAAATATCATGTAACCTAAACTCTCTCTTATCATACTCACACTTCACTCACCTATGTGTGACCAAAAGGCAACTTCTTTTGAGTTTCAGAAGTAAGTCACCTGATTAATGAGCTTCTGGAGTTAGCTCACACAGCCAATTGTGCTCAGAATTCAATGACATCTCACAGTACATCAGTTGTGGTGGAATATTTACATCAGGGAAATTGGTAGGTGCTATGGAGAAGACCTTCCCTGACCACCCATGAGAAACTATTGTTAAACATTTATCAGAAAGCTTCTGTACCAGCCACAAATGTGCAAGACCCCATGACCATTCCTCCTCTTCCAGCAAGTGGATGACAGATACTTACAGGTTATCTTAGGCTTCATTAGACTTTGTCTTGTGGTTCTACAAGAACATCTTTCTAAACTCAAGGATCAAGGTCTCTACTAATGGGTTTTTAGAATTGGTTCCAAATCTAAAACCCATGTGCTATTTTAGCACATTTATGATATTTACAAGAAACGTTACTTTAGATGATGAACATGTGGACAGTGCAAGGTATTAAGGTCCTTGCTCATTGTCCAGAGGAAACTTAGCCACTGCTATTTTCCTAATTTAAACTTAGTGAGGAGTCAACCTGCCTTCCACAGTACTTCCAGTGTAATGCCATCAACTTATTTGCCAATTACTTTTTAGCCCATCTGACCCTTTGTAGATTGTGATTATTTAATGTTAAACAATTCCTTTAATTTATGAATAAATTTCATCACAATTGTCAAGAGATCTCTTGAGAGATCACATGTCCTCTCATCAACTCAAGAATTCCATGGCAAGGAATGGGGTACTTCTCTCTTCTTAGGGCCTGATCCCCTATTCTCTTTTCTGTCATCAGTATCTGTATTCCTCTTGTACTTCAAATTAATTCCTGGAGATACATACACATACACACACACACACACACACACACACACACACACATATATATGCACATACACAGAAATTTATATATATATATAGGAATATATATATATTTCAGAAGAAATACTATACTGACACAAAAATAAAGTAAATCCAGATGGGAAAATTGATTGAGCTGTAAGATACAGTACAATTTATTTATTTAATTTTTTTTTAAATCATAGCTGTGTACATTAATACAATCATGGGGTACAATGTGCTGGTTTTGTATACAATTTGAAATGTTTTTATGAAACTGGTTAACAATAGCCTTCATGACATTTTCTTAGTTATTGTGTTAAGACATTTATATTCTACACCTAGTAAATTTCACATGTACCCTTGTAAGAAGGACCACACCTACAATTTATTTTGTAATAAAGCATCTTGATTAATGCTTTTAGAATCCATGTATTCTAAATTCATGGATTGTTTTTTATGTTATTTTGGTTTTGTTGTCCCAAAGCATTTTGAATGTATTCTCTATTGTCTTTTTGAGTTCCAAAGAGATATCTAATTTGTTATTTTTTAGTGGATAATGTCTTTTATCATGTTTAATTTTTAACAGATATGGATTTTTTAAAATTTATTTTTGACATTTAAAAATTTCAAATTATATATTTTTCATCTACAGCATTCTTTTTTTTGAAATATATATGCATTGTTGAACGGCTAAATCAAGCTAATTAACAAGTTCATTAATTAATATACTTCTCTTTTCATTTATTTACTTGTTTATTTACTGGTGTCAAGAGCATATAAAGTCTACTCAGCAATTTTCAAAAATACAGTGCATTGTTGTTAACTATAGTCATCACACTGTACAATAGATATTTTGAATTTATTCCTGCTACCTAACTGCAGTGGAATATGGATTTTTTATGTTCAACAATTTTATTACTTCAACCCTTTGTGTGAAATTATTTTCATTCATTTTTCTTAGTACTAGACGTGTACATTCCTCCTGAAGCCTCTATTTTTCTTCTACTGAGGAAAATTTTCCACTTTCTTCAAATTTGCTTCTCCTTTTTTCTCTTTATATTCTTTATTTTGAACTTCATTGAGTACATGTCAGAGTCACTAAATCAACCCTTCAAATGTCTAAACTTTTATTTTACATGTGGAATGTGAGCACGTGTGTCATTCTTCAGCACGTACCTTAGCTGGTTCTGTATGCTACAATCTAGGTGAATTATCTCCTGACTGACCAATCTAGAAACTACCTGTTAAGTAACTTTTATGACCGACCATGATATACTGTTCATTTCTGATATATCTACTTCCTTTTTCTTTCCTCTGGCCAAAAATTTATCCATATGGATTTATTTTATAAGCATTTTCATTATTTTTATGGATTCTATGGTGGACAAGTCAAGCGATCCCACCCTCTCCCACAGTGCTTGTTCTAATTCCCAGAATGTGTAAGTATGTTACTTTCCATTGCAGGAGTGACTTTCTGGGCACCCTAAGGGTCTTTAGATGGGGAGATTATCTTGGATTATAAAGGTGGGTACACTATAATCCTAAGGACCTTTATAATAGGGTAATAGAAATGTGAGTGGCAAGGGGAAGATGGGATTGGGAAAAGCCAAAATTCCAGACGTGCACTTTGAAGACACAGGAGGAGACAGCCAGAGAAGGCAGTGGCCTCTGGAAGCTGGAAACAGCACCCTGATTTCAGCCTGGTTAACCCATGTTAGACTCTCACCTGCTGTAAAGGAATGCATCTGTGTTGTTTTAAGCTACTAAGTGAGGTGATTTACTATAGCAGCAACAGAAAACTACATTTGATTCTGTGTCTTTATTTTTGAGGATATGTAACATATTTAGAGCCGTTTTATATTGTCTTATTTACTTCATTATATTCATTTCTTATACAGAGTCCATTAACCTCTCTTTCTTCTTTCCCTTCCATCTTCCTTTTCCTCGTTAGAGAGACGTGTCTTCTAGTTTCGCTATTTGCCTCTGTCCTGCCTGCCTTGTGGTCCTTGGTCCTGCACCTGTTTTAGGGTAGTGTAAAACTTTTCACCCTGACGGTGGGAAGCATCAGGCCCTTTAGTAGGGCCCACAGGCAACCGCCCAATACTGACTGTATGACAGCCGTCTGCTTTTCCTCTCTTCCTTAAGTAAACCTCGCAACCTAAGCCTTCATCCCAGACAATGACCAGTACCACCTTTTTGCAGTAGCATTGCTCAACTTGGAAGTCCAAACCTTGTTTTTTTTCTTTTCAGCAGTGACGTTGGCTGGCCACTCACTTTGTTGGTGACACTTACACTCCTTAGCACCCAGAGGAGCCGAGCCCATGGCTGCTCACACCTGCGTCCAGCCCCGCCGGGGCCTCAGCCTTCACTCAGTTCTCTTGTCATTACCTTTCCTCTTGACAGGTGGATGTGAGGGATCATTTACCTTTATATTTTGTAACATTATTATTTTTTTTTGTAACTGAGAGATAGGTTCACAAAATATGAACTTAAGAAATATCATCACATATAACACCTTTCCACTCATCGGTTGGCAATAATTTCATTTTACAAAGAACCCTTAGTAAAAGGCAAAGGAAAACAAGGCTTTATGTGGCAGCTGTGCCAAATGGTTTCCTTCTCCCGTGCCAGCACAGATTAGTGTGGAATAGCTTCCTGGAGCACTGTGCTGAGAAAGACTCCAAGGTTACATCTGTTCCCATTGGGAAAATGTGCCATTCTCCATGAGCGATCCCTGCCATGGGTGCTGGGGGAGGACGTGCCCCACTCACATAGGTGTTTGCAGTTACGCAGACGGCACCCTGTTAGAGCAGGTTTACTTAACATCATGCAACTAATCAAACCAGCTCAATTAATTTTTAGAAGGGGGCTTATTACAAAATATTAGACATTCAGAGAACCAACAGAACTGGGGAAACTCTCTGCGTGAGACAGAGTGGACCGTCTCTCTTCTCCTGTGTGTAGCTCAGTGAGGAGTCACATGGGCACCATGCAGGCAACTCTACAGGAAGGGTGTTGGTCAAAGAGCGTTGCATTGCCCCCTCCAAGGCCACAGGCTGGAAACACAGTCACAATGCAAGGAGAAGAGCAGAGCAAACTGAAGGCACTGTGAGCTCTCGCAGAAGGCCAACATCAATATTGTCATGCCTTTTACGGAGTTCCAAGTGGATCCTAAACAGATGGTCTAAATATTTTAAATTTCCTTTCACTCTTACTAAACAAATACCACCAAAAGGATGTGGGTATTTGGCACACCAAAAATTACAAGTAGGTCTGTAAATGAAAACCTCTTTTGTGGTCTGGCAGCTTTAAAATATGTCACAGATATGATATATATACTTTTATATAGGATTTGCAGGATAGATTTGTTTTTTAAAAATGTCCCTGAATCTGTATATAGCTGTACCTACTATACATCTATATCTATCTATGTAGTTCAAGTATATATTCAAAAAGTGGTTAAAACAGCTTAGGTGCTATTAAAACCATAGACTATTTATCCTTATTTCATGAACAGAACATTTTTATCTATAAAGAATCATGTGAACATTGATTTCTAAGACACTATTTCAAAGAAAATAAAGTTATCCCCTAAGCAAAATAAACATTGATTAATAAACTTAGCCAGGTTTAAAAATTTACTTAACAAAAGTTTAATTAGTGTAATAATATTCTCACTCTGAGAATGATTTAAAGATGATTAAAATATATGGCATGATGTCAATATTCTTTTAATAATTCATAGCATAGTCATGGAAAAAATATGATTATATTTATAAGTAAGGACTTTAAAAAGCCAGTCAATTAATTTATTGGCAAACTCTCCATCTTTGTCAGGACTTCTACAAATGAAAAATACTTGCCTATACACTGAGATTTAACTAATATTTAAGTGATGGCACTTAATAAGCTAGCTTGCAAACATGCCAATTGGTCAAGAAATATTATTTTTACTACTCTTTTCTCCTACATATTTTATTTTGATATTCATTGATTTAGATGAAGCATTAATTCATCTAATTTAAAAGAGCATGCTTCTCTCATAGCTCATCTGAGTCCATCTCACAGATATAATCCCAAGTTTGTCGTTTACTCATATACAACATACTAGCTTCACAACGAAAAAACCTTAATTCTCTCTTCTTTCACACACATCTATGAAGTGTCTTGTTTTACTTTTTCTAATCAAGACCCTAAACACTGAAAAATCCTAATTAAAATACAATGTTCTATGTTCTCGTCAAGGATTAATCAAGCTAAGAAATTGAAAAGAATGGGTGTTTAAGAAATTATTCAGGTCCTAACAAAGACTTCTTTTTTGTGTGTGGTTTTCAGCCAGGGCTGGGCTTGAACCTGCCACCTCCAACATATGGGACTGGCGCCCTACCCCTTTGAGCCACAGGCGCCACCCAACTTCTTTTGAGGTACATAGTGTTAACTTTTCTTTCCTCCAATATCATGCACCTTGGAAGGAAAAAGTTATGGTGGAAAACCAATGAATGCAGACATCATTCGAGCTAGTTTCATGCATGCATTTTCATACTAATTTATTGCATCCATTATCATATTTATTTTAATGCACATATGCCAATATGAACGGAATTTCAAACAACACATCAAAGCCATAATGCATGCGGAAAAGAGCTTTGTCATATGGATGTCAGAGGATAAGTAGACTGTTCACCTGTGTCTCTCTGTGTCTTTAGAGTAGATGTTCTAATCCTTGAGACTATCATCTAAGAAAACAGGCGTATTTTCAAGAGCTGACCGACAAGTTATAGATCCAGGTCAAATGCAGTATGATAATAACTTCTTCATGATGTTGAATCACCAAAGGATTTTTTTATGAGATATTCTTCCTTCCTTCCTTTCTTTGTCTTTCTACTTTTGTCAAGAATGCAGGCATGTCAAAAGAAAAAGAATTACAACTCTATGTGGTAACAACATTGCTGTGAACATGCTATAAATAGCAGCAAGCTGGTGTAAAGCCACTTTCTGATTTTGGAGTCTGCTTCCCACTCTTGTCCTCTGTGCTCACAGAGATTCACCCTCATTCACTCACAAAAGGTCTAGGACTAGAACAGAAAATAATTGCCTTGATGTCATTAGTTTATATTATCTACGGTTCTCTAATTTTCAGTTTTAGTAACTCTCTAAATTAATACCACTTGCTTCCATTATATTTTAAAACTCTCTTTCCACCAAGAAAAGGTGATTTAATTGAGGTTAAAAAGCAAAACTAACAGCTTTTCTAAAGTTACGGTTTTACATGGACAATTACTGAAAGAAAACAGAAAAAAAAAATGCAGTTAATTATATACAGAATGTATGAAAAGATCACAATACATATTTCTGAATACCTTCCAGAATTTTTATTATGATGTTGAGCTCCATAGACACCTAGACTTAGAGCTGTCATCTCTACCCAGCCATTCTCTTTTCTGCTCATCATCAGAACTGGAGAGGTATTTTTATACTGTTGAACCTTTAATACCTTTGAATTACTTGAGGATATTTTTTATGTTTGAGTTCATATCCATTACCCACATTCCATTTCTTTTTATATAGCCCTAAACCCAAAGGCTAAAATTCTATAAAAGAAGTGTTTGAAGCTGTGCTCGTTCATTTTCACAGCCATGATTGCATGAAAATAACCTTCTTTGTCTGACTTAAAATGCTAAGCCTCACTTTCTGCTCAGTGACAGTGTTGGGGAATCAACAGGTGCGAAAGATAAGGGGGCAAACAGGACTCAGGGTATAAATGACCAGCCCAGGAAGACTCTGCTAGCAAGGCTAATTTTGCATCAGCTCCCAGATCTGCTTGCTGCTTTTCCCAAGATCCAACTACAGAAACATGCTGTCATCAGGGATAACATCACCTTTAAAATGCATTACGGCAAATTATTTTAGGATGTATTTTATGCAGTTAAATCTATTTTGTTAAAATTATACATAAATTGTCAAAAGCCTCATCTAAACAAGTATAATACACTAAAAAAAAATAAGTAAAACATCTGCATCTTTGATCTGCTGTTGATAAAGCACATGCTCCATTTGGCCATCAGAACTTTTTAATGTTCATGCACTTGCTGCCAAATGGGGGACACATATTTTTTTCCTTTTTCTTTCATGTTTTCACAAATACATCTTCTCATATTTGTCCAATGCAATCCCTTTTATACTATTTGTCAAACATGGCATAGTAGCTCATCAAAGCATGAGCAAGAAAAGAAAACCTGGGGATTTAATTAGCTAAAATACAAACACTTAGTATTTATTAATAAAATTTATAAAGCAAGAAAGGAAATGTGAGAATGTCATAGTGTACAGTAATAAAGAAATTAAATCTAAGGCATATGGTTGTGATACTGGAATTCTCCAACTCATCCACAGAAGACAAAAGCTTATCAATTTGGGGGGGCATGAATTATGGCACTTTGTCGGGACTTCTTAATACTCGTGACACTGAGCACCCTCGTGGGGACTTGGACAGCAGCCTGACAGGTACAACTTGTTTGGGCCATGTGGAGTTCTTCAGCCCATCGATGAGAAGGTGAACCAATCATAGACCACAAACAGAAAATTCTATAGTTTACCCCACATGAAAAAAATACACTTGCAGCAAGAATTCACCGTGGCTAGTTCCTTCTAGTTAAGGGGAATATAGAATAATAAATGTCACAATCACAAGCATGGGAGTTACAACATTCATTTGATATTATATCCATTTGGAGTATATTGTTTAGAAGCTGAATTCAAATAGAGCAGTCAGATTCCACAAACTCTCTGATTCTGCTTTTTTATATCGCTTTATGTGGCTTGGATTGTTCATTTAATCTGTAACTAAAGTCCAATGACCCTGAAACATAACCGTATTTCCCCTGCTGAGGCACAATTGGATACTCTTGCTGTTCCTTTTCCAAGTTTTAGTCAATACCCAAATTTTCTGAGAGTGAATACTTCCCTCGTAAACAATTATAGCTATGATAACTTCCCCTGGGGTACTTCATTTAGGGTGAGATGTTTAATGCTTTCATATAAGAATTACTATAACATCTAAATTTTTTCCAAATGGTAAGCCAATTTAGCATTCAATTAAATACAGACTGGTTACTCTTCTCCATAAAGCATTTAAAATGTCATTTTCACACAGAAACAAACATCTACCCCACTGCACAATTGCCTTACAGCAAAAGCACTTTCTTGAAAGAAGCAACGTTGGCAACAGCAAAGACTTGGTTATAAAATTTTATTTGAGAATTTACCAATGGAAGAAATAAGACTTTCTGAAAATAATGATATTGATTCTAACACAAGGAAGAGATCAATCTCATGCAAGATGGTATGGAACTGGGATAGCAAGGGACCCGTAAAAAAGAACCAAAAATATTTGGATGGCTTAAAAAGATAATATACCCTGAATAGGAAATTTTACCCATCCATTAAGGAAAAAGAGTTAGAGGTTAGTATCAGAAAACCACTGTATGTTTTATTTGTGTGTGTGTGTATATATATATATATAATTATAAAAAATAAATGAAATATTAAAATGACTGTAATTTATGTGACATTATATAGATTCAGTATGTCTAAAGTTATTTTAGTGTTCTAATTAAAATCCTTTGCGAAGATACGCTTTGGAGTAGTTACTATGAACATGTGGAAATTATAAATATCATATCCTAATGAAAGTCAAGATTCTGATGCAAAAGTTTGACAAAATCATTTTACTCACATCCCTAAAAGAAATTTACCGAGGCATACTTTATCTATGTGTTCCTCAAAATAAAACTGTCTGGAACGTTCCCAGTCCGTATCTATTATTACAGTTGAATTATTAATAGCACTTCTTTTTAACTCTCATTTTAGAAGTTATATGAGAGCCACCCTTAGAACCAAATGTTTTCATGGGGATCTCATTTTAAACTGAGGATAAGGAGGGCTAACCCTTGTGTAAATACTTAAGATAGGCAAAGACTCACCAACAGAAATTATTAAAACACAGACTATTTGGCTACAGCTCCAGACATGATGACATGAAATTTTGGAGAAGAGAAGATTCTAGGAAAATGGTAGATAGCATCCAGAATATGCTTCTTCACATAAAAAAAAAAAAAAAAAATTGTAGAATCTATCTGATATAAATATTGTGGAATTTTGGAGTTTATTGAAAACAAACTCCAGTATACTATTTGGACATGCTCTATCCAGGGGAAGGCCCAGACTGTAAATAGTTTTTAATTTGGTCTATTTCAGCTCTTAGCACAAGAGCAGCTATTTCTCTATCAGCTGCTCACTCCATGGTAAGCAGTGGTACATTTGTTCCTGAGCAACTATCATGAAGATTGTAAAAACAGGGTGGGAAGCAACAGTCTTGCCCACTGACTCGCGAGGATCTGTGCTTTGATAAGTGCTCGCTGCTTTTGATCACAGAGGTGCAGACAAAGGTGGCGACCACTGTTGCCGCACCTCTTACTTTATTGCAAGTCCCCACCCCATATTATGCAGCCTTAAAGAAAGATGGAGACTTTACCTCTTTCATGTTTACATGGATGGAGCTGGAACATATTCTTCTTAGCAAAGTATCTCAAGAATGGAAGAAAAAGTATCCAATGTACTCATCCCTACTATGAAACCAATTTATAGCTTTCTTATGAAAGCTATAACCCAATTATAGCCCAAACAGAAGGGGAAAGGGGAGAGGGAGAGGAGGAAAGAGGGGAGGGTGATTGGTGGGATCACACCTACGGTGCATCTTACAAGGGTACATGTGAGATTTACTAAATGTAGAACATAAATGTCTTAACACAATAACTAGGAAAATGCCGTTGAAGGCTATGTTAACCAGTTTGATAAAAATATTCCAAATTGTATATAAAATAAGCACATTGTACCCCATGGTTGCATTAATGTACACAGCTATGATTTAATAAAAAAAAATAATAATTATCTTCAGCTGGAAATAAGATACTTTCTATGGCACATTTTATAGAGGAAATCATATTATACATAGACATATAACGCTATCCTTTGCATTTTGGTTATCAGACATTTAAAGAAGTCTAAAAAATGGAAAAATGTATCCTCATATTCTGACAAAGAAATTGATGACTCTGGAAATGATGTTATAGTTATAAACTAGGGCCATTACATATGTTTCAAATTAAATTATCTTTTGAGTACAGCTGTATTTTTAAATATTTTAAATTACAAAATTTTACAGATTATTACAAAATATTCTCTATATGATGGCCACCTCTTTGTACAATTTTATAATGGCTATTTTTTAAATAAAGCTACATTTAGCACAATTTCATATTTTCTCCATATATGGTAACTTTAGGAACACACTTCAAAATAAAACTGTTAGGGAAAAAGTACTTGAAGACTTAGAATGAGTAAAAATAATTTCCTATATTCATAATTATAGCACAGAAATAACTTGGGCTTTCAAAAGCAAGATAATGTTCCCCTATATTCTCACATTTTGGTAAATAAAATCAGAGTTTTCAAACTCGATCAAAGAGTATTAAGAATAATGACTAAAATCTTTTTCCCATTAAGTTCAAAACAACTAAGCTTTATGGACATTTTAGGCAACTGCAATTGGCAGGGCAAATTTACTGCTTTTCCTCAGGATAGGAAAAATTCAGGCAGTCCCTGAGTTACAAACATCTGACTTACATACAACTCATACATAGCACTGAGGCTATTACAGGAAGTCCCCAAGTTGCAAACATCCAACTGATGTATAGTTTGCACTTACAAGCAGAGCCTCTTATGGGTAATTAGGTAAATGTGTGTTCCGACCTAAGTACAAATTCAAGTGAAGAACAAACCTACAGAACCTATCTCATTCATAGTCTGGGGGATGCCTGCAAGTATTTGATAATCTAATAGATCTGAAAAGGCTCTGGCCGGTGCAACATGAGTGATTTCCAAAGAAACCCCCAGCAGAATTGTGGCATCTTAATTGTTTTCCCATACCCATGAACTGAAATATAATTTGCTAAGAAAAAGATTTAACTCATTGTAGCTTCCCTAGTGTTGCTGGTAGGAAAGAGAGTTTTTTAGAAGGTTTGAGGAGCCTCTTTTCCTTCTATATAATGTGATAAATATAAACAATTATAGCACATAATTAGGTAAAAATCACAGTCCACTAAAATCTGAGCTAACTGATGTTTCATACTCTGATTAAAGTGGAATTTAGGACATTAATTTTGGATATGAGAAATTTTGTCTGGATTCCTTTTTTAGTTGATGCTGGATTCTGGAAAAATACATTAAGAAAAGAAGTCTAAGGGACATTGAGAATGTGTGATGGAACTCTCTCTACATATGACTCCAACATCATTCTGTGGCACATCGGTAGATTGCCTTACTGTTCAGACAACACACCGTCAGCATTGCGTTAAGCATCTTCCTTGCTTTGGCCAAGGAAATAAGATCGGAAGTCATGAGTTTCTTCTGCATAGGATTTTTGAGATAGGACACTGTTTACCGTGCTCTTTCTGTCATTATCAGCAATCTCCTGAAATGGTATCACGAGCCTGAGTACAAGACTGAGGGTGATGAGGGCGGAACTGAAACCAGCTAGCAAAGGGGGTACAGCATGGGAGAGGTATCAACCTTTATTCTAAGTTTCTGAGCTTCTGAGATCACGTGTAATAACAGAATAACTTCGTACAGGAACAATGGGGCACATGGTATGTATGTAGTATTAACCAGATTATCAAATGATGGACATGTTAACGCTATCTGTCCACCAGTCTGCATTTGAGATAGTAACACCCCCCCACCCCAAACCAGAGCCCATTGCATCCACTTACAGGGGAAATTCTAAAGGCTCAGTGGGTAGGGCACCGGCCCCATATATAAAGGGTGGCGGGTTTGAACCCTCCCCCTGTCAAACTGCAATAAAAAATAGCCAGGCGTTGCTGCAGGTGCCTGTAGTCCCAGCTACTTGGGAGACTGAGGCAAGAGAATTGCCTAAGCCCAGGAATTGGAGGTTGCTGTGAGCTGTGATGTCACAGCACTCTACCCACGGCAATAGAGTGAGACTTTGTCTCAAAAATAAATAAATTAATTAATTAATTAAGTCTCATTCTAAAATCACATATACTGCTATTCATTATTTCTACACATGATACAATAAAATAAGTATAAACATTTTAAAAGTATAATTTCCCAAAACTTAAAACAGGAAAATGTAAATTTAGATGCTTTATATTTTATGACAATCACAAGATGTAATAGTAACCCAGGATAACTAGAGATAAGTTAGGACATTAATAAATGTCTTCTATAAGGAAATCTTTTTATAGCAGATGTTCTCTGAGCATGCAAATTGTATGATTATAGCCAAAGCTAGTCATATTTATAATAAAAATTTTAAGCAAAAGTTTTCCAAATTACAATTATGGATTTTAATTGCTCTCAGAGTTAGCATGTAGCATGCACGGAATAAATATTAATCAAAGCACTGTTAATTATCTGTACCTACATGTACAGCCCCTGACCAAAAAAAAAATTGTTTCTATTCCCAGAAATCCTTCTAAGCATCAAATGTTCTCTTTATGGTTGTTTACTACATCAATAAACAATATTTTATTTTGCAGATATTTTAAACTTATTATACCATATACAAGCAAACATTAATATTTTCTTTTATATAAATTTACTAGTATATAGTCCTTTTTTTGAGCTAAATATAGACACAATACTGATGTAAATACAGATAAATGTATACATGTATAAAAAAGCGACCAGGTAAGACCTGATTCAGTGTGCATGTGGGCTGCTTTGGGTATAATCGAACAAGACATAAATTTTAGAACTACTCACAAAATCTCATGGCATGCATCCCCCAGGGCTATAGAGGTGAAGTTATAGGCATTTATGTAGGAATTTTTAGTGTTCTATAATTCATATTCTAAGAAGTAGTTTGCATTTTCCTAGAAAAATCCATCTTCTTCAAAAGTTAGTCACAAAAAAATTCCTCTTGATTTCCAGCACTGTAAATCAAGGTCGACCTCCCCCAGGGAACATGAGATGCAGGGATCTCACACCCACATCCATTTTGACTCAATGAATTAAAGAATCCAACAGGCTTTGGGGCTTAACATCGCTACTGACCTTGGCCTCACCTTTTCCTCTCATGATCCTCAAATCGTGAAAGTATGTTTCAGCTGAGTTGATTGTCACCAGTGCAACTGGTCTTTTCAACCATCTTATTCCTAACTATTCATTGATTAACAAATGAGATCAATAACATATTTTTATGATTCAGTCACTGCTATACCTGAAACTTTCCTTTTTGCTTTAACCTGTGTTACTATATATATACATACATATAGATAGATAGATAGATAGATAGATAGATATCCAGAGTGAGTGTGTGTGTGTGTGTGTGTATTTGATAAAGAAGTAAGTAAAAAGCCATTTATTAAGCATGGATAACACAGTGGTAACATTCAAGTTCATGAAATGGCATAATCTTAGAATTATTTCCTATTTATGAACTAAACACAGTTCAGTCCCTGACACAGTGCTGGGAATTGTGTTGAAGACATTAGAGAATCCTTCTGTTCTGAAGCTAACTACTCGTGAATCAATTCAACAAGGACTATATTAGAAAAGAACAGTGTAATGCCTACACACAGTATTAAATAGAACTATTTTTACTTATATGTAATAGAAAAAATGAAGAAAAATAGAGTCTCTGGGGGAAACTGACTTTTAAAACATGGCAAGTAATATGTCCAAAATAGTAAAGAAGAGTGAGGCAGAGGCCAAGAAGACCCTGAGTGCCAGTGAGAGGCTGGAGTTAGACGGGGCCCGGAGGCGGCAGGGCTGGTGAGGACAGTGTGGCACCCGAGAAGGTGAGTGAAGGGAGGGAGCAGTGGTGTGACTGAGGTGGGAAAGGAGGACATGATGTGAAATGCAAGACTTTTTTAAACTTGCCCGTCAGCGAGGAAGAGAACTGCCATTCATCAAGTCTGACCTTGCACGCAACCTGGGAGCTTGTTTGTAAATTACCTGGGGGGATGACTTCTTCCATCAGAATAAAGTCACAATTTTCAGGTTGTCCCCTCATAGAATTATGCTAATTCTCCACAGTATTTTCAGTTAAGTGTAGTTTTATGTAAAAATGCCAGGAAGGCTATGTTAACCAGTGTGATGAAAATGTGTCTGTTTATAAAACCAGCGTATGGTGCCCCATGATCGCAATAATGTACACAGCTATGATTTAATATTAATAAAAAAAATTAAAAGATCCCCAGCCATTTCAGACTTCAAAATTCTACTTTCTCTCAGGCAATGAGTATGTGTTAACTGCATGTGTATTTATGTGTGTATATAAAGAGGGTGCTAAAATAGGTATACACATTTCAAAAAGGAAAAAAATGAACTAACACTGTAATGCTCAATGTACGTCACTAACAAAAGATGAACACAAATCACATTTGACTTCAGCAATTGCGAGAGGTTCTCAGTGTGTCACCATCAGCGCCGAGACACTCTCGACTGCAGTGAACTAAGGGTTGAGAAACGTTGACCAAAGTGTCCACTTGAATCCCTGCACACGTCCTTTCAATTTCTTCTCAAGATATCACCAATGTAGACAGTTTTCCATGGCACACCATATCCTTTAAGGTCTCCCATAGGTAAAAATCAAGGGGTGCTAAGTCATTAGAATGTGGGGGAAAATCAACCACCCCTCTTTGTCCTATCCATAGTCCTACCAAATTCTCCTGGAGGTAAGTTCTCTCAACTCAGTGCACGTAATAATCTTGGGTGAAAACTCTCCATTTCGCTGTTTTAAGAATGCCTCATATTCTTGCTCTTCTAACACCTGTCTCGCACACATACTGCATGGTAGACTCTGTGAGGAGGGTGTAAACTGTTGCACACCACAGCTGGAAAAGCAACACTCCTGGCTAGTGAGCCCTCCAGCATCTTCCCTGTGCATGTCACATACAGTGCCCTGCATCTCACTCTCACCTCGAACATGTGCAGCTGGGCGTGTTGAGGCTTTGTTGCACACTCACGCCTCCAGTGTCAGTGTACTTTCACAGCATTCTTGAACTTCAAATACCACTTCAAAATAATCTTCAGACGTCAACCGTGCTTCCACCATTTTCTTTGACTGTCCTGACTGTCCAATGCTGATGCATTTATTTGAATAACGTCATCATTTGAACCAATGTTACGCTACACGTTGCTTCTATAATTCAATTCTACTTCAAAAAGTAAAAGATAGATCACATCTCTTAAAAAGTGTATGCATTTTTGGCCTCCTAGTGTGCATATGTGTGTGCGTTTATATATATAAAATATATATACGTATAATATATATGGGTATATACATATGTGTATAAATAACTTAAATGTGTATAAATTACTTAAAAAGGACATAGGGGAAATAGAAAGTTTAGGACTGGGAACAGAAGAGTTTCCTAAAATGTGTGTGCCAAATTACAGAACAATAAATATACCCATTGAGAGAGCTCAGATATCTTAGTTTTAACTTTCAAGCGACTCATTTTGATTTTCATATGTAGCTTGTAAGATGTGATTTTTGCTTCCACGGACATGTATTTTGAAATTTCCTCAATTCTCAATTTTTTCCATTCCTCAGAAAACACATTTTAAGTAAAAACTACTTCCAGTCTCTTAGTATAATTATTGACATTTATTTTTATTTTAGGGATTATTCCTAAAATTGGTCCACTGGAAAGGTAAGTGGTAAGTCCAGTATGAAACTGCCCTCATTTCATAGTTAATGAGCAGCTGAAGTTGGAACATCAATATCTCTTTCTCCAAAGTCCTCCCACAGCCCACATTTTGTCTTAAGGAGTCAGTGATAAAAACACATCAAACGCCAAGATGTGGAACCACACCAGAAACCAAGCAGTTCAAACATTTGAACAGATTATTTTGTACTTTTGAGATTCTTCAAGTGAGAATCAAAGATTTACTCAAGGAGTAATCACATGCATATTGCTACTGCTATGCGGTATCAGGAACAGGTAAGAGGGGGGTCGCCAGGCAGGAGAGCTGAGGAGGACGCGTCCTGGCACTGGTGCCTACCTAAGGGTGCCATGCGGCCCGGCAATCTTTCACTATGAAAGAAATAGCATTTTTACTTTGCTTCTGAGTCTTCATGGTCTTTGATGAAAACAATTGGATATTCTCAGACATGTGAGGTGTCCAGAACCTCAATTAAAAGATTTGAATATGTTCTAAAACCAAGTAGGCACTGCAGATGCCGAGATATGACAGTGAAACTTTTATAACCTTGAGAAGTTCTCTAATAAGCTAATATTTTTGCCATTACCTAAGGCAGTCTGAACTAGAGTTTACTCTTTGTTTTTAAGGTTGTATAAAAAATTTTTAATGAAAAATCTTAGGTATTTAGTTCAAAGCTTTTAGAAGTTTCCTGGACCTCATGTGTATCCTATGAGATGCTCAGAAAAACTTAAATAGTCACTTTAGCATGAACTAGATATAAGGAGGGCTTACATTTTCTTGGGAAAATACATCAGAACACGCTCATTTGAGCGAGTGCCTTTCACACTTATTCTGTGACTGTGAGCAAATAACTTAGCATCTTCTGTTCCTTCCTTCCTTTCTTCTTCTTCTTCTTTTTCTTCTGACATAAAAAGTTCAGTCTACTTATCTAGTCAATTGGAAAGTTTTTTGAAAAAAATCACAAAAATAAGGCATTTTTAAAAGTGAGAAGCAGGCTGTTTTTGTTTTAGACTGTGGGGACCTATTAACATACTTATAAAAATTTTATAGGGCAGGAAGATTGTTGGGGGGAGGTTGAAAAATATAAGCTGTTATTTCTAAAAACAAGCAAGATAACCAGTTAAAGAAATATGTTTTTGATCAGAACCTATAATTTCTAAAATTTACTCATGAATTGAAAGATAGAATTTTTCATAGCCCCGATGAGATGTGCCCCAATTGTTTAGAAATAAAGTTTAACAAAAGAAGAAACTACTTTCCAATCATCATTCCTCTCTGTCACCAGCACACGCAGGTGCTTTTACAAGGGCAAATCTTGACAGAAGCCTTGCTAAGCAGGATGAAGATATCCGTCCTTCTTTTCTTAGACCCATAGTCTCTTTCAAGACCAGTGTGAAAAAACAATTGAATGTTCGGAAAGGTCAAAGGCCTGGATGAAGGGACACTCTGATTAAAAGCTCTCCCTGAAGGAAGCAAGACCTTTCCCTGTTCTCTAATTCAAACATAAAGACTTTTAGCTCATGCTAGTTTTCTGGTTAATTTTTCAAGAATATGGGTTGTGAGGGATCAGAATACAGTGTGAGCTTCAAAAGCATTGGAAGGCTGTGGCTGGACCCACGCCATTTAAATTGGATCTCACTGCTAATGCAGACCCTCTGCAGACCAACTGCTAATGCAGCTCTTGGTCTTTGCTTTAATTTGGGCTTTTTCTTCTTTCTTCCCATTTCTCTCCGACATCCTTCACATTGTAAAAGATTCATTTTTTTAACCTATGTTATTTAAGACAAAGAATTTCTACAAAGACTTGTAGAGGAACTGAGTTCTTTATTTTGCAAAGAAGCTGGTAATACAGTGTTTTTTAAAGAAATCAATGGCATTGATATGTGAACCTCAAACATTTTAAAGGCTTAATTTTTATCTTAGCTACTGTAAAACAGAAAACCTCAGAAGATCAAGTTTTCTTTTATATTCCTATTACTTCCTGGTCTCAGTCAGATCTGAAACACCACAAAACAGCTTGACTTGGATTTTCTTTTTTTTTTTAACATGACACAGAAGATTCCAAGGTTGAACACTGATGGAAACCCAGCTTTTTCACTTATGTGATATAAGAAGCCCAGAAGAAAAAAGTGAAAGACACCATTTATAGGATGGCCCCCTTTCCGTACCCACAGAGGGGTAAGGCAGGCCCTATTCCTGTATTGCAGGACCTAGGGAGACAGTGGAGATGGACAAGCCACATGTGAAAAGGGTACAAGTGAAAAGCAAGGAAGCAACAGTTTGGCAGTTTCCCCAAAATGTTTGACTTAGAATTTCCACATTCTCTAACAATTCCTCCGTGGATGTACGTACACACAATAAAGAATTGAAAACAGGGACTCAACTCCACATGTGCACAGCAGTGTTCACAGCTGCATTATTCACGATAGTCAGAAAGGGTGGGGGGGGCAACACAGTGTCCACAACTGATGAATGTTTAACTGAAATGTGGTACCTGCACGGAGGGGAACATTTGCTCCTGTAGCAAGGAGCAAAGTCTGGTACATGCTACAACGTGAATGAGCCTTTGAAACTCTGTCCTATGTGACAGATTCAGACAAAAAAGAAAATAGTACGTAATTCCACTTATAGGCAGTATCTAGAATAGGCAAATTTATAAAGACATAAAAAACAATAAGGGTTACCAAGGATTGGGAAAAGGACCAAGCAAGAAGCTGGTGCGGAGTATGTTGGGGATGGTAGAAGGTCCTGGAAACAGGCAGCGCTGAAGATGGCATCATGACATTCTGGTTGTAGATAATACCACTGACTTGCACACCTAAAAGCATGAAAATGTGAGTGGGACGTGTGTTTTTAATATTTTTATTTGTTTTTATACATTTGATGTACATTTTAACTTATTTTATATTAAGAAAGGAAAGAATCTGCTATGTACGTCCTGCCCTATTTTCCTATCTTGGCAATTATATTTTTGGTAGTGTTGAAATGTAGGCTTGATGGAGTGCTCTGCCTCCCAGGTAAATATACAACAGAGTAAGCAGGGCAGCTTCAGACCCGGCACTGCCTGCTCCTTGCTCACGTGTCCACACAGCAACACACACTGACACACACAGCAACACACACTGACACACACATACACATACACACACACCCCAACACGCATGCACACCAACACACACACACCCCTATAGTCAATTCTGTGCTTTTCCTGCCCTGGGCCCTGCCATGGGGACCTTGTGGTCATGTAGATCAGTGCCACGATCAAACAGCATCCTTAGCCCCTTCGTGCAGGCAGGGCATAGTGGTAACATCCTCAAGAGGGTGAGCCAGGCAAGGGAGCTGCTTTTGCAAATGAGCTTTGGACTGTCTGGGGAAGAAATTCAAGGAGAATGGCGCAGAGGGAGGCACAGCCTGACAGTGTGCCCGTTTCCTTGGCCTGTGGTGTCCCGGACTCCGTGCGTCACGGCAGGGTGTGGGAGGATCATTCCCAGGAGGGTCAGAGTGGGGGCCTTCTGTGGTTCAGGATATGCATCTTTCCTCCTGAGGTCTACAGGCAGAACTGTCCTCTGGGGTTGATACCCAGGCTGTCTGTAACGATGAGAGGGCACTTGACCAGTTCAAAGAAAAAGATAAATCTCTGATCTGCACTTTAGACAAGATAGGTCTCTGGGCTCACACACTTGTGTCAAGTCTTTTCTATTTTAGGAACTATTGATAGCTGTGGTGTTAATCCGTGTAGAATTATCAGCATCAGCCCTTTGCTGAACAGAACCTTTTGATGTCCAGATTGGTTTGTTTAAACACTGCGTGCTGAAGCTGCTCAGCCATTTCTCTCAAGTGCTAACTGACCTTGACACAGACAGACAATCCAAAAAATCTATCTTGGCGACCCTGAATAGAATATTGACTTTGGTAGGCAACTGCCACATATTCTTAATTTGTACAATCCCTTTTCCCTGCTTATATTCGTCTTCCAATAAGTCATGGAATTTTCCTGGCCTTTTTCACAAAATGTGATGATGATTTAAAATAAATAAAGGGTCACATTTTTATTCTATCTTCATAAAAACAAGGAGAAAAACTGATTCATCGTGTTTTGATGGCTGTGCTGTGAACCATATCCACTTGTCCTCTTCCCAGTTTAGAAAGATATACACGGATTCCAATTCTGTCATTGCTTTAGTAAATCTGAGGACCTTCAAATAAAACTGAGCTGTATTGGTTTGAAATCCTCTTTGAATTTTGCAAATACATCTAGATCTTCCTTTTGTAAACATATTTATTTGCTCTTGTATTTACAAGACCAAGAATACTATCCTTATAACCAAAATACAAACTACTTATTTTTTTGGTTCTTCTCATGAAACCAAACTGTACTTTTTTTCAAAAATTTGCCAGCTAGATGTTTGCTTTTCAGAATTAAGTTATTAATTCAATGTCTGTAAATTTCTCATTGACTTGTTTCTATGTACCTACAGAAGTCATTGATTTAAACAAATACTCCAGAGGTAGTCCTTACAGGCAAAAGCCATTACTGGTGATCAAATGAGTGGGCAAATGTGTGGTGAACAGTGTAGTGTATGCCTAGCCTTAAAATATGTTCCTAGAAAATGGTTATAAATTACAGGGTGAATAATGGTTCCTTTAGAGTGAAGGTCCCTGGCAAACACCGTTAAAAATCTGTCAATCAGGTCGACATCTCACATTCTCCGGTATCACGTTGTGAGGAAAGCACAGTGTCACCCGTGCAATATTTTGGACAAATTGTGTGAGCTTAATCTAATCATGTGACAACATCAGTCAACCCAAACTGAGGGGCATTCTACAATACAGCAGACCAGTACTGTCTAAAAGTTTCAAGATCACAAAAGATTTAAAAAAAAAAAAAAAAGAGTAAAGAACTGACGCAGATTGGTGACAACAAAAATGACATGACTCATAAAAGCACTGTGGGTCCTGGAGCCTGGAAGAGGACATTAGCGATAAAATTGGAAGAGTTATGAAGTCTGTAAAGTACCATCAACTGAAAGGCAATGGCATTGCCATTAATGTCCTATATTACCGTATTTTATATTGTATATTATATTTTGTTTTTAATATCTTTTATTAGCAATAAATAAATGATTCTGTTAGTTGATGATAAGAACTCTTTGTTACTGCCAAAAGTTACAGTGTGATTAGTAGCAATTAGTTAGTTCATCGTAAATGCTAGTTTTCTGACTTTGGTAACCGTATAATACCATGGATATGGAAGATGTTAACATTGAGTGAATCTGGATGAAAGGATGTATGATCAGAATCGATGTCTTTTACAACTTTCCCTAAAGTCTAAATTTATTTCAAAATTAAAAAAAAAAAAAACAGACATATTCAGCACGCCCGTTTTGTCCTCTGCCTTCTTCAGTCTGTCTAGGAGGCAGGCTTGATGCTGCGATGGAGCAGCGTCAGGTGCCAAGGGCAAGGACGAGCGAGACTGTGCAGTGCTGAGAGACCCAGGCTCGGATGGCCGCAGGTCCACAGCTGCAGCAGCCTCATGCCACCAGCCTGTCTCTGACTTCTGGTCATATAAGAAAAACAAACAAACAAAAACCCAAAGACTAGGTATTGGATCAAGCCACTGGAAAAAAATTAAGATGAATAATTCTGATTCTTCAATTCTTTATCATTATATTGAAATCATCTTGAATTCTGATTCTTTAGTTCTTCATCATTATTTCGAAATCATCTTGTTAGAGAATCACTGTTCTTTATGTTACAACACAGCCGAGGAGTGCTGTACACTTTCACAGTCAAAGATTCGCGTGTTTCCTTTTCTAGAGGAATTTTCACAGTAGCAGGTCTGCGTGCTGGAAGTCGCAACACAGATGTCCTGCGCGTGATTTGTGATGTCACATCTGTGACACAGCAGTACTCGGGTTGCCCTCACGCCATCATCTCACCAACGTGACATTCATGCAGCAGCTTGTATTTTACAAAATACCTCTTATTGAGGGCCCCAATCATAGATACTGTTATTTTCACTTGTGGGAAAAACTGATGTTAGGAGATGTTTAGTGACTCAAGATCATAGGCGACTACGAGGGCATGAAAACACACTTAGAAATTTGTGATTGTTCCTCACTTCAAACGGTGGAGCCTAATTCTGTTGCCCTGGAGTGTGACCTCACCTTAGCAACTCACACTGAGGCTGGCGGGGTCGAACCAGCCCGGGCCTGCTGAACAACAATGACAACTGTAACAAAGAAGAATAGCTGGGCGTTGTGGCGGGTGCCTGTAGTCCCAGCTACTTGGGACCCTGAGGCAAGAGAATCACTTAAGCCCAAAAGTTTGAGGTTGCTGTGAGCTATGATGCACAGCACTCTACCACAGTGAGACTCTGTCTCAAAAAAAAAAAAAAAAGAAAAAGAAAAAGAAAGAAAAGAAAAAAATAAAAAACCTTCCAATGAATATAAGGGGTGTAGAAGAGGTGATGTGACTTTATCATGTGTTCTGGGGGGAATTCAGGTGCTAGAAATGCAAATATTTGTTGTTTTAAGCCACTAAATTTGGGGCAAATTAGTTATACAGCAATAGATAACTAATACAGCTACTAGTAGCAAAGGCTACATTGAAGCCCAACTTCACTGAACCCAGATGCAGAGTTCCTTTGACATAAAGATCATGTCTTCATGACAAACGATAAGCCAGTGCATTATTTTGCTGTTAACATGAGCCGTTCCGACATGAACGTGTCATTGCAAGCAACACTCTCAGGAGTGGGAGGCAATGGCCACTTCACAGCTGTTTCCTATGACTGCTGTAGCTCACAGATCCCCAGGATGATATAACATTTAATGGTTAACAAGAAGAAAGGGTAGATAAATTTTCTTATGCCATGGATTTCATCAAATATTCATGAGATAAATCAAACAAGTGTCTTAGGATATACTTTATATAGTATGCAAATTAAGAAAGACTTTTGTCTCTCCTAGGATTTACAACTGCAGTAGTCTCGTCACTGTAGAGCAGATAAATAAATTAAAGTGGCTCCACTTAGCTACTCTATTGCTAGTTATTACATTTCATGTTAGTTGTGTTTGTCTATGTTTCATCTGTATGTATAAAACAATATGATTAGGGTTGAACAGAACAGATATCAATACAAAAGGCAAATGGTATACACATGAACGTCATGAGGGGCTTAGCATGTTTTCATTATAGCTAAGAAATGACTAAATTTTATTATTTGGACATATGTGTTTGTGTGTGCACATGTGTGTGCATGTGTGCACACTCATTTGTTCTTGCACCAAATGCACATGTTTTGATGCTCTTAATTTCCCTAGTCCAAAAATGGAAGCAAAGGCAGCAAAATGCTGGAACAGCTTTAAGGAAACTTCAAGAAAAGAATGACGCATGGCTTGCAGGTTTTGAAGCTCTACCCCATGTGTTTTCCTCCTGGAACTAACCATTCCTACTGTCCCACACCAGGCCTGACAGAGGCCAGCTTTGCTGTGGAAATAGCATGTCTCAGTAATGCTTGGCATAAAAATGGGCCATTCATTTCAACAGACATTGACATTTCAGGTCACATGCAGCAGAAGTACCCACATCAGGATAAGTAGCGGTCTGCCACCGTCCCACCCTAGGAATGCTGTTCTTGTTTCTCCTAATTTGAGCTCAACTAAGATGCTAACCACTTAAGTATGTATCTGCGCTGCCTGTGTTTCCTCAGTCAAATGTGGCCAACAACTGACTCCTTTCTTTCTTGCCAAAGACATCTTCCTCAGTCTCCCGCCATGCGGTGTTTCCACTTGAGAAAGAAGAGTAGCTCAGAGGTTGCCAGAGAGCTTTTCCCTAGTGTTCAAAAAACCTCACACTGGGTTTCATTAAAAAAAAAGGGGGGGGGATGTGCAAAATCATCTAAATAAAAAGCAACTCTAAATTGTTGGCAATCATTCTTTCTGTGAAGTATTTACACAATTGTTAGAACTGTAAGAATTATTATTTACATTTGCTAATTATATTCCTCTGTGGATTGTACATTACATAAACAATTCAAACCTCAAAGATAGGCATTAATAAAACAAAAGAAGAGGCAATTTTAAGAATCAGGAAGTGAAGACATGTGAAAGCGTGGACTTCGTCAACTATCGTCCTTACAATAATAAAAAGCAGGATAGAAAGAAAGAAAAATCGGGACAAACTGAAAGTCCACGGATTGTACTGGATTTATCAGAGAATAGAAGCCACAGGATAAAGCACCACTTTACTAGCAGACATAGCTAAGGTCTGACCCCCTACAGTAAGTAGAGAATACAACCAGGTTATGGTTTACAGGGCCAATATAAAAATGTTTATAACTTTCCTGTACCTGAGAGTCAAATATTTGGAACTTAAAATACATTTTTACCATTTACAATGGCATTCAATAAGGGAAATACTTGGATATAAATCCAACAAAATTTGTACAGAATTTGTATGTTTAAAACTGTAAAGCGTTGATAGAAAAAATGCAAGATCTAAATAGATGGAGAAGTATTTCATATTCATGGGTTAGAAGACATACGTATTGCAAAAATGTCTGTTGTTCTCAATGGAATGCCAAATAAATAAATAAATAACTGTAGCGAGCTATTTGATGGATGGAGATAAATTGATTCTAAATTTCACATGACTGCCGAAGGACTTAGTAAAACCAAGAGTTCTGATGAAGAACAAGAAGTAAGATAAAGAGCTCATTCCAGGAGAATTCAAGATTTGCTATAAAGCTACAGTAACCAGACAACATAGTATTAGCCAAGATTAAACACATATTAACGGGATAGGAGAGGAGACCCAGAAATCATTGTCCACAAATACAACCAACTGATCTTGGACAAAGGAGTGAAAGAGATTCAGAGATAAAAGAATACTTTTTTTTGACAAATAATAGAGGATTAATTGGACATCTATATGCAAGAATAAATAAAATTAGAAAAAGATCTCACACCTTACACAAAACATAATCAAAATGGATCAAAAATGTATGCAAAATACAACTATAAGAATTCTAGACAAAAAATTGTAGAACATTTGTTTGACCTCAGTTTTAGTAATGAGTTCGTAAATACAACACCAATAGCACAACTGCTGGAAAAAATAGTTTTTGCTCTACAAAAGAAATTATTAGAAGGATAAAAAGGCAAGCCACAAACTGGAAGAAAATATCACAAAGCACACATCTGATAAATGATTTGTATATAAAACTGTACCTAAAAATTGTATATAAAATTTTTAGAACTCATCCAAAAGAAATAACAATCAAAATCAGGAAAAAGATCTAGGTAGACACCTCGCTGAAGAGGAAAGATCATAAGTGAGAATATGAAATTATCCAGCATCATTTGACACTGGGAAATACCGATGAAAATATGAGATATCAAAACACATCTATTAAATATCAACCCCACCTCCAGAATGACTGGCAGTACTAATGGCTGACAAGGAGGGGGCTAGCAAGAACTCTCATTCACTGCTGCTCAGAATTCAAACAGGTACGATTGCTCTGGAAGACAATTGGGGAGTTTGTACAAAGCAAAGCAGTCTGACCATACAATTCAGCAAGCATGCTACTAGTTAATTTAACCAACTTATTTGAAAATTGATTTCCACACAAAAACCAGCGTACATAACTATAGGAGCTTTATTTACAGTTGCCCCAAACTGGCAACAATAGACATGCTGTTCACTAGGTGAATGGATAATCAAACCACGTTCTGTCACGCACTGGAATATTATTCAATTATAAAAAAAGGAATGAGCTGCCCACATGTACAGACCTGGGTAGTTCTTAAACCCGTCTTGCTAAATGAAAGAAGTCAGACTGTAAAAGCCACCCACCTGGTGAGCCCATTTATGTGATTGATATTCAAGAAAGAGCAAAACTCTAGAGGCAGAAAACCAATCAGTGGTTTCCAAGACTTTTGTGGCGATGGAATGTTGTGTAGGTGAAACGCAGCAGCTTCTTCTAGGCTGCATGACACCACACTGGTGGACACAGTACAGTGCATGTGTTAAAACCTTAAAGAAGGGGCTAATTCAGGGGCTGGATAAGGTAACATAGAAGAGCCTGGAGCAACTTGACATTTCAGTAACAAAGTACTAAAACGAAAAAGTTGCAGTAATGTCAGAAGACATTACTGGCCAAAGCTGGGAGACTGGCCAAAGCTGGGAGACTTCGAGCAAAAGTGAACAAAGTAGGTTGGATTAGAAACCAAAGTACAGGACAAATGGTGGGACCACACCTCTGGTGCTTACTGCAAGGGTACATGTCAAATCTATTAAGTATAGAGTATAAAGGTCTTAACACAATAATTAAGTAAGTGAGGTGAAAGCCATATTAACTAGTTTAATGTAAGCATTCCAATTGCATATAATATCCCATAAATGCATTATTGTGTACATGAAAAAAAGAACCAAAGTACAAAAGAATATCCATGAGTCTATATTTTTTATAACTAAAGGACTGTAGAAATAAATCAATTGAGGAAAATAGACAAATCTCCCATGGAGATGAATCCCAAATGTTTGGTATCGATATCTTGCTCTTCAGAATGTGGGGTGTAAGTATGGGGTGCCCATAGTGACGTCCTTGCTAAGAGTACAGTGTGAAAACCAGGGTGAGGGTTTAACTGTGCAGGGGAGACACAGCAAACACTGCCTCCCCAGATGGTCAGGGCTAACGTCAGCAGGTGGAGGTCATGATGACCTTGACATGGTGGTGTGACCAGGATGGCTTCACATCTTGGTGGTCTTCCTCATCCAGTACCTATAAGTCTGGTCTAGTTAGGCAAAACTATTGGGAAAACCCCAATGTGGGTATTGGGGACCCCAAAATAGTTGGGCACTCTGAGGGCTGAGGGAATCCTCTGATTCAATCATCTTGGGGGAAATGACCAATGGGGGCCTCACTAATACCCACATACCAAGAAAAGGACATTTTACAAAATACCTGACCAGCTCTCCCCAGAATTGCCAAGGTTATTAAAAAAAAATCTCAGAAATTGTCACAGCCAAGAAAAGCTTTAAAAGACAAGATTAGCTGATGTTCTGTGGTACAAGTATTCTGGATAGAACCTTGGAAGTTAAAAAATGCATATACATGTATAGAATACATGTGCTAAATATTATATCTCTATGCACATATAACCTGAATTTATATCTACATGGACATATGTAAAGGTATATGTATACACATAATTAAAATTGAAGTAAAAATTTAAATTTAAATTTAAATTTAAAAATAATGGACTTTGGTTAAAATGATATATCAATATTTCTTCATTAACTGTAATAAATATACATGCTAACAATATAACTTTCATACAGTAAGCGGGACAGGGTGTATGAGAGTTCTTTGCATTTTCTCTGATTTTTTATAAATTTAAACCTATTCTAAAATTGCATGTTTATTTTGATAAAGTCCAAATAAAAAATAAAATACAGAAAATGGTACATGAATAGGGAAAATTATCAAGGAAGAGAACCAAAAAATGGAGATTATTTTACTTTTTCTCATTCTGTTCATCTAGAGATGGTCATATTCAATCAGAATACATATAAAAATTGAGTTATATAAGGAGTATCTACATTGACTCAATGACTTTATGGTTATTTGTAACATCATATTGAGTCAAACATAATAATTTGGTTTTCTAATATATATTTTTGGCTTTGTTTTCCCGGCTATTCTATATGAATAGAGTTTGACCTTCAAGTTTTGCTATTCCAAAAAAGACAATAATGCAGCGATTTTCTGAATGGTGAATCACAGCTTTGGATAATGAAGTGGGGTGGCACAGGAAGCCAGGGGCTTGGAAAGTTCTAATCAGTGTAACACTGTAGTTAGTACTGTGGTCTAAATCTCTGCGTGTCCAAGGGTACACGGCCACCTTGATACAACTGTGTGCCTAACTGATATCATGAAAAGATCCACTCCCCTGTGCGGTTTAGTTCATAGCGCAATTCCTTTGCAAGCCTGAGAGACGTAAGTGACTTCTATGTATTCAATAAGGGATTTTGAAAGATCTCCTTGCAATTATCAATAATAAAACTTGCAAGAGGACTAGGGTCCACGAAAAGGCAATGGCTGCAAAAATATCCAAACTTAGCTTCACATTCATAGATGTGTCTTTGCTAGAGATAGTTGGGTTCAAGAGTAAGCTTAGTGCATTCTTATTTTAAGCTTATTACCTCTTTTTATTTTAACAAGTGAGAATAGGCTTTACTCTAGGCAGCCTTAAGAAAAGAAAATCCTTTTCTCCCTCTTTACAAATTGCTGTTTCAGTATTAAGAGAGGCAGAAGATGAAGCAGCAGCCCTGCTTACCTGGCTCAAACGTGAGAAGCATTTCTTATTCTTAAAACGCCTGCTCCCCCTCTGCTTTGAACTGGTATTTGTCCTCACTGTGTTTCTGAATCTTCACAAAGTCTGACCTAGAGTCAAAAGGAAACTCGCAAGGCTTTTCAAGGTGGCGATTTGGAAAGGCATATTTGTAACAATTACATCGAAGTTACCTTCCCACAGGCCATGGATGTGGGGTGAAGCCGCACCCCCTACTCACTAACTGGCGCAGCATCGACCTCAAGACCTCAAACACCTGCCCCTGGGATCGGGATCACGTCTAGCCAAAGGTTTTCCCCTTTCCCTGCTGCCACCTGCTTCTACTGGAGAGCCCATAAGGGCTAACACCTTGGTCTTCCTCCTCGCATACTATTAAGAATGGTCCCTTCTAGGCAATGATGTGTAAGTTGAAATCTGCACTGAAGCCCCAACTCTTGTCCTTGGCTGTCCTAACTGGTGGCGCTAAAACTATTTTAGAAACTTACAAAGAGTCTTACTTTTTGATGTTCCCAAACAGCCGATCCCACAACTATTTGCACAAGATAAATACTTGTGTGTGTGTGTTTAAACTACCACAGTAATATTCCTATAACCAGTAGGTTAACCTAGTACTAACTGATATGAGTAAAATGAAAGCTGAAGTGGATAATGATTTTATTATAAATGGTTAACCCTCTAATGGCCCAAAGAATACTACTCAAGGTACTGACAAAGCTATATGGAATGGATAATATGGAATCGATTGAACAGCACTCACACAATTGTTTGAACGCATTAATTTAGTAATTTTGAAAAAATTTCCATATGTAATATGTAGTATTCTCATCCCCATTTTGCTATTAAGACTGAATTCAAAATATGTCTCAGAGATCTGCAAATATGTAACTGGGCTCACATGGATGGTGAGTGATAAACTTTAATTTGCAAATTCACAACATCTTAATCAGAGATTAAACTGTTGTAATTTTTCTAGCCTTACCCTTCTTGTGATGTGACTATCCCCTTATTATTTAATGAAATTTTATTAGAGGCTGAACCGTTCATAGCATATATACACCAAACTTGGAAGTAATATGTTGGTGTAACTGAAGATAGAATCAGACTGGGATATATATTACTTAGCAGCATTTTATTTACTAATCCACTCAATAAATACCAACTATATTCTGTGCATTAGGAATATAATGAGTAGAATCAGACATGACATTACGCTCTTAAAATTTACTATGCAATGATAGAAAAAAATCACAAAAGTCAGTGTAAATATATTATGTTTTAAAAGTGCTATTTGGGGTGGTGTAATTTAGTCTCACCTACATCATCAAAAATAAAAACTCTAACAAAGTAAAACTTAAAAAGAAAAGTGATGAACTTGGATGATTGTAAGTGGGAATCAAGGCAGCAAAGTGGGAGATTTAGAGAAAAAGCATTACAAGTTAAAAGAAAGAAAAAAAAGCACTTCTAAGATGCCATGTTGAAAAGATGAGAGGCTTGAACCCCCAAATGTGGAGAACCCTGCTTCAGGGTAATATTGAAGGGAAGGATAAAGGGGCAGGTAGCAGCGGCCCACAGAGCCTAAAGGCCAGAGTCAGGGCAGGAGCCTCTGTCCTAAGACCAATGGGTTATTAGGAGGTTTGCATTTCTATCCTAAGAGACACAAGAAATCACAGGGTTTGAGTCTTTCTTCTAAGGGCGATGGGGAATAATATTTTTAATTGAATAAATTGTCATATTTGTATTTTACATATATCTATCACTGGATGAAATACAGGGGGGAAATGGATGAGTAAAAGGATGTATACTGCTGACAGTGGTAAAGTTATAAGAAGTAAGAGATGTTTAGAAAGTAAAATCAAAAGAGCTTAGTCGTAAAATGGATATGGTGACGGAGGAAAGTGTGGGCAGTTTCGGATATCTGGAATAAGCTATTCAGCAGAAGGTGAAACCGTCATTACCAGAAGCGGGAATACTGGGAGAGGAGTGAGAGAGATTTGAAAAGGAAAGTCATGAATTCCTTTTTGGATGCGTGCATTTGAGAGGCCTTTAAGACATCCGGATGAAATGTCAAGTAAGCAATTGTTAAAATGGTTTGTGCTAGTGGAGAGTACAGGTTTGAAAAGAAAAATTTCTGAAAACTGATTTCAACTTATTTCTGATTCTCTCATTGTTGAGTTCTACGAAAAATGAACATTTACAGTATTTATATTTCTAAGAAAATCATGTTTATGCCTCTTTGAACACTATGTATTAACAGGATTTGAGGTAGGTGATCTACCAAAAAAACCCAACTAATTAATTTAGAGTCATTTACATAAACTGTGCTGCTGAAGAAATGTTTGTCATGACGGCTTGAGTTTAGGTACAATTTTTCCCGCCTCCAAGAGAGAAAGTACAAAAAAAAATCAAGAGAAGTTTAACTTTACTTAACTTTTGTTTCTTTAACTTTTAATTTTCCTCCTGACTCTGTTTTTTGTTTTCTTTGGGAGTAAGACGTGGCCGGTGATTTATTCCCTATTGAGGAATTAATTAGGAATCGTAGATCTTTTGCCCTTTGGATGAAAGATGACGTCTCTGGCTTATCGGTCCTACTGCTTATTTTTAAAACCCGTGAGCTCAAATTGATTAATAATTTTATATACATTGGGACATAGAAACTCTCTTTGAGATATAGAACAATAAATTTTTGGTTTTTGGTGAATTTTTTTCTTGATCTTGCTGAAATAGCAAGTCTGAAGCTATGAGTCCTTATCTGCATGTCTGTCATTGAGAGAGGCCTTGATCTCTTTGTGTGGATGGAGAACTTCCCTGTCTCTTTAAATTAAAGAAATGCTCTTATGACTAGCTTATAGAAATAAATAAACATGTAAATCTTTTTATTCAAAATGCAAAGAAAATTAGAAAAATGTATTTTTAATACTTTAAATACACTAGCTATTTTAAACATCTTCAATAGACATGTTATTAATAATGAGCTTGATTGTGGTTACTACATAACTGTACAGGAATATCCAACATCAAGTGGTTCACCTTAAGTAGATAAAATTTCTACATATGAATGACACCCAAATAAAGCTTAAAAAATCTTCTTATAAGGTTTCTATTCAGAAAAATTTTTAATTACATGTTCATTGAATTATTTGGTGAATTATATTTTATTTAAAAACCTAATTGGCTCATGCTGAGTATAATTTTACCTTAAATTCAATTTATTTTGTTTGATTATCTCATTATGATAATAGCTAAGCCATATTTTCTATGATAATAGCTAAGCCATATTTTCATATTTTCACCACCATACACTGGTTTTATAGACCGTTTGACACATTTTCATCACACTGGTTAACATAGCCTTCCTGGCATTTTCTTAGTTATTGTGTTAAGACAATTATATTCTACATTTACTAAGTTTCACATGTACCCTTTAGATAACTTAAGACCTTAGCTAATATTGACTTGAAAATTAGGTAATTCCTAGAAATCAAAATAATTTCTAATTAAGATACGGCAGGGAGACCTTGACTATTAAATATTCATTGAAACTTCTGCATCTGTGTATATTATTTTTATATGCTGTTTAGAAGGCTATATCGCTGTCTACTTCTCTATCAATGAGCATGTTCACTTTTGCCATGGCTACAGGTGCAGAGTGGAATTAGGGCAGAGTGTGTCTTCTGCGTTCATCACCTTCTGTAGTGTTCCAAACAATACTGTGTGCCGTCCCTTCTCAATTCTCCACTCTCTAGCCTGGTTCCTCTCTAACATGGTCCTGATCTCTATGAAGAGAGAGCTGAGACTATACTAGGGAGAGTAGAGTCAGAGAAACACAGGCGAGTATTTCTAATTAATTGTTTTCTCATTTTTTCATGTTTTAATTTTTATCACAAATTAATATGAGGGTACGGATGCTTAGGTTACATTGTTTTCGATTCTAAGGTGAAGTTCAAGTTGTAGTTGAACCCTTTGTCCAGGGGGCGTGCTGAACACCCTGGCATTGTGCACCAGAGGTGAGATCCCACCAACGGCCTTGCTCCTCCCCCTGTCCTCACCCCTCCCTCTCCTCCCCCTTGCGAGACTGTACTTGAGTTTTATCTTTAGTTGTTTATATATTGGTTTCATATTTGTATAGAGCAAATAGTTTTTTTAATTTATATGGATACATAATGGTCTACAATGTTTTTCACCTTATAAAGAAACAGAGATGCTGGAAATAAGTTTGCCTTTTGATGAGCTCGATTTTTTTAAATCTACCTGGACACTCTGGTGAGAACTGCATAAGGAGCTGCTGCATTTGAACTTGAATCAGAAATATTATTGCCTACGTCTGCTCTGCTGCCACAAGAAAACACTGCATCTGGGTGGCTTGAAACAGCAGCTTATTTTCTTGCAGCTCTAGAGGCTGGAAGTCCCAGACCAAGGTGATGGCAAGGTTAGTTTCTTTGAGGCCTGTCTGCCTGACCTGCCAACAGCTGCCTTCTCTCCATGTCCTCACTCCAAATATCTCTACCTCTTTCCATAGGGATGTTGGTTATATTGGATTAGTCCCCCTATAATCTCATTTAACTTTAATTACTTCCATAAAGGCCCCTTTTCTGTATATACAATACAGCCTCCATAGCTGACCACCTACCCATATAGACCACCTCCTTATGTTGACCTAATCTTCATAGACTAGACATGGACCACATGTACGTATCAGTACAGCAGGCCTGGTTCCTTATGTTGACCACCTCTGGATGCTGACGAGTTTGTTATGGTCCCTTGGTGGTCAACTTACAGAGGCTATACCGTAGTTACATTAGTGGTTGGGACTTCAGTATATGAATTTTAGGAGACACAATTTCATGCATATCAATTATTATTGTATACATTTCAGAAACTCTACAATTTCTTTAAAGGCCCTGAAGATTTGCTAATGCTTTGACTGTCCTTGGTATATTCTTAACACGGAGGACATATTGCCAGGCTTTCAGGATATTGTTGTGTAGTGCACTCCCATCGAGAATTCCTCTCTTCTCTCTTGATATTATTGGTTATTATAATAAATTGCCTAGAGTCACTCAGTCCTTCTCAGGTAGAGGTATTTTCTTTGTACTCTGATGTTCACTTGAAGACTCCGAAATAAGTTTCACACCAGACTGTACATCTTTAGTAAAAGAGGGCTTGTAAAATGTCTGTATTTGTGACTTTAACTACTGGAGACTCTAGAATGGACTCCCTTGTGCAAGCTTCTGAACTGATATTACCAAACCAACTCTCAGACTACAGCATTACACTAAGGGTGGGTTTCCAGGCCACTTGATAGATGATGAAGAGATAGACCTCCTTAAAAGCAGGGTCTGTGAGAACAAGAATTAATTATAGGGGTGAAACTGATGGGAGAATGTTAAGTTTTTCCAATTATTTTTAATGTTTTTGTGTTACAAAAGATATTTGTAGAATAAATCCCTTCCTTTTCCTTTTGAAGCAAAACTTACCCTCGATTTCATAAGCTCTGCTTTTAAAAACAAAATGGAACATTTTTAAAAAGCTATCTTATTCTAACTGACTCCCCAGAAGTCAGAAGTTTTACTTAAGTCTCTTAAAGGTTTCTGAAACTGCTCTGTAGATATTTGTATAAATTTGCTACAAATATATCCTTCTTCTGACTAGAATATAATTGGACAATTTGGTTGTGCACTCAAGACCTTTCTTGGAGTCATATTTGAAAACGGTTCTCATTTATTCAATTCAGACAAGGCCACTAATTGAGAATATGTTGGATTTTATGTGTGGAGCAAAGACTCAAAGCTATCGTCCCAGGAAATCATAAAGCTTCCTACCTCAAAAGGTCTCTGGCTTGCAGGTGGTAAAAAAGGTCACTTCCTGGTCCATCTTGCCCCTTAGCCAATTTAAAGATTTCATCCAAATGCAGGTGAACTCTAGCGAAGAGAGTTAAGCTTGGGGTTTTTTGGTGTTGGGATAGCAAATAACAAAGATTTTTAAATGTCCGATCTAAGATTCCTTGTGAAAACTCCTGGCATTAAGCTCATTTCCTGACTTTAGTGGTAGCTTAATGATTTACTGATTTAGAGCTACCAAGTAAATTCAAAGATACTCATATAGTCAACTTTCTGCTGCACCCACCTACGTAATTGGGTGAAACTTCATCAGCCTGGCCCTTTTGCCATCAAGTTATCTTTAGAGATTTTGTTTGTTTGTTTTTGAGACAGAGTCTCACTATGTCACCCTAGTTAGAGTGTCATGGCATCACAGCTCACAGTAACCTCAAACTCTTGGGCTTAAGTGATTCTCTTGCCTCAGTCTCCCAAGTAGCTGGGACTATAGGCACCTGCCACAACACCTGGCTATTTTTTGGTTGTAGTTGTCATTGTTGTTTAGCAGGCCCAGGCTGGGCTGGTGTATGTGGCTGGTGCCCTTGCTGCTGAGCTACAGGCGCTGAGCCATCTTTAGAGATTAATTTCAGTACAAGTGGAGAAGCTGTCTTGGAAATGGGCAAAAGGAATTACTGGATTTTTTTCAGTGAAAGGCTGGGAGTTATTCCAGCAGCACCTCTGATTCTGTAGAAGAGAACAGTTTTCATTGTTTCTTACTCAGTTGTTTTATAACTCTGCAGAGATGGAACTTAAATTGTAAAGAAGTTATGGTAATACAAAAGTTTCATAGACATGAAAATAATTACTGTTGTTGAAAAGCAAACCGAGGCACAACGACATTGTAAGATGTTCATTTGAACAAAAACAATTCCTATGTCTGGAAGCTGCTAAGATCTGGGGGCTCTAGGACATTGTTGGGAGGGAGAGGCTCTAATAGAAAGACAGAAGGAAAGCGAGACAGCATCTGATTGGCTACAGCCACACGGTTGGCTGATTTGTTCCATCCTATCAGAAAGTCCCTACTGAATAAATTTGTGGGTCACTTTGGTTGCTGGAGCCTATGGTCTGTTTTTCTTCAATTCAGATATTTACAACAAAGAGCTCAAGTTAAGTTTCACTTGATGTTTTCTCCAATCAAACAAAGCTGAGGTCACTCAGGAGACCTGGCTGGTTTTGTCTTCTTGGAGAGTCCTCAGCTTCTGGCAAGTTTGGTCTCCACGGAGAGGCAATGATATGGAAGAAGTGAATGGAGATGCATACACCCCAGTGACAGCCGTGGTTTGTGCCTAGTTTAACTCATTTTAACCCTCTTCATGCCAAAACAAAACCATCCCGTCTCCTGGAGCGTCTGCTTGTTTGTTTGGTGCCACCTGTAACATGGTATTTCTTCCCCCCACGAGCCTCCATAGAGTGTCAGAACCAGAGAAGGGAGAGGATGAGACTGTGGCAGTGCGAACTTGGTGAAAGATGAAGGGTTAACGGCTCACCTGCTCCTGATGCTCCTGAGAGGTCCAGTGGGACCAGGAGAGAAAAATACTCGAAGAAGCATTACCGTGGAGTGTCCACTGAGGAGACTAAGAGACGATGTTGCCAACAGATGTTGACAGCTGTCCTATCAGGGAAATTAGTGTCGGCCTCTGTCCCCACTATCTGGCACAGAACTAACCAAAGCCCTTGAGATTTGCTGAGTGATGAGAGTGTCTTTTGTTATTCATAAAGGACCCTTTTCTGTCACACTTGGGTCTATGCTATTGAGGTGACATAGGGTGGGTCCCCTACAGAGCCGCAGGACAGGACGGGCCACCCCTAAGACCAGAATGGTGATTAGAGACTGAGAACTTTCACACTACCCCTCAGCCTCCAGGGAGAGGAGTACTGCTGGAGACTGGGTTGTAGGTACCGTCAACCACATGCAGACTGGGTTGTAGGTACCGTCAACCACAGAGATTCAGGAGCTTCTGAGCTGGTGGATGTGCGGAGGGTGGGGGGGCTGGCATGGCCCGGAGAGGGTGTGATGCTCTCACTCAGCCCGGTACCCACACCTCATCTTGTGCACCTGGCCACCTGGGCTGGTCCTGCATCATGCCCTTTATAATAAACCTGTAATCATTCAGTTCTCCTGAGTTCTATGAGTTGTTCTAACTACTGAACAACTTAAATGGGTGGGAGGCCGTGTGTACCCTGCATCTGTGGCAGGCCTGGCAGACCGGCAGAGTGTGGTTAGCCCCCAGCACTCTCTCTGCAGCTGGTGTGTGAAGGGGGAGGTCTCCTGTTACCGAGCCTCTGTCCTGTGGGGTTTTCACTAACACTGGGGGGTCAGAATGAACTAAGCTGGCGCACTCCTAGCTGGAGTCAGACAATTGGTTGGTGCTAGAAATAAACAGAGCACAGCTTTTGGCAAGTTTGGTTTCCGTGAAGAAGCAATAATATGGAAGTAGTCAAATGGATATTTGGATGAACCAGTGATAGCCTGTGGTTTGTGCCTTTTTAAAGGACTTTGACAGGTATTCTTTACTTGATCCTCGGAAGAATCCTGTAAAGCTGTGCACAACACTACTGTTCACAGATTACAGAAAAGAGCAGTCCCAGGAAGCAAAGTAACATGTTCAAAGCCACAGAACTATTTGGCAGTGGATGTGGAACATTAATCCTAATCTCCAATTGATTTCAAGATTCACTGTTGGTTCTAAAAGTGAGACCTGAAGGATCTCAAATTAAATTGAAAAATCAATTTAAAATATAGAATCAGACAGATGTACCACAGCAGTGAGGAATATACTCTGAACCACCAATAAAGGGATTTGCTTTTATGACACTGTGATCATCACGAAGTCCATATAGAATGAGTCATTTGCTCCAGTGCGTGCTGGGCTCACGGGAAGACTATGGCCAGGGCTGCTGGAAAAGGACATGAACAATGTCACTGGCATCAGAGGAGAGGGCCGGAAGGGCAGGTGGCCTGGACACACAGTCACAAGGGAGAGAGCACAAAGCAAAGGAAAATTCAGAGGATTATAAGGATTGCTTTAAAAAATGACAAGGACTATTATCTAGGAAAAGAATATATCTGGTTTCCATTATTCAAGTGGGCAAAGCATGAATCGATTGATTCAAATCAATATAAAAAAATGATTTTCCACAACCACATTGCACATTAGAGAAATGGATGGAGGTCTCTGTCAGGGGAGATGACAGTCAAGGTGACTTGGGTTGAGAGAGTGTGAGAAATAGCATAGTACCTACTTACAAATTTTTTGTGAGTTTTAACTGAAATTATTCCTAACTTTTACACTCTGATTTTATGAAAAGCGATTTAGGATGTTAAGCATTAAAAGACAAGAAGTTCAGTTAATCATTCAACTCTGAATTCAACACAGTAAATCAAGAAATATACTTTGGAAAGGTAAGGCACAGTGTAAACTATTTCTTTGCCTTGGGAAAAGGCAAAGGTATTTGCTGAAAAATAGGTGATAATTTTGTATAAAAAACAAAATGAAACAGGTTCTTCCACTTGCCTTTCATTTTGCTTAATAAAAATGGTTTGGCGGTGGTGGTGGTTCGATATTTACATCTTCAGACTTGTTTGTGTATAAGATGAAACCTCAGGTGGGAACAGGAGAGACAAAGGTAGGGCCCAAAGGTAGGGCCCTTCAGTAGACATCCTACAGGGTAAGAATGCAGTAGCCCTTTCTGCATGATGACAATGTAAGGCTGTACCAAATATTATCAATGCAACAACATTTAAAATATTTCTAATTTTTTAAAAATCAAACTTCGACCTATTGAAGATAAGTTAATGTTTGATTAAAAATGCAAGTGAAATTAAACTAAAAGAGGAAATCTCAAGTACTGGGAACCAGACGTGCCATCCCCTCCCAGGGATGGCAGAGTGGAGGGGTTCACACTGGGAACCAGACGTGCCGTCCCCTCCCAGGGATGGCAGAGTGGAGGGGTTCACACTGGGAACCAGACGTGCCGTCCCCTCCCAGGGATGGCAGAGTGGAGGGGTTCACACTGGGAACCAGACGTACCGTCCCCTCCCAGGGATGGCAGAGTGGAGGGGTTCACACTGGGAACCAGACGTGCCGTCCCCTCCCAGGGATGGCAGAGTGGAGGGGTTCACACTGGGAACCAGACGTGCCGTCCCCTCCCAGGGATGGCAGAGTGGAGGGGTTCACACTGGGAACCAGACGTACCGTCCCCTCCCAGGGATGGCAGAGTGGAGGGGTTCACACTGGGAACCAGACGTGCCATCCCCTCCCAGGGATGGCAGAGTGGAGGGGTTCAGATCAGGCAGAGCCGGACCCAGTGAGCAGGGACGGTTCACCCAGGAAGCATGGCTGCAGAGGCTCTTCACTGGCAAATGGCTTTTAAACATTCCACTGTAGCTTCATTCATTTTATTATATTAAAAAACATTCTACTGCTGTTTCCTTTTGAGCTCATGTAATGTTGCACCCTGTGCCTTTGTGATAGATCTTTACTATGTGTATTTTATGGTAGTGCTCAAAATTGTATGCTTTTGACACGGAGTTTAAAATTTCTGCTCTCATTTTTGGTCTATCTTTTGTTTTTTAATTTTTGACAGAGACATAGGTGCAAAAAAATATTCTCTTAACTATAAGAAAAAAAAACACTCCAAGTCAAGAAAAATTAAAAATGTCACATGGTCTATTTCAGAGCCTTGGAGCCGGTAGGGAGCAGGGAGATGGGAACACGTCTGACCTTCAGAGAGGCCTCACCATGGCCACCACCTGCTGTCAGGATGGAACAGCAAGTGGACAGAGGCAAGAAGTCCAGATTTATATGGAAAATTACCTGCTTTTCTATCTGGAAGCAACTGGAACAATGAAAATAGTAATAACCACACTACAGGAAGCACCCATCCCTGGCAAAGCTTCCAACCTTATCATTGCTATGACAGTCACCTCTGGATTTTAGAATGCAGCCTGCTCAGGTTATATTTAATTGATGAACAGGTATTTCATTGCAATGGGATATTTCCCCCATGTCATTATCACATATTATCTAAACAGTAAACTAATGAACTTATATGTCTTACAAAGAAATAAACTTTTTTTTTAAACATTTTGGTTCAGCTGGGAAACTTTGTCAGTTTAAGTGGGAGTTTAACAAGTGTCTGTACTCATTAATTTTAGTACATTTTAATGGCACATAAGAAGTATCATTAGTACTCATTTGTTTTCTTTAAAAAATATGTCCTTAAGCCTCCTCTCTTACAAAGTTCAGATTAAAGTATATTTTATATTAATTCAAAGATTCAAAAAAAATTTTAAAGATTTAAAGTGAGTTATAAAATTATGGCTCTTTTTATGACAATGAGGTAATGGAAAGTTTTTAAAGGAATAAATTTGTTTATAAGCTTTAGGTTAAAATGCAGTATCAGAATATTTTGAACTACAGGAAACCTTAGAGAGAAGCTCTTTGTACAATTTTGCTTAACAGATGAGTAAAATGAAAACCACACTGTTGAACAAGTCACAGAACAACAGTAGGAAGAAAATCATGTTTTTAAGTTAAAATTTGATAATAGTTAGCTAGTTCTTTAACATACTGGTATAGTTTTGCTAGCATTATCGCAGAGACATCATGACCTTCTAGAAATATGACAAGCTTTAAGATTTTATCTATCATTCTTCTTTTCCTACATTAGTTTAATCTCTGTTCTAGAAGTAGATTTAATTCATAATGTATGTGTCCAGGGTGTGTAAGAGTGAATTTGTATGTGCACATCACTTCACATCTTTATCATTTAAAGTATATTAATGTGATTTTAAAATGCTTTATTTCTCTTCCATTTCCTATAAACCTTACAGAACAACAACAACCAAAAAAATACTACATACCCCCAAAAAGAGTTCTTAAAAAAATGAGATAAGGTAAATTACCCAAAGAAACATTTCAAAGATTAAACCTTGAGCAGTCCAGTGAGCATCATTCAACATATCAAACGATCTATGAACCAAGTGTATGGTGCCCCACGATCATACTAATGTACACAGCTATGGTTTAATAAAAATAAAAAAAAATAAAAAAAACATATTTTATGAACATAGAAGTATCATTCATTTATAAAGAAAACTTTTTTTTTTATTAAATCATAGCTGTGTACACTAATGCAATCATGGGGCACCATACACTGGTTTTATAGACCATTTGACACATTTTCATCACACTGGTTAACATAGCCTTCCTGGCATTTTCTTAGTTATTGTGTTAAGACATTTATATTCTACATTTAGTAAGTTTCACAGGTACCCTTGTAAGATGCACCGTAGGTGTGGTCCCACCAATCACCCTCCCTCCTCCCGGCCTCCCCCCCTCCTCCCTTCCCTTTCCGCATATTCTTAGGTTATAATTGGGTTATAGCTTTCATATGAAAGTTATAAATTAGTTTCACAGTAGGGCTGAGTACATTGGATATGTTAAACTTCCTCTAACAAGAATCTTTTCCAAATTGATGCTTAAATTCTTTAGGGAATTTTCCATAATCAATTTATAAAGAAAGGTTAAGGGAGAAATGTATTTAATTTACAATGAGAATAGTTTGTTAGTTATGAAAATATCCTAGAAAATGTTGCTGTCAATAATACTAAAAACTTCCATTCCACAGTGAAATTCCATTGATTCTCTGATATTCAATATTCAGTTTAGATCTTGAATCGGATTTGATCAAATCATAAAAAATGTCTGTTAATAATATAGGAACAAATAAAAACTGGGATGACCAACAATAGGGTATTGGTTAAATCCTTTTCTAACTATAGATACTTTTTCAGAATTCACTATTCAGGCTTCAAACAACAGAATTCCCATTGCATGTTACTTCATCTGTTTGTCGTTTGATTTAATATATATTCTGGGGATGACATTTGGTAAATTCTTACATCATGATATCCTACTATCTCAGACATAAATATAAAAATGGAGCATTTCAGTTTAAAATATGCCATATGTCATTTAATTAAAACAAGACAGCCATTCCTCAGGGAATTGGAGATCAGTAGAATAACAGGTATCAAAATAACAAATTCAAATTTATAAAAATGATAGATAAAAAGAACTACTCAAGGAATTTGTTTACACTAATAAAGTGATCCAACTAAACATTTCTTACTAAGGGCTATTACATTGATAATGTTATATTCTGAGAAATAAACTCTTTCCTATTTTAACGTATTCCTTTCTTATTTATTTATTTATTTTAGAGACAGAGTCTCACTTTGTCACCTTTGGTAGAGTGCTGTGATGTCACAGCTCACAACAACCTCCAGCTCTTGGGCTTAGGTGATTCTCTTGCCTCAGCCTCCCCAGTAGCCGAGACTAAAGGTGTCAGCAACAATGCCCAGCTATTTTTTTTGTTGTTGCAGTTTGGCCAGGGCTGGGTTTGAACCCACCACTCTCCATATGTGGGGCCAGCTCCCTACTCACTGAGCCACAGGCGCTGCCCATTAACATATTCCTTTCTTGTCACTGCTTAGGTTTCTTTTATTTTTAACATGTTTGAGATCATTTTCCTAAAAAGTATTCTGCTGGCTACTTGTCTACACCTAATAACCATCAAAAAGAACTTTGAATAATAAAATTATCTAAGAGGAAATGCCTCACACAGTTGATTATTGCTAGAACAGATTCTCAGGCCACTGGCCGTACTAGGAGAGCAGCCCTCCATCATAGTTGTGAGGAGCTAAATTCTTATATTCAGTATTATACAATCACAGTTGAAATCTCAGCTAAGTGAAATGATGCTTGTGAAAAATTGATTGGAAGTTATAAACTTCACCATGTCCCAGCTGTATGATGGTGACTCCTGCACAAAGTCAGATCCTCTGAGAAACACACATTGGACAGCATTTAATGTCCTTTCTATCCCTTTTAAAAAAAGAAAAAAAAATTCTTCTAACTTGGACCTTGAGATGATGTTATTGCTTTGTCTGGAAGGATATTTTGAGAAATAATTATAAGAAGATGCTTTTAAGGATGATATTTGTCATGTCACACCGGGTCCTCTCTGCAGAGTGGATGGTAATATTATTTTGTCAGTATTCATAGCAGAACTCTTTCATTTTCTATGGGCTGGCTTGGTTTTTACCCAGGGATTCTGTGGTTTGGGTTATTACATTTTCCTGTTTGCCATCACTGGAAATGTTTACAGTTGAACTTGAAGCTCCTTGTTTGTAAGGGCAATGGCTTCACAGGCGAATTTTGTGGGTTATCTGTGCTCCTGGAGTCCAGCTTTTAAAAATCATTTTCACTTACCTCATCTTTCTAATTTTTTAAACAGAATTTATCTTACTTCTTCATCTGTAAGGCAAACTTATTTTTTAGGAAAGGCTGAATTTAAAGGCATAAATGGCTCAAAGTAAGAACATGAAAGGATGTGAAAGCTGTGAAGCTGATGCCTGTGGTCTGGTTGGTGCTTGGGGACGGTGTGTGTTTTTCTCCTCTGCTTGTTTTTCTGATGTTTACTGTCCAGTCAATCACAACTTGTCACACCTTAGTCTGTGTTTGTGAAGTAGAGAGCTGGCAATTTACCTGATTTGATTTAATCAATGGAAACAGTCAATCTTGATAATTTAGCCTGCTAATTTAACTTCGTCTACATCGATGAAATTAACTGACACATTGCCAACCTCCCCTTTTCTTTTGCTATAAAGAATTACAAAGGAAAGGAAAGGAGAGGAGAGGAGGAGAGGGGAGGAGAGGAGAGGAGGGGAGAGAGGAGGGGAGAGGAGAGGAGAGAGAAGAGGAGAGGAGAGGAGAGGAGGGGAGAGAGATGAGGAGGGGAGAGGAGAGGAGAGAGGAGGGGAGAGGAGAGAGGAGGGGAGAGGAGAGAGGAGAGGAGAGAGGAGGAGAGGAGAGAGAAGAGGAGGAGAGGGGAGAGGAGAGGAGAGAGGACGAGAGGGGAGAGGAGAGGAGAGGAGAGGAGAGCGAAGAGGAGGGGAGAGAGATGAGGAGGGGAGAGGAGAGGAGAGAGGAGGGGAGAGGAGAGGAGAGAGGAGAGGAGGGGAGAGGAGAGAGGAGGAGAGGAGAGAGAAGAGGAGGAGAGGGGAGAGGAGAGGAGAGGAGAGAGAAGAGGAGGGGAGAGAGATGAGGAGGGGAGAGGAGAGGAGAGAGGAGGGGAGAGGAGAGAGGAGGGGAGAGGAGAGGAGAGAGGAGAGGAGGAGAGGGGAGAGGAGAGGAGAGGAGAGAGAAGAGGAGGGGAGAGGAGAGAGGACGAGAGGGGAGAGGAGAGGAGAGCGAAGAGGAGGGGAGAGAGATGAGGAGGGGAGAGGAGAGGAGGGGAGAGGAGAGAGGAGGGGAGAGGAGAGAGAAGAGGAGGAGAGAGAGATGAGGAGGGGAGAGGAGAGGAGAGAGGAGGGGAGAGGAGAGAGGAGGGGAGAGGAGAGAGGAGGGGAGAGGAGAGGAGAGGAATAAAGACAATGGGGGGTTGGAGAAGGGAAAAGGAAGGAAGGAGGAGCAAATTCATTTTCTTTTTCAGGTTATAGATACTACATAAATCATGGCAAAAAGGCAGCGGAAGTATCTGCAAGTTTGCTAGCTTTTCAACTCTAGCTTATGGCCATTTGCCACTGAACTGAATTGTCATCATAATGTGATCTTAGGAAAGAGGAGAGACTCAGAGAACAAAGTTCAAGGGTTCCCATTTCCACCCTTGTGTGAGAGTGTGTGTCTGTGTGTGTGGGAGGGGTGGGGGGTGGTGGGGTGGCCATTGATTCCTCATAGCTGTTTGTCCCTAACCATAGAATAAATATATAATATATATATGTAACATACATAATGGATATCATTCCTCCAATTTGATGGATGATGTTCTTCATCAGTGACACTTTCTCTCCCCTCAGAGAAACACTTAATCTACTTGTACACGAGGTTTTCTTCATGGCATGACTCCCTAAACTTGCAACAACATGTCCCAGATTTCAGTCCCTTTCTTGAGAAGTTTAACAAGAAATTTAATGTTTGTTCATTGCTGTAACTGAAGCTCTATCATTCTCAGGGCAGTACACACAACAACAATAATGAAGGCCACTCAGCAAGGCTCTGCCACACGGCATCACAGACACCACAGCGAGACACTGACGGGGACCTCCAGGTCAGGAACCTCACCCAGCTGTCTCTACAGAGCTGTCAATGCCTTCAGGTTAGGAACCTCACCCAGCTGTCTGTACAGAGCTGTCAATGCCTCCAGGTTAGGAACCTCACCCAGCTGTCTGTACAGAGCTGTCAATGCCTCCAGGTTAGGAACCTCACCCAGCTGTCTGTACAGAGCTGTCAATGCCTCCAGGTTAGGAACCTCACCCAGCTGTCTGTACAGAGCTGTCAATGCCTCCAGGTCAGGAACCTCACCCAGCAGTCTGTACAGAGCTGTCAATGCCTCCAGGTTAGGAACCTCACCCAGCTGTCTGTACAGAGCTGTCAATACAAGCACACAGTGGTGAGTTCATGAACTTAATTGTCAGGCCTCCTGTGTTATAAAAAGATACTTTAAAAGTATAGTACTTAGTGATCTTTCTGTCAATCCTATTTTACAAACCAGTGATATTAAAGACATTTTAAAAGCTGAAAACACCATCATGATCATTAGTTCTAACAAGCATCACAGAGGGAAAGAAAACATGGGTGGAGAATGTGGCCACATGAAAACAGAGATTCGGTGAAACAATTAATTTTTACTTTAAAAGTGTCAGCTTGTAAAGATTCAGACAAGATGCATAAGTTGACACTCTCACCAACAAAAAATAAGTTTATTTACTTTACCATCAGTGGCTAATTACAGTTTTTAGAATCATTTTATTAAGAATTGGTCAAAAATAGATCATTATTTGTATTGGCCATCTTCTGTTATCAAAAATGACCATCATTTCACATGTTTTGATTATTTTTAAGTCCTCATTTTGACGCTTTATATCTTTGCTCACTTCAAATGTCAAGAAAACTCTTTCGTGTTCTTCCTTGAGAGGCTAACACACATCTAGACTGTGAAAGCACAAACTGTGTGTATCGCACTCACACCTATAAAGCCCCTTGGTTATATTACAAGTATTCTGTTTTAACCACTTAGAGCAGCTGCTCTCAATCTGGGGGTCGTGACCACTTTGTAACAATGAAAATACATTCTGCATGTCACATATTTACATTACGATTCATAAAAGTAGCAAAATTACAGTTACGAAGTAGCAACGAAAATAATTTTATAATTAATTAATTTTTAATTTTATGGTTGGGAGTCACCACAACATGAGGAACTGTATTAAAGGGTCATGGCATTAGGAAGGTAGAGAACCACTGACTTAGAGCATAGCTAATTTTCATTACAAGAATTTGACAATATCATTTGCTTTGCTCTATAGCTCCCTTTTAATAAATTCCAAACTCTTTCTTCTTTCTCCCATCAAACTTGCCAAATAGCAGCTCTTCAATTTTCTCCTGCATTCATGCCCCAGCCCCTGCCATCCAATTCTTTGTCTTGGCACAACACTGAACGTTCTCTCAGGAAGAAGCCTTTCCAGACCTTTCTAGTACAATGGGCAGTTTCACATTCTTACATTTAAAGACTCTACTCATTGGAATCCTTGGCTACAACCTTCCCTGGCTCCTCATCACTCTCCACTGTTTCTTTAAAGGTCATCCTCTCCCTGGTTCCCTCTTCACCCACAGCGCTTCTCATGCCACTGCCCCAGGCAGGAGCAGGGCACGAAGCCCAGGGCATGTTCTGCACGGTGCCTCTGCCTTTTAATTAATGAGGGGAGTTTAATGAAGTCACTATCTACGGAGGGGTAGGCAGAGCTTAGCACATCAACTGAGGCTTGTTCAGAGCTGTAGAAAGAGCACCAGGAGGGAGATTGTTCACTCTGCAGCTCTGAAGCAGCTCAGCGACCTCAGAAGGAGCTACATGAACATGCACATCAGCAGAGTGTGGCCCTGACTGAGGACGATGTTCTACCTCTGGTGATCCCTCAAGCAGAGGGAAGGTGCATGGAGAATCAAGACCTGTTTCCACCTTCCTCTGTCTCTGATATTCTCGCAGAGTCTCCCAGAGAGGATGCTCGCCAAAATCCCATGGACACAGGACATGCGGGTCAGTGTTCTGGGCTGAGAGAACGTGACAGGGCAAATCTAAAGGGCAAACAGAAGACAAAAGGTGTGATTTTGGTATGAGGACAATTAATGACAATTAAGGTCATGGGGGGGAGGAAAAGCAGAGAGAGGGAAGGAGGGAGGGGGGTGGGGCCTGGGTGTGTGTCACACCTTCTGGGGGCAAGACATGATTGCAAGAGGGACTTTACCTAACAAATGCAATCAGTGTAACCTGGCTTATTGTACCCTCAATGAATCCCCAACAATAAAAAAAAAAAAAAAAAAAAAAGAAAAAGAAAAAGAAAGATGGTACTTTGAGAAACACTTAAAAAAAAATAAGAAGGTGCGATAACACAGCCTCATCCTTCCCTCTGTTTCAACCAATACAATGAGGACTTTAACATTAACTGTTAGACCAGTGGTACCCAAAGCTGGCTGCTCCTCATAATCACCTGGGAGTTGTGTTTTTGTTTCTCTTTTTGATATTTGTTAACTATTTTTGAGACAGAGTTTCACTTTGTCACCCTCAGTAGAGTCACAGCAACTTCAAACTCTTGGGCATAAGTGATTCTCTTGCCTCAGCCTCCTGAGTAGCTGGGAATATAGGCACCGCCACAACGCCCGGCTATTTTTGGAGGTAGGGTCTTGTTCTTGCTTGAACTCCTGAGCTCAAGCAATCCACCTGCCTTGGCATTCTATAGGTGTGAGCCACAGTGCACGGCCTGAACTATACATTTAGAAGTGGCTAAGATGTTAAATATTAAAATTAATTAATTTATTAACTAAAATTAATCTTGAACCAAAACACATTTCAGCATTTATTTTTATTTCTAATCATCTCTAGACATGTATCTTATTCACTGCTCCAAAAATGTGTTTGTCTTCATGACTTCCCTGCATAGTTTGTTATTCTACATTTTCCATGTGTCTCTCTGTGTTCCCTCTTTAAGATTTCACTTTTTTTTTTTTTTTGGTGTTAAAACTATTCCTTGTAGATCTTGGTAATTCCAACCCTTAGCACAGCATGTGCTACCAAGCTGTAGCTCCACAATGCCGAAATTGAATGAATGAAGGAATGAAGGAAAGAATAAGTCAGATTTGAAACATGGATCAGTATTGCCACAGAGTCCTTTAGAAAGACAGCTGCTAAAATTACTATGTGGGGTAATGCATGTTAATCAGATCCACTTAGCCATCCCATAATATATATACATTTAGAAACATCATATTTTATGAAATAAATACACACAATTTTATTCACCAATTAAAAAAAATAAAAAGGAAACAGTTTCTGGTTGTTGTTTAATTTGACAGTGTTTTATTGCTATTTCAGGCCATATAAAGGTGTTATTAATGAAAATCACTATCCCCCAAACCCCAGGTGGGCCTAAAAGGACTGTTAGGTAATGAGCAGATGTTACCACCAGGTCCTGTTGTTTGTTCAGCAACTGCTTCTACCCAGTCAAATGCTGAACAAATGCTCCGGGCATCATCTCCGGTGATCTCACACCTCCTCCACTTTCTTATCTAACCCTCGTGTCAACCCTGAAAGGATAGCATGGTTGTCTCCATTTTCCAAAAGAAGAAACGGAGGCACAGGGAAGGAAAGTAACTTGTGGAAAGTGACACAATCATGAAGTGAATTACTGCGAAATTTTTGTGTAAACCTACAGAAAGTGCAGGTCAGTTTGATGAATTTTTCCAAGTGCAACCAGAAACAGATCAGGAGTTACAACCCCATTGTCACCCTTGAAGTTTTCTTGCTGCCCCTTCTGAGTTACACTAACCCCTAAAGATGGCCATAGAATACTTTGCTTCTACTTGAATTTTACAGAAATATTCTTATATAGACTGAAATCTGAAATAGTCTGCCTTCATCCATTGGAGAAGGTTTGTGTTTCATTCATATTGTTGGGTGTAACAATAGTTTATTCATTTTAACTGCGGTGTAAAACTCCATTCTATAGCTGTAACACCACTCCCATATTCTGCTGTTGTTGACACCGGGCTGATTCCTATTTGGGGCTATTCCATGTAATGCTGCCAGGAGCACTTTGAATATGCCTTTTGGGACACATGTTTGCATGGTTTTGCTGTATAAATATCTTGAGATAAAATTATTGGGCTTCAGGAGATCTTCAAATGTACTTCAGGCTCATACCTGTAGTCTCAGCTACTCAGAAGCCTGAAGCAGGGGAATCATTTGAGGCCAGGAGTTCAAGACCACCCTGAGAAATAGCAAACCTCTGTCGAAAAGAAAACAATGAAAAATTAGCCAGACACAGTAAGGCATGCTATTTTTAGTCTCAGCTACTGGGGAAGCTGAGGTGGGAGAAATGCTTGAGGGCAAGAGTTTATGACCAGTCTAGATGATATAGTGAGATCCTATTGCTTTGAAAAAAAAAATAATAATAATAACAGGCAGGTCTGTGGCACATCCTTGGGTTTTACTGAATAAGCTCTTGTTTATCGTGCACATGTGTTTATGCGTCTATGTACATGGGTAAGCATATGTGTACATGTGTGTTTGCTCATATACATACTAGGTGGGAGTGGGGAAGAGAGAGGAGACGGAGTTTATTACACTCTAGAGATGGTGCAAATCTTGGTGACAGGGTGATAAAACCATCCGAACCAATTTTTTACCCGTATAGAGCTTACAATCCAATAGTTTAATTCATTGTAGTTAACCAAGAGAGAAAAAAAGAAGACAGATTTAGAATTTCTACATTTCCTATCATTCCTGGATCCAATGGGCTATCTTTAACAAATTTTTTTTGGGGGGAGACAGAGTGTCACTATGTGGCCCTCGGTAGTGTGCTGTGGTGTCACAGCTCTCAGCAAACTCAAACCCTTGGGCTTAAGTGATTCTCTTGCCTCAGCCTCCTGAGTAACTAGGACAGCACCCGGCTGTTATTTTTTACTATTATTATTTTTTTTTGCAATTGTCATTGTTGTTTAGCTGGCCTGGGCCAGGTTTGAACCCACCAGCCTTGGTGTATGTGGCTGGCACTGTAACCATTGTGCTACAGGCACCCAGCCTATCTTTAACAAATTTAAATGATAAAAAATGATCTCATCATAATTTCTTGCGTTTATATAAGCTGGACTATTTATTCCATATACTCCCTATAAATATATCCCAAACTAGTCTGACTATCCTTTTGTCATAAAGGATCCCTAGGGTAAGTAACCTTTCATAACCAAGAATCTTCATATTACAGATGGCAAATGCTTCACAGTGTAGCTTTAATGTCCTGTGGAGGGAGCGTAACCCCCGTGGTGGAACATTAACAGTAGACATCAGCCAGGAGAGTCAGGAAGCGCAGATGGAATCAGGGTTCTGCAACAATCAGTGTGCGCGGTCTTTTATCACCTGTTGAAACTTTCCAGGCCTCAGTTTCCATCTATAAAAAAGTGATTAAACCAACCAAGTGAACACTATGGGCTGTTCTAGCTTATTCATCTCACGCTTCTGTGTATAGCTTCCAGTTCTGGCATTATTTGAAATATGGTGCAAAAAAATTCACTTCTAGGAGAACGATTTAGTGTAGCCGTATGTAGCCCTTTAAGAGAACGTCGGATTGGGTTCATTTTAAAATACATGGGATAATACCTTTTACAGCACTACATTTCTCGTAGCTTCTCTTAGTAGGTGAAAATCCATAGTTAACTTTTATCTCCTCTATTTAAACAGTGTAAGTCTAGTGAACCATTTCTATGGCATCTTACGTGTTTATTTCATTCTGTTGTCATCCATTGAGTAGACATGACTTAACCAATACTCTAAACAGCAGATGAACAACACAGACCAACCAGAATTTTCATGTCAGCTACAGCACGCACACACAGGGTATCCAGCTCTGTATCTTTAGCTCTCACAAAAATATGATTTTTCTTTCCTATTTATTCTGGATGCCATCGTCACTCAATCAAAAAACACATTTCTGAAGCATTTAGTGTGAGTTGCTATTTATGCCAGTCAATAATTCACATCATCTGCAAAAAACATGTTTGTATCCATTCTGCACCCTTTAGAGATGAAAGGAAGGAATTTGTGTGCGAAAATGCCTCCATGTGCCCAAATCATGCAAATTCACTAAGTCATTTCCTAAGATTTGCAGATGTGTCAATTGCATCTTTTTTTTTTTAAGAGTAGGTATACAACGGTATGAATCCCAAATCAGCTTTTGTCCCACCTCATAGCTCTTTTTCAGATGATGAGAACTGATTTACTATAGCATTGTCAAATGCTGAATGGAGTCTAATCTTCCATTTTAATCTTTTATGAGGCGACTGGGTAAAAAATAAATTACAAATGCAAAAGATGTGTGTCAGCGTATGTGTGCATTTACTCTGACACAGTATGTGCATACATGTCTCTGGAAGAGGGGACGGATCTCTTACAACACCAAAAGGACTTGAAAAAAGCCTCAGGATTTTGGCACTGAAAACGGGAAAGACTGTGTTTAATAAAATCTGGATACAAGGTAGGGTTGGGCAAAGAGCCTAGTCCATAGAAGACACTCAATACAGTGGTTTCTTATTCCCACCAGTGAGTCCCTGGGTCACTGTCTCTTTGAGCTTACAGCTGCATAATAAAGAAGGGATGTTTTAAGTTGTTGGATTCTCTGTGCCTGTTTAATTGTATTTATTTCTATATAGCATAAAGAGTACCATTTTACCCATTTGAGAGGAAATTACCTTTCTCAGACAGAAAAGCACAATTGTATGGAAGAAAGGTTGTTCCAAAAGATATCCTCATGTCCTAGAAACAAACTATTACTTTTTTTGCTCAGTGAGTTTGCCATGGCCCTTAAAAATTACATTAGCCTTTCCTGATAGAATGCTTAGCTTTGAAGGCCATTCCAATGGAAAATAATAATAACATCACGTTTGAATAAAAGCATGATAAATGCTGGGCAAGTTAAAGATAGATACAGACAAATTATGACATGTAGCAGCCACCCTGGCCAAAAAAATACATGATAACTTCCTTGTCTTTTCCAGAGGAAGAATCAAAGGTCAATGGCATCTCTTTGAATCCCTTCCAGAGTTTGAATAGTTCTTTTTTTTTTTTTTCTCCCAAATAGCCATTTTCACTGCTCAGTAACTTTCTGAGCCAGGAATGAAATACAGAAAGCTGACAGGGAACACTGCAGCTCGTGGGACTTGAAACAAGATTTTGCTTGAGCCGAGGAAAGGCAGGCCCTGCAGGAGGCTGAGTTTTCTCTCCTCCCTGGCGCCCTTGCGGGCTCCTGTTCTCTGAGGAATTTTTGTCCACTCCCCCAGGTGTGGCTCGTGACTGGAGATCAGCCAGGAGTGAGGAATTGGCCAGGGCCAGAGTTGAACTGCACCACACTCTCTCCACATGGCTTCTGTCTTCTCCTCAAGGACAATGCAATGTCTCGTGGACAGAAAGACGAGGTGACATCAGGGGGGCTGAACCTGCAGAACTGGGGAAGGTGGGAGGATGATGAGGGAGGAAATCAAGAAAGGCAGGAAGAGGAGGGCAGACACAGAGTTCCAGGGACACGGAGGCTCTTCCACACATCTCTGACAGTGGTCCCTGGCAGCTCTCTGCCGCTACACAGAGATCCGACTGCATTAACTCTGATGTGAGGCGTCGAACATAATTGCTTGTATCTTCTTGAATGCATATAAACATGTCAGTATGAACTGAGAAAGTTAAAACCCCTCATTTATCCTACTTTTGTTGATACATACAGCACCCTTCTACACCAAACTCACAGTAGGGACTCAGATTCTTCCCTTAAAGGTATAAATTTAAATTGAAAACACACCATCTTTCCCAAAAGTGCCACCTATGGTGATCTCATTAATTATTTAATAAAACTGTCACTAATATGCCAGTGATATACTTTTTAGCTCTCAGAATATGGTCATCCTCCCCACTATATCCACACTTTGCGGTTTGTAGTTTCCGTGAACTTTGGTCAACTGTGGTATTGAATAGAAAATTCCAGAAGTAAACCACTCATAAGTTTTAAGTTATCCACTGTTCTTAGTGGTATGATGAAATCTCCACCATCCCGGTCCCACTCAGTCATACTAGGGAGGCAAAACTTACCTTCATCAGCATCTCCAACCTTCAGACCCCACCCACGTAGGAGGCCTGTCATAGCCCATGGCCCCACCAGGAATCCCAGGTCATTCACCTCACTCTTCTCATCACACGGCCACTGTACCTTCTCATGTATCACAAGAAGGCTGAGAACAGTGCAATAAGACAATTTGAGAGAGAAGGGGAGACTCCATCCCATTACTTTTGTTACAGTATATTGTTATAAGAGTTCTATTTTGTTATTCTTGTTGTTACTCTCTTACTGTGCCTAATTGATACATTAAACTTTACCTAGGTGTGTATGTGTAGAATTTGGTACTGTTCATGGTCTCAGGCATCTCCTGGGGGTCTTGGAATGTGTCCCCTAAGGATAAAAGGGGACCCACTATTTTGTGCTAAATATTGCTGCTCAATTCTTGGCCTTCTAAAACTGAACTTTTCTTTGGTCCAAATGTCAGAATGTCAAGCATCTCCTTTACTATTTTTTTTTTTAACCTATCCTTCTCACTATCAATATCCTCAAACACTTCTGGCCTGAAATCAAATGTGAGGACATCTTCTCTAAGAATCTCTCCTCTGCAGCCCTGGTAATGGAGGCTTCTGTTCCCCATTTCATCACCTCTTTGTCACCCCCTAAGGGCTGAAGGCCCCATGAACACCAAACCGTGCCCCCTCCCCCGGGTCACATCATGTCCCAGCCTCTGTCGGTTCCTGCAGCTGAGTGATGGCTCCTTCCTACAGATCTCTCCTCCACTGGCCACTGTGGATCTAATTCCCAAGACCACCTTTCTCATTTGAACCTTCCCTTGCTACTTCATGGAGCCTGACTTCCCGACGTGGGGGAGTCCCTGGGTCCCACCCAGGTGTCCTGACTCACGCGGTGAATGGACCTGTCACTCCATTTACACTTGTGTCTGTGCTCTGTCCACCTGCCCACGTGGCAATGGGTGACAGATGGTCACTGTGAAAACAATGTGTTCAAAGTTGAACGTGTCATCTTTCTCCAAAAACTGTTTCCCTTTAAACTAACCCATTTGTATCTGCAGTATGGTGTCATTGCTTTTGCAATAAACTTTAGAATTATCATTTCTTATCCTCCATTTTTTCTTTTTTCCAAATTTCATCCAATGCTTTTCATGTTTTTGCTTTCAAAAAACTGATTTGTGTTGAGCATTTCTCTCCACTCCAATCCCACTACCTCTTAACTAATTACCACATTTATAGCAATTCCACATCCACATTAATTACCCAATTCTCATGGCAAAACCACGTTGCCTTGCAAAGCTGCCATTCTTGCTCCAAACCATGCCAATGGCTCTCTAAGGCACCACATCAAATCTACATCGCCTCTCACCTCAGGAAAGCTTTTGCTTTCAGATGAGGTGGTTGTGATTCTGTGTGGTTAAACTGATCACATCGGAAATAAACACAGCAGTGTCTTCACATATTGCCTATCTTTATACGTATGTTACTTTTCAAAAATTCTTCATTTATTTTAATTTTTGGATGGTGCATAATTCCATATTTGGCTGCCTGATAGTGACGTATCACCAGAGCTCTATTTTAGGTTCAAACAAAACTTGTTTCTTTTACCCATTGCTCCGCTGGCTTCTTGTGAAGAAGAAAGCCAGCCTCTTCATCTATCGTAATCATTTTTATTTGATTATCTCCATAACCCTTTCCCTGAAATAGATCAGGAGTATTTCCCAGGACTTCTTACATAAAATCGCTAGGCCTGAATGCAATTCAGGAGCTACCAGCATTTAAAATGCTTTTATCTTTTGCTTTCAGCACAGCATAATTTGACCTACTTACGAATCAGTCCATTCTTCATCTGCCTCATCTCTTTCCCACATCACTAATGCCAGCCCTCCATTTTCCTCAGCTTCCCCTGTTTCTGTTTGCCTGAATCCTCTGAACTGTCCACTCAGCCGCTCCTTACGCTCCTATTCTCTGTCTCCTGAGCTGACTGCTGTCTGCTGCTGCCTCACCAAGTCTAAAACCCATACAACTTATGTGCTGTTACCTTTTCATCTATTCATTCCTCTGTTTGCTCTTCTTTATCTAAAACACCTTGAATAAAGGTTCCTTGATAGTTAATTAGTAATTAAGTAAAAGTCAAGGAGGCTCCTATTAGTTATTTCATTTATATTCAACATTGAACACAAAGTTATTACACACTATTGTGTCACAGGGAAGAACTCCCCTCCCCACCTCGCACCCCAGGCTCTGCGCTGCACACGCTTTACCTGGGTAACCAACCCAGCAACTGACGGGCAGCTTGTCAACTAGTGGGCCAGCTCTCCCAAGGCATATGGTTTTTCCTGTTGGTAGTCTAAACATTTTTGTGAACAAAATGCTCCACGCTGGTAGATTAAATACAACTTCAGTATAGGTATTGCTGTACGGATGACCCACAGTCAAAGACATCTAAATGTGTATCAGAATATGGATTAGATCTGGCAAATGTGTCTCGGCATGGAATAACTACAAACTGGAATAACACCGCCTAGATTTGCCCCACCCTTGTTTCGCCATGACCACACAAAACTCACTGCATTCCTCCATCAGGGGATTTAACTGCTTCTGTATGAAGGACTCTGTTATGTGGGTCTTCTCTCTCAGGAGGCACCTAGAATTACTTACCTATATTTTCTACACCTTGTCGGCTTTTAATACATGGTTTGAGAATGAAAGAAAAACGATGAGTATTTTAATGGAATTTTTTGTCTAGAAACTTCTGAACTACTAGTTATTTTATCCCATAAAGGAAAAAAATCCTTTTATCATAAGGACACTTGTACTAGACTGTTTATTGCAGCTCAATTTACAATCACCAAAATGTGGAAACAGCCTAAATACCCACCAACCCAGGAATGGATTAACAAGCTGTGCTATATGTATACCATGGAATACTATTCAGCTATTAAAAAAAATGAAGACTTTACATCCTTCGTATTAACCTGGATGGAAGTGGTAGACATTATTCTTAGTAAAGCATCACAAGAATGGAGAAGCATGAATCCTATGTACTCAATTTTGATATGAGGACAATGAATGACAATTAAGGTTATGGGGGGGGATCAGAAAGAGGGATGGAGGGAGGGGGGTGGGGCCTTGGTGTGTGTCACACTTTATGGGGGCAAGACATGATTGCAAGAGGTACTTTACCTAACAATTGCAATCAGTGTAACCTGGCTTATTGTACGCTCAATGAATCCCCAACAATAAAAAAAAAAAGTGAAAAAAAATAAAATAAACATCAAATAGCCACAGAAGGGATGACCCTCAGAAGAACGTTAGCATAGTATGCATTGCTGTTACTTCAATCACTAATCTTTATCAAATGCTGTTTAAATGTATGTCCAGCCCACATTTATAGTTGGAGTTCCTGGGGTCTCCTGGGGATCCACAGGGGGAGCCCCTCACTTCACCCACCCTGCTCCCCCAAATACTCCCTCTAGCCTAATGCCGAGTGGCTGACTGATGCTTCCATCTGCATGGCATCTCAAATCTGCTTTATTACTCCCTTGTCCCATTCTCCATATTGAAATAATCTGGTCAGGTGTTTTGCAAAATACTCTATTTTGCCTTGGCTGATGTTTACTCTCGATTAGATGTGGGTTATGGTTTCTCGGGAAGAAAGTTGTAGAAGTAAAGTAAGCTTCTCTTCTAAGAAGGATATTGACGGGATCCTGACTCTCATGTTTTGTAGGTGACCAGATTTCTTTAGTGGGCATTTTCTGCAGTTGCACTTGACGTTTCCATCATTGCGCTGGGTTCTCACTGAGCCTTTTTGATGGTCCTGTTGGTGTTCTCAAGCTCTTGTCTATTCCTCTCGTTTTAATACCTGGTTTGAGAATGAAAACTTCTAGTCTGTTCCTCTTGTTTTAATACATCCTAGTTTTCTTTATCGTTGTCCTTAAGGTAATCTTATTCACACTAGCGTTTATTAGCTGTTTGTTTATATGGTATCTGGAGTTGTTTTCCTGTTAGAAGGACATTCGTCTTGAAGATCACTTACTAAGGGAATGGTTCTTACTGGTCTTTCCACAAAGTTTAAAAGGTGAAACTCACAACTTTTTTACTAATCTCCACATATTCGTAGGGAAAATGCAGGGAAGCATAACTTCAACTTCTTCTTTTAATAATTAAAAAAGTATAATTTGTCCTATTTTTGTCTCTGAAGGCTTCAAAGCCATGACTCATAATTCCAGCATTCTTCCTTTCCATCTGCCCCACAGCTGACAGCGTGGGCACATTGGTTGTGTGTTGGAGGGTGGGCACACTGGTTGTGTGTTGGAGGGTGGGCACACTGGTTGTGTGCTGGCTTCCTCTCAATGGTCCTAAAGTGACGTGAGCCAGTGGTATGGTCCTTCCGACACCAGACACTGTGAGTGGAGTGTGGCTCCATTTTCTCTGACGAATTAGGAAGATGAATGACAGTTGACATTGATAGGTCAGGTTCCTGTTAATAGCTGGTCCACTCGGGGTCATGTGGGTCCCCGTGAGGCTCCCAGCCCCCCATATGAAGTCATGTTTCCTCTGTCTTTGGTAACACTTTTCTTACCCAGTTCTGGACCATCAGATGAAAGCTAATTTAATGATTGTTAGTTCCTCATTAAAGTAGGTCATACGCAGAGAACATAAAGAGCATTTTCAACTGAAATTCTAGGGTCTCTTTTAGAAATAAATCCAACAAATACATGCAACTTGCTAAACAAATGAAAGAGTTTTGCCCTTAAACACAAATCTCAGTTCTCACAAACAGAGCCAGCACAGAGGTGTACAGCCAATTCTTGATAACTGAGAGGCCATTTGCCCTGACCACCCACTCTCCTGTTATGAGTCTTCCCCCTAACTGTCAACTAATATTACTTTTGTCAATATTACTACCAGCATAATGATGGAGGACAGGTGTGATGTCTTCTGTTTGGAGGAGCCTTTTGTTTTGCTTCCTTTCTTTTTTTTTTTTTTTTTTTTTTTGAGACAGAGTCTTACTCTGTTGTCCAGGCAAGAATGCTGTGGCCTCAGCCTCAGCCTAGCTCACAGCAACCTCATGCTCCTATGCTCAAGTGATCCTCTTGCCTCAACCTCACAAGTAACTGGGACTACAGGTGCCCACCTCAATGCCCAGCTATTTTTCTATTTTTAGTAGAGACAGTGTCTCGGTCTTTTTCAGGCTGCTCTTGAACTCGTGATCTCAAGTGATCCTCCCACCTGGGCGTCCCAGAGTGCTAGGATTACAGGCATGAGCCACCATACCCGGCCCAGGGGCACCTCAGTTTTACAAAAATAAAAAAATGAGAGAGCTCAAACAAATGGCAAAACTGATATTTTAGATTATTCATAAATTGAAGCAACTGCCTATCAAACATTAATGATTGGGCATGAAGTTGTTCTATATTTATTTTGTCCACTAAATTCCCTTTTGGAGAAATACATGGAAAAGAGACCTCATTGTTTAAAAATGATACTAGAGGGCACCACCTGTGGCTCAAAGGAGTAGAGTGCCAGCCTCATATACCAGAGTTGGCGGGTTCAAACCCAGCGCCGGCCAAAAAATGCAAAAAAAAATAAAATGATACTAGACATAATTCCCAGAAACTATAGCAATTTTCTTATATAAGAAACACTTGCTCCTGATACAGCATTTTGTTAAATCATCAATTACTGCAAGACATGAGGATGTAAAATCTCCCGACTGGTTATGAAGAACATCACACTCCAATGTTCCCCTCCCGTTTTATACCTCAGAAGCCACATCTATGAATATCACTTAGTGTTAAACTTATCCCTACTCCTTAAGCCCTACCTCCATTCATTCAACCTCCAGCCTGTACTCATTGGATAAACATGGCTCCAGGGTAGCTGGACGATTCCTTAAGACCAAAATAAATATGCAAAGACCCGTGACTTCTTTTTGTCATTTGGTCTATGGTGGATTTCTAGAACACTTTTAAAACTGAAATTAGTACCTTTTTTTTTTTTAGAGTAAATGGTAATGTGTTTTTGTTTGTTTGTTTGTTTGTTTGTTTTATTGTTGGGGATTCATTGAGGGTACAATAAGCCAGGTTACACTAATTGCATTTGTTCGGCAAAGTCCCTCTTGCAATCGTGTCTTGCCCCCAAAAGGTGTGGCACACACCAAGGCCCCACCCCCCTCCCTCCTTCCCCCTCTCTGCTCTTCCTTTCCCCACCCCTCCCTCCTTCTTTCTCTCTCTGCTCTCCTCTTCCCCCACCCCCACCGTGACCTTAATTGTCATTAATTGTTCTCATATCAAAATTGAGTACATAGGATTCATGCTTCTCCATTCTTGTGATGCTTTACTAAGAATAATGTCTTCCACTTCCATCCAGGTTAATACGAAGGATGTAAAGTCTCCATTTTTTTTAATGGCTGAATAGTATTCCATGGTATACATACAGCACAGCTTGTTAATCCATTCCTGGGTTGGTGGGCATTTAGGCTGTTTCCACATTTTGGCGATTGTAAATTGAGCTGCAATAAACAGTCTAGTACAAGTGTCCTTATGATAAAAGGATTTTTTTCCTTCTGGGTAGATGCCCAGTAATGGGATTGCAGGATCAAATGGGAGGTCTAGCTTGAGTGCTTTGAGGTTTCTTCATACTTCCTTCCAAAAAGGTTGTACTAGTTTGCAGTCCCACCAGCAGTGTAAAAGTGTTCCCTTCTCTCCACATCCATGCCAGCATCTGCAGTTTTGAGATTTTGTGATGTGGGCCATTCTCACTGGGGTTAGATGGTATCTCAGGATTGTTTTGATTTGCATTTCTCTAATATATAGAGATGATGAACATTTTTTCATATGTTTGTTAGCCATTCGTCTGTCATCTTTAGAGAAGGTTCTATTCATGTCTCTTGCCCATTGATATATGGGATTGTTGGCTTTTTTCATGTGGATTAGTTTGAGTTCTCTATAGATCCGAGTTATCAAGCTTTTGTCTGATTGAAAATATGCAAATATCCTTTCCCATTGTGTAGGTTGTCTATTTGCTTTGGTTGTTGTCTCCTTAGCTGTACAGAAGCTTTTCAGTTTAATGAAGTCCCATTTATTTATTTTTGTTGTTGTTGCGATTGCCATGGCAGTCTTCTTCATGAAGTCTTTCCCCAGGAAGAAATGATTCTGCGTTTTGTATGGAACCAGAAAAAAAACCGTATAACTAAGGCAGTTCTTAGTAATAAAAATAAAGCTGGGGGCATCGCCACACCAGAATTTAGGCTGTACTACATAGCCATAGTGGTCAAGACAGCAGGGTACTGGCTCAAAAATAGAGACATAGACACTTGTAATCGAATAGAAAACCAAGAAATTGAACTAACACCTTACAACCACCTACTCTTTGATAAACCAAACAAGAACATACCTTGAGGGAAAGACTCCCTATTCAATAAATGGTGTTGGGAGAACTGGATATCCACATGTAAAAGACTGAAACTGGACCCACATCTTTCCCCACTCACAAAAATTGATTCAAGATGGAAAAAGGACTTAAATTTAAGGCATGACACAATAAAAATCCTCAAAGCATAGGTACGATTTATTTTTATTTTTCAAATGCAGGGAATTCTCATGTCTATGACTATTCAGTGTTTATGGCAGCAGAAAATATTGGCTATTGGAGTAATATATAGAAATAACACATATATTAATTTTTTTCATTTATAAATATTCTAGGAACTTTGGAAATGTTGCTTAATTTCAAATATATCTTCCCATGTGTGCATGAGAATCTATATGTTCAAATGCTTACCATAGGATATTTATGAACAATATATAAATGTAAGAGTCTTGTATAGTATCTAGTATTTAGAGGTAACCATCTGTTTATAGAAATATAAGAATATAAAGAAAGGTAAATATTCCTTCCTAATAACCAAATGATAATATAAAAAAAAACATTATCTACCCAGAACATTAAGTAAAAACTAAATCTGTATCTGAAATAAAATGATCTAATAAAGAAATATCAGTATCAAGGAAAATCATGTGAACTACTCACTCTTTGAATGTGCAGGCTTCTGAGAAGCCTGGGTGGAATTCTTATGCCTCTTCAGTGATTTACACTCGGTAGGAATTAAGGCACTCAGCACTTCCTCTTACTGCCTTTCTTCTCTGCAGATTCACTTGGTAAACAGTCCCATTTCCTCTTCATGCCTTCCTTTCTCCCTTTCATTGTAATAATGACCTGTAAGTACAAGAAAAATTACTGTCAGGTAAAAACCTTTTTAATAGATCCTGCAATGAAAATTATAATTACTTTAAAGCAGTAAAATTGTTATCCTAATAGGTAATACTCAGACAGCTTCTTCCTAAACACTCTGTTAACTCTTCAGTGATATTTTTCTGAAGCTCTGAGAGTTTCCTTTTTAGAGAACTGGCATATAAAATACATCCAGTCTCCCACTGGAGATAAGAGCCACTTTAATCCCATAGTTTAGTATTGTGGGGATAGATAAGTGGAAAGATAGATTATGTCAGGCACTCAAATTATCAGCTCTCTACAGAGCCAGATATGGAAAGACATGATTTTCCAGACCTCTCGACTTGTAGTCTATTATCCCTCTATAGGATAAAATGCACAGACGATCCAACTCTATGAATTAAGGTACAAAACTTATTTCACAAGAGTGAACACATAACTATGACCTCACAGTTGGCTCTTACCCTATTTTCTGTTGATAGTGGATTTGAGGGACACATAATACCCACCCGCTGGGGAGCTGAGATGGGTCCATTGCTAAATTGTGGGGAGCCAACCCTTTCTTAAAAATGGGAATTAAGAATTCTGGAGACAAGATGGCGGACTGAAGCCAGCTTTCAACAAAGGCTCCCGTCCAGAAGGAGAGTTAAGGGACAGGAATTTAGTAAGTATCCTGGTGGACTTGAGCCTCACCAAGAGAGAAGGCTGAAGAACGCACATCAACACCGCTGAGGCAAGTTGTGATCACAAGGACGCAAACAAAAGGTACAAAATCCACCACCAAGCGGACAGGAGTCCCCCTCCCCCATGAGACCGGCTCTGTAGCCCCACAATTGAACAAGTGGGCAGAAATTAAAGCCCCTCCCACTACACTCCACGGGAGAGACCTTCTAAAAACTGGACCTACCTCCCCTACTGGGGTGCCGTGGCGTTCTCCTGCCGGACATAGGGCTGAATAAAACTTTGGGAATCCTTTGCCGGCAACCCTGAATCCCCGGCGCTCCCCTCCCGCCCACTGAGGTCTGGAGGCCTGTCCCCCAGAACTTCGGATCCTTGGGTGATTTCTCAAGGGGAGTGGACAGTCCCCGAGTTGCGACTGGTCAGCATTGACTCTGAGGCGCGCCGAGTGAGGAGAGGGCACCGGGCTGAGGGGGAGTCACGCCTCGTGGCACTTCCCTGCGGTGCAGTGCAGCAACCCTCCCCGGGCATAGGGGACCCAAGACTGAATCAGACTCTGGCCTCCCCGCTGAGAACTGAGAACCCCTACTCTCACTCGGGGTCTGAGGGCCTATCCCCCAGGAGTTCGGCTCCTTGGGTGATTTCTCGAGGGGAGTGCACAGTGCCTGAGCTGCGTCAGGTCAGCGCTGACTCTGGGACACGTGAGCGAGGAGAGGGCACTCTGCTGAGGGGAAATCAAGCCTTGGCGGCACTTCCCTGCAGTGCAGTGCAGGAGCCCTCCCCGGGCACAAGACTGAATAAGACTCTGGCCTCCCCGCTGAGAGCTGAGAGCCCCTACTCTCACTCGGGGTCTGAGGGCCTATCCCTCCGGAGTTCGGCTCCTTGGGTGATTTCTCGAGGGGAGTGCACAGTGCCTGAGCTGCGTCAGGTCAGCGCCGACTCTGGGATACGTGAGCGAGGAGAGGGCACTCCGCTGAGGGGAAATCAAGCCTTGGTGGCATTTCCCTGCAGTGCAGTGCAGGAGCCCTCCCCGGGCACAAGACTGAATAAGACTCTGGCCTCCCCGCTGAGAGCTGAGAGCCCCTACTCTCACTCGGGGTCTGAGGGCCTATCCCTCCGGAGTTCGGCTCCTTGGGTGATTTCTCGAGGGGAGTGCACAGTGCCTGAGCTGCGTCAGGTCAGCGCTGACTCTGGGATACGTGAGCGAGGAGAGGGCACTCTGCTGAGGGAAAATCAAGCCTTGGCGGCACTTCCCTGCGGTGCAGTGCAGGAGCCCTCCCCGGACCGTAGTATTGCGTGAAACTGAATGAAACTCTAGCTTCCCCCCCGCCCCACTCCCAATCCGGGTCTGGGGGCCCATCCCCCAAGAGTTCTGATTCTTGGGGGATCTCTTAAGGGGTGTGGACCCAGCACAAACTGCGGCCGCTCAGTGCTGACTCTGGGGCGCGGGACAGAGGAGAAAAGGGTCGCCTGAGTGCCCACACCAGAGCAGCAGTTCCCTGGACGTAGATCAACAGCCGTTTTTTCTTCAACGGCAGAACGCTCACTTCTGGATATTCTGAGGCCACACCCCCTGTCTCCCTGGGCAACCAGAGGAGGCCACAGGTGACACGGCTCACAAACCCAGAAGCCTCCAGGGCGGGGCCGACCCAGAGAGGTGTTCAGACGCAATTCTCCAGCAGCAAAGACGTTTGAACTCAAAACAGCCCGTCTCCTGTAGGCGACGACAGGAACAGAGACAGAACCTCACAAAGTTGTCTGTTCTGTTCTGTTCTGTTAGCAGCATCCATCAGGGACGGGGCTAAGCCTGAGTGAACACCTCCTTCCCATCACCTGCATCAAACACTCAAATATGTCAGGCCCCATCTCCTCCTGCTAGATAGCGGCAGTCTGCGGGGGCCTGGCAGACTTCCTCGCGATTCAGGCAGGTGCAAACCCCTGGAGTGTCTGTTCACTGAAGGCAACTGGGTTAGCCATCTGCAGAGATACCAGTGACTGGGTCCGACGGAGGGGCAAAGTGGGGAAGGAGACGTCGACCTTCCCAGACTGCTCTGATTGCGGGGTGGCTCCTCCTGACTCTGCGCTGCACTGGGGTGAGCTGTCTCAGAGGAGTCACCAGGCCCCTGTGATCCAGTTCCCAGAGACCTCTTGAACCCTTCCACCTGAGACAAGTGCCGATTGAGACAGTTGATTCGGACCTTTTGAACTGGGCTAATAGACTGAGGACTTTTCAGGTGGTGCCCTGGGTGTGCGATTGTAGGAAGGTTTGATTCTCCTTTTCCAACTGGGGCCAGAGGTGGGCAGGCGGGGTGACTTAATTGCTGATTTTTCCACACAGCTGAGACTTCAAGCCAGAGTAGAAGTTGCAATAGGATCGAACAGAAACCAGCTGAAAACAAGACAGAACCACTTTGCTCCACCACACCAGACAGGGCCCCAGTTTCTCAGGCCACAACACTGTACGGGCCCTCGATAAAACCCCAGGGGAAAAACCAAAGGGAGTAAACCATGGGGCGGAATCAGCGGAAAAACTCTGGTAACATGAATAACCAGAATAGATCAACCCCCCCAAGAAAAGATACGGCAGATGTGATTGAAGATCCCATTCATAAACAACTGGCTGAGATGTCAGAAGTCGAATTCAGAATTTGGTTTGCAGACAAGATTAATAAAATGGAATTAGGAATTCGAGGAGAAATTCAAAAACTGTCTCAAGAATTTAACGAATTTAAAGACAAAACCACCAAAGACTTAGACACACTGAAACAAGAACTTACAGCCCTCAAAGATATGAAAAATACAGTAGAATCCCTCAGTAACAGAATGGAGCAAGCAGAAGAAAGGATTTCTGACATTGAAGATAAAGTCTTCGAACGCTCCCAATCTCTCAAAGAGGAAGAGAAATGGAGAGCAAAAACGGATCACTCACTCAGAGAGCTCTCAGATAATTCGAAAAAAAATAACATAAGGGTTATAGGAATTTCGGAGGCTGATGACGTGGCAGCCAAGGGCACAGAGGCCCTTCTACACGAAATTATGAAAGAAAATTTTCCAGACATGCCTAGAGAATCTGAAATTCAGATAGCAGACAGCTTCAGAACCCCAGCACGATTCAACCCCAAAAAGCCATCTCCCAGACATATCATAATTAGCTTCACTAAAGTTAACATGAAAGAGAAGATTCTCAAAGCAGCCCGGCGAAAGAAAACTATAACGTACAAAGGTAAGAATATTAGAATAACTGCAGATCTCTCTGCTGAAACTTTTCAAGCAAGAAGAGGCTGGTCATCAACTTTTAATCTCCTAAAGCAAAAAAACTTTCAACCCAGGATCTTGTATCCAGCTAAACTGAGTTTCATCTATGATGGAGAAATTAAATACTTCAATGACATTCATATGTTGAAAAAATTTGCCATAAGTAAACCAGCTCTTCAGGATGTTCTCAGACCTATCCTCCACAATGACCAACCCAATCCTATACCACAAAAGTAAACTCACTCAGAAACTTCGGATCAAACTCCAACTTCCACACTGGCGAAAGGATTAAAAATGTCCACTGGACCTTTGAAAAACTCGATACCCAAAATTCCACCAGACTTATCCTTACTCTCCATCAATGTGAATGGCTTAAACTGTCCTCTAAAGAGGCATAGGTTAGCTGACTGGATACAAAAACTTAAGCCAGATATTTGTTGCATACAAGAGTCACATCTCAACTTAAAAGACAAATACAGACTCAGGGTGAAAGGATGGTCATCCATATTTCAGGCAAATGGTAATCAGAAAAAAGCAGGTGTTGCAATTTTATTTGCAGATACAGTAGGCTTTAAACCATCAAAAGTAAGGAAGGACAAGAATGGTCACTTCATATTTGTTAAGGGTAATACTCAATATGACGAGATCTCAATTATTAATATCTATGCACCCAACCAGAATGCACCTCAATTTATAAGAGAAACTCTAACAGACATGAGTAACTTGATTTCCTCCAGCTCCATAATCGTTGGAGATTTCAACACTCCCTTGGCAGTGTTGGATCGATCCTCCAGAAAGAAGCTGAGCAAAGAAATCTTAGATTTAAACCTAACCATCCAGTATTTAGATTTAGCAGACATCTACAGAACATTTCATCCCAACAAAACTGAATACACATACTTCTCATCAGCCCACGGAACTTACTCCAAAATTGATCACATTTTAGGTCACAAGTCTAACCTCAGTCAATTTAAAGGAATAGAAATTATTCCATGCATCTTCTCGGACCATCATGGAATAAAACTTGAATTGAGTAACAACAGGAATCTGCATACCCATACAAAAACATGGAAATTAAATAACCTTATGCTGAATGATAGCTGGGTCAGAGATGAGATTAAGAAAGAAATCACCAATTTTTTGGAACAAAATGACAATGAAGACACAAGCTATCAGAACCTCTGGGACACTGCAAAGGCAGTTCTAAGAGGGAAATTTATAGCACTGCAAGCCTTCCTCAAGAGAACGGAAAGAGAGGAAGTTAACAACTTAATGGGACATCTCACGCAACTGGAAAAGGAAGAACATTCCAACCCCAAACCCAGTAGAAGAAAAGAAATAACCAAAATTAGAGCAGAATTAAATGAAATTGAAAACAAAAGAATAATACAACAGATCAATAAATCAAAAAGCTGGTTTTTTGAAAAGGTCAATAAAATAGATAAACCTCTGGCCAACCTAATCAGGAAAAAAAGAGTAAAATCTCTAATATCATCAATCAGAAACAACAAAGACAAAATAACCACAGACTCATCAGAAATCCAAAAAATCCTTAATGAATATTACAAGAAACTTTATTCTCAGAAATATGAAAATCTGAAGGAAATAGACCGATACCTGGAAGCATGCCACCTTCCAAGACTTAACCAGAATCAAGTGGAAATGTTGAACAGACCCATATCAAGTTCAGAAATAGCATCAACTATACAAAACCTCCCTAAAAAGAAAAGCCCGGGACCAGATGGTTTCACGTCAGAATTCTACCAAACCTTTAAAGAGGAATTAGTACCTATATTACTCAACCTGTTCCAAAATGTAGAAAAAGAAGGAAGACTACCCAACACGTTCTATGAAGCAAATATCACCCTGATCCCCAAACCAGGAAAAGACCCAACAAGAAAAGAAAATTATAGACCAATATCACTAATGAATATAGATGCAAAAATATTCAACAAGATCCTAACAAACAGAATCCAGCAACACATCAAACAAATTATACATCATGACCAAGTTGGTTTTATCCCAGGGTCTCAAGGCTGGTTCAATATACGTAAATCTATAAATGTAATTCAGCACATAAACAAATTAAAAAACAAAGACCATATGATTCTCTCAATTGATGCAGAAAAAGCTTTTGATAATATCCAGCATCCCTTCATGATCAGAACACTCAAGAAAATTGGTCTAGAAGGGACTTTTCTTAAACTGATAGAGGCTATCTACAGCAAACCCACAGCCAATATCATATTGAATGGAGTTAAATTGGAATCATTTCCACTCAGATCAGGAACCAGACAAGGCTGCCCATTGTCTCCATTGCTTTTCAACATTGTAATGGAAGTTTTAGCCACTGCAATTAGGGAAGAAAAGGCGATCAAGGGTATCCATATAGGGTCAGAAGAGATCAAACTCTCGCTCTTCGCAGATGATATGATTGTGTATCTGGAAAACACTAGGGACTCTACTACAAAACTCCTAGAAGTGATCAAGGAATACAGCAGCGTCTCAGGTTACAAAATCAACATTCATAAATCGGTAGCCTTTATATACACCAACAACAGTCAAATTGAAAAAGCAGTTAAGGACTCTATCCCATTCACAGTAGTGCCAAAGAAGATGAAATATTTGGGAATTTACCTAACAAAAGACGTGAAAGATCTCTATAAAGAGAACTATGAAACTCTAAGAAAAGAAATAGCTGAAAATGTTAACAAATGGAAAAACATACCATGCTCATGGCTAGGAAGAATCAACATTATCAAAATGTCCATACTACCCAAAGCAATATATACTTTCAACGCACTCCCTATTAAAGCTCCACTGTCATATTTTAAAGATCTTGAAAAAACATTACTTCGTTTTATATGGAATCAGAAAAAACCTCGAATAGCCAAGACATTACTCAGAAATAAAAACAAAACAGGAGGAATCACACTACCAGACCTCAGACTTTACTACAAATCGATAGTGATCAAAACAGCATGGTATTGGCACAAAAACAGAGAAGTAGATATCTGGAATAGAATAGAGAACCAAGAGATGAATCCAGCTACTTACCGCTATTTGATTTTTGACAAGCCAATTAAAAACATTCAGTGGGGAAAAGATTCCCTATTTAACAAATGGTGCTGGGTGAACTGGCTGGCAACCTGCAGAAGACTGAAATTGGACCCACACCTTTCACCATTAACTAAGATAGACTCTCATTGGATTAAAGATTTAAACTTAAGACATGAAACTATAAAAATACTAGAGGAGAATGCAGGGAAAACCCTTGAAGAAATTGGTCTGGGTGAGTATTTCATAAGGAGAACCCCCCGGGCAATTGAAGCAGCTTCAAAAATACACTACTGGGACTTGATCAAACTAAAAAGCTTCTGCACAGCTAAGAACACAGTAAGCAGAGCAAGCAGACAGCCCTCAGAATGGGAGAAGATATTTGCAGGGTATAACTCTGACAAAGGTTTAATAACCAGAATCCACAGAGAACTCAAACGCATCAGCAAGAAAAAAACAAGGGATCCCATCGCAGGCTGGGCAAGGAATTTGAAGAGAAACTTCTCTGAAGAAGACAGGCGCACGGCCTTCAGACATATGAAAAAATGCTCATCATCTTTAATCATCAGAGAAATGCAAATCAAAACTACTTTGAGATATCATCTAACTCCAATGAGACTAGCCTATATCACAAAATCTCAAGACCAGAGATGTTGGCGTGGATGCGGAGAAAAGGGAACACTTCTGCACTGCTGGTGGGAATGCAAATTAATACATTCCTTTTGGAGGGATATATGGAGAACACTCAGAGATCTAAAAATAGATCTGCCATTCAATCCTGTAATTCCTCTGCTGGGCATATACCCAGAAGACCAAAAATCACAACATAACAAAGATATTTGTACCAGAATGTTTATTGCAGCCCAATTCATAATTGCTAAGTCATGGAAAAAGCCGAAGTGCCCATCGATCCACGAATGGATTAATAAATTGTGGTATATGTATACCATGGAATACTATGCAGCCTTAAAGAAAGATGGAGACTTTACCTCTTTCATGTTTACATGGATGGAGCTGGAACATATTCTTCTTAGTAAAGTATCCCAAGAATGGAAGAAAAAATACCCAATGTACACAGCCCTACTATGAAACTAATTTGGGACTCTCACATGAAAGCTATAACCCAGCTACAACTTAACAATAGGGGGAAGTGGGAAAGGGGGGGGGTGGGTAGAGGGAGGGGAATCGGTGGGATCACACCTGTGGTGCATATTACAGGGGTATTTGCGAAACTTGGTAAATGTAGAATACAAATGTTTTGGCACAGTAACTGAGATAACGCCGGAAAGGCTATGTTAACCACTGGGATAAAAATGTGTCAAATGGTTTATGAAGTGAGTGTATGATGCCCCATAATCATATCATTGTATACACTTATGATTTAATAAAAAAATTAAAAAAAAAATGGGAATTAATGTTTTGTTTTTAAATTTCATAATGTACGGACACCGCTCAAATTGCTTTATATAGGCCATTTCATTTAATGCAACAACTTATTTTTTAACATGTTATCATTCGCTCACATTGTAGTTGTGGAGTCCGAGGTTTAAAAATCTAACCCCACTGACAGCTCAGGGTTAGCACTCAGCACCCACCCCTATGTCACAACTTTACGCAGCCATTCCACAGATGATGCATTCCCCTAGCATCTGAAATTAAATGCTTCTCCACTGTGGTCTTTGCCTCTCTAGGAAGTCAAAAGAATTTTCTGAAAATACATAAAATATTACCTTTTTGATATTATGGTGGCTGCTCAAACTGTATACCTAAGGGTACCTGGTAATAATCACTTTTTAGAAAAAAAATTTTACTATTATCAATCTATAAGGAAGATGAATGCATTAGGAACTCTGCTTTGCACTTAATTATCTAAAGCAGTGTTTATTTTACTTCAGTGTGATAACTGAATTATTGAATGCCTGCCATGTGGCAGGCTCAGATGCTGATGTAGGTTGTAGCCCTGCGGTTTAACATATACCAATAACATCATCTATTGATGTTTGAATAGGTCCACTGGGCAAAGGGGATGCACAAGGTCATGAAGCTCATCCTGGAGGGAGAATAAAACTCTCCAGATTTGCTGGCCCAAAAGAGACAGACAATTCTTGAAGTTTGGGCAGGGAGGAGCCTACTAGCCCAGGGACGTGGAGGCCTGCTGCAGTGGGGCACCTCTGTGAACAAAGGTGGGGTCAGCCTAGCACACTTCTGGAAGTGTCTGGAAGGCTGTGTGGCTGCAGTGATGGTACAGTAAAGGCTATGGGAATAAAGGCTGGAACGATATCAACAAGCCATGATAAATACTTAGGGTTTGTAACGGAGAGTAACTGGGTACTCCCACATAAGAAGGCCACATGATAATATTACAATAGGGAAATACCCAGGCAAAGAGTGGATGATTTGAAAGGGAGGTGCCATTGTTCTTTTCTGCTTTACTCCCCAGGACTCCTTTGTTGTTATAGAATTGAAGTACAGTGAAACGGTCTCACCAGCACAGGAAAATCAGACGGACACAAAGCGACGGTGCAGCCAATGGGAGAGGAAATGTGCTTCAGAGCATCTTGTTTCCACCTCAGGAGACAGAAGCCAGGCGGTGGGAGGCGGTGTTCAGATGGCCTTCAATCTGCCGTCTCTGCTAGTCATGCGCAGATAATCTAGACGGGGGATCCAGGGAGATGTGCAAGGAATTGGAGCAGCCACAGCTTGCAAGGCCTTGAGATCAGCCTCTTCTATACTGAGCATTTCTTTTCCCTCTACCACAGTTCACTGCCTTGATGCTGATGTATGAAGGTCTGTTACCTCCATCATCCATATTTGTTTATGCACTCTCCTTTGATGGGAAGAATATTTAATATTATTTTGACATTTTCCATCGAGTGCCTAGAACAGTGCTTTGCAGATAGTAGAAGGTCTATAGTTATCTGCAAGTAAAAATGAGTATGATTCAGGGGTGCATGGCACACCTCCTGGGTGAAAGACTCAAATACAACCTGGACTTTTCCTAACAAATGTAGGAAAACCATGGAACCTAATCATATATGCCCTTATAGTAATCTGAAATAAAAGAATACAAGTTTAAAGCCAAGCTAACTCCTGAGCCAAACTCTCAGAGTAATGTGAATCTCTTGCTGTAATTTGCAGATTGTAGCTAGAAACTGCACTGATTAAATGGCCTTGTGAGCTGAGGTCAGCAAGGTTGGAGGATAAAAGGGAGATGCCCTGAAAACTCGAGAAAACCTGGTATGGGGATGTTCTCATGTTCTGTATTTGTTTCTCTCTATAATATATATATTTATAATTTTTAAATATATATTACATTGTATTTAATATATAACACATACAGACATACATATATATACATACACATAAATATGTATATATAAAATTAGCAACCAAACCTCCATTTTTTGGTGTATGCCATAAGATGAGCATTTTAATTATTTATTTTCAACACACTTTCAAAGTTACACGGAAGAGAAGGAGGAATTAATAATAATTAAAGAAAAAGGAAAATACGAAATTTAGACGTAAGCATTCTTTTTCTCTTCTTTTTGTCTATTTGCCTGACTTTATTTTCCTATCTTCAATAATTTTTTGAAGTCATGCAATTCATGAAACATTCTGCATGCTCACATTACCTCAAACACACCCCCCTTACATACACAGGTGGGAGTGGGGTGGGGAGAAAGAGACTGACATTTTTTTCTTTCTCTAAATTGTCCCCGATCCTGGGTTTATCCTTCCTTCCGACTCATCACTCTTTCCCCTGTTAACTGCCTGTTACTGTCAGTGAGCAGGTGCTCTGTACCACGCTTTGGGTTATGCACTTTAAGCATCTGAAATCATTTAATTCATTCTGCTTATCTTGTGTAACACTCTTTTCTATGAGGGTATGAAAACACAATTTACGTCTGTTTTTATTTTTTATTTTGTTGAATCACATGATACAATTCATCCTTCGGAGAGCACACCTATCATTACATATTTGATAAGTGCAAAAGAATGATTGACAGCATGCATGTCTTTAAAGATCTGTGGGTCATTACTTTTGCCCCCAACGTTTTGTACACTTTAAGTTGCAGTTATGTGGAAGGAACTACAAATCCTTCATTGGCACACATGTGGCAGCATTTACAATCTTCTTCATTCTATCACACGCTACAATGAGATTTTCATGCCATAATCCTTCTAATTGTTTATAAAGACAGAGTTCAAAATACTGCCATTAATGGTAGTTAAAATTCTTTTCTGTCATCCGCTTTATCTAGAAAAATTGATACAAACAACTCTACGCATTTAAAATGTACGATTTAATAAATTTTGACATATGCTAACGCCTTTAAAATCAAAAATCAAAATCATTTCAATCAAATAATAAACACATCGATCACCCCCCAAAATTTTCTCCTGCCCTATTATAAACTCCTGGTATCCTCCCGATCCTGAATCCCCCATCCTAGTGGAGATTGGTAAATATCTCAGGCAACTTTAGAAGATTAAAAATTCTTCAATTATCAAGTAGTTGATTTATATACTTGTTCACGTCTTCTATATTTTTACTGATTTTCTATCTATTTTATCAGTTATTGAAAGGGGATATAAAAATATCAAAACACTTGTATGTAGTCTAGTTCTTTTTTCATTTCTATTTAGTTTTATTTAATGTATTTATGTGTTGTGGTAGGAAACACATAGCTACAATTTATCGTCTGGACCATTTTTCAGGTGTTAAGTAGAGAAGGTCGATTAAGTTCAGGACCTCATGCTAGAAACAGTGCTAGGCACCTCATCACCATCACTGTTGTCACTTTCGACGTATTCCCTTTGGGAAGTTATGCACCAGCGTCAACACCTAGTCCACCCTTCCATGTCCTTTTTCTAGGGTGAATTCATGCACTTAATTGTCAGACCCCCTACAACAGCAGCTCTGATGACAATTCCAGGAAAGAGTTCCAAAATTGCCTTGAAGGGTGGACCCAGGCACTGGGGGGTACTGTGAAGGTGACCAGAGTGACATTCAGCCACAAGGTGTGAGGCATGTAAAACTTTTCTAGGATGAGTTTGGAACCTAATTGTCCCCCCACCTACACACACGCAAATACATACCTCTACTTCCATCTTGTTTTTCTTTTTTCCTGCCTGGTGCTTATTATGATAAGTGTATAAAATCAGGCAGAGCAAGACAAATACTGAAGGTTCCCACTCATGTGTATGTTGGACCTAAAAATAAAAAATCACATCTCATGAAGGTATTAAGTGGTGGTTACCAGAGGCTGGAAAAGGAAGGAGGGAGGTAGGGATGAACAGAAGTTGGGTAATGGGCACAACATTACTTTGGATAGAAAGAATAACTTCTATTATTTGATAGCACATCAGGAAAATTGTAGTTAACAGTAATTTAGTATATATTCAAAGGAGCCAGAAGGGAAGAATTGCGGTGCTTCCAACACAAAGAAAAGATAAGTGTTGGAGGTGATGGATACCCCAGTTACCCTGATTTAATTATTGTACATTGTACGCTTGTCAGAAAACTTCACCTGTACCCCCACAATATGCACAACTACAATATACCAAAATAAAAAAAATACATTATATAGCGCACACACACACACACACACACACACACACACACACACACACACACACAGTGTATCTTACTGGCAAATTGTAGTGGTTCTTGCTTTTTTATGCAATATGACCATCTTTCCAGGGTAATTGAGGTATTTACTTAGGCCTTTTGCATTAATGGTATCAGGCATATGCTTTTGTTTAACACTATGATGTGACTCTTTGCTTTCAATTTGTGCCAGGTGGTTTGCTTTTGTTTTTTTCCTATGTTTGTTTTTAAACTTTCCTCTTTTTCGTTGCCTTATTTTGGAGTCATTGCATATAATTTTTATGATCCCATTTTTATCTCATTCTTTTGGTTTAATAGGTATAATACTCCGTTAAGTGATTTCAGTTGGTTGTTTTAGGGTTTATAATACACAACTTGTTCATCACAATCTAAATGTGTCAACTATAGAAGGAGAAGTGGTCACAGCGCACTTCCTTTCCTCCCTCCAAAATGTTGTGCTAATGGCACTGTGTTCCTCACTCCTCATGTTAATATGTTTGCAGAGATCCAGATTTCCAAGTATTTCATTTTTCTCCTACCTGAAGACTTCTTCTAATACTTCTGTTAGTGAGGTCTGTGGATGACAAATGCTAACAAGTTTTGTATGACTGAAAGTTTCTCTATTTCATTTTTTAGAAACAAATTTTTCCACATACAAAATTCTAGTCTAAGTATTTTTCTTCCAACATACAAGAGAGGTTACTGACCTCTCTTTCCACTCACATTGATTCCAATGATTAATTTATTGTCATTTTTTTTTTTATGTATCAAGTCTTTTTTCTCCTCTCTGACTTAAGATTTTTCCCTTACCACTATTTTTAGAAATGATGTTGTTATATTTTTACATTTCCCTCATTTTCCTTTTGCTTCATTTTTTGAAATTCTTGAGTCTGTAAGTTTATGGGTTTTTATCAAGTTTGAAAAATTGTTGATTCATATTTTTTAAACAGTTTTTCTGTGCCCCACCCCCACTTTCCTCTTCCCAAAGAACTGCAGTGGTGTATCACATAGGTCACTTGGAGTTGTCATTTTTCGGACTTTTTCAATTATCTTTTTCTGAGTTTCATTTTAGATTCCTTTTATTGCTATGTCTTTAAGTTCTTTTGAGTAAAGACTAATTGCTCTTATCCTATCCTGTGAATTTCTCATCTATTTCAGAGTCGTTTTTAACTAGATGTTTGATTCTGTTTTCATGTCTTCTGTATGTCCACCTGACTTGATAACATACGGAATACTGTTATTACAGTTGTTTCATGTCTTTTTCTACAAATCCCAGCACTTCTGTCAGTTTTGGTTTAGGTTCATTTGATGAATTTTATTATCGGTCATAGGTGAGTCCTTACGTTCATAGCTGGTCGTGGTTTTTAAATGATATACATTGTGAAAGTGCTGGCTATTCTGTATTCTTATTAACATTCACCACCTTTACTCTTGAATTCATCTAAGTTAACTGGAGACACATTAAACATCTTTGTGATTTTCAGGGGGATCTGGATCAGTGTTCACTTCAGAATGAATTATCTATCACTAGTGAGGTAAGACCTTTCCATGTCATCTAACCAATACATAATAAATTATGAGCTTTCCTAGACTAGCTATTGACAAGCACTATTCTTTTCTCCATGTGACTGCAGGGCACTCTTCCTTTCCTTTTTTCAGATAATTCTTTTTCTTGCCTTTGGTAGTTTTCTCATGCAAGTGCTGATTGGTACTCAGCTGGGTACTAAGGAGAACTCTGTCAACCAATATCTCTCTCTCTCTCTCATCTCCTCTCTAGAGCACTGCCATGAAATTTCTGGCTATGTTGGTAACCTCTTCCTCAGTGTAAAAATTCCACAGCATTCTGCTGTGTTCCTCCCACTCACACCACAACCTGGAAACTCTTAATGTTGGAAAGTGAGGAAATTTACCACTCACGTATAATTTATAAACCTCTCGGGGACCCCTGCCTTTTGTCCCTTTGTGTAAAGTGTCTTGTAAAACATTATTTTATGTATCTTGTTCCTTTCCTTGGGTTTTTACCCAGTAAGAGGGTAAATTTGCTATCTTATACTGATAGCTTTTGGAAAGTTCTTTCTTGATATGGTTGTTGCTTCTTTTCTGATTCAATGGTCCATTCTAGATAGATAAAACCATGTCTACAGCCATGATATACTTTTGTTCACTTTTTAAGTATCTCACAACTCTCTTGATTAGGTAATGACTCTGCATCTCATTTTGAATATGAATATTTGCAACCTTGAAGGTTACTTCATTTTAAGGACAGCAGAAAGAGAATAATGGCAGCTGTCTCTGGAATTCATTCCAGTGCTTGCGAAGGCCCATGGGATGTCATTTGCAAGTGAGGAAAGTAAAGACTAGCTTTATCTTCTAGCTCTTCATGGAGAAAAATTGACAACAATGAATTCCGTGTCGTTTGCCAAATAAATGGACATTAAAAAAAAAAAATCATGGACTGTTCGCACTGGTGGGGGAAAAAGTCATCAAAGTTGTCTCTGCACAATCTGCTCATTGTCTTCTGAAGTATTTTTATTATCTAAAGTATATTTGCAACTGAGGGAGAAACACGGGTAGTTTGTTCTCTTTTTAAGTGTATTGAAAACATTCCAACATCTGGGAATTTGAAATTGTTGACAAATATGCATGTATTTATTAGCAAATTTATAAGCAACTTCAGGAATGCCAATTGTGATTAATAGAGTTAGGTCATAAATTTTCAAGGCCACATATTTCCAGGGATTATTTTGAAAATCACCCAATAAAACAATGTCTTCTTACAGGAGATCAGCTTCAGTATTTTGGCTGTTGGTTGTTGTTGCACCTTTGCTATGAATCAAGAGATGGAGGTGGGCAATGAGTCTTTCTGTTAACATAATTTTTTAAATGTCAGTTGCTAATGCAAAAAGAATTTTGTTCTTTACTTCTATTAGAATTAAGCGCTGTGAGATTCTATCTGAAAACTTTAATATTTCCTATTGCAGGTACTATTTTGCCTCATATAATTCTGCTGTGAAAGTTTTGCAGCACTGAACATAGCCTGAAGTCTGGGTCTTGAATTGTGTAGGCCAATGGTTCTCAACCTTCCTAATGCCGCAACTCTTTAATACAGTTCCTCATGTTGTGGTGATCCCCAACCATAAAATTATTTTCGTTGCTACTTCATAACTGTAATTTTGCTACTGTTATGAATCATAATGTAAATATCTGATATGCAGGATGGCCTTTGGCCACCTCTGTGAAAGGGTCGTTCGACCCCCAAAGGGGTCGCGACCCACAGGTTGAGAATCGCTGTTTAGATGAACAACAAAATGAATCATACAAGAGAAGTTATTATAAAAATAAAAATCTATTACTAACATTTCAATGAAATCAAGTGGAGCTAAAAGGTTTCACATTTATGAAGTAGATAGCAGTGGAATGACCTTGCTGTTTTACTTGGGAGAATGTTACATGGTCTTTAATGAATTGAACATAACTAATGCCATAGTTTCAGAAAACAAGTAAAAGAGTTAATTAAAAAGGAATGACTCTTATTATTAATGCTCATGGTTTAGCATATAAATTGACAGCATAAATACAGGACAAAAGTGCATGATACAAACCAAACACAAGGAAAAGATCACTGCTATCTACTCACAGAGGAAGAATGCCCAGTGGCAAATCCCTGCATTAGTGAGACTCTGTGAGCTGAAACCACAATGACAAATGTAAACAAATGTCACTAACTCATCCAGGGGTTTATTTCTTCAATTTGCTTAAAGCGAAAGTAAGTAAAAAATTAAGACTTAACTGTCACCCGTCATGAAAGATAAAGAGCCACGAGGCTTACTCCCTCCCCAACAGAGAGGAGGTCTTCATACAAAGCTGCCACGGGCAGCTCTCCCTTGCTCCCTGCTCCCTTACGCTCTTCAATAACACCCGAAGCTATCAGCAGCCACTTGCTTGCAAATGTTCAAAACCCACTCATCTAAGCTAAAGGTCTGCATATATACTTAAAGTGCTTTGCAAGTGACTTGAGAGCAACAAGAAAAGTCTTATCTGGGTTGGTGGGCTGTTAAGGACAATTTGGTCTTGATTCAAGGTTGCAGCCACTGGGTTCACTATTGGACTACAGTGAAGAGGAGCAGAGATAGGGACTAAGTGAGCACAGAAAGGAACAGACACGACTTCCTAATTCACTTCTTGTGGGAGGAGTGCCCAGGGTTCCCATCAAGGCAGCCTGAGTGGAGGGAAGACTGTCCTGGTTAGAATAAGAGCTGCACACTTACTTTATGCCTCTCCATCAGCTCTGTGTTTCCATCTCTACATCCACAAACTCTTAACTTTCCAGTTATATACACCAATTGTCAGTAAAGGAATTCACTTTTTTCCTACAAGTGTAGACGAAACAGATAATCTGTTTCCTGGTATAAGTTGTAATTCTGCAAAAGGAGCTATAATCCTATGTAATATCTTCATTAAAATGTACTGCAGTGTAGCTGCAAATATGTAACAAAATACACTGCCTTGGCACCCAGTAACACTAAAGGCACAGGACGGCTGGGGACTATGATTTAATTCAGGTCAACATTTTTGTTTGTTTCCATCTTTACTTATTTGTTTTAGTTTATTTTCCTGCTTCAACAACTTAAATGCAGAGATTCTACTTATATTTTTGTTTTGAGGATTAAGTATCTGAACCATAATTCTGGGTTTCAAGATGCATTGTCATATAGATAGACCTAAAACTATATAATTAAATGACTTTGCTTTGATTTGTTTGGTTTTTATTATTTAAATGTTGTATACATAAGAGCATTCTCCTTGGTAAAGTATCTCAAGAATGGAAGAACAAGTGTTTTGTGTACTCAGTGCTAATTTGAAACACATAAATGAACAACTATCGGCCCCCATGAGAGAAAAACAAAATTAAATTCAAGAAGTGGGGAGAGGGGAAAGGAGCTCAGTAAGCCTCCACCTAACCACCTAACTAGTATCATGTAAGGCTATGTGGCACACCTCCTGGTTGAAAGACTCAAACACAACTCAGACTTTCCCTAACAAATGCAAACAGTGTAACCTGATCGTATGCACCTTATATTAACACTAATCCTAAGGTTGAATGGTTGAAGTAGTAATTATCTGTTTCTGTTAAGAGTATACTATGCAAAAATTATTCCCATTACATTTGGTTCTGGTTATTTGGGTTCCGGCTAGGTAGTGTTCACTATTCAAGAAAGATACAAATCAAATTAAATGTGATTGCCTCTATGCTCCGTAACAATTATAGTATTTTGGAACCATTTGAGTCACATCCTTGACTAGGCCCAGATACTACTAGAAGGTTAGCCAAGGTAAACGTTTTGCACACAGAAGGTCCCATTAGGAGAACCGGAGGAGGAGGAGAGAATATAGAACGGCTGTTTCACATATTATTGCCTTTTACAAAATTGGTTTTGAACAAGGTAATTTTATGTCAGCTGGATACTAATTGGGTGCAACAGAATTGTAATATGCTGTGTTTTAGCCCAGAAAAAGTCCAGAACACTTTGCTTAGTGTGCTTACTTGCCATGTAGCCTCCTAACTGCTGTTATTTTCTGAGCAGGGTCCCACAGGCTGCAGCGTCTCTGGGGGCCATCGTCTGCATCACCAAACCACACATGCCCATAAAACCTCCGCCGCTCCCAGCTCCCACCCCAACTCCAGACCATGGGAGAATATGACAAGGGAGTCTCTCATTGTAAGCCGGCGTGGGGACACTCAAAACATTCTGGACAAGCGTCAGGACAGCTACTTTTTATGTTTCAGAAATTTGAACTGGGCTTGAAGGGGAAATGGAGCCCTGAGCTGTGGGCAGGGCAGCAAGGGCTCTGCTTCCACAGCAGCCCCCGCAGGCAGTGGTGGAATGAGGAGATACAGCCCAGGGATTTCTTTCTTCCCGTTCCCACTTTATGACAGTTTCCCTTTCCTGAAAACCCGGCTTCGAGTAAAATATGAGAATCTTCCTCCTACTCGTCGCTGCTGTCTTTTACCAGCTGCCAGCCCCCTCTGCCTCTTACTGTTATTCTTTCTATTCTTTTTTTTTTTTATTAGTATTAGATCATAGCTGTGTACATTAATGCGATCATGGGGCACCACGCACTGGTTTTATAAACAGTTCGACACATTTTCATCACACTGGTTAGCATAGCCTTCCAGGCATTTTCTTAGTTATTGTGTTAAGACAATTATATTCTGCATTCGCTAAGTTTCTTAGTGATTTTACCACTTGTGTAGACAGTGCTTCCAACAGCCTGGCCTCCCAGTTCCTCATCAACTCAGCCCTCCCGCCTGTGGTCATTCCCCACATCGGCTCTTAACTAAGAATCAAAGCACCTTTATCTCCTAACACCGTCTTCCTAATCCATTCCTATTAGAACCCTGGGTTCCACCATCCCTGGATGGCTTTACAGGACCATCACAACCCATTACTTCCACTCAGTCTTTACCCCCCCCCTCTCTTTCCCTATGGAGAATAGTTTTCATGACCAATCAGCATAATCATATCCCAATAGACTCTTTCACTGTCCACCTCCCCTTTCTCCATCACAGTTACTCAGGAAACCCATATTCTGGTCTAGGTAAAATGTACCTGTCTAGCTCCTTTGTCCTTGTACTTGTATAACCATTTATGGAACTGCCCATGGCTGAGAAATACCCTCATCTATGTGGGAAAGTTATATTTTAAGTTCGTATCACAGACCCCCAAAGGGAGTCAAGTTTAACCATGGTATGTGTTCCCAATGTCTCCATCCTCTCTCTCTTTTATACTTATATTTCTCATCTTTTTCTCTCCTCAAACTTCCAATATCCTCCTTTTCCCCACACTGTAATGGTCCCTTGATTTTGCTTTCAGGGAGAAAACAGAAGCAGTCAGAAGGGTCTCCTGCTGCCCCTGACTGTGAGCCTGGCCATCTCTTCCTTTCTTGCACTGTGGGTGCCCTGGCCATCCTCCTCTCGGAGGCCCAGCCTCCCGTGTGCCCCAGATCTTGTCTTATTGGGCACCTGTATACATCACTCAAGTAAATTGTCCCCTCGCCTCCATATTCTTTTCTTCCCTAAAATGTAATTGTCTTCAGAGTACAAATGTGATATTATTACTTTCACCTTAAAAAAAAAAATCTTAAACCAGTTTCCTCTCTAGCCTGTGTCTTCCCTACTCCCCACGCAGCAGAATGCCTCAGAGTCATTTTAAGTTCTATCAAATTCACCTTCACTTCGTGATGGAAGGAAGCTATTACTGTCAATGCACTCGACACCTCTACTTCTAAAACCTAAAATCAATATTCCTACCTCATCCTTCTGTGCTGCCAGAAGGGCTGAACATAGATTTGCGTTTCTGGGGAAGAGGAGTGGTCTGCCGGGAGAAGGAAGATGACCCTCCACTTCCCTGTCCTTCAGACACACTCTTCACTTGGGTCTCAAGACACCACCGCCCTAAGGGTCCCCACATCTCTCCAACTGATTCCTCTCATTCTCCTTCTATTCATCTTTATCCTTATAATGGTGGAGAAACCAAAGGCTCAGTCCTTGGACCATTTTTTTTTGTTTGTTTCTATATCCATTCATGTTCTTGCTAATTCTATCCAGTCATTTAATCTTCAATGGCTTTCATGTTAAGATTCTGACCCAGCCCTGATGGCTCCCTTGAATTTCACACTCATATGTTACGGATGAACATTCCATGTATTCATAGACTTATTCTCAGGGCTGGTTAGCTGCTCCATTAGATGCTGACATTTTGCAATTTCTGCTGCTCTTTTACTTCTGTATTTTGGCACATGTGCTTGTACCTTGTACATCATGACAGTAACAGAATTGCATTAGATTTCTGATGCAACCTCATGTTTCTGCTCAAGGATAACTGGTCTATTCTGCCCTGGACAAGTAATTTCTAATGTGTGTTTTGAATGATAGAATTAGGACAGGGAAGAGAATGGGATATTCTCTTTATAAAAGCATTTTTTTCCTATTTTTACCTCTTTTATTTTTAAAACACATTTGTGATTTTTCTGTTCTTGTTTTAAAATCTGCTGGATGCGATGCACCCTCTTACTGACTACCTTACTATTGCTGTCACCCATCTCACTGTCTTAAAGTGTGTACTTAGAATACCCTGCACCCTGGGGACATTCATAAGCGTCCTGCATAGCCTATTCATGAGGGGACAGTACAGGGAGGGTGATGGGAAGTCGCCAGCCTGAGCAACCTCCTCACTGGCCCCCCTGCATCCCACGTACCCTTGCGAGTCCCTCCCACAACGCTTCAAGCCTTTCAGTACCTCTAATCCACTACCTTCACCCTGCTTTGCGTGTCCCCACCCCTGGCAAGTGCTCCCCTCCCACATGAATGTCTCCCATGCAAATCCTCACAGCTTTCTTGTCCCTTTTCCTTCTGGTGAATGATCCTAGCCAAACACTACCCTGGTTAAATCAGAATAGGTAAATATGGTAACAGAAAAAACACTACTAAACCATTCTGATGGAACGCCTTCAAGATTTCTGGTAAGAAATACACTGTGCTTTGCTGTGTATGAGGCGTCCATGTGTATAATGTCACCTAAGTCTCTGGCCCACACTTTCAGGAAAAAAAAATCTTATGTTTTAATTTTTTAATTCAACCTTTCATTTGCTCTTATTTAGATACTTGTTTTTTGTATTATAAAAAAAAATTAGCATTCATTTTTGACATACTATGGTACAAGAAATTTTATGTAACAAATAGTGACATAACCCAAGTACAGATATAAGGTGAAAGGAATTGTGTGTACTGTTAACAAATTTATGATAGTTACACATGATAGACAGCCAGAGCTCTTCACCACGTCAACACCACGTTTCAGAAATACTGTCTTCTTCAATTTCTACCTTACCAGTGTCTTCCGAAGAGTCATTTTCCTCATCCCAGTAAATTTCATCATTCTCAGCTCTGTCTATAGCACAGCTGATGCCACATTTTTTTAGGCGATTTCACCGTTCCACAATCTTGGGATCCAGTCACAAATGTGGGCAATGGATGTTTTCTTGATTCTGTCTCTAAGTGTTAAATCATTACTAGGGGACTGTGTCCATGACATCCACTCTTCCTTCATTAGGGCCTTAAAAGACTTGTTCACCTTCACATGAAGAAGTTACAGCTGGCAGATTAGCCCACCAGGTATCACAACAAATGGGGTTTTCAAGTCCACTGCAATTGCTTTCACACCAGGTGCAACAGGAGCTTTCGTTGTAAGTCTGTCATAAGTTAAAAACATCAATTACCATAGTCAGGGTATTATTTTGGCATGGATATTATTCTTGCTTTCTAGAGTTATACTTTTAAAACATAAACATAAATCAAAGAATTAAAAACATTTATATAGATATGAAATTAGTACTAACCATGTACAACCATATTCTTATTTTTCTCTCAAAAATTTGGTCAAAAAGTACACATGATACATCGCAAAAAATGGCCTATATATAGATACACACACACATACTCACATCCTTGCCTGTGACCAACACCCTCACCTTAATTTGGTCCATCATTCATTAAAGAACAGTTTCTCAACTTCCACTCACTTTTCTGGTCTCCAGCGTCTTTCCTTTACTCTCACTCTCAGCTGATGGCTTAGCCTCTTATTTCACTGAAAAAGTAGAAGCGTTTAGAATAGATCCAGTAATTGCCTTTCACCAGAGCTACCAGCCCATGTGTCTCTGAGCCATAAATATTCTGTACCTTTGCTTCCCAAACAACAGGTGAACTGCCTGTCTTCTTACCCAATGCTGTGTGCTGAATAGATTTCATCCCCTTCTGGCTCTTGGAGGGCTTTGCATTTGAAGTTTTCACTTGCTCTAGTATTTCACCAAGTGTTTTCTTTTGTTCCTTATTCTATCACTAATTCATTCAGCTCACTGCTGCCATGCTATTTTTTAAAGGAATATCCTTATTCAGTTTTTTAATTAGAGGGTCACTCTCTCTCCAGGAAATCTCTATTTCCTTATCTTGCTTTATTTTCATTCTGTTGACTTCTAACTTCCTAAAATCACACACTCACTCACACACACACACATATGCATACGCACGCACACACACGCACATTACATCCCATCATATGCTCTTTATTTCTTATCTCCTCTGTAGAATCTAAACATCCTGAAGGTCTGAAACTTGACCATGTTCGAGGGTAGTTCCACAGAAGTATCCATATAATTTGTTCCCTTCAATAAATTTGTTAGATGAATAAATGAATTATGTTTAGTTCTGTGTCACGAGTCTACCAAATATTTTATTGTAGTAGGGTACTGGCAGCCAAAAGCTGGTCCATGCTGTTTCTACTGTCTTTACACTGATATCCTTTGCTTTTACCAAGGTGAGTTCCAGCTGATATGCTGTAATTCTACCTGAAAAATTAGCTATATATGTAATTAAATTCATTATAACAAAACGAAATCTAAATTAAAGATTTGAATATTCTCAGTGCACTGACAGTGCAGCCCCAGGACACCTATATGGAAGAATTCTAAAGAGTAAAGTCATTTACTTTGTGAGGATGTAACTGTTTTCAATGAGTCATCTGTGTCATGATTCAAGGTCATTTTCCATGCCTACATGGGAGGTGAGGTCTAGCTGAGAGAATCCTGGAGACCAACGTTTAAATTCAGACTTGTCTTCTGACCTGTGTATTTTGGCAAGCTGCCATTTCAGACATGTCTTTTTTCCTGTAAAATAGAACAGAGCACAATGTGGTGAATAGATTCTGGGTTGGCCCTTGTGTTCATACCCTCTATTTTCATTGCCCCTAAGTGCAAGTAAGACTATTGACTTACTTCAAACCAATAGAATACTGACAGTGTCATGGGAAGTCATTCTAATGATTAGGTTTTACGTGGCATTAGATAAGGCTCCGTCTTAGCAGATTGAAGGGAGGTTTTCTCCTTGCCGGATGGAGACAGTTAGTATCTATGTTGGGAACACACTCATGACAAGGACCAGCATTTACTCAACAACTAGAAAAAGCTCAGGCTCTCAGTCAAGCAAATAAAATCTGCCCTCCCAAACTGTATTAGATTAGAAGTTGATTCTTCCATTGTGGAGAACACAGCCCACATGACACCTGGATTGAGTAGACAACCCAGCTATGTGATCTCCAGACTCCTGACTCATAGAAACCAAGTGAGAATACGAAAATAAATAGTATCAAGGTCTTGCTGTATTTCTAATTATGATTGAGATAGCAGTGTTTCAATTGATTAAGAGAGATAAAAATATAAAAAGTATTTTTTTCCTGACTCCTAAAACTAACAGCAATTTTTGCTAATGTAGAAGACTTTATTTCAGACACATCTTATAATCATGGTGAACTTTTTGCCTATTTACATATAGGATGACTAACTTTCATTCTAGATGCCACAGAGACAACATATGATTTTTTTTGTTTGTTTATTTTTCTCTTGCAACTGTCTTGGACTTGTAAGCAGCAGTGTCTTATTGAATATCTACAGAAAGGAGGAAGGAAAGTCTTATGTCCTCTTAAATACTGCTGGGGGTAGACTCAACACCCTTGTTTTCTTCTCAATCTTTTATAGATCTTATGTGGAAGTTTTTGTTGCTCACCATTTCTGTTTCTGATCCATGAAAGTACAATAGAATCTCTGGAAGCTGACCACCCAATGGACTATAAAATGCTGGTCAACATACAGACGTGGCCAACATAAGGAACTAGGCCTACAGTACTGATACATACATGTGGTGCATGTCTAGACTATGAAAATTAGGTCAACTTAAGGAGGTGGTCCATGCAGGGAGTGGTCAACTATGGAGCGTCTCCTTTACCAGATGGCAATGATTCACTTAGAAATGAAGACAGTGCAGCAGATGATACATCTAGGGTAGGACATGAAGTTGTGGTTGTGTGCATGTCCCTGAGCCAATTTGGCTGTGGTCGTTTCTCATAAAACTTTAAACACACAGTTAGAAAATTTTTCCAAACCTCTTATTTGATAAGATCTGCTGGAAGCACTGAACAGTCAAGAGCAGTGTGCACACAGATTTGTTTTTGGAAGCTGCTATTCCCTTCCACCTCCACCACCAGAGATATCATGTCTTTGATGTCTGTGAGTGTTATAGAAAATCTAAATTTAACCCTAAAAATAGGGAAGATGTTAAGAATTTATTTTATTCTCTTTAAGCGAAGTGTTCAAATTCAAAAATAATGTAGAAACAGAGAAATAAATTTTTCTTAGAGAATTATCGAAACATCTTAGTTTTACCCTTTTTTGCTTTTTTTTTTTTTTGGTCTCCCCACCTTCTCTGCCCAATGGAGAGGATGAGATATGATATGAAATATGCGTTTCTATCCTTTTACTTCTATTTCTGATACAGATATATTTTGGTAGACACATAAGAAATATATTTCCCTTTATTAGTAAAAGTTATAAACAAGGAATGATGTGTAAAATTGGATAATGGAATCATTTTTTGGAAGGCTAACAATATGCCATCTCTGAAGTGGGGGGAGATACTGCCCCACGTGGCTGGAATCATGTTGAACCACTGGTGAGGAGATCTAAGCTAGATGCATGCATTCATGGAGATTGGACCTTGCTGGTTCATTATATTAGTCTTCCCATTTTCCAAATTATTAATAGAATTCATTTAACCCTTCTGGAAAAAAAAGCAGTACTAAATCATCTATGCTTTACTTGAAAGCACCCAATGATTGCCTCCCAATGGAGACTTTTGAACTCTGGCGTTACCATGGTAATAGTTGAGTCTCAGAATTGGTTCACTTTTCCAAATCATCCAAATGTTCCTGATTTAAAATGTCATGAGTAGTAAATCTAGTTTACTTTGCTTTAAAATTTGTGCAGTGGTAATTCAGAGAAGTATCAGGCCTTTTATTAGCCTCTAAAAGTCCAGCAGTCCAAAAGTGTGAGTGTGTGGGTATATATATATATCTATTTCCCAAGTTAATTTACACATACATATAATATATTATATATATATATGTATGCATAAATTTATTTCCCAAGTTCAATTATTCAGAAGGCAAAAATGGGTCAATGTACATCTGAAATACAGTAAAGATATACAATATTTTTACATTTATTACTTCCTGTGACTGCTCTTTTCTGTGTTTTTAAGATGCCTAATTAGAAATATAGAAGAAAATTAGGGTAAATAGTCTTAGCTTCCATTTTCACTGCTTATAAACCTTTTCAACACTGTTAAAGTCCCAGAGGAATAAATATCATTTCATCTTCCTAAGGATATAATAGCTATATTCCCTGGAGCTGCTGAGAATAATTTTATAAAACATCATAATGTAGAAAACATTTTAACTGTATTGAAAATATGGCAGAGGAAGTACTTCAGCCATATGTAGAATTCATGCAGATAAATCATGTCGTTTCAGGCTGTTAATTAAGTCTGCTTAAAAGCTTTTTTCTATTACTTAATGCATCTTTGGAAATGAAGAGAAAAATAAACTCATTGACCAAAACATGTTAATATACAGTTAATTTAAAAGAAAAAAAGATTTGAATCCCTATATATCTTAAATTAATTACAGAGGCATACAAGGTCTTTCTTTCTATCTGACAGAAATAGCCAATTATAATTTTGTATTTGAAAAGCTGCTCCTTCAAAATATAGAGACTTCAAAATTCACCCAAAGCAGTCTGATTGTTTCTGAAGAGTAAGCTTACCTTGGAAAACATCATGTGTTCCCTCTAGCAGGCTAGCAATAAATTATATCCTCTCCATATCAATCTGAGGTGGACAAAAGGGGAAAAAGCAATGATTCCATTATGTCATTAATTTTTTAAAACATGTTTAAGAACCTGATGAAGCTATGTCCTTTAGAAAACTCAAAAAACTAGAGATCAGTGTGATTTTTGTTAAACTCCTGTCACCTTTCCGGGAAAGATTATTTTGAGCTCTTATATGTGGTAGAATAGAAATCATCACATAAAAATATATTGAAATAGGTATACACAGCCATTTTTGCTATAACAGAAGGGAAAACCTCTGCTCAGATAATGGTGGTTTGTCGAAGTCTGGACAAAGAGCTTGATTTTTCTCTTCAAAGGGTCGTCCATCACTTCCTTGGTAGGAATTCCCTACCATGTGCAATCTGGCAGTCTCTAAAGCGTGTCTGTCCTCAGTGCAGTGAGTCAGGAGGAGAGAGAAGATAACCCATGATGAGCAGCTATTCTGGCTGCTGAAGCCAATGCAACGTCCTCCATCCATCTGACAGGGCCTGCGCGTCTAAGCCATATGGCCACAGGCTCCGCATATCCACAATGTCCACACCAGACCAATCTAGGTCTGTGGTCAAAGAAAAGGTCACAGGGAAATTTTTTTTTCAGACTTTTCACTTTGTGCAATTTTAGAATTCTCTGTTACCTAATATTTTGGTTTATAAATAGAAAAGCTAGAGAAACATCTTATCAATAGGAGACCAAGAGGAGAGCGTTTACTTTCAGATGATTGCGTCTTAAGGTTATTATGCTTTGTATGAAGTATTTCTAAACGGCTTAGATATTTTTATTTAATTCTCACATGTTCTTGACATCAGAGGAAACTGAGGCAATAGTGAGGCCCAGGATTAGTCCAAGGGCAGATCTAAGGCGCACCCAGGCTGTTGGAAGGTGGCCTTCCAGCCACAGTGACAAAGTTTCTGGCAACTCCATTGTGTTTCTCTTTTGTGACCAAATAACCTAATTGATTTTTTAAAATTTCATTTCATTGAATAGGTCTGACATAATTCAAATCGGAATTTAGTTCTTCAAGCCACTTTTACAATATATTAATTGGATATTAAAAATCACCTGGGCATTCTCCAAATTTTTACATTGAACAAGCATTGAAAATTGTATGTGAGATACTCTGCTCAGTCAGAGGTGAGCAGCTGCCAAAAGGCAAGTGCAGCTCCCGCCCCCACTGAGCTCCCATTCTGACAGGGAGACTGTCAAGAAGTGGCCATGGAGGGAGTGGTGGTGAACATCTCCAAAGAAGCAGCATAGATGTAAGAGGAGAAATAGCAGGGGTGCTTAGAGGAAAGGCGTGTAGCGAGGAGTGAGCTGATGCTGAGATTTGAAGAGTGCATAGCAATTAAATAGTCGTCGTTGTGGAGAGTGAGTCATATCCCAGTATGTAAAGAAGGCCAGTGCTGAGCAAATAGAGCAAGAAGTGGCCCAAGATGAGAACGCGCAGGAAGCAGAGCCAGATGGCAGAGGGCCCTGTCATCAAGGGGAAAATTGGGGACCTCACTGGGTAGGAAGTAGGCTTCTGTATCGAGGAAGGGTCATACTCCAAGTACAGGTGTTGAAACGGTAGTCCCTAACCTTTTTGGCACCAGGGAACGGTTTCATGGAAGACAATTTTTCCATGACCAGGGAGAGGGGATAGTTTGGGGATGATTCAAGCAATCTCCACCTCGGATCATCAGGCATTATATTCTCACAAGCAGCACGGCTCAGCTCCCTCCCAGGCACAGTTTTCAGGAAAGTCCACGCTGCCATGAGAATTTGATACCTTGTTTATCTGACAGGAGGCTGACCTCAGGTGGTGATGGGAGCAGCAGGGAGTGGCTGTAAATACAGAGAAAGGTTTGCTCACTTGCCTGTCCCACAACACCTGCTCTGCGGCCCATTCCCAACAGACCACAGGCCCGGGGAAGTCCACAGCCCTGCGATGAGGACCACAGTATTAAAAGATCCCTTTGGATATGATTTTGGGTGAGAAGGTCACCACTAGAGAGACCATTGCAGTTATTGAAGTTCAAGATGTGGTGGTTTATCCCTGAGAGTAAACAGTGGGGGTGGGTTTAGGAGATATTTAATGGGCAGCATCAAGAGGGCTGAGTGAACAGCAGGTGGGCAGCTGCAGGTGGGCAGCTGCAGGCGCGGGGCTGCAGGGACAGAGCTGTGTCAGTGACGGTTCCTCTCTTCTCAGCACTCAGATGATTCTTTCCCAGAATTTTGTATCTCAGAACACCATGCTTATAGAATTGCTTATGGAACTGTATCCCTTATTTCTGCACTTAATAGAATAAAAGTACATTTTTTAAATTTTTTATCAGAATGCTTTTGTAACACACTCACACAATTATAATAACTTTCCATTGTCTATATTCCTTTACTTGTATAAATATTTAACACTATAGTGAAGAGCCCATTCCCTAAACATACACTGTACCATGTACACAGTCTGGAAACAACCCTGAAAAAGTCCACTTTCCAGTTTCCTGGTTGTTTATATTGATTATAAATGATAATGTGGCTCTTCAATATTATTGAATAATGTTGGTCACACTTTTCTTGAGAGCCACTCAACTTCTGTAATAACATCATTTACCAATTGAGTCAATTCTATCCTAAATAATGGCTAAGACGATGAAATGGTAATCCATCAGTCACACAGAAAAAAATCCAAGGCAATTTTCTGATTGCTGTTGAGACAATGTTTTTGGTACTGTACTAAGAAGGACCAATATTGATGAAATGCCTTCTACATGCCAGACAAAACACAGTTAACTGATTTGTCTTCCCAGTAATACTAAAAGGAAGGTCATATTTATTTCTCACTTTGGAGATAGAAAAGTGAAGACATAGAAATTAACTATTCTTCCCAAAGTCAAGAGTTAGGTAATAACTTTTGAGACAGTATTGGAAGCGGTCAGCCTGCCTCAAGATGGTACATTGCCAGAAAGATAAAGGGCCTCTCTTTAAGGAGAAACCACCCTTCTCCTTAGAGGTCACCCCTCTGTCCCAGAGATGGAAAGCCAATTATCTGATTGTATATTTTAATAAGCAAATTTTTAAATAATCACATTTAATGTACATAGGCTGCGTCTTTTCCCCGGGAAAGTTAACATGATTCCAAAGATCACCTAAAACTGCTGGCACGCCTGACAGTAAGTCTATTGCCATTCAATAGATAACCTTCTTATCGCAGAGAAAAATATCAGTACAGACAAATAGACCACAAGGAAAATAAGACTATTGGCAAAGAAGATAAAGAAGTTTGTACAAAGCACCTTTTTGTAAATGGATAGCTGTCACACAAAAATCAATTTCCTGTGGACCAGCCCAAGAGCAAGGCGGGAGGAAAATGAACATGTTTAAACTATTGGAGAATCCATAATTTAAAGATAGACCCTTCTGTTGAGTGGGAGTGTCCACTGAATCCGTTCCAGGGATGGGGAAAAATGTCACGCTGCATTTCAGGAGGTAAGGGAGAGGAAGCTGGGCCAACAGGAACTAATGCATGATTAATGCCAAATATTTTGAGTTGCCTAGAGCAAAGGAGGGAGGTTGGGGCTGTAGAAAACTAGATCTTTGAAGATTTAATAGATTCCTCATTCTCTGTCAGTTGGTCCTTTCAGATTTTTAAAGTATTAGCTCTGTTTTTCCTCAAGCTAAGATTTTTCAGTGATGGCTTTTACATTTAAAAAGAAAAAAGGTCGGATTTAAACTAATGGACAATAAAAATTTAGGGTTAGAGGTACTGCTTTTATTTAGCAACTAGATGAAGATCTGCAAAGAATTAGAATTCGGAATGGATTTTGTTTTTTTACAGTTGTATCACTAGGATATGTTCTTAGAAAGGAAATATTTGAAATTGTTAACATTTACATGATAAATTGGAATAGGAAGAATAAGCAAGAGAGAAAAAAATGAAGAAATAGCTCAGTGGTGAATTTAAAGTTTACTTGTAAATAGTGAAGGCAAAATTATGGTTTAATTAGACGGAGAAAAAAGTGTTGCTCATTATTTTTTCTCCATAGAAATATAAAACCAACTGTAAAAAATTCATGAATGAGACTTGGGCATTGGCATTACAGAAAATTCAATGGTTTTTGAAATCCATACCTCCACAAAGAATGCACTTTTATTCTGTCTAGACGTTGTAGTACAGTACAATAAATAAAGACTGACAGCAACAATATATTTCATAAATACATTACTGGAATTTACATTATTTCTGACTATTACTTTTCCTTGATGACCTTAGGTAAAGTAACGTGTACATGATCTAAAGTAAAATTTATTGATAATGCCATTTGCTAACAAAGAAATAATAATGGCATTTATTTCTCTGAATGTGTTCATCTTCTCAAGTAAACCTAGGAAATTTGAACTTGGACCCATAGATAATTCATTGGCTTCAGTAGATGGGTTTGCAGTCTTAGAGTCTTCTCATACATGTAATATCCTACCAGAGTTTTTGTAAGATTGCTTCAAGGGATTTTTTTTTTTTTTTCCTGAGAGGGCCAAGCTCATATAAAATAAACTATGACAGGTAACTTGTAACACTCTCAATTGACATGGAGTATAAAGACTTCTTTCTGAAGACTTTCTTCTAGAGATGCACACATTTTTGTAAGGAGCCACTAGCAGCAGATGGAAGTTCATTGATACTTGTGCCAACGGGTCTCCATGTTTTTCAGTCTAACATTTTTTGGAGCTGTGGATATAGAGAAGGCAGCTAAAAATATAACTTGGGAGAACAATTAGTCACTTGCAGGAAATCTATAAATATTCTGGGAAAGCAACATGGTACACACATTCTGCCTCACAGAAAAGATAAGCTGCGTTATGTTATATGTCATGATTTGCAATTTTATGTGATGTAGACGTGCTTTACTATTTTTTTATTTTATTTTTAGAAATAACTAAAAAAAAAAAAAACAGTTATTTTGGCTGGAAAATTTGCAGAGAATGTATGAACGCACCCTCTCCTCACCGCCTGCCGCGGCGCGTCCCCCCCTTCATAGGTCTCATCACCCTGTCTCAATGAAAGCTTTTCGCTTGCCTCCGACCTACGACATTCCTTCACAAGCACACTTTCCTGTAACAGCAAACCAAATAAAAAAGCCAGAGACGCCACATACACGGAGTTTGCTTAACTCAGAGATTTCTCTTAGAGGTTTTGGAATATCGACCAAGCAGGGAAGTTGTTGGACGCAGTCACGTCCTTGACACAGCTGCGCGTGAATGCAGATGTGTTCAGGAGTCAGTGTACCCGCCTCCTCAGGGTGGCCTTGCTCTAGGTATTTGCATACGGAAACTGTAATTAAAAAACTAATGTATAAGTAATTGGCTACATCATATGGGCTTCCAATATTTCTCTACAGAACAATGATTTCATAAGGCTTTTTAAAATAGTTACTTAAAGCTACAGGAGATAAAGTAAGTTATATAGCTTTTCAAATCATGCATACATATATGCACTACTTATTTATTTCTTATTAGGGATTTGTTTTGAGAATATTCTCTCCAGACCCCAAGGTATGATTCAACAAGTGTGTAGATTCTAGAGTTTAAATCTATCTTGATGTTTAAGTTGAAACTGTGGCCCCAAATTCTGATTGAGTGTGGATGAGAAGATAGGGACACAGGAGAAAAAAGTCACTAACCCGGCCGGGTGCAGTGGCTGGTGCCTGTAACCCTAGCACCTTGGGAGGCTGAGGCAGGTGGATTGCCTGAGCTCAGGGGTCGGAGACCAACCTGAGCAAGAGCAAGACCACCGTCTCTAAAAATAGCCAGACATTATGGCAGGTGCTGTAGTTCCAGCTACTTGGGAGACTGAGGCAAGACAATCACTTGAGCCCAAGTGTTTGAGGTTGCTGTGAGCTATGATGCCACCGCAATCTACTGGGGGTGACAAAGTGAAACTCTGTCTCCGAAAAAAAGAAAGAATGAAAAAGAAAGAAAGAATGTCACTAATCCAAAGAACTCTCACTATTGATTTCCAAATCACAAACCAAAACAAGGGTCCGCTGTGAAAATGACAAGTAAATCTGGCCCCTGGCCTATTTAAATAATTAAGTCCTGTTGGAAACAGCCACACCCTGGTAGGCTGATGGTATCAACAAAAATACTACTGCTTTGTCAAGGTTTGGCTCCAAAATGAAAATAATAATCAATAATCAATTCTGGTTAAGAAAAAATTCTGTTAAGAAGGTCTTCTCAGATACACAGGGAAAGATGTCCTGGCACTTAAAAAAAGAACCACCCTTTCAGCTCATAGTCTGTGTTGTCCAAAGATCACCACTAGCCACATATGATTCTTGAACTTTGAAATGTAGTTAGTGCTACCAGAAAATTGAACTTTGATTTCGTTTAATTTTAAATAATTTAAATGTGAATAGCCACATGTGGTTAACACTTACCACTTTGAAGAACATTGTTCTAGACATGGTTGGATACCAGGTCACTGCCATGCTATAAACAGGCAGCATAAACCAACCCTGAGGATGACAAAGAGGAGTACTGGGGAAAATCCCACATCGTGGTACAGTATTGAGCCTCTAAACAAACAAGCCCTGATGACTCTAACTCCGATTCCTCGTTAGATATTTCTGCAATGTTCTTTATTATTTAGGTTTAGATTTCTTTTTTTTTTTTTTTATTGTTGAAGATTCATTGAGGGTACAGTAAGCCAGTTTACACTGATTGCAATTGTTAGGTAAAGTCCCTCTTGCAATTATGTCTTGACCCCATAAAGTGTGACGCACACCAAGGCCCCACCCCCTCCCACCTTCCCTCTTTCTGCTTCCCCCCCATAACCATAATTGTCATTAATTGTCCTCAAATCAAAATTGAGTACATAGGATTCATGCTTCTCCATTCTTGTGATGCTTTACTAAGAATAATGTCTTCTGCGTCCATCCAGGTTAATACGAAGGATGTAAAGTCTCCATTTTTTTTAATGGCTGAATAGTATTCCATGGTATACATATACCACAGCTTGTTAATCCATTCCTGGGTTGGTGGGCATTTAGGCTGTTTCCACATTTTGGCGATTGTAAATTGAGCTGCAATAAACAGTCTAGTACAAGTGTCCTTATGATAAAAGGATTTTTTTCCTTGGGGTAGATGCCCAGTAATGGGATTGCAGGATCAAATGGGAGGTCTAGCTTGAGTGCTTTGAGGTTTCTCCATACTTCCTTCCAGAAAGGTTGTACTAGTTTGCAGTCCCACCAGCAGTGTAAAAGTGTGCCCTTCTCTCCACATCCACGCCAGCATCTGCAGTTTTGAGATTTTGTGATGTAGGCCATTCTCACTGGGGTTAGATGATATCTCAGGGTTGTTTTGATTTGCATTTCTCTAATATATAGAGATGATGAACATTTTTTCATGTGTTTGTTAGCCATTCGTCTGTCGTCTTTAGAGAAGGTTCTATTCATGTCTCTTGCCCATTGATATATGGGATTGTAGGCTTTTTTTCATGTGGATTAATTTGAGTTCTCTATAGATCCTAGTTATCAAGCTTTTGTCTGATTGAAAATATGCAAATATCCTTTCCCATTGTGTAGGTTGTCTTTTTGCTTTGGTTATTGTCTCCTTAGCTGTACAGAAGCTTAAACAGAGACATAGACACTTGGAATCGAATTGAAAACCAAGAAATGAAACGAACATTTTACAATCACCTAATCTTTGATAAACCAAACAAGAACATATCTTGGGGGAAAGACTCCCTATTCAATAAATGGTGTTGGGAGAACTGGATGTCTACATGTAAAAGACTGAAACTGGACCCACACCTTACCTCACTCACAAAAATTGATTCAAGATGGATAAAGGACTTAAATTTAAGGCATGAAACAATAAAAATCCTCCAAGAAAGCATAGGAAAAACACTGGAAGATATTGGCCTGGGGAAAGACTTCATGAAGAAGACTGCCACGGCAATTGCAACAACAACAAAAATAAACAAATAGGTTTAGATTTCTGTTGTGTTTATTTAAGACCTCTTAACTAGTACAAACTAGCTGCTGCTTTGGTGCTTCCCTAAATTTTCACCCTGGTCTGAGTAAAGTGGAAGCTATTTTTTTGCAAGGGTCTTGGCTTCTTCTGCTGGTATATCCCCCAGTGCTTACAATGCTGAGCACCAGGGTATTCATTAAAAACAGCCCAGAAGCAGGTCTCGACTCTGTCCGTACATTTTCTACAGTGGATTCTGAGGGATGAGACTGCCTTATGACAGTAGCTGGTATATCCAGTAATAGAAGGGAAAGATCTGGTTTGTGCACAGGGAAGAGAACTCTGGACATACAGAGCTACAGAATTCCCCCAAATGCATGTGTTTCTCTCCCTAGTTCTCCTGTGAGACAGAAATTTGATCACTGCCATTTAAAACAGTGTCTTTCTGTATATCAAGGCGTAGTTTTTTCCTAATAAAATGTCACACAGCAATCCAATGTGGAAGCCAAAAGTGCAGCTGCGGACAGCAGGTGGTGGAGGCCCAGGCCCTTTCTTCCCTTCTGCTGCCCGTCTGGCTGGCCCTCTCCCAAGGATCTGCAAGTACTTCCTCATAAGCCCGAGGCTTCGATGAACTTTAGTTCCAAAACCTGAGACCTGTATGTAAATCTGTACTTTACTAAAACACTAAACTATCAAATAAGATTACGTTTTATAAGATGTAAGTTTCTCCCTTGCTCTTCTTCCCACTAGAAGAGTTGGCATGAGGCTAACTGTGAAATGCTTGCATGAAAGCCTGGAATTGTAAAGCACAGTAGTCCCAAAAGAGCTACCTGTTTCTTACTCCTTTGTTTCCTTTTAAATATTTCTTTTAAACTCCCAGCATGAAAATAAAACATAATAAAATGAGAAAATGTAGGAAAAATTAACACTAATAATTTTATTATTAAAAAAGTATCACTGTTAAATGTTTATATCTTTAATATTTCATTCTGTGTTTCTTTATTTTTATCTGCTGCAATCATATGAAATATGTAATGCTGTTTCTCTGCATGTTAATCAGAAAAAGTTCATATTTGATAAGCTGTGAAGATATAATTTTAATAATACATATATATCACACGTATAACATATGTGTGTATGTTTCTGTGCATTTTATGGGTATTTTTTTCTATTTTTTTCTTTTTTCTGTTTTTTTTTTCTTTTTTTGTGGTGTGTATTTTTTTAATTCTTGTTTCCTTAAGAGTATGGCATAAATAAGAAAAAGTTAAAGAAACAAGAAAAACTGAAAAAAGACAAAATAATTGTATTTTTCTCATCCTATCAGCACTATACAGATTGAACTTTGAATTGTACTTAGTTTTGGTTGACTTAAATGTATGTAGCTTCACGTGGCTGGTGGCCATCATATTGAAGAGCCTGATGCTGGCTAGTGCCATGCCTGGACACAGGTCACATGCTACAGATCCTAAGTAAGGATCAACAATATGGGACAGAGAAGCGATGGAGAAAGACTGAGTCCTTGCTGCATCCTCTACCTCTGCATGTAAACCTACTCTGATGATGGCTAGACAACATGCAGATTCCTTGTCAGGTGTTTTTAAAACTCTTTAGTATTTAACTTAGGATTTCGTCTGCACAGACCTGAAAGCATCCTAACACAAATTCCCCTTTCATTTTATTAATTTTTGTCCTATCCTTACCAAGATATTGGCCTATCCTTATCAGCATTAAACATGCATCAAAAAAATCTGCCATAATTTTCTAAAAAAAAAAATTATAAAAAATAAACTTTCTTGGCTGTGAAGAGATTTTATTAAAATCTCAATCTTCACAACATGAGGGGACGGGTATCGCCCATTATCCCTAATTTGAAAATGAGGAAATTATGGCACAGGACCAAGTGGGGTCAGACACCAAGGTTGAGTTTGTTGTATGTTTTACCAACTTTATGCAATAAAACACAACATTAAGTTTTCTTCTCCTGGAAGCCCTCCTTTTCATCCTATTTAGAATACTACATCTGCCATCAACAATGAGACTTCCCTGGGCACCTGCCATGTTTGCTTTTATCTATGTTGAATTTAACACTACCTAACAGCAAATAGCATGTTATTTATTTTTGTATAATTTTTATCATCTCCTATAGTAATATGGGACTTATGAGGGTGGAGATGCCTGTCAACTTTGTACACTGCTATAGTCCCAGTACCACACACACACACACACAAAAAAAAAAATCGAAAATCATGTGTTGACTGAACGAGTATCCTAGAGTACTTTTACTTGATTATTAGTAATATCAAACTTTTCTCAAAATGATTTATCAGTTATATTTTCTGTTTTCTGAATTAGGCCTATTTCTCCTCTGGGGCATGAATAGAAACAGGCCCATTTACAGAACATAAAGCCCTGTTGTAGAAACCCAGCTGTGAAGAATGATCTCTTAAGGAATCATTTTCCCACATCTAGCCGAATGGTTTCCTATAGTTATTTTCTGGATTTCAATCTCCTGGCTCATATTCTAGCCATTAATTGAGTCTTAGAATGTTCTGAATTCGTCCAGAGAGGTATGAAATCTCTTTTGCTAGACTGCAGGGAATGCTGGCTGTGGGGCTCCTTCCGGGTCTCCTTGCCCTCTGTGTAGCTGGGGTTTTCCTGGAAACCCCTCCTGGAAGGCCCACCTGCCAGACACCAGGGCATTAAAAATCATTTGTTGGAACCTATTCATTAACATTTTATGTCTTATCTGGTACTTATTTTAATTTATCTAGTTGTATTTGCTATATCTATTATAAAAGTATAATATTTCATTAATTTTGTTGAAATAATTGTTCTCAGTTCCATTATTCTTCATATAATTTACTGCACAAATTTATTTCTGAGTTTTTTCTTTTTTTATAACTTACTATTTTTGTCTCAAATTCTTAAATCTTTATAACTCACTTAGCATTTTCACTCATTCACAAAATATGTACAATTTTTCTGTTTGTCCTTGACTAAGATTTCGTTAGTCATACTATAAAGCTACTAGTTACTTGTCTAGATTCTCCAATAGTAAATAAATAATTTCTTAAATATTTAGTTTGCTATAGTTAATACTATGTCTGTTCCTAGCACCTTTCTGAGTAATAAGGGATTTCTAGTTCAAGGTTTTTTTAACTATAAATTAACAAACCTTCTTTAATAAATCTTTTCACTTCTGTGAATACAGATACTATGTTAAGTATCAGGGGAAGTGGTGTCAAGGAGACCAGCACACTAGTTGTTCTCATGGAGTCTTTTTATTCCAGCCACTAGAACTCTAGTGTGTATCCGTCATATGTAAGAACTTATAAGTGCTGCTGAAAGGTGACTAAGACAAAATCCTTACAGTGAGAATCAGGTTCTGTGTTTATGTTATCTAGTCCTAATGTTACCTCTGCTATTTACAGAATCACGTGACCTCAGAGGGGTTTCCTTAACTTCTAAACTGCACCATGTCTCAAATTTTGCTTCAAAGTAAGCTCTTCATCTTCTTAGTCCAAACCCATCTCCCTCTTAACTCTCCCATCTTGGTAAATGGCATCTTAATTCTTTAAGACTTTCAGGTCCATGACCATGAAGTCATTCTTGATCCCTCAATTTATTTTACACAACTCATTCAGCCTATTAAAACATATGCTGTCAGCTCTATTTTCAAAATAGGTCCAGAATCGAATATTTCTTAAAACCTCCATCCGTACCATCTTACAAAAGACACCATCATTTCTCACTTGGACAATTGCTATAATCTCTGAAATCATCTTTCTGATTCTATATTTTTCCCTTATTATTTAAAGTCTACAAGGCTTCCAGTTATCTTTTTTGAAAAATAAGCTTAACAAAAAACAAAGCTGGTGCATTAGCCTACCAGAATTTAGGCTGTACTACAAGGCCATAGTATGGTATTGGCACACAAAACAGCATGGTATTGGCACACAAATGGAGACATAGACATCTGGAATTGAATAGAAAACCAGGAAATGAAATTGACATCTTACAACCACCTAATCTTTGACAAACCAAACAAGAACATATACTGGGGGAAAGAATCTCTATTCAATAAATGGTGCTGGGAGAAGTGGATATCCACATTTAAAAGACTGAAACTGGACACACACCTTTCTCTACTCACAAAAATTGATTCAAGATAGATAAAAGACCTAAATTTAAGGCATGAAATGATAAAAATCCTCTAAGAAAGCATGGGAAAAACAATTGAAGATATCAGCCTGGGGAAAGACTTTATGAAGAAAATTTTCTTGGCAATTGCAACAACAAAAAAAATAAACAAATGGGACTTAAACTGAAAAGCTTCTGTACAGCTAAGGAGAAAACAACCAAAGCAAATAGACAACCTATACAATGGGAAAGGATATTTGTATATTTTGAATCAGGCTAAAGTTTGATAACCAGGATCTACAGAAAATTCAGATTAATCAACATGAAAAAAGCCAATAAATCCCTTATATCAATTGGCAAGAGAGATAAACAGAACCTTTTCTAAAGAACACAGATGAATGGCTAACAAACGTATGAAAAAAATGCTTGTAGTCCCTAACTATTAGAGAAATGCAAATCAAAACCACCCTGAGATACAATCTAACCCCAGAGAGAATAGCCTACATCACAAAATCTCAAAACTGCTGATACTGGCATGGATGTGAAGAGAAGGGAATACTTTTACACTGCTGGTGGGACTGTAAACTTAATACAACCTTTTTGGAAGGAAGTATGGAGAAACCTTGAAGAACTCAAACTAGACTTCCCATTTGATCTTGCAAATCCAGTTACTGGGCAACTAACCAGAAGGGAAAAAAATCCTTTTATGGTAAGGACACTTGTACTAGCCTGTTTATTGCAGCTCAATTTCCCAATTGCCAAAATGTGGAAACAGCCTCAATGCCCCCCAGTCTAGGAATGGATTAACAAGCGGTGGTATATGTATACCATGGAATACTATTCAGCCATTAAAAAAGACTTTACATCTTTTGTATTAACATGAATGGAAGTGGAACACAGTATTCTTAGTAAAGCATCACTAGAAGCAAGAATCCTATGTACTCAATTCTGATATAAGGACAATTAATGACCTAGTACACAATGAGGGGTGGGAAAAGAGAAGAACAGAGAAAAGGAAGGGGGGGTCATGGTGTATGACAAATTTTTGGGAGCATGACACAATTATAAGAGGGACTTTACCTAATAAATGCAATCAAGTAATCTGGTTCTTTGTACCCTCAATGAATCCCCAATAATAAAAAAATAAAAAAATAAATAAATAAATTGTATTTTTAGAGCAGTTTTAGGTTCATTGCAAAATTCAGCAGAAAGAACAGAGAGTTCTCATGTTTCCTCATCCACACGTGTATATAACCTCCCCAAATACCACCATCTTGAACCAGAACGGTCCATTTGTGACAATTGCTGACATATCATCAACCCAAAGTCCATGGTTGAATTAGGACTCACTTTTGGTGTAGCCCTAATTGGTGTAGGAGAATTGAATGCGGTGAACATAGTATACCAACAATAATTATAGTAATACCCATTTTGTACTGATAGGTACAATGTACCAGAGAATTTTTACCTATATTTTTTTCTCCCAACACTTAAAATAATATTATAAGGTAGGAATATTTTCTAGATCAGGAAAGTAGATGTCAGAGTGGTTAAGGTCTTCCCTTCTTCTTCTTCTTCTTTTTTTTTTTTTTTTTTTTTTAAGGCAAACATAAGAAAAGTTTATTGAGAAAGAGAAAGACAGGGAGCCAGGTGTTGTGGCGGGCACCTGTAGTCCCAGCTACTCAGGAGGCTGAGACAAGAGAATCTCCTATGCCCAGGAGCTGAAGGATGCCATGGCAGTCTACCAAGGGCAACAAAGTGAGACTCTGTCTCTAAAAAAAAAAAAAATCCAGCATTCTTTTCTAATTAGAACACTGAAGAGTATAGGCATAGGTGGCACATTTGTAAACTGATTGAAGCTATCTATGACAAACCCACAGCTAATATTTTACTAAATGGAGAAAAACTGAAAGCTTTTCCTCTTAAAACTGGAATGAGACAAGGTTGTCCTCCGTCACCTTTACTATTCAACATAGTGCTGGAAGTTCTAGCCAATACAATTAGGCAAGACAAGGAAATAAAGGGAATCCAAATGGGAGCAGAGGAGGGCAAACTCTCCCTCTTTGCTGACGACATGATCCTATACATAGAGAATCCCAAAGACTCAACCACAAGACTCCCAGAAGTCATCAAAAAATACAGGCATGTTTCAGGATATGAAATCAGTGTCCACAAGTCAGTAGCCTTTGTATACACCAATAACAGTCAAGATGAGAAGCTAATTAAGGACACAACTCCCTTCGCAACAGTTTCAAAGAAAATTAAATACCTACGAATATACTTATGTGAAGGACCTCTATTAAGAAAATTATGAAATCTTCAGAAAGGAAATAGCAGAGGATATTAACAAATGGAAGAACACACCATGCTCATTGATGGGAAGAATAAACATTGTTAAAATGTCTATACTACCCAAATGGCATTATAAATAATAATATAAATCTACCTATTCAATGCCATTCCTATCAAAATACCAACATCGTACTTTTAAGACTTGGAAAAAATGATTCTGCATTTTGTATGGAACCAGAAAAAAACCCTTATAGCTAAGGCAGTTCTTAGTAATAAAAATAAAGCTGGGGGCATCAGCATACCAGATTTTAGTCTGTACTACAAAGCCATAGTGGTCAAGACAGCAGGGTACTGGCACAAAAATAGAGACATAGACACTTGGAATCGAATAGAAAACCAGGAAATGAAACTGACATCTTACAACCACCTTATCTTCTATAAACCAAACAAGAACATACCTTGGGGGAAAGACTCCCTATTCAATAAATGGTGTTGGAAGAACTGGATATCTACATGTAAAAGACTGAAACTGGACTCACACCTTTCCCCACTCACAAAAATTGATTCAAGATGGATAAAGGACTTTAATTTAAGGCATGAAACAATAAAAAATCCTCAAAGAAAGCATAGGAAAAACAATGGAAGATATTGGCCTGGGGAAAGACTTCATGAAGAAGTCTGCCATGGCAATAGCAACAACAAAAATAAACAAATGGGACTTAGTTAAACTGAAAAGCTTCTGTACAGCTAAGGAGACAACAACCAAAGCAAAGAGACAACCTACACAATGGGAAAGATATTTGCATATTTTGAATCAGACAAAAGCTTGATAACTAGGATCTATAGAGAAATCAAATTAATCCACATGAAAAAAGTCAACGATCCCATATATCAAGGGCAAGAGAGATGAATAGAACCTTCTCTAAAGAAGACAGACGAATGGCTAACAAACATATGAAAAAATGTTCATCATCCCTATCTATTAGAGAAATGCAAATCAAAACCACCCTGAGATATCATCTAACCCCAGTGAGAATGGCCCACATCACAAAATCTCAAAACTGCAGATGCTGGCGTGGATATGGAGAGAAGGGAACACTTTTACACTACTGGTGGGACTGCAAACTAGTACAACCTTTTTGGAAGGAAGTATGGAGAAACCTCAAAGCACTCAAGCTAGACTTCCCATTTGATCCGGCAATCCCATTACTGGGCATCTACCCAGAAGGAAAAAAATCCTCTTATCATAAGGACACTTGTAGTAGACTGCTTATTGCAGCTCAATTTACAATCGCCAAAATGTGGAAATAGCCTAAATGCCCACCAACCCTGGAATGGATTAACAAGCTGTGGTATATGTACACCATGGAATACTATTCAACTATTAAAAAAAATGGAGACTTTACATCCTTGGTATTAACCTGGATGGAAGTGGAAGACATTATTCTTAGTAAAGCATCACAAGAATGGAGAAGCATGAATCCTATGTACTCAATTTTGATATGAGGACAATTAATGACAATTAAGTTTATGGGTGGGGGAGGAAAAGCAGAGAGAGGGACGGAGGGAGGGGGATGGGGCCTGGGTATGTGCCACACCTTCTGGGGGCAAGACATGATTGCAAGAGGGATTTTACCTAACAAATGCAATCAGTGTAACCTGGCTTATTGTACCCTCAATGAATCCTCAACAATAAAAAAAAAAGAAAAAAGAAAGAGAAAGACAGTTTTCCAGAGTAAGAACGTTCATAAAGCAGGATGTACACATTGACCACAGACAGCCAACATGAAGGTCCTCCCTCTTTAGAGTGCACAGTTATTATAGCAAGTGGTAGATTTGGGGTATAATTCCATGGTGCTCTAATTTCGAAGATTTTCTTCTTTGACTGTGACAAAAAGGTTGGCCACTGAGGTTGGGGCTCTCATGGAACATAAAACAGCGTAAGTTAACATCCAAAAATGGTGGCACTCTCTCCAGAGCAGGGGACTCTTCTGGTCCCTGAGGAAGCACCACAGTGCAATCTCCTTGGCAGGATGCTCATCTGGAGGGCTGAGATATTCCCCAAACGGCCTTAGGTAAAAACATGATTTCACATATTTTGCAATTTCTTGACTTTCACAAAAAAACATGGTATGTGTTACTGGTTTTGTTTTTTCCATGAGATGGATATTTGTGTTATTATAGAAAACAAAATTCACAGGGAGATTTTTCTGGGTTAAAGAAGTGTTTGAAAGCTGTTCTTTTTGCACATGAAGAGAATTATATGAATTCCTTAATTTGCATTTTAGTTTTACTGAAGGAAGAAAAATATCTATATTCAAGATCAAATTTATTTTCCCTTATGCCAGGAAACAATGTTATTTTTTCTTTTTGATTTTGATAACTCACTTAAAAGTTAAAATATTTCAGGGAACCAGATTTTTTGATAAGGAAAGTCCCCTCCCCCACACCAAAAAAGGTAGGGGGACTATTGTTTAAAGCCATAACTGTGGTGTTAAACCTTCTGAATCGTTTATACTACTTTGCTTTTTGCCAAGTATCAAAACTAGGGGTAAACTCTTATAAAAACAATTTATAATTGAAATTATTTACAGAAAGAGCAAATAAAAAAATTAGTGAATGTTCCCTAAGTCTTAGTTATGTTCAGAAAATAATTATGGAACTATTTTATCCCTGACATAGACAAATCCTTCTTGAAGGTAGAAATATATTTCAGTATTTATTGCAAGTTGAATAAGAAGCACATTTTATAAATCTCAATTTAAAATAGTCTCTTACACTTCACTTGTTTCTTGCCTTCACCAAATGATTATGGGTTTGACAGACATAGGAAGAAAAGAACATTTCCAGAGCAAGAACTTCATATGGAGCACTTGTGAATAATATCATCTTACCTAATTCCTACCAGTATGCAAGGAAAGCCTTTGTATTTCCTTTTTTTAGGTTCTTTTTTTGTTTGTTTAATTTATCGTTGGGGATTCATTGAGGATACAAGAAACCAGGTTACACTGATTGCATTTGTTAGGTAAAGACCCTCTTACAACTTTGTCATGCCCCCAAAAGTTGTGGCACACACCAAGACCCCACCCCCTTGCTCCTTCCATCTCTCTGCTTTTCCTTTCACCACCCCTCCCTCCTTCTCTCTCGCTCTCCCCTTCCCCTACCCCCATCATGTCATTAATTGTAATTAATTGTCCTCATATCAAAATTGAGTACATAGGATTCATGCTTCTCCATTCTTGTGATGCTTTGCTAAGAATAATGTCTTCCACTTCCATCCAGGAGCCTTTGTATTTCCTTTATACTCATGAAGACATTAAGTTCTAGAAGGTTTGAGTAAATTGCCTAACTAGCAGAGATACAGATGGTGCCCAGAGGCAAAATTGCTGCTTTTTACCCTTATACTACAGGATAGCATGAGATTTATTTATTTATTTATTTTTCAGTCTTTGTCTGGGGCTGGGTTTGCCACCACCTCCAGCATATGGGGCCAGCGCCCTACTCCTTTGGGCCACAGGTGCCACCCCAGTATGGGATTTTTTTTTTCTAGCATGAGCGTAGACAATATACAGTATGCTTGCAGTGAGACAAGATTAAACAATAAAGATGTAGGTAAAGTAAAATGTCAATCCATTAACTAATTTCCAAATTTATTCTGCAGAACTTATCATTGTTATGATTAGATGAATAACTTTCTACATTTTTCAGTGTCTAGACAGAAGGAGTGACAAATTATGGCCTGGCCAAGATTTGCCTACATATATGTTTTGCTTGGCTAACACAATATTTGAAAGCATTTAAATGAAATTAAAGCATTCCACATACACCCAAGAATATACATGAATGAATCTTATCTACTTTGTCATTAAAAAATTGAAATGATTTTTTGATTTCAATTGATTTCAATTTTTTGATTTTAATTTTTTTTTTCAACTTGAGAAAATGATTCTTGCATGGCCACAATCCTGTGTGCTACAAGGAAACTTTGTCAGTTCTCCCTGGCCCTCCCCTCCTGCCAAGCAGAACAGCGGACAAGGGTCAGCTGTCCTAGGTCACATCTGGCCTGACGTTTCTTCGTTGGCCCCTGTGAATATTTCACATTTGTAACCCACATGTTTTTTCATTAAGTTGCTTTTTCCACTTAATATTCTATTGGAACTACCTCTGTACATCTTCCCTCGGTTTCTTAAATACCTGCCGAGGAGGCCATTGTTTGTATACCATTGTTTATACAACTGTTCCATGACTGATGAACAGCTGGCACGTTTCCAATTTTTCCTACTAAGATTCTTTAATGACCATCCTTATAAATATATCTTTGCCACTTGTGTTTGTGTTTAAGTAAGATAAATTCCTAGAGGTGGAATTGCAGGGTGAAAGGTGTGCACATCGTATCCTCTGATGGGCTGTCCAAATTGCCATCTATAGCTTGTCCTAAGTGTATCCTGTGTGAGAGAGCATCCAAGCTCCTGCTCTCCAAGGCTTTGTAAGAAGGACAAGTCACATATTAATAAACACCCAAATTCTGGGACCACATTGGGAAAGGCATGCATTTTAAAACAATGACAGAAATATGGTACTATAAATTAAAAAAACAATAATTTCAGAAGAGGTACAATTAATTTTGTTCAAGATGTCAGTATGGACTATAGCACACTGCCCTTAATTCTTAGGTAAGGGGGTTATTGAAGAAGCCGAGGGAAATTGTGCTTCACTTGGCTGAGACCATCATTGGTAAATACAACGAAGACATTTGGAAAAGTCAAGTCTTGTCCTGTGAAATTATACCAAGTGTGGCTTGTTAATTGTTGTTAGCTTTTGTCCCATTGTTTAAATGTATTTAAGGGGAAAAAAAAGTCTCCAGAGAAGGAAATATAATAAATGCCATTTAGGAGACACAGAGATATAAATATAATTATGAAAGGAATGTGTTATTTCTGCTAATTACTGGTGGAAATCTAAAAAGGAAATTAAGGCTTTTTGAAAACCATCAAAAACTGTTCACTTTACAAAGAATAAATCCTGCTTAAACCTAACATCAGGAGAGATTTTGGGAAGATTCATTTGACATCCATCTCCAGAGAGAAAAATTAAAAGTATCTGAGAACAAGAGTGTTTATGAATGGGCTCCCAGAACGCAGTGTGATCATCAATCTAGATACTGTTCTTTATCAGCAAAAATTGCTTCTGTCCTTTTATACATTTTGTTCTTAACAACTAATTTTAAGCAGTCTGTATATATCTCCCTGAGATAGAACATAGAGATTGGGTCTTACTTTCCTTAACGTTTAAATGAATGTCATTTCATTTTCAGAAAATAAATTGCTTGTTTAGGTGATCAACTCTGCCAAAAACAAAGCACGAAGAGTGGCGTATAAGAACACCTTCATAACAAAGATTACAAGATAAGGGCATGAAAATTTTCTATGCTGAAATGGAATGACTTTGACATGTATTCTAAAGCATTAATTTTCTTAATATGCTCCATTTTTACTTTTTCAGCTCTCGTATCTCTGTAAGTAGTTAATGATAATAAATGCCTGCGGTCCACTTTACAAGAAATTTAATGCAAAAAATCAATATATCTCGTAGGCCTATCCTTTACCTTCCAAGAGAATATTTCAAAGGGAATATTTATTTTCCCTTCATATCTTTTGCAAAATGAATAAGATTTTTTAAAATCTGTAGAAATAAAAACACCACTTTGGAAACAAGAACAAGTATTATGTTTACCGAAGACATATTTTGCTTAAAAGACTTTCAGATTTGAGATCATTCTGATTCATTGAGCTATTATGATGTTAATCCATTTCTTGGATATTTATTGAAGATCTTCTATGGACTATGACCTATGTAAGTTGTTGTAAATGATATTAGGAAGAATCAGAAAGTTTCTTCTTTTAGATCTGAGTGAGATATTAATGTAGGTAAAATTGAATAAGTCCCCAAATTATTGACAAAACCAACAGCAACAACAACCAAAAAAGGCCACGGGCAAGTCTAAAGCTCTCCACTTAGTTTAAGCACAATCTGCTTTGTTCTGTTTAAGCTCACAAAGAACTGGGGACTTGCAGCAAGCTGATGCAAGTCAAGGTAAACGTGGAGCTGCTGCTCGCACCCCTACTACAAACATTTTAATGTGACCCCAACATCCCAAACTAGCACTCAAAGACATGAAAGCATAATTAGGTTCTCAAAGTTACCCAGAACTGATTAGCCAGAGTTAAATGAAAGAGAGGTCCATGTACTCGCTATATCGTAGACAGTTCAACAGTTGTTGGGGGCTGAATGAATAAAGGAACTTTATTCAACATTGTTTCAACAAATACCTGCTGAAAATGAGTTGATTTATTATTTTTATCCTAGGGAGAAATAAAAACCGTGAGGAGTAAGTTAAAGATGACAGTTTTCTGAGGTTGTTCATTGTCCAGCTACAGAACAGGGGTCAGCAAACTACAGCCCAAAGACCACAGGCCATGGGCTGGTGTTCTAGTAAAGTTTAATCGAAGACATCACACCCATTTATTTACCTTCAGCCAAAACAATTTACCATCTGTCCCTTTATTCATACTCTCAGCCTTCAACTGATTTTCAGCAGCAGCCATGGCAACATTCATTCACTAATGTGGACGATTTTTTTTTTTTTTTTTAAATAAAAGAATGCCAAATGGAAGAGGCAAACATAGAAAGCATCGAGAGTACCTGCCATGTCTGAGTTTCTTCATTTCATTGTTTCATTTCCCAAACTATTCTGGGGTGGGAAGTTACTTTATGTAACAACCTCCTGCAGGTATTTCGAATAATCTTTAAGGACATTTTTATTCTTATTCTGAAGCAACCACAAGCTAAGAGCCTGATTTCTCTTATTTTAATCCTTTATTTGTTGATTGTTTTTAAGGAGGAGACTATTGCTTTTCTGCAGAACCCTCACCAAAATCACTGTTGCCAGAGCATATGAAGCATTTTTAGGGAATATTGCTCTATTTTTTTTATTTAAAAGAAATATAACTGGTACCAAGAGTGTGGACATAACATTTAAGGATAGTAATGACAGGAAGATTCCTTGCCAGACTTGAAGGCTCAAGGGTGTACATAAAGTATATTATATTGCAAATTGGGAATGAACTTGGTGGTTAGAACATGGTCTATTCTACTCTGGTGTTTTTGCAAGGAGCCCACAGACCCTGTGCCTCCAGAGTCACCCAGAATATTTATTTAAGGTGCTGATTTCCGGGTTGTGTCAAGACATGGTATCAGAATATTTCTGGTGGAGCTGTGGATCTAAATGTTTACATTTTTCCTGGTAGTTTATATGATTTATTATTAAAATACTAAAGATCAGGAAGACCAGCAGATTTCTCAGGTAACAGAATCCCAGGGCTCATGTCCATGATATTCCGACTTTCTCTGAAGTTGATTATCATCAAAATGCTGGGGACATCTGCCCTTGGGTAAGGTTAGTGAGGCTTTGCAAGCAGATTACTGCAACTCTACAAGAAACACAAAAGAACAGCTTGCATATATCAGAGCTGTCTCACCACCACAATCATAACAAATCAAAGAAATTAGCAGAAAAGCCCTCAAATTCACTTCCCACATTTTCATATGCTTCTCTTGAGTTGTTCAGTCCTAGACTATCTTATCCACTAAACTTAATTAGATTTTAGTTTCTTGCTTATTATTTTATAAATATTTATGTTGCCTTAGATAGTGCAATACTTCATTATTCTGTATTTTTTAATCCTTTACTATACATGGAGGAGAGAAAAGGGTTTTGTTTGGTTATACATTGTGGGACATGGTGAGGATAATTAAAGCCATTTTAGTAAGTGCATGTCACGTTTGATGTATTAGCAGATAATGCCAAATAGATACTAACATGTGTATCCACTGTGTAGGGAGCCTTCTTCACGCCCATGTGAAGTGTTCTTCACATGGTGCAGAACAACAACTACTGCAAATTGGGAATGAACTTGAACTACTGTTGTTGTTCTTCGGGTTTCTGATTATATAGACAGACAGTTATATACATGTATACAGCATGTTGATACATACTGATTATACAGGACAACAACAATAGTCCAACAGGTGTCATGGTGGGAGTCATGACTGGAACGAAGCTATCCCACCTTCTTCATTCTGATTACATGTGACGCATCTGTGGCCGGAGGTGTGATCTGCAGGCGGAACCACAGTTCCGAAGTCATGTAGTATTGAGAAATAGTGACTAAACAATGAAACAGAAAAAAAGACTATAGAGTGTGCTTGTCTCACTAATCCAATAGTCTCAGGTAGGAATTTTCTTGTAGCCCTGAGCTGTAAGATAATAGTCCAAACAACAAGAAGATGAAGAACTCGTGTTAACAAGAGGAAAATTTTTCCAAGGGGAGAAAGTGATAAAAATAGCAAATCTTCAAAGTCCCAGAAGGAACCCAGATATTATGAGCCTTACATTAGAAGATGGTTTGGAGTGAGTTCCTCTGAGGTGAGTGTGTGTCCTGGAGGAAAGACATGTTAATATGATTAGTGAAGACTGGTGAGTGTTTAGGGAGAACTGTAGAGAATTGAGTGAATGCTCATGTATAGATTCAGAAAAGGAGCAGAATGTCATAAAACTTGGGGACAAAATTTAGTGGTGCTGGGGATTACTCCTTCAACAAAAGGTCAGAGAGAATTCAAGAACAAGGCCAGGTAGAAATCCAGAATTTAGACAATAGATTAGACTAGATAATCAGCTAAAGAAATGAAGAAGGTTCACATTCCTGAGATTAAAGATAAGATTAGGTAGATGTTTCCTCAGAGGGCAGCCTGGCTCATGGTGGTATAAGGATGGGTGTTTACATGCAGCCAACCTGGTTGGCTGATCCCCAAATGGGAGACATCCCGTTTGTACAGAGATCTCTGTGGTTATCATAAAGCTTTTCCCAGTTTTGAGGGTTAACTGCATGTGTGAGAATAGAAAATCAGAGCAGAAAATGTCTGGGTAAGTCCCGCAGCAGCTGAACGTAAAATGTAACTTCATTGGATTTGTAATTTCATCAAACCTATCCTATGGCCATAATAAGCATGCAGTAATTACTTTTGAGGGAGAATGTAACCATTGTTTCACGCCTTCTCATAGGAACAAAATTAGTATGTCTTTGCATAGGTTCTGTTCTAAATTCAGGAGAGGTAGCCTGAGGAGATGAGATGTGTCACCTTTAGTGAAGAAAATCTAAATAAAGCTACACAGGTTTCTGATTATATAGATAGATAGTTATATACATGTATATAGCATATTGATACATATTGATTATACAGCTATATACTGAAGATACCATTATATGGGAGCTATATAATAGATATATAGATTATGTATAAAATATAATCTTCACAAAAACTTAAATATAGGAAGATTTATATATTAAGTATCAGAATCATCTTAAAATCCATATTCCTGGTCCCGTTTAAAACATACTTGATTAGAACATTTGATTGTAGCTGCGTAATTTTAATAGTTTCAAAGGCATTTTTAAATAACTTAACACTAGTTGCTGGAAATCACAAGGCAATCCACTTCTGATCTTAGGGAATAACCAGGCCCAGCCTGAGTAGCTCTGAAGAGAAAGAGCTCTTGCCACTGTGGGACATCAGAACTGCTTATGCTGTGTCCAACGCTTACATGTTCAGATTTACATTATGGTCCAAAATCCGGTCTTGATACCAACACTGGTCAATCTATTGCTTCTTTGTACATATTTCCCCCTGCTTCTTTTGGGCTGTGGCAATAGAAAGTGACTATGGCAGAATGACTTGTTCAAAGAAGCTTAAAATGTACAAATAATTAAGTGGCTTTGCAGTTGATTATTCTATTCATGTAGATGTAAGAAAGGGTGTTTGCCAGCAGCCAACCTTGATGGGCTGATCCCAGATGGGGACGGAAGCAGGCCTGTTTTTGTAGTGAACACACACAAATTGCTTCTGCTGAGGTGTTTCCCTGGCCCCCTTTTCTGAGCTCTGTCAAGGTCAGTGGCTTCTGAAAGTTGTCCTATCCTCACTGCCCTCTTGTACCAGATGAGTAAAGTCTCTTCAGGTTATTCCCAAAGATGCTTTGGTTGTTGGTCTGCTCCTCTCATGGTACATTGACTGAGGATTGGAGAGCAATCAAATGTATCATGAAGAGTTGATGAGCCTAATTCAGAGGCAATTGAACAGACCATACGTCGTATTTCCTGATGATGCTGCCTTCAGAAACCTTGCTGGGTAGTTTGACTGACTTGATCACCCCAAGTCATCTGCCACTCTCCAGTTTAACCCTAAGCCACTCCACTCCTTAAATATAACAGCAAATATTCCATTTCTTCAACAATTACATTATTTAAATTTAGTTCTTATTAACATTCTTTTCCATTTTTAAGACCTTTTTATATCAAATTTTAAGGTAAAAATTTTCAAGTTTATTTAAAAGGGAGGAAACAAACAAAATCTCTTGCTAAACTCCACTACAGTCGTCCCTTGAACAACACAATTTGAACTGTGCACGTCCACTTATATGCAGGTTTTTCTTTTTTTCAATAAAAACTGGAAATTTTTTTGGAAATTTGCAGCATTTTAGATGACATAAAGAGAAGTCACTACCCCTCAGATAGTAAGACCAACCCCTCCTCTGCCTCCTCCTTCTTACCCCACTCAGCGTGAAGGCCATGAACATGAGGCCTTTCATGTTGCTCCACTTCAGCCTCATGAAGAGTAAATCCATTTTCTTTTCCTTATTATGTTCTTAATGTTTCCTTTTCTCTAGCTTACTTTATTGTAAACATTAATATATCTAACATACGAAGTACATGTTCATTGACTATTCATGTCATTGGTGAGGCTTCCGGTCAGCAGTAGGCTATTAGTAATTATGTTTTGGCAGTATCAAAAGTTACAAGCAAATTTTAAACTATTTATGGGTCAGCACCCCTAGCTCTTGTGTTGTTCAAAGGCCAACAGTATGTTTGTCAGTTTAAAGATGAAAGTTTCATTGCCACCTTTCTCCTCACCAGCTTCAGTGGCCATAACTACTTTTGCAGAGTTAGGAGATGTGCAAGCAATGATCTAATTGCTGTACGTAATAGGTTTTCTCATGTTATTTGCAAAACCACTGATGTTTTCTGGTGTAAGAAGTCTCAGTTAAAGAGTGAAAAACCCACATTTACTCAGAATTTTTTCTCCCCTTTTCCTTTCTACCTGGATAAAATCATCTTTAATTTAAGACATTTTATTTTTTATTTTATTTATTTATTTTTTTAATAAATTATTTTTTAATTGTTAAATCATAGCTGTGTACATTAGTGCACATTTATTTATTTATTTAGTGCATTAGTGCATTATTTATTTTTTTTTAATAAATTATTTTTTAATTGTTAAATCATAGCTGTGTACATTAGTGCAATCAAGGGGTACAATGTGCTGGTTTCATATACAATCTGAAATATTCTCATCAAACTGTTCAACGTAGCCTTCATGGCATTTTCTTAGTTATTATATGTAGACATTTGTATTCTGCATTTAGTAAGTTTCCCTTGTATCTATTCTAATTGTAAGCATTTATCTGTAGCCTACACACCAATGACAGAAGGTAACCAATGATGAAGACTAGTTTAGTCACTGTTTTCTGGAAATAAGTTTATATTTTGCTTTAATTTTTATTTTTATTTATTTTTTTTTTTTGTAGAGACAGAGTCTCACTTTATGGCCCTCGGTAGAGTGCCGTGGCCTCACCCAGCTCACAGCAACCTCCAACTCCTGGGCTTAAGCGATTCTCTTGCCTCAGCCTCCCGAGTAGCTGGGACTACAGGCGCCCGCCACAACGCCCGGCTATTTTTTGGTTGCAGTTTGCCCGGGACCAGGTTTGAACCCGCCACCCTCGGTTTATGGGGCCGGCGCCTTACTGACTGAGCCACAGGCGCCGCCCTGCTTTAATTTTTAGTATAATTTAACTTCTTATTCTCTTCTCCTCAGACAAATCTGTTGAATGTTGAGAAAATTTATCTTCTGAGAGAGAATATTCTGTCTGCCAAATGGTCATAGTCAGCATTTCAAAGACGTAAACAAAGTGAAGTAGTGAGATAATTATTTTTTATAAAAATTACTATCAGTAGCAATCACATTAAGTATTCTCTTTAATGTCTGTGAACTATAAATGGGCAAAAAAAGGAAGAAGTGATTCCAGATCTCTATTTGCGTTATACTAGTAACAAAGATGTAAAATTATTTTATATTCTCCTGGATATTAGTGCAATTAACAAAACAGCAGATGCTGCTCTTTAAGCATGCTTGCTCGTGTACTGAATGAGGATACGGTAATTGACTTGGTCCAGATGTCCATATGAAGTAATTAAGATTATGAAGTAGCAAAACTTCTAAAGAAATATGAAAAGGATACTAAATTAAAAAAACGCTTTGAATTCATGTGAAATAAATTCAAGGAAGCAGTAGTGCTTTAATAATTGTATGATTTTTACAAATGTAAATAAAGTAATTTTAAATGGCATGAGGTTAAGTCTAATGCTGCAAATGTACTTTGTTTTCTACGACATTTTTTTTTAGCCTATGATTGAATCATAGTAGATGATTCTCCCAGCACAGTTAGATCCAAGATGACAATAAATATATTACTCTATAGCTCCACTTTTCCAGACATCTAGCAAACATTCCTTCCCTCTCTATGAGGGTCTCACAGAAATTCCTATACCATTTCTTCTTCTATCAAGCCTCTGAAATCATGTCTAATTTTTCCTAAGAAATCTAAATGCATAGGCTTGATATGCTTGTCACACAAGGTCAACCCTTTGCCAGTTATGGGTATTGTTTGGAACAAAAGAAAGGAACTTGGCTAAAGGAAACAGTAAACAATGTACGTTCGGCATACAGGTAACTGAATCAAGAGGACGCTTGTATAGCCAGACTTAATGACCCAGGCAGGTCCAGTCTGATGCTTACTGGGGTATTGTGTAGCTGCTACAAACTTTAGATGACCACCACTACCTTTGGACTGTGGATACTGACAACTTCAGTAGATTGAATTCCAGGAAATACATGTTTCCCATGTGCAAAGACGCAAGGGAGGACCACATGGGTCACTTGGCTTTACTGGAGCTGTAACAGTGTTGGAAGGCAAGTATTGGTTCCTTTTTCTTTTTCTTTTTGGTACTAAGGCAGCTTTCAAAAGACTGTTGAGCTGAAATTTTAGGTATCCCAAAGGATGAAAAGTGTTCCTTAAACAAGCGCTACCATTTCCCCACCGTACCAGTCACAGAGGCCTGGAGAGGCTGTCTCCTGACAGTTGCTGACAGTTGACAGTCAGAAGGCAGAGCATTGGGGATGAAGAGTGTACTATGTCAATTACATTATTGCCATGAAGATTTTGTGAGTACATGTTAGAATAATTGGGCAACATAGGTAAGCAAAGAGAAAGAATAGCACTCCTATCTCATCCAGCCAGAAATAATAAAATGGCAACATTTTGTTGTGTATCTAAAGACTTTTAAAAACACTTTTAAGTAAAACTAAAAGTTTGTTACGTGTGAACATCTAAATAGCCATGCTTACAGATATGTATATAAACACAAATACACAATGGGTAAGTCGAGAATACAAAACAATGTATCTTAAATATTTTTCCAAATTCCTAGTTTTCCTACCTTATTTCTACCTACTTACATACTTTCCACTGTATGCCTATGTCATAATTCACTTAATCCATCATCCTGGTGTTGCCATACTGGGATTATTTGTTCATATATTTTCCTGTTATACATAACCCTGCAATGAACGTTTTTATAAAAATGTATTATTATATCCTTAGGATAAATTTTTAGACTTGAGTTATTAGAAGACCAAGTAGTATATCTGGCTGCCTTTTATATGAAAAAAGAAGCTCTAGATTATTGAACTCTGACAGAGCTAGCATCCTGTGGTCAACAGCTGCTGGCTCATAACTGGATACACCCAACTGATGCTTTTATAAACTATAAATGCATGTTTACAAAACTGGAGTCTGAAGTGGCTTTCTCTCTCTGACAAAGTACATAAACCAAAGATGTCCAGTCAGGAGATTTTAAGGATGGAGTTGGTCATTAGCAAGCATCCCATTTAATAATTTCAGGATCCTATTTATCCTTCAAAAGACAACTAAAAATTGTCATTCACAGAAAGATTCTTTATCTGGAAGTGATCCCTTCATAGATCTTGATTCCCTTTTTTCTGCTACCACCACCTTGCCCTGCCCATGGCCTGGAGTCTCTAGTTGGACAGTGTGATCACCCTCAGAATGTCCGTGGCCTGGAGTGACAGGGTGATCACCTCTGGGTTGACAGTGTGATCACCCTTACAATGAGCTCTCCATACTTCATCTCTGAAGTCTTCCCACTATTCCAAATAAGATATCACTACTTTTAACCTACACTTCTTTCTTAACTGACCCAGGGAAAAAATTACTTTCATTACAAATATAATATGTGATACATTAAAAAATAGACAATTATGAAATAGTATAAATCAGAAGGTGAGTGTCTTCTCCAACTCACTCCTTACATCAAATCAGATTCCCAAATGCCACTGTTCTCTAGAACCCTGTCTTCTTGCACTATATGCCAGTGTCTCCAGTCAACATCATTCATAAACTACAGAGCCAGCTATCAATATGCAAATGATGCATGCCTCTTTCAATCTCAGGACACTTTCTTTCAAATGTCTGTTCTATTCCTGTACCTGGAGGATCATTTTGCTCCACTTCTCTGCCTTCATTCTGAGGCTGCCCACTATCCTGACCCCACCAAATCAAACAGTGCTGTCCAGTCTTGCCTTATACCTTGTGCATATCCAGTAGGGAGTACAATGTATGTTTGTCTCAGTTCCTCGCATTCCCTGAGATTCATTCTAACTTTGTGTATCTACTCCTAGTTCTATCAAAGGGTCTTGACAATAAAATGTGCAAATCATCTTGTCCTTTATCATCTGTTCCCCTAGTTGTAGACAAGACCATAGTCAGTTCCTCAAACCATATCGCTGACCATGGAGGAAGAGATAGTTTTACAGAATATGGGAGAGTGAGGTCTTGTCCAACATAGAAAACGGATACCAGCAACAAGTAGGTGTGCACTTGCCCCATCTTCTCTATACCCACTTCCAATGGTTGGGTTTCCTTTGTCCCTTAGAGGAACCCTTCAAACCATTCCCTACATCCACTATCCTAACTAGAGTTCTAACATCTCCAGTCGGATAAGATGACTGGTTTGATAGAGCAGATGTGATCTTAGCACTCTTCCTTAAAACATCTCAATTTGTATTTGTGGCACTTACAAACATTTGAGTCCCTAAGTAGAGCTCAGTGTCCCATGCCAGCTCCATCTCTAATCACAACCCAGGTTAGACTGCTCAGTTTTTCCAGAAATGCAATTCAATTTTTATACTTCTGTGGCTTAGCCTAAGGTATTCTCTTAGCTGGAATATTTACACTCTACAGATTTTCCTTTACGTCTCCACTGGCCCACCACTTCCTCTGGTAGATATAAATTGCTTTTGAATCCATATTTCGATGGCACATTGTAAAAATCCCTGTCAAGGTACTGATTGTATAGATTTACAGAAATTTATATTAGCATCTCAGCCTGTCTTAGTTAACTATGGATTGCCAAGGTTGTCTTCTCAGCTTTATAAACCAGGATGTCTACAAAAGTGCTTTACATGAAAAATAAACTCAGCGAACATTTGCTAAATTGGGTTTCTGGACATTTAATAACAGAAATATTTCAGACCTGTTCATGTTATTCTTATTAATTCAATCAGCTTCAATTATAGGATGTGCTGTGCCAAGGAGGCAGGAGTGACTCCAATGTCTCTAACATATGTTCATATCATAGCAGTTATTTGTTGGTCAAAATGACCGACCAAATAATTTGTACTATAGGCATGCTGTATATTTTTATGGACAATGTTCTTCTAATATAAATACAATTCACAATGCTAAACTCAAAGCTTATTGATTAATGGTACTATTCAATTCTCTCATAAACTGCGTGCTATGCATAGCCATCCCCAATGGAAGGCCCAGTAGAAAACACCTCTGAAAACAATACCATGAATTCTCTTTGCACAGATGATACAATTCCAAATTGCAATGTGCTCCATTAATTAAACAAGGCTGCATGCCCATAATTTAATTTGCTGAAAGAATTCACAAGAGGGATGGGAAACTGGGTTCCCTGGCTTCCCATAAATGTAATTGACATAATGAGCAGCCTCTTCTCTGCTGAGTCACAATGCCACATAGTAATACCTGCCTCACGGAACATCGAGCTCTCTGTGAGTTGCACAGAGAAATAATTTTCTAAATGCAATTCAGCTCAATGTAGATAGCTATCAGGTGGCAGCAGGGACTTCAGAACTAAAGCAAATGAGAACGACTTCAATGAGCTTGCTGTGTACAAAGGTAAACATCTAAGCCCCAAATACTCCACATTAACAAATGCTACATATTTTACTCTAACTCTGGATATTTTCCATCAAAGTTTTTAAAATTTGAAACAGACCACAAAAAATCTTAGCCTGAAACATGAAACGTATTACATTTTTCTCAGCAGTTTGCAAGATACCTTTCTGTGCACTGACGCACTTGGTGCCTTGCACACAGCATTCATGAATGAGGTTTTCCAAATGTTCCTTGTAATCATCTCCTTTTATAAATCTTAAAATAAGAGTTGAAGGATTTAGTAATTTGATCAGTTTTTATTGTTTAAAAGAAGTAGAAATCTGAACTGGAACCTGGGCCTTCTCATTCCTAGTGCTATACTTTTCCTACTCTATAATTTTAAGATCAGTGCAGCTCTTATAATTGAGTCATGATCATCCTACCTACTCAGCAATTATTTGTCCACTGAATAGATACATTAGAATAAAAATCATAACTTTTACCATGTCACATGCTTTTTCAATTTTTAATTTATTTCCATTGTTAATCACTAGATAATGAAGAAATGTCCCCATCAGTCCTTTCATTCTAAAATTACAGTCGCAAATCTTGGGAGTTTTTTCTTAGTTAATTTTAAAATGGTACTTTTAGATGTCTGAAATAAAATAACTAATATAAGAGGAAATATAGATCTTTTATTTTCCAAATCCAATTTATAGCTCTCACTCTACGCAGGTTTAATTTCATATTTTTCTTTTCCTCTCTCTCTCTCTCATTCTCCTTTCTGTTGGCTTTCCTTTTCTCCTGTTAATTATGTGTAGCCTTTTTAGATTTCAAATGTAATCCTTTTCTTCCCTTCCTGGCCTTCATTGTTCACAATCAAAAAGAAAAATAACCAGGGAGCTAATAAATGTCATTTTTTACATGTTACATAAAGTATTTATAAAACAGTAAGCAATGTTCAAGTATCTTTAGAATTGGCCATTTAAGACTTTAATATCTGGTACTGAGAAAAATAGTACTTTGAAAGCTCTCATTTTATACCTAAGCTATAGAAATTTCAGCACCCACTGATAGGTTGTGAGCATTTACAAGTGAATGAAACAAATTAAATGACAAGCTCCTACCTGTGTTTAAAACATAATATTTTAGTGACTGCTTTATTTATCAAATAAAAATAGAATACCAAGCAACTACTCAATTAACTTAGCTTTTATTATTCCTATACCTCACATGGTTAGAATTCCATTATGTATAGAAAGTTTTCTTTTATTAATTCAACATGTTTTTCAAATCTCCTAAGCCCTTATGCCAGTGTCTATGAGGGTAACAGAAATTACATGTTTATATCTACATATCCAGAATTCTTCCTCCAAGAAGGTCATTTGAAATTTTAACCTTGGTGTTTTTCATTTATAATTCTTCTTTTGTCTGTTCTCATCCTTCACTCCACTTCAGCTAAAATCTTAGGCCATACAAGGTTCCTGTCTCAGGGAAGGAGTGATCTAGCAAGCAAACTGCTCATTTCCAGCACAGTTTGGAATAGCATTTTCAAAATCATGGCCTGATGATATCGTGAGAGGCCTCTCAGCATAACCTATATCCAATTTGCAAGAGCTACAGAGGCATCCTATTATAGACTGCAAGCTTTCTGCCCTTCACAGTCCCTGTGTTGAAGCTCTGACTCTCACTGTGATGATCATCTGGAGATGGGGCCTTTGGGAAATAACCAGGCTTAAATAAGGTCATGAATGGGAATTCATGGTGGGGTTAATGCCGTAATAAGAGAAAGAGATACCTGGGAACTCTCTGCCATGTGAGGAACAGCAAGAATGTGATTGCCCACAGATTTCCCAGCCTCTGGTCTTTGTAAGAAATTTATTTCTTTGTTTAAGTCCCCCAGTCTGTGGCATTTTCTTATAGCTGATCGAGACAATGCAGTGCTTGGTAAAGTAAGAGTCAGCTACCCCTCTGGGCCGGGGGGGTGGGCAGCACCTGTAGAGTCAGCAACATGGGGCTGCGAGAGGCTCGTCCAGTGCCTGAGTCCAGCTCTCTCCCTGCCTCCTACCTCATTTCTCATCACCATAAATCACATTTAGGGGAGTAATATCAGAATCTGAAGATGTTTGTTAACGTGAAAATAGAAAAGAACTGCTGGGGGGCGGCGCCCGTGGCTCAGTGAGTAGGGCGCCAGCCCCATATGCCGAGGGTGGCGGGTTCAAACCCAGCCCCGGCCAAACTGCAACAAAAAATAGCCGGGTGTTGTGGCAGGTGCCTGTAGTCCCAGCTGCTCGGGAGGCTGAGGCAAGAGAATCGCGTAAGCCCAAGAGTTAGAGGTTGCTGTGAGCCGTGTGACACCACGGCACTCTACCCAAGGGCGGTACAGTGAGACTCTGTCTCTACAAAAAAAAAAAAAAGAAAAGAAAAAGAAAGAAAATAACTGCTGGGAATGGTAGAATAGGAATCTTGCAGAGCTCTCTGGAAACCATGACATGATGCCGCAGGCTCTGTGTGCTGCCCAGACCCTGGGGGCTCACGGGGGCTCCATGGAGCTCCTGCGGGGCAGCCTGCACTTCCCATGTGCATGAGAGAGGCTGCGTGTGAGCAGGGAAAGGCCAGCAGACTTGGAGAGGCCACAGAGTTGAGATGAAGAAATCCGCTTGTAGTGACAGTGCAGGCCACAGGCCAGATTTCATGTGTGGTCATAATAAGGTGGGTGTTCAAAGGGTCATACTGGACAGGCCTGTCTCTGCCAGTGTAGACCAGATAAAAAGACTATATCTGCCCTCCACCCCCATATTGCTGCTATTAAAATATCTCCAGAATTGTGGATCTGTCCTATTGAAGAAAAGGAACTAAAATGAGAAAATCTTGAGTTAACTACCTAAAAATTTTGCCATTTAGAAAAATAAGAGACTCAAATATAATCTTGAGTTATAAAAAGTTGCACATCCAAGTTTTCTTCTTGAGCTATTATACTTGTTCCAGATACATAACACTCTGAAAAGTGGTTTCTAGAGGTAATAAATTCCTACAAAGTTTGGCAAAATTTAATAGTAATTCAAGAATAATGCATAAGGCATTAGAATTAGGTAAAAGTGAAGACTTACCCTATGTGATAAAATTTTCAGCCAAAAAATTTAACAAAATATTAATACTATATTAAAATGATTAGAGATTCATGTCACTAGAATAATGATTATTGGGTGTGTGGGAGATATTGTCCTATTTATAGTTTAGCCTAATTTCTCAAAAACAATGGGAACCATGGACATGAGTGAGATTCAAAGATAAGAATGTTTGTTGAAAGGTTGGAGCACTTGTCCAGGTATGTGATAATAAGGTAGTAACAGTAAAAGATGGGAGATACCACAAATATGACATTAACAGCTCCCAGACTTGACTGGTGATCAGTTATGGGGACAGAATTATGAAAACCAATTCAGATTTTAAAATCTAAGAGTCACGTGTACCCCTGGAAGGTACTATCTTCATTGACAAAAAAGGATGTTGGTTGGTGAACATATCACACTATGGAACATTTCTAGTTTTAGGTGAAAGAAAGACATCCGAGACGGGTCGGAAATCAGCCTAGAGGTCAAACAGCTGATAGAAGTAAGAGTTAAAAAAGGAGACGGGACTGCCGAACTAAGGACCCTAGGAAGAAAAACTCATGTGCAGAAAATAAGAAGGAAGACGAAAACAAGCAGAGATGGAAACTAAGGAGGAGGCGGCACAGCAGAATGTGAGCGTGCCAGGAAGTCAGAGCAAATCCTCTCTCCTGAGTGTGGGGCGGCTGGATAGTCAGTGTGACTCACTTCCGGGCTGCCGTTTCTGAGACTTCAGTGGGAGAAGACAGAAGCTTGCTGGCATCTTCAGAGCAATTACTCACCAATGATGACAATGGTATTGAACTGCAAACGTTCCTCCTGGGTTTTCTATGAAGACTAATTTTTGTTGTTTTGTTTGCCTTTGTTTGTTTGAACAACTATTTCTATACATGGTGTTGCTTCCTGAAATTTTAATTTTCCAAATGGGTTTTCCATCTTAAAGAGACTAAATAAAGTTTCTGACTGAGCTGTACTTGTGGGAATTCCCAGATCTTTTTATAGGAAGTTATTTTCGTCAAATAGAGTTGAGAATCAAGTTTCCAATTGGGGAAAATAACTGAGATGTGGAATTTCAGGCTGTAGCTGTGCAGCACTGTCACGTTAGCAAAGAAAATTGGAATCTTCTGAATATTAACTATTAGGCATCTAGATATTTTAAAATGGTAGTATAGAAAACAAGCTATATTTTAATTGCATTTTTATTTAATATATTTAACTTTAATCACATTTTTATTTAATATATTGAGTATATATATGCATAGATAGATAGATAGATAGACAGATTCATTGTGATGGCGACTTACGTCTGCTCATCCAAATCCAGTTTTCCTTCTGACAGGATTCTTTGCAGTCAGCTGTGGCCAGAATGCTACAGGTACAGACAATGGAATATGAGCAGAAAGGATGTGTGACAATTCCAAGCCTGAGTCCCTAAACTGTACATTCAAAATCTTTTCACACTTTTTCCTCTTCAGCTGTATGAGCGGAATGATGATTGATATCTCAGAAGTCAAGGATGGAAGGTGTCCTCAAAGCTGATCCTTCTGAGAACTGCTTGGCATAGAACCCTACCACGGATCTGGAAGCACTCAGCTGGGGTGTAGTGAAAATTAAATTCTTATTGTAGTTTAGTTCTGATGTGTCTCAAAGTAGCTTTACTCTGCGGTTTGTGCTACCCTCAGTTCCGGTAGCTTCTATTCATTTTTGCACTTGGGAGCCTTTTTCTCTCCTCCCCGCCACTCTCCTTCTCCCTCTCCCTCTCTGTCTCTGTCTCTCTTCCTCCGTTTAATCACTACTCTCACACCCACTCTCCTCCAATAGTTCCCATGCGAGGACTGAAAGGCCGCTGTTCTCACTCTGTGTTATGTGACACGGTCATGCTCATCACTAACTCTTGTCACTTTGCTGACTTTTAAGCCATGGACTTACACATACCAAGATATTTACCTAAAACTCACACTATTCCTAAATGTTCTATCTTGGAAGAGGCCCACCAACACATCTAGCTTCAAAAGATTCATCACTTCTTACTGCTACTTTATTTACACCTACCGTTTATGGAACTCACTTTCTCATGCACACTTAATTCTTTATCTTGACCTAAAAGACTGAAATTCTCCTTTTGGGCCATAGCTTCCTACTTCACTACCTCCACCACCCCCCATGCACTCTGCTTGCATTTACCTAAATGGGATTACTGGTCCTATGTAGCCTCTGTTTATTCTCTCAGTTTATAGTCCTTGCTTGTCTTGACGTAGCATTTATCTAGTATCTGGATAATAATACCTAATATCTAAATATTAGAATCAATCACTTCAGTCCCAATTTTCCCTCTCACAAAGCCTCATTCCCTGCAATCTCCACCATCACTGCTATGTTCCTTTGGCAAACATGATGAGCATTAACTGTGAGTCAGGAGCTCAGAGGTGGGGTCCAGGCTGCGTGTCTGAAGGTAGGAGCCATCAGCTCTTGATGACTGTTACAGCCAGGGGGCTAGGAAAGGTCTCCTAAGTGAGAGGATAGAGAAAAAGCCTAAGGCCAAGCCTCAAGTAAATCTAAAAAATGACCTAGCAAGAAAGAATAACAGACAGAGTCCAGTTGGGTACAAAGGGGAATCCCAGTATTATGGAAGGCAAAAATAGGTTATCACTAAAGTTCTTTGATTGCAAGCAACAGAAAAGAGATTGGGATAACCTCGGGGAAACAAGTTAATGGGCAAAGTATTTCAAATTATGCACAATTGCACAAAGATATATGAAAACCTGGGGAATATCACTGATCTTGGTAACAGGTACTTCATTCTTCTCAATGTGTTGCCACTGGGAGTGAGTTTAAATATTCTCAGTTATTGTGTTTTTCTGTTTAAAAGCCATATCCCAGGGCAAGAGGAAAAATAGAGATACACAAACCATACATTCAAATAGTTAAACATTCCAAATCTACTTAACAAATTATCCTTTGAAATATATCATTTTCTTCTATCTGGACATATTCGCCTCCATAATGAGAAATATGTGCACAGCTCTGATTTTATTTAACTGATGTGTGGAAAGACATGAAAGATTCCCAAATCAAATTATTATTAAATATATTTATATTAAAATGATATTAAGACATAATTTATAAATAACTGAATAGTTTTCTCATAAATTATTTTCTTTCATTCTAACAAAATTACTAATAAAACAGTCATACAACTCTTCACAGAGTTTTATTTTTACCTAAAATAAGATTCGTTAAAAAATGTAGCTATTCAAAACATAAAATTCAGAACATATTCTCATATTTTTAAATTTTAATATAAACATAAATTATATAAATAAAACTAGATTTCATTGTCTTGAAGAATGATCCCATCCTCTTAAATAATTTTAAAAGGAAGTTATAGAGTTCAAAGCACATCTCCTTGACAATGTGAGAATTCACTGTCGCATCTCACACCCATTAAATACAGCCCTATATGCATCAAAGTATGAGGAATAGGGAGGGATTATTGAAAATCTGAAATGTTTTTCAACTGCCCCATGCAAATGCCTACACATAGAATAGCATGAGACATAGTACAAAGCTCTAGAATCATGGGAGTAACACAAAGAGAAGGAAAAGAATCAATTCTGGCACCTCTGAGAAATGAGGGCAGGTTTCCCACATGTAGAGAAGCTGTGCCCATCTCTATATTGACAGAGGCATGACCCAGAGGCTTTCATGACATTTAGACATAGTCATCTGTTGTTTTAACAATGCAGAACAAAGAAATGTGGTGAAGAGTTTCTGTGAGGCCTGACTCTTAGTCACCAGAGTGTACATCAGGCTGCAGATCCTGAGCCAGCGCTGAGCTCTGGACCCAGACCAACAGTGGCTCATGTGTTCTTTAAACAAGCAGAGCCGAGGGTGGTGAACTTCATGCCTCGTGTGCACAGCGACCTCGGTTGGGTGATGTTCTAGTGTCAGTTCAAGGTGTATTGCCTTGAACTGAAGAAGGGAGAATAAACAAAGGTCGCTCAAAAAAAAAAAAAAATTTGAGAAGAGAGCATTGGCCAGTTTTTGAAACATGCCTTGGGAGATTTAAGATGGGGATACAGAAATATTCATTGGAATTTGACAAAGAAGAGATCGTGGGTGACTTGAATAAGATCAGGCTCACTAAAGTCGTGATGAAAAACCTGACCGAAGTGATTGGAATGTGAATGGAAAGTGAGGAATAGAGATGGTGAGATTTAACGAATCTCCTGAGATGGTGTGTGGTGAACAGCAGTGAAGAAATGGCCCAGTCACCAGGAGTATACAGTGCATGGGCGCCATTTTGTAAAACAGAAGAAACTGAAGCAATTTATTATACAGAAGGAAATAACTCAGCATAGAAGGAAAGATGGATGATTCAGAAGATAAGGAGGTAATTGAAGGAGCAAAATTCCTGAACAGAGGAGAGGGTAGAAGCCAGAGCGCAGACAGAAAGCTTGACCTTCAGTGTCAGAGAGAACATGTGAATCAAAGAGCAGGCAGAGGACACTGCAGGAACCCACAGGAGACATTCAGAGAACTAGAATTTGGTACGTTGTGGATGAATTATCCGGATCCAAAACACATTTTAAAAGCTGCCCCCTCAAATTAGTTAGAATTCCAGGGTTTTGTGGTCTAATACTTTAAAGGATAACGTAATTCCAAAGGATAGAAGGGTCTTTAAAAAAATATGCAACAGAAACTCAAATATTATCTCACTGGCAATGAACATATGACTTCCCAAATGAGAGAAAGGAACCAGGAGTAAGAATGCAGTGGAGGGACACCTTCAACAAAAGCAGCATGGCAAGTAGGACTGGCTGCAATCTTCTTCAGAAACACTGAGTGAACAGAGATGAGCTACCTGAACAGAAGTGCTCCTGGACGACTGAACCAGACTTTGAACTAGATCTGGGGGCAATCAGCAAACAATCATAATCCCCTCTCTAGCTTCAACATGGCACATTAAAAAGAGAAAGAAATCAAACGTTTTAATTCTGTACATATAACATGAATACTTTATAGCAAAAATTACTTTTTTTCTAAGAACAGATTCTTACATGTTCCCTTAATTCTGCTTAAAAACAAGTCAACCATGTTTTGTAGTTTTTAATAGAAAAGCAATTACAGTGTAAAAATGTACACTGGAGAAATGAACGGTTAAGTGTGCGCATAATAAGTTTAGTTTATTAAAAACATTTTTATTTGTCCCTCTTAAAAGCAATGTCTCTACTGTTGATGCAAAATGTTCTTTAGTAAAGCAGTTAACAGCAAGATAAACTTTTACATCACTTTGACAGACCCCAAATCTTCTGGCTTGTGGAGCTGATTGTGTCTTTTGCCTCCTAAATGAGCTGGAGTAATTTGTATCACTTAAATGATCTCTGTGTAATTAGGAGACACAATTTCAATCTACATCTAATTGATGAAGCTTAAACTGTCATGCGTACTGTTGAGAGATTCAAATTTTGGCTTAGAAAGTTTATAACAAAAGAATTAAGGGAGCAAAAATAAAGGGACGTGTCAAATGGGTGTGGGGGAAAGTTATTCAAGACACATATTCGAAGGAAAAAGGCTGAGAGTGAATTTTCTAGTGAGGTTGTAGTGTAATTCCGCCATAACATAAGGAAGACTGCTACCACAGTAGGAAAAAATAAAATACATCACATTTTGAATTCTCTCTTGAAAAATTTAAAGTTAAAAATGATGGATGAATGGGAATTTACCAAAGTCCTTTTAATGGTTTAGATAGGATGTGCCTATAATATCCTTTAAATATTATTTTTACCAACAATTAAATAAACTTTATTTGTTAAGACAATTTGATATTTATAGAGAAGTTGCAAAGACAAAGCAGAGATCTCTCATATACTGTGTACCTTGCCCTCGATTTCTCCTATCAGCATGTATATTAGCACGGTATGTGTGTTACAAATAACCAACAGCTATTTCTATATAATTTTTAACTGAAGTCCATATTTTGTGATAATGTCTCTCATTTTGGATGACTCTTGAGCCTTTGACTGAGAACTGGCCAGATGCTCTGTAGAACGTCCCTCAATTTGGATTTGTCTGAATTTTGTTCATAATTAGACTAGGGTTACATGTTTGGGGTTATCGCTTCGTTATAAAGGATACTTAATATAATAAGAAAATACTGACAAAATTGTTGATCTTGACCTTGACAGCGGTTTGAGGTTATGTTATCAAGTCTCTTGACTGTACCGTCAGCTTTTATTAACCCATGTGTTCTTTGGAAGGATGTCTCTGCACTTGGCCAACACCTAAGGAAAGGAAAATTTTTCTCCACTTTCTTCGAGTGGAGGAGCCTCACGTGTTAATTGAAATTCTGCATGAGATACCAGTGTTTTCTTCCTCATGAATGTCTCCATTCGATCATTTATTGATGTCAGGATAGACACACAGGTATTTATTTTACATGCTGGGTCATAGTCCAGGACCCTTTTAGTTATCGGCTTACTCTGATTGGCCCAGCTTTGGCCGTTTGACACTTCCAGTTTGCTCTGTGTCTCTTCAACACACCCTATCAATGTGGGGTTTTTCTTCCTTTTGAGCGTTTCCATATCTTTCAACATTTCAAGATACTACAGAGTCATCTTATATTGTCCTATGTCCTAGAATCATCTATGTCATCAAGGAGAAGTGGTTCCTTTCATTAAAAAAATGGTATTAGAGGCCAAGATCTGGGAGACAGGTGTGTTCACTGCTACTGAGGTGTCATTTCTTCAGGTCCCTCTCAGCTGACAGAGCAATAAAATATGTGTGCGTATACTAACCTGGGTGAGTCCACACATCCATACATATCTCTATATGTAGCCATCTGAATCTATATTAAACTAAAAGAGTTCATGCTGATATCCTCAACCACACAATTAACTCCAGACTCCTTCCATTGATACCAATTATATTTTCATGGGAAAAAAAACAGAAAATATTCTTTATGAAATATATAAAAGAAAAGTGGAGCCAAAGGCTACCCCAAACACATATGTAATTGACATTGGTACGGCGTTTATTCATGAATAGGCAAATATATTTGCAGCTGTGTTTGAATCTCTGTGCACAGACAAGCAATGTGGGTGTCCTTATGGTGTAAGATGAAGTTTTTCCCTATTCTGGCTATTTATAACTTCTGAAATCTCATTGTTTGAGAGACAACTACTTTGAATTTAAGCATTCTTGATCTTTATTATCTCTCTTGAAATGAAAAGAAAAACTCTGGAAGGAAAACCAGGCATTATGGTAGAGTTCTATAAGCAAGTGCAATTCAGCAGAATCATTATGTTCTACCTTTACTGAAAGTTAATTGGTTGTTGGGCAAAGAATTAGAATTAGTAAAGAACTGAATTAACTTCAACTGTGGGAAGTATAAGAATATAGACTAAGAATAATGGTTTGTAATCTCATGTAATCTTAAACTTGACTTCCCAGAAGGCTGCACAAAGCCACTAGGAAAATCTTCAGAGTTCTGTAAACTTGGGGAAAGAAAAACAAAAGATCCCTCCGTAAGGATCTTGTAGCATAACTGCCCTAATTTCTATCAGTATTGGTGAAAGGATAATTAATTTGAAACCAGTCAGAGTAGTAAATCATCGTACATGAATTAAATGTTAATCATCGAGAACATTCTTTAAGTCACTGTATAAAAAAATGTATAGCTTATCTTTGTTTTTTTATTATTTTTTATTAAATCATAGCTGTGTATATAGCTTATCTTTGTGATAGGATTACTACCACAATTATTTCTTAGTCTTCACAATCACCATGAGATATACAGATATTGGCTAAATAAATCAAATAAGTGTGAGTTGATAATTAAATAATCTTAAACTTATAAAAAAGAAAAATGTTAAGGCCCCAGATTGTTTCATAGGTATTCCAGGAAGGAGCTACCTGAGTTTACCATTTCAGCCAAAAGGACGCATGAGTCATCTTTCCATGAAGAAGAGGTGGAGGACAGGGGAAATCTAACACAGCTAAATACAGTGAGTGCTCTTCTCTTTGATAACTACTCATGAAAACTTTACAGGAGGGTTAAATTCAATTCAAGTTGGCAATGGCCAGGGAAAGCTGAAATCTAGTTTATGGCTCCATTTGTGAATTTATTGAAGAATCAATTCAGGGAAGATGACTTTTACCCATTACTTTCAAAAGTATATAATCTTTCCCCTTTCTCCTGCCATCCTCAACCCACCTATATCCTCTCATCTTCTTGTACTTCTTTTAAGTGTTTTGGTAGACATATTAATTAGGATGAAAGGCAAAAGGTGGACAAAAAAAATAAAAAACTAATATGATTTTACCATTTTCAATCTTACCTATACAGCATGGGGGAAAGCATAGATATTTACTCATTCTGAGGTATAAGACAACTTTGTTCCCAGTATGACCATAATCAAACATCCCAGCAGAGGTTGGGTGTGGTGGCTCACAATTGTAATCCCACCATGCTGGGAGGCTGAGGCAGGTGGATTGCTTGGGGTCAGGAGTTTAAGACCAGCCTGAGCAAGAGTATTCACTGCCTCTACTAAAAACAGTAAAACAAGTCAGCCACTGTGGAAGCCACCTGTAGTCCCAGATACTCAGAAGGCTGAGGCAGGACGATCTGTTGAGCCCAGGAGTTTGAGGTTGCTATGAGCTATGATGCCATGGCACTTTACCCAGGGCACAGAGTGACACTCTGTCTCAAAAAAAAAAAAAAAAACAAGTTCCAGCAGATAGAGAAGGCTCATAGGAAGCAGGTAACTGCAGCTTCTGGAAGACAACAGAAGCTGGAATATTAGATATTGTCACCAGAGATACGTAAGAAGGAGAAGCTAAAAAAGTAAGTTATGGTCGGTACAATGGAGCTATTTATTTACTTAGAGACAGAGTCTCACTCTGTTGCCCCAGGCTAGAGTGCCATTGCCTCAGCCTTGTTCACAGCAGACTCAAATTTCCAGGCTCAAGCAATTCATTTGCCTCAGCCGCCCAAGTAACTGGGACTACAGGAACCCACTATAATGCCAGGCTAATTTTTCTGTTTTTAGAATATACAGGACCTCCCTCTTTCTCAGGCAGGTCTTGAACTCCTGAGCTCAAGTGATCCTCCCACCTCAGCCTCCCAGAGTGTTGGGATTACAGGCCCGAACCACCAACCCAGGCAAGAAGATTTATGTTTATTGTGCATGTGATCTTCAAACAGCCCACATTACCAACACGTGAAATATGTATTTAATATGCAGCTTCTGGGCCACAGAATGCCTCATTGAATCATAATTCCTGAAATCATAAACTTAGGGAATTGGCATTTTTAACACTGTATTAAAGTTTGAGAATTGTGGCTACACAGAATAGAAGGCCTCAAAGTTCTATTTTCAGAAAATCTGGGGAGCCCAGTAAAGTCACATATCTGTCACAGATGTAAAATTTAGTCATTCTGCAACAACAGTCCTGGGAAGAGACAAGGGGGCTGACAGCAGAGCACAGGGGCAAGTCGTCCCTGGGAGGGAGGTTATGACCGACGGCTTTCTACCACAGGCCCCTCCCTTCTGACCAGAGACGGGCCTTGGCACTCGGGTGTCACTCAGACCCTGAAATGCCAACGCCTGCTGACAAGACCTGCCCTTTCCTAGCCACAGGCACAGCAGGGGAAGGGTGCTGATTTCCCTCCAGTTTAACTGAGTTCTGTTGCAATTTAAAGATCTAGGGAGGGAGAGAGAGAGAGTCAGGCAGGGAGAGGCTGAGAAAAGGGATCTCAGATAAACTCCTAATAGATGTGGGATTTTGATTCCCCCCTTGCTCACACAGACATAGCATTTTTGCACACCAAATGTATAGTTTACTTTTCAGAACAGATTGCTATGGTGGAAAGAGATGTGAGAAGGAGTTTCAGTGATAGTTTTTGATGTAATACCCCTGAGAAGTTTCCATTCCAGAGGACTCTCTTTACCCAGGGCCTCAGGGCCCTGGCGCATAGTACTGCCTTTGTGAAGCCCACTATCTTTGTTTACGTCCCCATCCCTGGGAAGTCAGACGCCCACTAAAAGCCTCCTTATTTGATCTCTGGGTGTCTTTTGATCTCAGCATGTTTAGCTGCCAGTTGTCTTGCCAACCTCAGGCGGGCAGTGTGGGGTAGCTCTGCACACAGCCTCTTTGTAGAACTTTGCCTTCCACCAGGTTCAGGGTCATGGCTGCGAGCTGATAGCTCTTATGTTCACACGCTTTCTGTTTTTCATATATACCCTTCATTTGTTTATTAGCATATTTTCCCTTTTCTTTCCAATGTGTCTATTGGCATAATACACGCTTTATTCTGTTAGGCTAACAATATGTACGGCGCTCACCATTACTTGCTAACGCTGAGTGATTTAGTCCTTGCATTCCTCATGTGGCCATTATTAACTCCCGATCGCAGGCTTTCTTTGGTATAATCGGCATCATTATCTGCACTCAACCTCACATTCACACTAGACAATTAGCCAGTTCATAAGATCAAGGCACGTAGACAAAATGATCCATTAAGTTGCCTCAGTTATCTTTGACTGTCTATGCTGATCAGGATAGCATGTGTCCTCCAGGTAAGGAGCAGGACTGAGCACGTTCCAGGGTTCCTCCGTCCAGCTCCTGAAGTGACTAATCTGCTGCTGGTGACAGACGGCGCCAGTGCACTTCATCTTGTGCTGGGCATGGGAATCGGATGAAATAAATAGCTGAACACGTTTCGTTCTGCACTGGCAAAATAATGATGCTGTTTTTCTCAGTCGGTAGGGCACCGGCCCCATATACCGAGGGTGGCGGGTTCAAACCCTGCCCCGGCCAAACTGCAACCAAAAAAAAAAAAAATAGCTGGGCGTTGTGGCGGGCGCCTGTAGTCCCAGCTACTCGGGAGGCTGAGGCAAGAGAATCGCTTAAGCGCAGGAGTTGGAGGTTGCTGTGAGCTGTGTGAGGCCACGGCACTCTACCGAGGGCCATAGAGTGAGACTCTGTCTCTACAAAAAAAAAAAAAAAAAGAAACAGCCAATCAAAGAAGAGTGTCCTGGTTAAAAGCAGGGCTTCCATTCATTGAACACTTACTCTGAGCTGCGACATATGTGTTTCCGCAAACGCAACAGCAGTGCAGGGAAGTAAGAGAGGTTAAATAAGCTTTGCAAGGCCACAGAGCCAGTCTGCTGGAGAAAGTGCATTTTACCCAAGGCTTGGATCTTGATCAAAACAACCTTCTTCACACTATGCGACACGGCGCTCACTATGTAGCTGAAATGCTGCTGACTCCGGAAAGTTGTTCTGAATTTTTCTGTTTCCTTAATCACATCCCTGTCATCTCCACTTTCAGGATGATTATGCTACCTATTTAAAGAATAGACCTCAGAGGAAACTGCCAAATGTTACCAGTATTTTGGACCGCGCCATTTGTTTAGGGCAAGGGGTATCTCATTCTACATTCATTTAAAGATTCTTCTCACATATGTATTTAAACCTGAGATCCTTCTACCTGAATGGACCTTCCTTGAGTGTTTCCATATTTAAAAAAAAATCGGAGTAGCAGCCATCATAATACAATTATCAATTACACTTAATAAAATGGACTAATGCCCTTATGCTAGGAAATGTGGAAGGCAGGTGTGTGTTGTGTTTTTCAGACACTGGGAACAAGCCTGCAAGGAACTTTTCTTATTTGAACCAGTCCGACCTTTCCCAGGAAGAAGAGGTTTGAAGTTAATCCATCCACTGATCCACTCAGGGACTTCCATATAAACAGTAAAACCACCTTAGCTTTCTGTTTATAAGCAAGGGCCACCTGTGGTTGCTGGTGGCCAAGATCTGACCGTCGGTTACATTAATCCACAGAGCTTAAGACAGGAAGGGAAGCGGGGAGGCAGGAGATAGGAATTTTACGAATTGACTGAACATGAAAAGAGCGCGGGTTAATAAGAAGAGCGGGAGCAGAAAAGGAGCAGAGGGAGACGGTCCTGGCCTGGAGGCTCCGCTCCCTTTGTTTCAATCCCTGTTATGACTTCTCAGTCAATAGAAGTGTTTCTGCTCCACGTCCTTTTTCTATTCCTTGCCAGTTCCTTAAGGCTCCTTAAGGCTTCCTGACTTAGAATTTGGGTGTAAAACTGGGTCTTGACTTTTGATAAAAGGGACATTCCGGTCAATTATGTTTTTGCGTCTCCTTGTTTCACAAAAGTTGTTTTTTTTATGCAAAGTGAGCAGAATTGCATGTGGCTGTGCTTCATTTTTGGAGAAGACAATCCTTGCAGGCTTTTGAGGCCAGTAAGATCTGGGGGACGCCTCAAAAAGGCTCAGCAGCATTATCAATGCCAGGTGTTGCCCCAATCTATATTTCTGATGCTTTCTTCTTAGGTATGGGCATCAACTTCTCTGTACAAAATTCTTGAGCATGCCAGAAAGAAAGTGATTGTGGAAAGCACACAAAATTAAGTGATAGGAGTCCCACTAAGCAGCAAAGCCACAGAGTTAAAGCTTTTGCGTCCTCAGCACCTTGGACAGGTGAGGAGAACTGAGCCAGTGCTATCCGTCTCAGGGGGTTGCTGTACATTCTTGTGTATATTAACTGAGTTCTGTTGCAATTTAAAGATCTAGGGAGGGAAAAAGAAAGTCAGGCAGGGAGAGTCTGAGAAAAGGGATCTCCTATAAATTCCTAATACATGTGGGATTTTGGATTCCTAATAGTATTTTAATGTTAATATACATAAGAATGACTCAAACACTCCACAGCCCAATCCATGATTGTAAGATGCACTGTGTCTCTGTGTGTGTGTGTGTGTGTGTGTGTGTGGTGGGGGGGTTATTCCATCAGTCATTCATTTAGCAAGTATTAAGTAACTTGCTATATGCAATATGAACCATAGTAACTTTACGGTAGAAAATAGTATGAGAGGAGAAATGAATTCCTATTATTCAGCACATCCAAGGTTCTAAGGGCTCAGTAGAAGCTGTATCATTCAATCATCCTCACAGCCATCACCAATATCACCTTTACCCTGAATTACTGAGCACTTCCTGGGTGCTTATTGCTAAGCCAAGTGCTTCTCATTAGCTTATTCAATTCTGGAAGTTGTGAGAACTGCATATTAGCATCCTTCTTGCAGATTAGAAAACAGATGCCTCCATGGAGGGTGACTTGCTTGCCCACGACCGTAAGTGCCAGATCCAGGCAGGTGTGCCTCTCTAACACCCATGCTCTCAACTACCAGCCAAAATAGACAAACCCCAACTTACAGATGATGGATGTGGAAGCTAAGTCGTAGTCTAAGGTCACATAACATAAAACAGAATCAAGATCTGAACCTGACTTGTTTTCTTGCCAATCTCTGCTTTTTCCACCATGCTGGCTCAGCACCCCTATGTCAAGACCCCAAACCATTCTGAGACTCAAAACAATAGTGTTTGATCTGAATAGAAATTATTTATAACAGTTGAACCCCAGAGAGTGATTCCTTCTGAACCAATTTCTTTTTAGAGACTGTAAGGAATCTTATTTATAGTGTTTAATTTCACTTCTCATTTTATTAACATGACTGAGGTGGTATTTTTTTTTCTTTTTGTTATAACCTGCTGATTTCCTAGGCTATCTTATTTTATGATGCATCCTTTATCTTTTTCTATTATTTCACACAAAGTATTTTAATAGGTTTTTAGAAAATTTCCAATTCTTTCTCAGAAAAAGATTTCTTTCTTGGAATGGTTTACTTTGGTGCATATCCAGCTGAGGGATTTCCTCCTAAGTCATCTCAAAGGTTTCCAGCTCTCTGTTCTCTCCTACAGGTCTATGGAGATGAGCTTTTAATATTTATTTCTAAGGGCTATTTTATCTGTTTATATCCTGCTGTTGAAATGAGCAGCTCAATGAACTTCTTAATGAAGGTGGTTGAAGTGTTTTCTTTTGCTTTCATTTCTATTGCTTTGGAGATGATAGCGTGGTAAACAATTTTAGCCCCTTAAAACTTTCTGTGAACTTGAAATGCCCTAGTAAATAATCCTTAAATCATTAATTGACATGAAGAGTCACCAAGCTTAGAATTATATTGTTTTTAGCAAACAACCATGCTTTCAAGCTTATATTATCTCTAAAACAAATCATCCTCAATTCAATCTCCATGATGCTTTTGGGATAAAGGCTGCATGTGGCTTTGTGTTCACCACATATTGTATTCCAAAGGAGTGCACAGCCCTTACCCTGCTACATCAAATCAGCACTTCAGCAAAAGACAGTCATTTGAGGGAGAAAGGATTTTTGAGAGTCCTGTTACTATTAGTTTATTTCCTAGATATTTATTATTGTTTTCATTAGATTATCTAATGAATTTCCACTAGGTAAGGTACTTTTCAAAATATAGTCTCCAAAAAAGTTGAAACCATATCCTTTCTAGGGTCCTACATCTACTGATAAACTTTAATACATGTATAATACTCTTATTGAGTAAACCAATATCTGGAAATAAATTGCCTACAATTAGAAAATGAATTGCTCTTGAGAAGCAAGAATAAGGTAACTTTTTCTGGCAATTATACCCTGAGAACAGAAAATCTATCTCCTCAAAGATGGGTAATTTTCCAGCCCATGTTGATTATTAACTGGGAACAGTCAGAGCAGAAGATATCTATTTATCATCTATCTATCCCTCCACTTATCTATCATAAATCTACCTATGTACCAGAAGTTTACCTATCTATTTATCATCTATCTATCTCTACCATTATTGATGTTAAGGAAGGAGTTTTTTTTAATTAAAAAGTTGTTACTGATGTATTAACATTGAGTACATGTGGCATACAATGGTTATACTTTAAATTGTAGGAAATCTAAATAGATAAAAGATATGGTCCTTTTCCTTTAATTGCTTATGATTAAAGCAAATTAAAGCATAACATGAATTATAAGAGAATATCACTGAACCAACTGTGAAAAAATATAAGATAATACGTTTTGGAACAGCATCACCTGAAATGGCAGGTGCAAGGACACGCAGACTAAGCCTCGGAGGACTGGATAGAAAAAGACCAGACTCAAATTTGTTCTCATGAGCTGAACAGGGAAGGTGTCAGGGCCTCTGTTCTGTACAGCTCTAACAGAGATTGATCACTTGCGTCCTCTTCTCTTGTCAGCATCTCAAACTGGGTAGGACGTAAATCTAGCTTTGGTAAATTCCATAATTCCCAGGCTTGACTCACCTGAGTAGTCTGGTCAGGTGATGTCTGTGCTTGTTCATTTCTTCAGTGGTACTGCTACTATTGAGAAGAGTACAGTTAAATACAAGGAACTGATCTTGTGGTCAACAATGAGGAAGATCCAACTGGTGGATGCTTCCATGAAGATTCAGTCTGTAGTCCTAGAAAATGGGAAGTCATTTTTCTCCCATTATGAGAGTGTCCCTTGAATCATCTGTGGACCACGCCCACCACACCTGCACCCTCCTATCAGCATCCCTTCTCACTGACATCAGGCTGATTTGCCTATGTCCCAGAGGGGTGCAAGTAGTTGCTCTGATGAATGGCTCCTCATTGCATAGAGGTTAAGATGATTATTAAGAGGAATGGCTTTTGTTCAGACTGTCTGAGTCATGTAACCCTGATCATGTTAAATCTTTCAATCCCTTGCCTGCAACATAGGAAACATGTATTCACCCAATTACTCATTTGAGGGGAATATTTGTTGAAGTACATTGAGGGTAATGCTGCTCTAGACATGAGGGATACAGCAGTGACCTAGACAAGAAACCATCCACCCTCATGGTACTTACTCTCTAGTGAGTCACAGTGAAGATCCAAAGGAAAGGTAATGTCCCCTCTCATAACTACTGGAGGGACAAATAGAAAATATGTCATTGTCTAGGCAAATAGGAGCACGTAAAATGAATATAATCTTTCATCAATATTTGCTGTGAGAAGTTATGAATTATGCATGTGAGTATAGTAAATAAAGATGTAGAAAGGAATCTACATGTGCTAATATTGCTTGGGAACACATGGCTAGTCTCATGAGAAATGGAGCAAGTGGTTCATAAAGCTGCTGAAAACACTCCATTGAAGTGTCCACCTCAGTATGTGGCACACAGTAGGAATCCACTCATTGCTAACCTTGAGTAGAAGCACTTTCTTAATTGGGTTCCAATATGCCTAGACAAGGCCCACCCCAGCTAATCCACCCATTCCCTGAAGCCCAGTGCAAAATCAGGGGCCATCCTTGTTGGACCAGGGGCTATTTGATCCAGACTAATAAATTTTCTGACATGCCTTTGTCATTCTGCTTCTTGTTTTACATTTTCTTCCCTTTCATTATTATAATGTTCAAAGCTGAGAGAATTTTGTGTGGGGAAGACACTTACAAGTAGTTTATAAATCAGAAAATTGAAAACGTTTTTATATTAGATAAAACTTAATGATTCAAAATTTGATTATGTTATATTTTAAAGCTTTGAAAATTTATGCTATTGATCTGTGCAAAGGATGATAAAGGAAATGTCATTAGCTGAATCTGCCTAGACACCTGTTTCATTTATTTCATGAGAAGCATTACACCATTGAGTGTGGGGTAAAGTCTCCATTTTGCCAAATGCCCTAGTAGGCATCCTCCCCCACCTAAACATTCATTCATTTAAATTGCCTAGATGCTATTTGTGGCCATATATATCTCTGATACAGTTCCATAAATGATAACCTTCTCTTAATCTATTTTTGATAAAAAACACCACAATCTCTCTTTTCAATACTTTCCCAACTCAAAATAGAAACCCAAAAAGTGTGGTCTGGATTTGCTTAAATATAGACTTGTTAAACATTTGTGGATGTGCCTAGTATTCTTTAGTGTCTGTGCCATGGGAAGAGGAATCTCTGTCAACTCTAGACTCTGATCAAGTTATGTGAAGAAAGTAAATGCTAGGAACCAAAAGAGAAATACAGGGTTTTTAGTCTCATCACAAATTACACCATAAATCCCCAAACTACCCCATAATATCTTGAATAATGATCAAATATATATATATGGTGCCACATATAATTAAGTTACAATAGATTTTTAAAATTGAATTATTCATGGTTACCATAGACAATCTATAAAGCTACCCAAGAGAATTTCTTGGGCAGGACTCTTGTTGGAGTCATGATAATAACACTTCCTGGTGCTCCCAAATTATATTAGACATTTATATTTTTTATTTATAAAGAATGAATATAATTACCTTCCTGGAGGAAAATCTTCCTTCAAGTTGAATTCACTAACACTATAGAATTTTAGAAAATGGAGTCCAGGAAACTTTGAATTGATATTTGTGAATAGCTAACTATAGAATTACAATGAAAACACTGCAGGGAAAAAGGTAGAAAATGAGAGTAAATGTTTTATGTGAGCCTTGTGGTAGCTACAAAGCAGAAAAAAGTAGTAAATATTTAAAAAGATAAAGGAATCAAAGCGTTATCACTATAGAAAATAATCACATCACAGGGAAAAATAGCAACAGAGAAGGAAAGGAACAACAAAGCTGTCAGAAAACAGTGCACAAACTGATGATAGTAAGTCCTTGACTATAAAGAATTATTTTAAATGTGAACGGATTAAATTTTCCAATGAAAGGACATAGAGAAGCTGAATGGATAATAAAACAAGACAGAACTATATATTTAAAAAGACTCATTTCAACTTTAAGAAGTAGCTATGCTTGTATCAGACAAAATAGACTTCAAGACAAAAATCTGTCTTGAAGGGCAGTGCCTATGGCTCAAGGAGTAGGGCACCAGCCCCATATACCAGAGGTGGTGGGTTCAAACATGGCCCTGGGCGAAAACTGCAAAAAAAAAAAAAAGAACAGTCTTGAAAACAGTCAAGTAGGCAAAGAAGATTATTGTGTAATGATGAAGTCAATTTAACAAGATTGTATAACAATTATAAATATCAGTGAATTACAAATCAGAGCACCTAAATACATGAACCAAATGTTAACAGATCTAGAGGGAGAAATACGCAGAGATACAATGTTAGTAGGGATCTTCTACACTTTTTTTTTTTGCAGTTTTTGGCTGGGGCTGGGTTTGAACCCACCATCTCCGGCATATGGGGCCGGTGTCCTACTCCTTTGAGCCACAGGAGCCACCCCACCCTCATTTTTTAACAATGGGTAGAATATCCAGACAGAAAATCTAGAAAGCAAACATCAAACTCTGTAAGGACTCTAAATAAGGAACTAGATAAGGAGACTTTACACCAAATGCACCTAACAGACATAGAGAGCACATCCCTTTCAATAGCTGCAGAACTCACATTCTTCCCAAGGGCACAGGCAACATCCTCTAGGACATGGCAAATGGTAGGCCACAAAACTGGTCTTAACAAATGTAAAAAAATTGAGATCAGATCACATATCTTTTCCAACTATAATGGTATGAAAATAGAAATCAATACCAGAAAGGAAATTGAAGGTTAACAAATGTGTGAAAAGTAAACCATCTGCTCCTGAACAACAAATAGATGGAAGAAGAAATCAAGTGGGAAATAAAAAACTGATGCAGAGGAGAATGGAAACACAGCTGTAAAAATTAGGCTGCCCTATGAGGGAAGTTTATGGTAAGAAACACCTACATAAAAACAAAGAGAAATCTCAAATAAAAAACTAAACTTTATACCTCAAAAACTAGAAAAGTAATGACAAACTCAGCCCAATTCTAGTAAAAGGAAGAACATTGCAAAGACCAGAGCAGAAGTAAACGAAACAAAGATTATAGATTTCATAGAAAAGATTAACAAAACTGAGTTGTTTTTTTTTTTTTTTAAGATAAACTAAGTTGATGAATCTTTAGTTTCCTTAAGAAAGAAAAAGACAAATAAAATCAGAAAGAAATAAGGGACATCACAAGTGATATCACAAAATAGCAAAGACTTTTAAGAGATTTCTAGGAACAGTAATAAGCTAATAAATTGTATAATCTAGAAGAAATGGATACATTCTTAGAAACATACAACCTACCAAGACTAAATTATGAAAAAGTGCAAAATCTGAACAATCAATAATAGGAAAATTGAATCAATAATCAGAAATATCTTATAAAAAATAAAAAAGCCCAGAACATGATGGCTTCACCTGCTAAACATTTAAAGAAAAATTGATGCCAATTCTTCTCAAATTCTTTAAAAAATTTAAAATAAGGAAATATTTCCAAATTCATTTTATAAGGCCAGCTTTATTCTGATAGCAAAGCCAAAAAGAGTCACTAAAATAAAAAGGAAAGCAGGGCCAATACCCCTGATGTACATAGATGCAACAATACTCAGAATTTATTAGCAGTCCAAGTTTAATGGCACAGTATTTCAACTTATGGTTTACCCTTGAACAATGCACAAAATATTATTTAGTCTGAAAAAGGAAAAGAAAATCTATTGATACAATGACATGAATGAACCTGGAGAATGTAATGCTACATGAAATAGACCAGACATAGAAAGAAAATACTGAATTATTTCACTTAAATGCGGAATCTAAAAAATTGAAACTAAGATACACAGAGATAGCACAGTAGAATGCTAGTTATTAGGCATCGGTTGGTGGTGGGGGATGGGGAAAGGATGAGGAGATGTTGGTCAAAATGTATAAACTTGCACTTGTTAGATGAATAAGTTCTGGAGACTTAAGGCACACTATGGTGACCATATTTAATAATAATGGATTGTATGCCTGAAATTTGCTAAGAGAATAGAACTTAAGTTTTCTTAATACACATAAAAATAAGGTAGCTATGAAAGAATGGCTGTGTTAATCAGCTCAATTGTGATAAATGTTTGCTACATATATATGTATATGTATATATAGTAAAATATCAAGTTGTATACATTAAATATTTATGATTTCTTTTTTTAAATTTATTATTATTCTTTTATTTATTTATTTATTTATTTATTTATTTATTTATTTATTTGCAGTTTTTGGCCAGGGCCAAGTTTGAACCCACCACCTCCGGTATATGGGGCCATGGCCCTACTCCTTTGAGCCACAGGCGCCGCCCAATATTTACAATTTCTATTTGTCAATTATATCTCAGTAAAGCTGGAACAAAAAGAATTACAAGGGTAGAAAGTAAGAGCAAGCATTTAAAATCTTTTATAGCAAATTGACATCAGTATAGCATTTTACTCTACTTTGCAAAAATATGAGTCCTCTATGAACTGAAAATTTAAAAAAAAATTCCAAAGATAACTTGAAAGTCCCTCTGAGATGATAAGAGCCCATTAGAGTCAGTGTATACATGTACCAAGAACAAGAGGCACCAGACAGATCTGTGATCAGATCTGGTGGGGTTGTGTGCTAGTTGTGTTATCAAGGTGTAATTGTTTAGCTCTCTGAGACCTAGCTGACCTTGTACCTGAGGGTGAAAACAGTACTTAAATACTGCTGTTTTAGGAATAAAATGAGCTAATGTTTATAAAGGAATAAGTATATTTCCTAGAATATGTATTAAAAAAAAACTATTACTACAAGAGAAAAAAGTAGCATTTATGCAGGTAGAGCTAATCTCTGATCAATGCAAGGGTTTAGGTTACCAACCCCTGCCTGCCTGGCCCCTGCACAGTCAAGAATCCCTGATTTTGAATCCCCTAAATCTTAGCTACTAATAGGCTATTGTTGACCAGAAGCCTTACTAACAACAGAGTCAATTAATACCTCTTTTGTATGCTATATGCTGCATTATAACAATAAAGTAAGCTAGAGAAAAGATTATAGGAAAATCATAAGGAAGAGAAAATGCACTTACAATCCCCCCCGGTGGTCTTCACATGGCTGAGGAGGATAGGGAAGAGTGAGTGGTTGAGCTTACCTTCTCAGCTGGCAGTTCATCTGTGAGTTTCTTGGAACTGTTTTGAATCTCAAAACAATTCTCCTACTGAACATTGGAAACAACCTGCATGCCAGTGGACATGCACAGTTCCAACCTGTGTTATTCAAGAGTCAACTGGACCTGACTTGCTCTGGCCAAGTATGTGAAGAGCTCCAGGGAAAACAAACTCTCTGCCTTTTCCAAGATTGAATGTAATGATCAAACTTAACTTTTATGTGAATATCAGATCATCTATCAAATGAATACCATACCGTCTAGCATTGAGAGCATAATTACATCATCCTAATAGCTGTTCTGGGGTAAGATTGCATTTATAATCCAGGGCTATTTTATATGTCTTATGATAAATCTTTTTCTTTTCTATTTTCCCATTCGCAAGAGGGAAACAACATACACACACATGCAATTACACACACGCTCACACATGCTTTGTTTTTATATCTATATTCAGCTTCCCTGTATTTTTTTTTGCCATTTTTAGTTGAATCAATAGCCTCTGTGCCAATTTTTAAAGCAACCATCTTATGCTGCAATGGGTAATTTTCCATGTCCATTTTAAGTTTAATATTTCTCACTATACCTGTCTGCAGGCATGTTTTATAGTGCCATTATCCAGTTCCCTTAGTGAGACAGATGTCTTTCCTTGGGCAATTGAAGCAAGGTTACCCATTTGTATTACTTAAGAGTCAAACCCCAAATCCTGTGTGTGCATGGAGAACCAGGTCTCAGGAAACAGTTTCACCCATCTTCTTCTAACTAATAGAGCCCTTCTAACTAATAGAGATGTGATGTCTCTCGTGATAATAATAATAATAAATAATAATAATGATAATAATAATAAACAGTTGTGTCTTGCTTTACACATTCAATGTGCTCTTGTACATTGTTTCAGCTACTCCTCCCAAGCCAGCGAAAGCAGTGTTCGTAGGCTATGAACAAATTATACAAGCTCAGAGACACTAGCAGGCTCACTACTAGAGAGTCCATATATTAAATGTAGACATCCCTGGACCAAGAATAGTCAAAGTGATTGCTGGTCACTTCCTTTATGATGGAACACTTTCTGCTATAAGACAATATATACCTACAGTCCACTAAGCCCCCTCTCTTAATACTAGATTACACTGGATAACCAGAATTTCTTTTAAGGAAACATTTATAATCATTTTCTTTACAACATCAAAGTGCTCCATTCTAGGAAAAATAAAGATCAATCAAACATCTAGTTTGGGCCAGTGATGTCATGGAGTTATCATACAGGTGTGAATACCCAGAAGTGTATTTGAAATTATCAACAAAAAGAGAATCAGATATTGACCAAAAACAGAAATGACACTTGGCCTATGAAAGTTTTTTTAGCTAATAAAATAGAGATGAGAAAGAAATGAAGAAGGGATTGTTTAGGGAGGGAAGGTTTGTTTAAAATTGAACTGTTTTTTTATTTATCCCCAAACTTAATTTGTTGTATTTTCCACAAGGGGATAAAATCAGCATGTGGCAGAGTCAGGCCTGAAGCAACCTTGAGACTCCAGACATAGTTTTCTTACCCCCCCCCCCACCCCACTTTGCCAGAGAGGCAGCCAAAGAGGCCGAATTCATGACTTAACTTCCACATCTTGCCAGCACGTGACATGCGTAATCCAGGCCTGTCTACCTAGGATCACTGGTGTGTTGAACTACAGAATCTGAAAAGCCTAAGATTGTATTTGCTAGGGTTGGTATTTAAGCCTGTCTGAATATGCCACTTTCTTGCCAAACAAACCAAACTCAAAATGAGGGAAATCTGCCAAGACAAACTTTCAAACCCAAAGTTTAAAAACATTGGAATTACTGTCATGTAGCACTCCAATGTAAATGTTGTCACACTGGGCCAGCCCATCAGCTTAGGAGAGGCCAGAATTGTGAGAGGAGTGGATGGACTATGGTTCAGTATCATTGGTGGAGCTGTTGACAGCGGCAGAGAAGGCTACTGGCCTACTCCAGTTGCCTTCTCTCCACTCTCCTTTAACAAAGCCCAAATTTTAACTGAACACCTTGTTTTCCATCCAACAGATTTGATTTCCCAGTCATCCTCTTCCACGTTAACACCCAAGGCTTTGATTCAAACCTCATCACCTCTACACTAGACTGTTTCCTGCCTCCTGTCCCACCTAACTATACATTGGTTTTTTTACAATGCTGAGAGTGGTCTTTATGAAATCCAAATTCAATTATACTTTGTCCCTGCTCAAAATTGTTAATGTTCTTTTCAATTTAGAAAACAAAGGACAAGCTCCTTAGCTTGACACAAACAACCCTCAAATATCAGAGTCTTGGCCATCTTTCCCACCATAGCTCTTTGCAATTGTCTTCTAATATATCTGATGCTATGAAAATATTGTCTTTTTTGAACTTTCCTGAATAGAAAAATGCCTATAAAATCATTTCTTAGGTCATTCTAAAAAATGCTTACTCATCCTTTATGAAACTTTGATGCATCTTTGAACCCTACCTTTCTTCCTGGGAAGAAGCCAATATTTCTCTGCTATGTTCTAATAAAAATTATGCACATCCCATTTTACAGCTCTTATGACATTTTTTATGATTGATTTTTCCCCAAAAAAACCTATATTTGTCCTTTTTGATGGAAGTGCTGTTCTCTTGTTGATTTTTCTATACTCAGGGCTTTCTGGAGAACCTCAATGTGGTCAGTATACATTTGAGTACTGACTTCACAGATAATTGATGATTCGAGTGAGCTATTGATCATTTTCATAGCCCTGACATAATTCATTTTCATCTCTCCTTCAGAGTCCACACATTTCCCTAGGAATAGGAAATTCCCTGAGATTTCAGAATACTGGCAAAATCCTCCTCTGACTGTATTTAGCAAGTTAACATTCTTGACATAAATCCCTTGTTATATAATAGAACTTGGAACCATGTCGTATAATGTTTTTAAGATTGAGAGAGACTAAGATGGAGACTGTGTGGTTAATGTTATTTAATCTAATTGGCTTAATTGATACTCCAAATAATTCTGTGAAGTAGATGGTCTTATTATTCTAATTTTATCATTATTAAAATATGTTTTACGTAGCCATGGTCACCATTAGCAAAGATTTACAGCATGTGGATTCCAAAATTCTCTGCATGGGAACAATCCATGAATTGATGTACTTGCTATCTTTGAAAGAAAAATTTTAATCTCTTCAATGGAATTCTCACATCTCTTTTCTGTAGCATCTTCAAATCCTCAACCTGTTCCACAGAACATCTGCTATGACAGACAGGATAGAAAAGTAGATCTGGGGGAAAGTCATATTCTATTATCACCAGGCTTTCCCAATCAGTAACCATGACCTCCCAGGAACACTCAAAGCCATAAGCAGAATATTTCACAACTGATATCATACCTATACATTTTTTTAATTCCTCCATGATGTACTCAGATTACTGATAAAGAGAAGTCTCTCAATAGTGGTCCATTAATCTACCTTCCTCCCTATTCAGGCACTGATGTGCCTCAAGTAATAAAAAACTTTGAGAATATTCTTTCTAATTATGAGGTTAATATTGGAGCTAGGTAGCCTCCTAAAACTATATGATAATCTGGAAGGATGTGTTCCTAGTTAAAATCATCTCATTTTCTTGATTTTATATCTAAAAGTTTATCATTACATCTTTGTTCTATTGTGGCTAAGACTTTAAAGGCTTCAAATATTCCCTTTAAAAATAATTAATCACTCTTGAAGTTTTAATCCATTATCTGTTTTGAACACTTTCTCTGGATGTTAGTTCATCAGATCACTTTCCCGCGTTGTCATAGAGCAGATCAAAGAAGAGAACAGCTTGGAATATCCAGGTAGGGGTGAAGATAACAGACACAGGTTTGATACCATAACACTTGCCCGGCTTTCTTGCAGTTAAAGCAATGGGAAGATTTATTGAGTAGCCCTTTGAGGCCAGGTGCTATTTTAGACAATTCATGTATGTTGCTTATTCAATAATTTCAACATCCTCAGAGGTAAGTGAACTATTCTGATTTTGTAGATGAAAAAATTGAGTCTTAAAAAGTTTAAATATCTTACTCACAGTCATAGAGTTAATACAAGATTTAGTACCAGGATTCAGATTGAAAAATAACATCTGACAATTAAGTTCATGAAAGCATCCTGGGAAAAAAATGTAATCTTTCTCCTTGCTAAATATCACTACACTACAGTCCCTTTCATGTACTCCCTATGGCCATCTGGTGACTGAGGTGTGTAGCACTTTCTCTAGGATGAGTTCATGACTTGTCTGATCTATTTGAATCTGAAACATACTCTTTGGTAAGCTTCACAGGGACTCAGGACATGGCATACACAGGTGCCACCTGTTTTATAAAGAGTTGGATATCATGCAGCTTTCCCTCCTTTTTTCTTTTTAACAAATACCTAGTAAACTTTTTTTTTTAATTTTTTTATTAAATCATAACTGTATACAATGATATGATTATGGGGCATCGTACACTCACTTCATAAACCATTTGACACATTTTTATCACAGTGGTTAACATAGCCTTTCCGGCATTATCTCAGTTACTGTGCCAAAACATTTATATTCTACATTTACCAAGTTTCGCAAATACCCCTGTAATATGTAAACTTTTAGTGCACTACACATCAGACCCTTTTCGAGCTGCTGGGGTATGGATGTAAATAAAATAGAAAACTCTTTGCTCCTATCAAGTTTCTATAAAAGTGGGAGTGGGTATAGTTTTATTAGCTGTACGTTCTTCTCTGTCTATAAGTATTTCCAATATTTACAGAAATACACCACATTGTACACATTGTACATGTGTACTCTCTAGTGTGTAACTCTTAAAAAAATGATTTAATAAAGAATGATAAGCAACAAAAATATACTTGTGTTTAAAGCATCTTTTCTCCTTGTGGAAGAGCCACAAAGAAGAATTGCATTGGCTGAATGAGCCAACAATATCAACTGAACTTTTAACACCTGTACAACTTAGCAGGAGTGCTCAGTTTCCAAAAATCAAATATAGTGCCCAAATACACACGTTAGCCTTGTGCACACTGAAGAAATGATTAAGCATGTGCATTTACAGATATTTTAGCCGGGTCACTAATGGATCTTTCAGGCTTTTTTTTTTTAAGTTACTGAACAAATATTTCTTCTCACAGTGATATATCCTACTTCTGTTATGTCTATCTTTGTTATGACTGGGATAATTTTATAAATTAAAGTATTATTATTCTCCAACCTAGATCTAATTTTTCCTGAGCAATGGAAGCTGTAAAGATGGGAGTCCCATCTCCAATTTGCATTTCCTAAAATTAATGTATTGAGATTTGTGGCAAAAATAAAATCCAGGTTAAGCTACCATACTATTTGAATGAAAAATAAATGGAGTTCGGTTAACAATTCTACTGATGTGAATAACTCTGTTATGTTTATTTCTTTAGTACTTCACAGAGTAAAGGATTAGAAGAGTATAAGAAACCAGCATCCAAAATATTTTTATATTTTTATTTAAAAAAAATCTAAGAGGGCGGCCCCTGTGGCTCAAGGAGTAGGGCGCCGGTCCCATATGCCGGAGGTGGTGGGTTCAAACCCAGCCCCGGCCAAATTAAAAAAAAAAAAAAAAAAAATCTAAGAACATTCCATGTATTTTCATGTATGGCTCTTTATTGCATATGGAAAAATAGTGTATTGACAGCTTGACAAACATCATACACCATCCATGAGGTCAAATACTTTGGGAAGCATTTCCAAAAAGGCAGTCTACACACATACCAGTGAAATGCTGTCCTGCAGTGAATTCATAGGAAACTAAAGACCACAACTGTTACCAGATGAGCATTTTCACCAAACGTACTTCTTAGGTTCAGCCATATGCTTCCGTTAGCAACAATGATCACTGCTTTGTTTGAAGTCATGCTTTTGGTTCATTATAGTTTGTCAGTTACAAGAAATCCATGACTGTAGAGTACGAGTCTATGCAAACTCACAGATCTTTACATTCACTAAAGAAGGTCTCAGATCTATCATTTTTACATACAGTGATAATAATTTTAAGTGAGGCTTAGAGTCTGACCTAAAGTAAAAATAAATTAAAAGATTGTCATTAACCAGAGAACCACCAAGATGAATACGATTAGGAAATACATAAAGACAACGAACACTTCATATACTGAAAATGCTGGCAGAGTGGTTTGGTCTTATAATATTGGAACAAGGGCCCATTTCAGGCTCTCGGGTTAGGTTGGACATTATAAAAATGATGTTCTAGAAAATGATTGTCTTATTACAGGAAAGGTAGGACAGCAAAGTGACTGGGGTAGAAAAGAATTAGGCAGCCATCGATGTGACGTGAGACACGGGAAGACCCTTCAGGAAGGCACTTAGTTGTAAGAGATGATTTTCAATCCCCTGCACGAACAATATCTTACCGGAAAAAATATGTACCTTGGGCCTGTTTAGCTTAGAGAAGAACTAATAAAATTCACTTACTACTGTCTCCATTTTACTTAAATACTTTTAAGCAATAGTTATCATTAAGATGTTCCACATGTGTTTTCCAAAAGCGCTTGTCGCTAAGCCAATAAACCAATTAGATCAGCCTAAACAAATCCTTAATCTTTTGAGAATTTCCTGTACCTTACCCATGTGTAAACATTTATGGCATTACAAAAATTGTGAGAGTGGAGAAATGCAATTTAGGCATCTGTTTGTCAAATGAAGTTTTCCTAATGTTTCATTTCCATAAATTTCACTAAAAATTTTGTGAAGAAGTATGAATCAAGAAAAACAGTTGTGTACCATGCAAACCATGAATTGTTACCGTTAGCAGAATTTCATTGCTTATCTATAGTAAATGTCCACTAATGTGCTGTAACTCAATTTGAGAATGCACCATGAAGAAGAAAGAACTAATTTCCTTGGAAAAAAGGTTCTCATTTACCAAAACGCACATACACCTGCATATTTACCTTCACAGGTCTTGTGAAAGAAACAACTGATGAAAAGTTGGACAGTCCAGAATAAAAGAAAACATTCTTTAAATTAAGTATCATATGATAAAACGCCTTTTATTTCTTCAGTCCTTTACATTTTACAAAGCACCACTATACACATAACTTTAAATCACAATCATGGTGACTAGAATGGGTATTTTCATCTTATCAATGACAGTGACGCTGGCTCCTAGTAGAGAGAGTTTAAAGAGCCCACCATAGACAAGTGTGTGCTGCGGCTTCTTGTGGGCAATGGCCTTTCAGCACATCTCTCATCGCCCCACACCCACAAGCACAGCACTGCCATCCAGTTAGGGCTTAGGACATCACACTGAGCATATAGTGTTTAACTGAAGTCTCATTTTTATCCTAAAAGTTTATGTGATTTTAAAATTTCAGCCATATCTCACCATATTTATTTTGATAGAAATGATTTTCTCCACCTCTGAACCTTACAGGAAGATGCAGCATGTTGATCATATGGCTTTAACACTCAGCAAATTATGTCACAGATTGTCAGCCCAGCTAAAGAGTCACTTCTTTACCATCAGAAGACCAGACCTCAAACAGCTACACTTGTGCAAAAAGAGCATCCAAACGAGTTCTGAGCACATGGGCTGCTCTTCCATCCTCAAGATACTTTACTAAGGAGGGTATTTTTCAACTCCATCCTGGTAAAAACAAAGGATATAAAGTCTCCATCTTTTTGTGGTTGAATAGTATTCCAAGGTACATACCCTTATGTCAATCCAGAGTAAGTTTTGTTTTTTTTTAAGAGTATCCACCCCCAAACCTCCACTCTCTGTCCCCCAGGTTCCCACTTATCCTTCTGACAAGGGATGGGGAAAATATTAGGAAGCAACTATGAATGGGTAGACACCCTCACCTTTCATCCCAGCACAGAGCTATACTTTCAAAGGAGAGAAGAGCAGAACAACACGGTCTAAGAGGAAGACCCAAGAGGGTAAGAAAAGATCTGCAAGGAAGAATGAAAAATGACCTGGCATGTGAATACCAGAGCTTTTGGGTCCTCTCCATTTCTAGTTTTCTGTTCTCCTTTCTTACCTCTAATGCAACTAGTGTTTTCAGCCCTTACTCAAGGAAATGTTGCTCTTGGAAGACTGAGTGGGAGCCTCTTTGCCCCTGGAGGATGGGTGATGACCACTGCCACTCCCTACAACTTGAATTCTTTTCTGTCAACACAAGATCTTCATAATGAACCAGAGACATTGTTTTCTGCAAGAGGGAAATTATCATGATTTGAAAGCAATCCTGCCTGGAACGCCAGGAAATCTCTTTCCCATCCTTGCCACTCCTTCCCTGAATCAGCCTGGGGTCACTAGTTAGTTCGACCCTCCTTTGAGGTACATCTGGAAGTTCCCTAAATTGGATCAGGTCATTGCTTTGATAATGTTTATCACAGGCCTATTGTAAACTCTCCCTAGAGGTCTCCCCTGATTTATTTGTCAACTCAAGTCATTATGTTATTATCCCTAAGTATGTTAGACATGATGCAAAGTACATTTTTATCAAATACATGACAGATATTCAAATATGCTTTATCCCAGTGAAACAAAGAATCTCTAACATCGTTCACCTTAAGTAATTATATTTACTGCCATTTAAAGGTAAAAAATTCAAAAGTCCCAAAAGAGACAAAATCCAAATCCAGATCTGCCTGGCAGAGGAAAGGGCAGCCTTGACGATTTTTACCGCCCTGTATCTCTCCTTCCTTCCTTTGCTGCCTCTTCTGTAGACTGTAAATCTCGACCTTCCCTTTCTAAGGTATATATAATTTTTTCCATTATTCTTTTCCCAAATATCATGTCTATATAAATTAGAAAAGAAAATAAGTAAAGGTCTGTTATGGAAGAAGTAAACCTAGAAAAGCAAATATGTTTCCCATTATTTTACATTTATTTTTAAAAAACTATTTGGTAAGAAAAAAAGTACTAAAAATTTCTAGCTTTTGGCAATGGTGATAGGCTTAAAGGAAATTCCTCCCATATTCCTTGTAAAAAGATATTGCATTTTCGTCTAGGCCTATGCATCTTAGCATTACACTAATAGCATCTTTTGTAACATAAAGTTTGGAATTCTAAGATTATTTTTAATTTTGCTCTTATAGTTACAAAAATTTAACGGACAGCTTTGGGAAATTTGATTAATATTTCTTTGGAAACAAATGACGACAATAATAAATAAAAGCACCTGGATGGAGGCATGTGTGTGTGGGCAGAAAGAGTCTAACTGAGCCCGAAAGTTCTCAAAGCAGTAAGAGAAACAACTTGCTTTTTAATAATGCTTATAAAAGACTTCTGATACAATTAGTCACGATTGTGGCTGATTGGCCAAATACTTACAAAAACAAGAAATACTGCCAGGTCAAAGTTGAACCATGCCAAATAGACTTAGAAAAGAAAAAAAAAATTAATGCTTTCATCTAAAAAAAAAAAAATATTTTCAGATAATAGCTTTTCTTAGAGTCACGTAGAAATTTCCTAAGCACCGAATTTCTTTTATGGCAATACCTTATTATTGTTGATGTTGATTTTATCAAGACCACCATTGTTGTAGTTGACATCACCTTTGCCATCCTAGGCTGTGTATTTCAGTTGTCCTTTTGTTCAGCTGCTGTGAACTTGTTGAGTGATGCACTATGTTTAATTCCATGTATATCACTAGGTGAGTTGGTACAAATGCAGCACTTATATTCTCAATGATTTTCAGAGTCATATAGTACTAAAGGAAGTAATATAAAGAATAAGTCTATTGATTTTTGAAAGAAAGTGAAAATAATATAGATCTTTGGAAATTATTTTTTACACGTTTATGGTGATATTATTGTGTCATTGCCACAGTCTTTAAAATTCTTTTTCAGTACCTGTTCACATGTATGTAAGTGAATAAATATAAATTAGGCTATTTATATTTTACAAATTGAATTTATATGTTCTTTCTATAAAAAGGAAAAAGCAAAAGTCATGGTCCATTTTTACTAAAAAGAATTTCATAAATCTATTGGGTCCAAAAAACTAAGAAACAAATTCCTCCTATAAAAGTACACCTAGGAAAAATAAAGATTTATACTATTTCTTGGTACAATTTCTTAAGACTATTCATACAAACAGACATGGCCTATTTCACATATGTGTGTATGTGCATACGTACATACACACGCGTATATATTTGCTTTTAATTTGTTATATGTTTGAGACAGTTAATTCTCAGCTATTGGCTCTCTGCATTCACAGACTGAGACTTATTCATATGGAGATGCATTACATATATCCTCTACACACTGATGGCAACTGCAGGCAGCCTGGGGATACGACTTAAGTTACAAAGAACCCTTGGTGTGGGAACGGAATACATAATTCAACCGATTTCAGGAACGTATATCTGAAACAATATGTTTTTCATAAACATCTTTTTTTGTAATATTGGAAATGGAGTTAATGCATTTGCAACATGTCCCTATGCCTTGTTTTATTCAATTGCCAGAACTTGAAACTGAACAGAACTAAGGAAAGAAAGCTTGATCGCAAAGCAATATGAGGCAAGGGAAACCTCACACCTGACTGTGTTCCAAAATTTATGCAGAAAGGATATATGACAAGCACAGGAACTCCAAGTTATGCTAACCTGTACCTTTTTGGGCTTCCAAATTCTAAGAGAAAACTAATCAAATGTGGCCTTTTTCCCCCTACAGTTCTATAATGAAAGGCGCACATATACATATATATATATAACCTCGCTTCTTACCCAAGGGCCTTGTTCGTAAGTCAACAAATATGTCTAAATGTAAGATTTCAAGGTGAGTTACAGAAAATGCCATGCAAAACTCTGAAAAGCCCAGATGGTCCCTCAACAGTTAATTAAGTAGCAGATCCTAAAATAGCTACGGAGCTGTGAACCCAAAGGCTGCAGTCCTTTCTAGACTCCTATAAAGAGGAAACCCAAATGATTTGGAGCTGGTGTTAGGGACCTGTGGCTTCATTGGAAAAATGTGACGCCACTACACACAAGCACACACGTAGTCCTCAGTCCGGGCTGAAAGGGTCGCGGCAATGCTCAGAGGCTGAATGAGTTGGCATGTGAGAAATGTGTTATAAAGTCTTCAGTACAGACCTTTCGTCTTTGTCAGTATCTTTATGATGTTTAATGCAACTGGGACTGAGTCATTAGCCTCTGCCGTCTGTTCACATAATGATAAAAAAGGAGGGGGTCTATGTTCCGCGCCTGGATATTCCTGTCTATACTTACTGGCCTCTTCAGGGCCTCTAAAACCTTTTTAGTAAAATATTTAATAATAATCAAGGCAAAATGTCATAATATCTCAGGCAGAATGATTCTGTGTGAAAATATGCAAGTTACTTAAGCTCTGCGAGCCTTGAGTTCACTATCCATAAAATGGTGTTAGAACTACGAAATAGAAATCTTGTGAAGACAAAAGAAGATAATCCATTTGACAACAGTAGCGCAGTGAATATCAGCGGCTGAGATGATGATGAAAGTGACAATGATGTCAAGTCTCCCAATATTTCAATTTCTAATGCATTGTATTATTATGTTGGAATATAAATCTGTACTTAATAGGCACTTAATAAATAGACATGGAAAGGGTGGGTGAATATGATAGCTTAATTCTGCCTGGTAGTTATTGATGCCACCTTGTCATAAAGGATACAGCTTATTTTCAGATGGGTTAAATGAATAATCTCACCTGGCTAGTAACGATCTGAATGGGTGAATAGAGATCTCCCCGCCACGTCCTGCTGCTTCATCACAACGCACGAGGCACTTTGTCTTATCTAGTTCTCATTTGACCACTACGGCACGCCTGGTAGGAAGGGATCACAGGACTTTAAATCTTAAATGCTGTTGAGTTAATTCGTGTCCAAAGAGATTGACTATTTTGCCGAAGATCATCATATACATCTTGGGAGCCTGGACTATAAGCTGATTCAGTGGTATGAGTGAGGGAAGATGGAAGGATTTAGTTTTGGCCCCACTATTTCCACAACCCAGGTGATGAGTCCAACCCCATGGACACCTTCCAGCAAACAGAAATGGAAGAAGTGATGCCTAATATTCCAAGCCTCCCTCGTGGCTGCCATCTGTGTCCTTGGCTCGTAAGATAATGACCCATACATAAAGAGGTCTTCATTTCTCACTGCTGCCTCTGCTGTGAATATTCTATTTTTTCACTTAAAGAGCACACCATTGATTCTATTTTTGCACTTAAAGAGCACACCATTGAGTTCTTAAATGAAGCTTCGTTTTCTCTTGTTTATTGTTCACATTTCCTTGGAAGAATACTATAGACATGGCAAAATGGCTCCTTTGGAAGTTGCTTTCCCCATTACACTCTTTTCAAGATGACTTTGAAGCAATGGACGTGATTATTCAAAACCTCTTGTGACTGCCAAATGTGAGAAGGAAACAAGAGAAATGGCTGTCTACCTGGTCACAGATTTGTCTTTATTACAATATACTTGAACAAGTAGAATGTTTCTGATTTCAAAAGTACATAATTGATAACAATACTAATAAATAAAAATAATACTGGCTAACATATCTTTAGCAATGCCAGGAATTCCTTTAGGTTCCCTCCGAGAAAAAGCACCAGTACACCTTAATGAAGCCTATGTTATGTTAGCTAACACCTTTTGTAAAAGAGTGCTGTAAAATATAGCCATAGAGGGAACATCGGTTAATTTTTTTTTTTTTTTTTTTTTTGGTAAAACTGCTTTTGCAGATAGCCTTCACCATAGTATTCAATATTCCTCATACATAATAAAAGATATGTGTGAAAAATTCATTCAGATGAGACAAAAATTCTCTCTCCTGATTAATTAATCTATTTCTTGTTAGAAAAGAGGAACCATGCACTTTTTATTTTACTTTATTTTGGATACTAGGAAGTTCAAAGAGAAGCTCTGAGTTAATTGCAGTAGGTTTACAAAGTTAAACTTTTGTTGTAATTATTTTCATCTTCCATTCTTTATTACTGACTGGAATTTTCTTGTTAATATTATATAATCTATGAAATGCTATTATTTTGCTATAAACATTTTCATTTTATTTATTATGATATTTTAATTTTAATATATTTGAAGTAGATCTGTATTTTAGATAAGCTACCATATTGGACTTTAGTGGGTCATTTTATATGCTCCTTTGCTTGAGTGAATGCTGCATTTTCTTGTTTGTGTTATTCACTGAGCAGGGCAGATATACTATTTTCTAGAATTTTAATGGGTATAGATTTGATTGAGAAAAGAATATAATTTACTCTGTCTTTCAAAAGACTCCCCTTATATTTCAAACTTATCCTGAATGTATCACATGAAATCCAAAGAGATACTGTCTATTATAAAATTTAAAAAGTCACACATAAATCAATCACATTGAACTATAATTATAATCTTTATTCACATCAGCCTAACAAAAAAGTTAATCTTTGATACATGGCTCTGAGAGAAATTGACCTGAAATCCTTACCATCATATAACAGTTTTTTGAATGAAAACTCAACATGTGAATTGGTTCTTAAAAAATTATGAAGAATTATTTGACAGACATCATTGAGATAAAAAGACACACTATGAATCTGCAAAAAAATAAGAGTCCTTGGCATTTAAATAATAATATAACAAGAAATATTCAACATATATTTCTAAATGTTAATATGAGTTCAACACAAATAGCTAACAAGTGTATTAGGATCTTAGAGATTCTACAGACATTTCTTCCCATTTGTTGGGCCTTCAATTGTTAAAAATACGAGAAATAAAAGTTATCTGTAAAATAATTTATTCTTTTGTATAATCTAAGAGGAACTAGCTTTCAAAAAAAAGGAAAGAAGAGACATCTTGCTAGTCACATATTATTTCTGTTTACTTACATATGCTATTGAAAAAATAAGTTATGTAATTCATTGCCTAAAAGACCACCATATGTTCTCTCCATAAATACTGATAGTTCAGTTGAAAATATATAAATTATGAAATTCTAATAAGTAAGTCCTTTTTGTTCTTTGTTTTCCCTCCAGGCTATAGTGCTGTGGCATCAGCCTGCCTCACAGCAACCTCAAATTCCTGGGCCCAAGCAAACTTCTTGCCTCATCCTTCTAAGTAGCTGGGACTACAGGTGCCCACCACAACACTCAGGTAATTTTTTTCAATTTTTAGTAGAGATGGGTCTTTTTCTTGCTCAGGCTGGTTTCAAACTCCCAAGCTCAAGCAATTCACCTGTGTCGGCCTCCCAGATTGCTAGGATTACAGGTAGATGCCACTACACCCAACTAAGAAGTCTTTTCTTTTCTTTCTTTTCTTTTTTTTTTTTTTTATTAAATCATAGCTGTGTACATCAATATGATCATGGGGCACCATACACTTGTTTCATAGAATATTTGACACATTTTCATCTCATGAGTTGACATAGCCCTCCTGGCATTATCCTAGTTACTTTGTCAAGACATTTACATTCCACATTTGCCAAGGCTCACATGTACCTTTGTAAGATGCACCACATGTGTGATCCTTTCAATCCCCCTCCCTCTACCCACCTCCCCCCTCCCTCTCCACGCTTTCCCCCTTCCCCCTGTTCTTAGGTTGAAACTTGGTTATAGCTTCATGTAAAGGTCCTAAGTTAGTTTCATAGTAGGGGTGAATACATTGGATATTTTTTCTTCCATTCTTGAGACACTTTACTGAGAAGAATATGTTCCAGCTCCATCCATGTAAACATGAAGGAGGTGAGGTCTCCATCTTTCTTCAAGGCTGCATAGTATTCCATGGTGTACATATACCACAATTTGTTAATCCATTCGTGGATCGATGGGCACTTGGGTTTCTTCACCCAAGAAGTCTTTTCTATTACGTTGAAGCATAGAGATGTGGAGTCCTCAGTAAACAGAAAACATACCACATGAACTGCAAGATGATCTCTCTTAAAGCTGTCTATTTCTACTCTCAACATATTTTAATACTTAATATAAGCAAGTATTAAATTTAAGACATACACTTTTCCCATTTCTCTGTAATTTATTTAAAAAATAGTTAATTCAAAATAACTAGAAAACAATAAGGAAAATAAGATGTTCCTGTATAATAAGGTCCCATTCCCACCTATCTGGAGGACAAGTGACATGCCTGGAATGGGCGTGGGAGGAGAGTTAGATGAGGCAGAAAAAAGACCTGCATTAAATAAAGTCATAGTAAATAATGTTCGATTTGAGAATACTTTAAAAAGAAACTAAAAACAGATGCTATTTTCTTTCAGAGGAGGAATTTTTTTACTCTAAGAAATTATTCATGAGCTCTACCAAAAAATGAACTTGACGTCCTTGTTTTCAATATATAAATAACACCGTTCATATTTTATGGAATGAATGAAAAATTAATCAGAGAGTGGTTTCATGATTCCAACTGTTGAAATTTAGTCAATGAATCACCATAAAAATATCAATTAGTATATCAAATAGTGCTAATAAAAGTATAAATAGGCGTAACCATTCTGAATCTAGGTAGGAAAAATATATAAAAGCAATAAAATATCTCAATCTCTTAGGACTATAATTCTAAATTTAAGGAATAATAAAAGATAAAAAAAAGAAATAATAAAAGATTTGGACAAATATGGTGCAACAAGTAAATATAATAATAAAAAACTGAAACAATGTAAATGATCAACTAAGCGGAGTTTAGTTAATTGTGCCATGTCCATACAGCGAAATATTACACAAACTCTGATGACTTTTAACAAAGAAAAAAAGTGGTAACATGGAAAAATATTCATGATATATTTTTACGGGGAAAATCAAGTGTGGCCCATATTAGTTACAGTTATAGTAGCTGCTGTAATCAATAAATATTCTAGAAGGACTTCCCCAAATATTAATACAAAGTTTTTCTTAATATTGTCAGGAGGCTCATGCAGTCATTTAGAGACCTATTTGCTTTTTCGTTTGTTTGTTTTTTAGAGACAGAGTCTCACTCTGTTGCCCTCAGTAGAGTGCTATGACGTCACAGCTCACAGCAACCTCAAACTCCTGGGCATAAGCAGTTCTCTTGCCTCAGCTTCTGAAGTAGCTGGGACTGCAGGCAGCCGCCACAAGGCAGTTGTTGCAGTTTGGCCAGGGCCGAATTTGAACCCTACGGGGCCAGTGCCCTACCCACTGAGCCACAGGCGCCGCCCTAGAGACCTATTTGGATAAACTCTGCCATCTTTCATTGAAATGAGTCTAAGGTATTCTGGGGAACAGTACTTGGCCAACAATAAGGGAAGAAGGGAGTAGAGAATACAGAATGGAAATGTGAGAAGAAAAGAGAATAGCAAATTAAGCACACTATGTGTTTAAGATATCTGTATAGAATAAAATTCTGTAAGTTGTTCTCTCAAAATTACTGAAAAATTATTAGTGGTGGTATTATGCCATTCGTTTCCTTAAAAAAGTATAAACATTTTTTACAAAGTAAGGATTTGAGCTCACTCATTACTGTCACATGTGTTTTCCCCATAAGCCCTGGAGTGATGGAAACTAATTGACTTGGCAAAAGAAATATATAACTAGGAAAACCAAAAGCTACATAAAAATATGTGTTTATTTTCAAAGTCCATTCACATTAGCTCACCCAATTTTAAAGTTGACTATAGGTATTAATGTGTTATTTCAGGGAAAGATAAATTTGTATCTTTCTCCAACTACGTTTTGAAGAAGGCTCCCAGGGTACGTTGGAAACACAGTATTATGTTTAAATCCTGGCTGATTTTCAGGCGACATGCAGCATTTAAGGACTAAGTTTTTTGTGTCTGTTCAGTCACTGACAATGTTAATATCTTAAGTTGTCTGGGACATGCATTTTCAAGCAGGGTTAAGCCAGAGCAAGCCCTCTGGGCTAGGCAGGGAATTGAAAACTCTAAGCTGTGAAGTTCTGTTCCTTGCTCAGCTGGTGACTCAGGGTAGAGTCTCAGGCAAGTCATTTAATCATTATTAATTACTTAATGATTTCACTTGTAAAAAAAAAAAAGGCTTAGAGAAACATTAGGCAATATAAAACTTCGGAAAGACAATTATTAACTCAGGTCTGTTCTAAGAGGCATTTGGGCAGCATTCTTTAAGATGAGTAAGAAACTATGCCTTCTACTGTTTTTTTAATTTTTTTAATCAGTCTCTGGGCTAGAAATGGATTTGGAATTCACTCAGTTGTAACTCTCCCCTGATGCTTCATAGAAGTGATGATATATAATAATACCTTGATATTTTGCATGGTACATATTTTGATATAAATAATACCAGATATTTTGCATGGGGCTGAGAAAGTTTGGCATTATCTTAGATGAGCTTCACTTTCAGTTGAGAATATAATTTACACAGAGCCCCCATATCACTACAAACTTGTGTGAGGTATTTGCTGTAGGACCACAGGTAGTAATTTTAGAAAAGTACTAAAGGTGAGGACCTCACGTTTCGTAAGTTGTATAAATTGGATATGAAAATCCCTATCGATCCCATCTGTCAAATTATCTGTTTTAAATTACCCATAAATAGGGTTGCTAGATAAATACCAGATTGCTACTTAAAGTTAAGTTTCAGATAAACAAAATATTGTTTGTTAAATATGTCTTATTTAATATTGGCCACACATTTATATTGAAAAAGTAGGGGTATTTACATGACACTCCAATTTAGCTTTGCTTTCTTTTTTTTTTTTTATTGTTGGGGATTCATTGAGGGTACAATAAGCCAGTTACACTGATTACAATTGTTAGGTAAAGTCCCTCTTGCAATCATGTCTTGCCCCCATAAAGTGTGACACACACTAAGGCCCCACCCCCCTCCCTCCATCCCTCTTTCTGCTTCCCCCCCCATAACCTTAATTGTCATTAATTGTCCTCATATCAAGATTGAGTACATAGGATTCATGCTTCTCCATTCTTGTGATGCTTTACTAAGAATAATGTCTTCCACTTCCATCCAGGTTAATACGAAGGATGTAAAGTCTCCATTTTTTTTAATAGCTGAATAGTATTCCATGGTATACATATAGCACAGCTTGTTAATCCATTCCTGGGTTGGTGGGCATTTAGGCTGTTTCCACATTTTGGCGATTGTAAATTGAGCTGCAATAAACAGTCTAGTACAAGTGTGATAAAAGGATTTCTTTCCTTCTGGGTAGATGCCCAGTAATGGGATTGCAGGATCGAATGGGAGGTCTAGGTTGAGTGCTTTGAGGTTTCTCCATACTTCCTTCCAGAAAGGTTGTACTAGTTTGCAGTCCCACCAGCAGTGTAAAAGTGTTCCCTTCTCTCCACATCCACGCCAGCATCTGCAGTTTTGAGATTTTGTGATGTGGGCCATTTTCACTGGGGTTAGATGATATCTCAGGGATGTTTTGATTTGCATTTCTCTAATATATAGAGATGATGAACATTTTTTCATGTGTTTGCTAGCCATTTGTCTGTCGTCTTTAGAGAAAGTTCTATTCATGTCTCTTGCCCATTGATATAAGAGATTGTTGGCTTTTTTCATGTGGATTAATTTGAGTTCTCTATAGATCCTAGTTATCAAGCTTTTGTCTGATTGAAAATATGCAAATATCCTTTCCCATTGTGTGGGTTGTCTCTTTGCTTTGGTTATTGTCTCCTTAGCTGTACAGAAGCTTTTCAGTTTAATGAAGTCCCATTTGTTTATTTTTGTTGTTGTTGCAATTGCCATGGCAGTCTTCTTCATGAAGTCTTCCCCCAGGCCAATATCTTCCAGTGTTTTTCCTATGCTTTCTTTGAGGATTTTTATTGTTTCATGCCTTAAATTTAAGTCCTTTATCCATCTTGAGTCAATTTTTGTGAGTGGGGAATGATGTGGGTCCAGTTAGAGTCTTTTACATGTAGACATCCAGTTCTCCCAACACCATTTATTGAATAGGGAGTCTTTCCCCCAAGGTAAGTTCTTGTTTGGTTTATCGAAGATTAGGTGGTTTTAAGATGTTAGTTTCATTTCTTGGTGTTCAATTCGATTCCAAGTGTCTATGTCTCTGTTTTTGTGCCAGTACCATGCTGTCTTGAGCACTATGGCTTTGTAGTACAGACTAAAATCTGGTATGCTGATGCCCCCAGCTTTATTTTTGTTACTAAGAACTGCCTTAGCTATACGGGGTTTTTTCCAGTTCCATACAAAACGCAGAATCATTTTTTCCAAATCTTGAAAGTACGATGTAGGTACTTTGATAGGAATGGCATTGAATAGGTAGATTGCTTTGGGAAGTATAGACATTTTAACAATGTTGATTCTTCCCATCCAAGAGCATGGTATGTTCTTCCATTTGTTAATATCCTCTGCTATTTCCTTTCTGAGGATTTCATAGTTTTCTTTATAGAGGTCCTTCACCTCCTTCGTTAGGTATATTCCTAGGTATTTCATTTTCTTTGAAACTATCGTGAAGGGAGTTGTGTCCTTAATTAGCTTCTCATCTTGACTGTTATTGGTGTATACAAAGGCTACTGACTTGTGGACATTGATTTTATATCCTGAAACATTACTGTATTTTTTGATGACTTCTAGGAGTCTTGTGGTTGAGTCTTTGGGGTTCTCTAAGTACAAGATCATGTCATCAGCAAAGAGGGAGAGTTTGACCTCCTCTGTTCCCATTTGGATTCCCTTTATTTCCTTGTCTTGCCTAATTGTATTGGCTAGAACTTCCAGCACTATGTTGAATAGTAAAGGTGACAGAGGACAACCTTGTCTGGTTCCAGTTCTAAGAGGGAAAGCTTTCAGTTTTACTCCATTCAGTAAAATATTGGCTGTGGGTTTGTCATAGATAGCTTCAATCAGTTTTAGAAATGTGCCACCTATGCCTATACTCTTCAGTGTTCTAATTAGAAAAGGATGCTGGATTTTATCAAATGCTTTTTCTGCATCTATTGAGAGGATCATGTGATCTTTATTTTTGCCTCTGTTAATATGGTGGATAACGTTTATGGACTTGCGTATGTTAAACCAGCCTTGCATCCCTGGGATGAAGCCTACTTGATCATAATGAGTGACTTTTTTGATGATAAGCTGTAATCTATTGGCTAGGATTTTGTTGAGAATTTTTCCATCTATATTCATGAGTGAGATTGGTCTGAAATTCTCCTTTTTGTTTGGGTCTTTTCCTGGTTTTGGTATCAGGGTGATGTTTGCTTCATAGAATGTGTTGGGGAAGATTCCTTCTTCCTCAGTTTTTTGGAATAATTTCTGCAGTACAGGAATAAGCTCTTCCTTGAAGGTTTGATAGAATTCTGGAGTGAAGCCATCTAGACCAGGGCATTTTTGGGTTGGAAGCTTTTTTATTGTTTCTTTGATCTCAGTGCTTGAATTTGGTCTGTTCAGGAGCTCTATTTCTTCCTGGCTGAGTCTAGGGAGAGGGTGTGATTCCAAATATTGATCCATTTCCTTCACATTGTCAAATTTCTGGGCATAGAGTTTCTGGTAGTATTCAGAGATGATCTCTTGTATCTCTGTGGGATCCGTTGTTATTTCCCCTTTATCGTTTCTGATTGAGGTTACTAGAGATTTTACTTTTCTATTTCTAGTTAGTCTGGCCAATGGTTTATCTATTTTATTTATTTTTTCAAAAAACCAACTCCTTGTTTCATTAATTTTCTGAATGATTCTTTTGTTTTCAATTTCATTGATCTCTGATTTGATTTTGGATATTTCTTTTCTTCTACTGAGTTTAGGCTTAGATTGTTCTTCTTTTTCCAATTCCATAAGATCTCTTGTGAGATTGTTGATGTGCTCTCTTTCTGTTTTTCGAACGTAGGCATCTAAAGCGATGAATTTTCCTCTCAAAACTGCTTTTGCAGTATCCCACAGGTTTTGGTAGCTTGTGTCTTCATTATTGTTATGCTCAAGGAAGTTAATGATTTCCTGTTTTATTTCTTCCTGCACCCATCTGTTATTCAACATAAGATTGTTTAATTTCCATGCCTTTGTGTGGGGTCGAGCATGTTTGTTAGAGTTGAGTTCCACCTTTAGTGCCTTATGGTCTGAGAAGATACAAGGTAAAATTTCAATTCTTTTGATTCTGTTGATATTTGTTTTGTGTCCCAGGATATGATCAATTTTGGAGAATGTTCCATGGGGTGATGAGAAGAATGTGTATTCTTTATCTTTGGGATGGAGTGTTCTATATGCGTGTATCAAGCATAGCTGTTCTAGGGTCTCATTTAAATCTCTTATATCCTTGTTTAATTTCTGTTTAGAGGATCTGTCCAGCTCTGTAAGAGGTGTGTTAAAGTCCCCTGTTATGATGGTATTATCAGATATCATATTGCTCAGACTGAGTAAGGTCTACTTCAAGAATCTGGGAGCATTTAAATTGGGTGCATAAATATTTAGAATTGAAATGTCTTCTTGTTGTATTTTTCCCTTGACCAATATAAAGTGACCATCTTTGTCTTTTTTGACTTTAGTTGCTTTAAATCCACATGTATCTGAAAATAAGATTGCAACTCCTCTTTTCTTCTGAATTCCATTTGCCTGAAAAATTGTCTTCCAACCCTTGACTCGGAGCTTTAATTTGTCTTTTGAAGCCAGGTGTGTTTCTTGCAGACAGCAAATGGATGGCTTGTGTTTTTTAATCCAGTCAGCCAATCTATGTCTCTTCAGTGGGGAATTCAAGCCATTAACATTTATGGAGATAATTGATAAGTGTGGTAGTATTCTATTCGTCTTATTTGGTGAGAGTCCATTGCTTAGTTTTATCTTTTGCATCAGTGTGGAGGTTAGGTTCTATCCTTTGATTTCTGAGTTCTTACTTTGCTGCTGATCCATTGTGGTGGTCAGTGTGCAGAACAGGTTGAAGTATTTCCTGTAGAGCTGGTCTTGTTGTGGCGAATTTCCTCAATGTTTGTATATCCGTAAATCATTTGATTTCTCCGTCAATTTTGAAGCTTAGCTTAGCAGGGTACAGAATTCTGGGCTCAAAATTGTTCTGTTTAAGTATATTAAAGTTAGATGACCATTGTCTTCTTGCTTGGAAAGTTTCATTAGAGAAGTCTGCGGTCACTCTGGTGGATTTGCCCCTGTAGGTCAACTGGCGCTTACTCCTGGCAGCTTGCAGAATCTTTTCTTTTGTCTTGACTTTGGACAGGTTCATCACAATGTGTCTTGGAGAAGCTCGGTTAGAGTTGAGGCGACCTGGGGTCCGATAGCCCTCTGAAAGCAGTGTGTCAGAATCTTTGGTGATGTTTGGGAAATTTTCTTTTATAATATTCTCTAGTATGGCTTCCATTCCTCTGGGGCATTCTTCTTCCCCTTCTGGAATTCCTATAACTCGTATGTTGGAACGCTTCATAAAGTCCCATAATTCTGACAGTGAACGTTGTGCTTTCTCTCTCTTCTTTTCTGCCTCTTTTACTATCTCAGTTATCTCAAAAACTTTGTCTTCTACCTCTGAAATTCTTTCTTCTGCATGGTCTAACCTGTTGCTGATACTTTCCATTGCATCTTTAAGTTCCCTGATTGACTGTTTCATTTCCTTCAGCTCTGCTATATCCTTTTTATATTCTTCATATCGTTCATCTCTGATTTGATTCTGTTTTTGGATTTCCTTTTGGTTATTTTCCACTTTATTAGCAGTTTCCTTCATTGTTTCCATCATTTCTTTCATTGTTTTCAACATGTGTATTCTAAATTCCCTTTCTGTCATTCCTAACATTTCTGTATAGGTGGAATCCTCTGCAGTAGCTACCTCATGGTCCCTTGGCGGGGTTGTTCTGGACTGGTTCTTCATGTTGCCTGGAGTTTTCTGCTGTTTCTTCCTCATGAGTGATTTCTTTTATCTGTTTCCTTGCCCTAATTTTCCTTTCACTTCCTCTTGCTCTTTAAGTTCTTGTGCCTGTGGACTAAGGGTTACAGGACCAGAAGGGTGAGAAGGTTTAAGAGCAAAAAAGGGATGAAAGAAAGGAGGACCGAGTGATAAGAAAAAAAAGAAAGATAGAGAAAGGAGCAGGGTTGGGGATAAGGAATATTGACAAAAAGAAGAGACAGGCACAGAAAGAGGGAGACAGGGCAATATAGGTGTACAGTAGGGTACTTTGACACAACCTTAAAAAACCCCACCTTCTGGGGGTGCCCAGTTGGGTGGTTCCCTTGAGGTCAGCAGCTCTTTGCTAACCTGATCAGACACAGTACCCCACCTCCACCAAGTAGAGAGGAAAGAAAAAAATGCTATAAATCAAACTAAAACAAGCAAACAGAAAACTTTACGGGGATACAATTGGGTGAAAAACCAAATGATAGCGGTAGAAACACTAGCAAAAATGAAGTTGTAGTTATTAAAAAGGCAGCAATGGGAAATTATAATTAAACTAGAAAAATTGAGAAAGAAAAAGGGATCTGTATGGAAAAAATTGAAATTAAAAAACAAAAGAACATCAACAACGTCAAAATAAACAAAAAAAAAAAAACAACCAAACAAAAAAAAAAGAAAAAAATACACAACCAAAAACAAAGCAGTTTGTATATGTTATTGAATATTGTCTGGGCAACACGTGGTCTTCTGGGGTATGAGATGTTAGTCACAGTTCTGATACGACTGGAGGCTGCTGATTTCTCAAACCCCAGCAGGTAGACACCCTAAATCTCTCTTCAGCCCACTTAAAAGGCACTTTGAACTTGTAAACTTGCTGAGCAGAAGCTTTCCCAGCTTTCTCACTGGATTCACTGCTGAAGTGGCTATCCACTTACCCAGTGTGTCAAAACCGGTCTCACTCTGTCCCTGAGGGTTAGGGCTGTAAGGCGGCTCAGACCCCACCCTTAGGCTACTTGGTTGCTGGGTTACCAGCTCCCACCCTTTTCTAGCTCTGCGACCCTGAGGGCGGAGCTTGCCGGGGCAGATCACTGACAATGGTTCCGTGTGACCCACCGCCAAACACTTTTAGCTCCGTCTGGCTCAGCGGCTCAGACTGGGGCCCTAGACAACGGCCAAAGTTCTCCGCACTCCCGCTCAGGCCTTCCCCAAGGCAGTTCAACTCAGTGCCAAGTCCAAGGACACCAAAACAGTTCACAGGTAAGGCCTTTCTGGTTTGCAGTCTCGCTGCTACTGAACTTACAGTTGTGGGCGGGTTTAGACGGATTGAACACACGCGACCACTTGCCGGTTTTCCACTGTTTTAGTCCTCCTCTTGGGGTCCAGAAGTCTCTCGCTGACTCCCTGTATCCTCATAGGAGTGATGATAGGCAGTTCCCACCAGCCAGAGATGCCTGGAGTCCTCTCTCCCCCGACTCACGGTGCCCAGATGCAAGGAAGCTATTACTCGGCTGCCATCTTGCTCCGCCTCCGCTTTCTTTTTTTTAATGCTAAACCTGGCCATTTTTTCCATACCTGAAGCTATTATGTTCTAATGTCTAACCTTTGTCACCTGTTCTCGGGAGGTGGCATTAAACCCTTCTGGGACACCAGGGTTCTCAGAGGTTGCCTCTAAAACACTTAACAAAATACAATGTCATACTTGGTTTATTTGCCCTACTCTCTCACCCTGGAAAATGAGTTTTCTCGGGCAAAGACCGCATTGCATTTATACCCTCATTTTGAAGCAGCCAGGATACCACCAGTTCTTCAACAATTAAACGTTATCTGTACGGGGAAGACATGTACTTTCTAATAGTATCTTCTCATTTGCTCGCCTGCTTTCTATGGTTTCAGTTTTCTTTTTCTCTACAAGAAAATTGCAGGCATTTATCAGAAAGAGAAACTGACCAAGAGAAAATTTCTCACGTATTATTTGTGATTCGTCTATGGGTTCACATTAGTTGTCAGGAATATTTCAAAATTTTTTAACATTAACAATGTGATATTAAATGTTGAGAGTGGCCTACATTTTTGGCAAATTACTTTTGTGTGTGTGTGTGTATACAGCACCTATTTATTTATTAAGTATACGTGAAAAGCTTTGCACCACTGTTACCCTCCATTTTTGGAGAGCAGTATTGAGCAGTTCTGAAGGAGACTCTGAAGTTAGAAATGTGAATTTAAACTTCATTATTGTCTCTTCCTAAAATCTAAGCCTAGTTTCACTACCTACTTGGTCTAATGTGACCAAGTTCATTGCTTGCCTCAAAGTAAGCAACTCAACAAATGCTAGCTGCTACTGTTAGTAGAATAGATTCTGTACTATCTTTTTGAAATGGTGTCATTCACACATGTTGAGACATGCTTTCTTGGGAAAACAAGAAAGCAGTGGAATTAGGGGAGGAATCTGCCCAAGTTCTAGGATGTCCTATGAGAGTGTCACACACAGACACACAAAGGGCTGTGTCATGTAAGAAATAATGAAAAGGTGGGGGGAAAGCAAAGAATGGTCCAGAAAAAGGAATGGCTCCAGAGTCCTGTCAACACAGATTATTATCACACAACATTGAGAAAGACACTAAACCTTCTGGGGCTCCAATGCCTTCATCTGCTGAGAGAATAACAACAACCTTACTTTGAACAAATGAGTAAGCCATGTATCTACAGCATCTGGTCTCATGTCTCCCGCACACACAAGGGTCATTTAATATAGGTGATTCTATTTCTTCTCCATTTTCTTAAAATATGAATCCTATGCTCTCATCTTGGTTTCAAATTTATCTAAATTAGCCTTGCAGTTAACTAAACTCACATTAGGACTCCTTTCAACGGGGTATCCTGAGAGTCTAAACCCCTTGTGCATTCTGCTGTTATATTACTAGGCACATTCTGGGCCATTTTTCTCAATCTTTACACCAATATGGGGCCATAAGAATTCAGGGATCACATCCCATGGGTGACCCACCCATCCCTCCTTGGCCCCTCATGGGTGGCCCAACCAATCCTTCCTGGGCCACTCAAGGGTGACCCCACCACTAGCTCCTGGGCCCCTCATGGGTGGCCCAACCAGTCCCTGCTGGGCCCCTCAAGGGTGACCCTACTAGTCTGACCCCTCTGAACCGGGGCACAAGTCTTACCCTTTGGCTCCTGATGAACTGGGATCAGCAAAGTTCCAAAGGGTAAAGCCTCTTTTCAACCCAATTTGAGCCACCCCTCTCCTTACTGACTTAGTTTTCCAAACTGCTTCCAGGGCATCATCTACATCTTTTCCTTGCTTTGTCCTTATGCTCACCCCAACTAATAGTCATCAAATAAATGATTATAAAAGACAATTATTTCTTCACTGCACTGATCTCTCAAAGATGAAGCAAGATCCAGAAGACTAAAACTCTCACACTAGAAAGGATCGCAGGATGAAAACAAAAATTAGAGAGAGAAAGAGCATATACAAAATTCTTATCCTTTATAAAGAAACACACTTAAAAGAAAAAACTGGAAAGGAGTTTTCTTCCACCCCAACCCTTCACATGGAGTCATTTTCATTCTTCAATGACTATTTTCGTCCTGTCACACTTTAGAATTTTATTATTTTCTCTTAACTATTTCCAAAGGTGCTATTTTGTCCTTGTTGTGAGAGTTTCTTAAGGTAATCTTCTTAAATTTGATGTAGCAAAACCAAAAAATGATTGTTTCAAAAACCAGAAATGTGTCTAATCACCTCTCCTTCTTAAAAGAATGACCAATTTGTGCCTATATTTTGTTTGTAGAATTAGTAAATACAGCCAATGATACTAACTCTTTGAGTTCAGAAAATATTGTGGCAATATTCAATGTGATTGAAAGAGAATGTAGGGAGTTGAGGAAGGGAAGTGGGGCAGAAAGGAAGGTTCCACATTCCCTCACGGAACTTCAGCTGTTAGAGTGGGCATTTTGCTTTCATCTAACTTTCATCTTCCTATCAACCACGTGTCCAGCACTATCCTGAGAGCTGTAGATAAAACAAATGTTCTATTTATTGTCCTTAATGAACTCAAAACCTAAAACGAGCAACAATTATAGTCACAAAATATTTCAATACATGGGAAGGCCTGGTGAACTCAGAAAACATTTTAAACCCCAAACCCTTTTGAGTTATTCAGGTGAGCTCCTCCAACTACAACTCACTCTGCGCCATGAACGAGGACAGCATACGCCATAGGGCAGGAAGGCAGGACAGGGAGACTGGCCACAGGACAGAAGGTGGGGAGAAGGTGGGAGTTAACTCTGTTGGGAAGAGGTGTGCTGTGGCAAATAGCACAGCAACATGGAAACATCGTTAATGGCACCAGTCATTTCCATTTAACATTTCTTTAATAACAACATTGCATTATTTTTAAGGAAAAAATAATTTTGCTTTCCATGTTCATAAATATTCAAAGTGTCTTGTTGAAACAATGAGCATGTTCAGGACCAAGGACTCAGATAAGCCTGCTTCTCATCTCTGACCCATAAAATTCTAGGTTGACTATTGTCCAACCTTCTTTGAACTAATCTCTGGAAAATGTCATTTTCTATTTCTTTTAGAAAATTAGGGTCTAAGATTATCCTTTTGGAAATATAAAGGTCAAGGGCATTCATAATGTACTTCTTGTTTTTTTCTTTTTTTAATAAAGCAATCAGAGACTACTCATACTTCATTTATGTCTTAGTATGTATGACTGGAATTCAAAGTACCATAGACTTGATGGGTTTAGACAGGAGAAATATGTTTACTCTCTCATACTTCTGGAGTCTAGAAGTCTAAAATCAAGGTGCTGTTGTGGCCAGGTTTTCTGTTCTATGCATTTCTTTTAGCTCTGTGTGTTCCAGAAATCCTTGGTGGTCCTTGGCTTGCAGCTGTGTGACTCTATCTCCCCTCCCCGGTGTCCTGCGTGAGTGCCTCTAAATTTCTTTCTTATAAAGGCCCCCATCACATTAGGCAAGGGCCCACCTTAAAGACTTCATTCTACCTTGCTTACATGAGCAAACACTATTTCTAAATAAGATGATATTCAGAATTATGGGCACTATTATGTCAACATAGTTCTTTGGGAGACACAATTCAACTCATAATTTTCAAATTGATACAGTTGTAAAATATCCAAATTATGAAATAGCTGCAGAAGAAATAACTATCTTGTCAGCCAGACAATACTGGGTGCTGAATGTATAAAATACCGAATAGAGACAGATGACCCAATTTAGGAGGGACACTGAGAATGACAGGTATTTAAAGGCTGAAAACTTAAGGCTTTAAAGTTCATGATTAATGTAAAGGTTACAGGTGAAAAAAATCAGCTAATGATTTCAAAAAAGCAGGTTTAAATACATTGGGGATAGAATTAAAAGTTCTGCTGAGACAGAAGAGTTTTCAGTAAATTCTTGGTTTTGTTGCTATTGCTATAAGAATACATACTTATTTTTCTATGCATTCTGAGTTGGCTGCCACATTTGGTATAAAAAAAAAATCGGTCACCAAATGCAGTTGTCGTTTCTAAGGCTGCTCTAACAGTCGACCTCAAATCAGGCTGACAGCAGCATAATGTGTCCTCCCACACTTCTGGTAGTTAGAAATTAAAAATCAAGATGTAAACAAGCTCACGCTCCTTCTGACACTCTGGATGATCTTCACTTTGCCTCTTTCCTTCCAGCTCCTGGCTGGGGTCTTCAATCTTTGCCATTTCTTGGCTTGCAACTGCCTCGCTCCCGTCTCTGCCTGTATGATCTCAATTCTCCCCCTGGGACATCAATCATCCTGGATTAGGGCCCATCTTAATCTTAACTTGATTACATCTGTAAATATTCTATTTGCAGGTAAGGTCACAGTCATAAGTGTTGGGTCTTTGGCCTTCTATATATTCTTTCTGGGGACACGACTCCACTAGCAACACCCTGCCCCCTGAGTGGCAACTTTGTGTGCTGTCCTCTTTAGAAATGTAATAAGAAAGTCAGAGTTAATCACTTGATACTTTGAACAATGTTTGTGGTATCTGGTACTTTCAAACACCTTTTAAAGGATTTTTTTAATATAAAAAATGGCTCCTATAACAGACAATGTCTGAGTCTTGCAGGCTTGGGGGCAATGTCACTTCTAACCATGGCCTTCATGAGCTTAGAAAGCTCTGTGTATTCATTTTTTAAGTAAAACAGAAATAAATCAAGTTTAAGTTAATAAATTATTTTAATGATGCCTTTTCTTTAAAATAATGGGAGATACCTTCAGGTACCCAAACTCCAGTTCATAATCACTAGGACCAGACTATCCTTCTGTAGAAATGAGTATGTAAATATAGATTAGAAATGAAGTGATCGAAGTCTTTGATATTTTCATAATAAACTCTATAATCTATTTTTTCTTTTTTATTTAGTTGTCTATTCTAAAAAATGCTTTTAATAATGTCTGTGAGGCATTTGCCCACGCATAAACTGACATTATGACAAATTATTTTATTTTTCAAAGTAGCATCAAGATAAACTTGAGTAATTTTAATATACCACTTATTTTTAAAGGTAAATAGAAGGCCTTTGTGAATAAAGTCTAAAATTTTGAATATTTGAAATTGTGTTAGATATGAATTTAGTCACATTTTATAAAATTCGCATTTATATATATATATTATGACATAAATATCACAAAGATTATTTTCCTAATAGATTAGAACTTTATTTCTTATAAATTTGATCTTCCTTTATAGTTAAAAGGCATAAATTTATTTGTTTAGTCCACAATGCCCCCTGATTTCTTATTAAGGGACTGACCTCGTTAGACCTCACAAGCTCTGTCCTTACCTGTGTGACCTCTGACAACTTCCTGGTGCTCAGTCTCTCTCCTCCATGTCCTCCAGAAAAAAGGGAGTTGATTCTTTTCAAGCCATGAAATGTAAAGACTCAAAATAAATAAATTTGAAATACTTGTGGTTAGACTTGCTTTCAAAAATCACACTTAGACAGTTAAGTATTTAGACCGAGCTTAATGAAAAGGGTGTAGGATGGCAGAAGCCCTGGATAGGCATTAAAACAAACAAAAAAATACAGTGAGCCAGAGTGACACACCTGCCTTCTTTCTGGGAACAAAAAATGTGTGTGACTAACTGATAATCCACCCCAACATTTACAAGGGCTATTAATTAACTGGGGCTGCATGATTCTTGAATACAAACTTGTTTTTGTGCAATGTGAGTCATGCAATACAAATTGGTGTTGTCTGGTATACGTGCAGTGCTTTAGCATCAATGCCAAGAAGAGCGCAGCCCCCGCCCCCTTGCTCCATCCTTTCTTAAGGAACAAAAGGACTGGATTAGACTGTGAGAAATGTCATCAGTCCATGTGAAACCCAACTCCCGAGAAGCCCATCCAGCCCATGCCACATGTGATCACTGTCACATACCCTGGCTCAGGCATGATGTCCTTGGATGTCCAAAGGTATTTAGAAAACAACAAGACAGCTTCATTAAGATTGGCAGAGCACCAAAAATCCAGATGCTGAATGCAGTGTGCAGAACAGGGCTGGCAGAGACAAGTATGTGGTTCATTAGCCGATCAGAGCAATCAGGAGGTGTATCCAACATCCAACGGGGAGGTGTTACCCAGGAGGTTGTGATTTAGCGGAAGGAAGGTAAAATGGCACAGCAGTGGTGGCAGACAGGGAGGACGATGGTGGGGATGATGCTCTGACAGCTCCTACTGGCAGAATCTCAAGCCCTGTCTTATGTAATCTCTTATCTGCCCTTCCTATCAATACTCAAGGTGAGTCTCCAAATACGCTGCACCAGGATTAGCAAAGATTCCATGGTGACCTCAGCTATCAGGGCTAGAGATCAGGCTAATACCAGATCTCTGATACAGATGCCCTAAACTTTCCAGATTGTGCACAGATAGCCCTTACTTTACTTGTGAAGTAAAATACACATACTTTAGTCCCACATAAAATCATGTTGCTTTGATAATCTACACATTTGAATAAGACATAAGTTACCTAGATATTTTAATAACATTTAAATTATCAATAGATTTGAATACAATTATCTAAATATTTTAATAACATTTCTTTGGTTTGTATTATTATTAAATAATTGCCTCAATTCTCAAAATTCTATGTTATATAAAAGGAAAAACAATCAGCAAAGAAAATGGATAAATTAATTTTAGTACTGCAGGTTCAGATGAGCTACATTGCCCCAAATGAACTGGCTGGATTTGATATAGTAGGTTATCAAGACTGAATATAGCTTCAGCTAAGTTATTTAAAGCAATTAGTCAGAATCAACTTAAAGATAGTATGAAAACCAGAGGATAGATATGTAACTTCTGCAATATCTATTCCTCAAGTCACCTTGACACAAAGCCATCTGTACAGGGTAGGCAGGCGAAGACTGAGGGTCCCAATTTTGTTGAATGCAGACTGGACGGGAGGCATGGACCAACTAGAGAGCTTTCAGAAAGTTCCCACCTCCCTCTGGCCCTCAGTTTTCCCACCTGTAAAATGAGAATAGAAATGCGCCGTGCCTGTAATTAGATAATATCAGTGACAAGCCTAGAACAGCCCCCAGCCCTGTAAGCATTAGCTGCACAGGGACCATTGAAAGCCCACAATTTGCAGCCTGTGGGACACAGGAATGTTTCCTCTTCTGAACACAACGCCTTTATCTGACACATTACGGGTCTGATTGACAGTGAATGTCTTCCTCGCAGTGCCTTTGATAAGATCATGGGCTCGTTAATGTCAGAGCCACGTCTCTCTGGTTTTTATTTCCATCCCTGCAACAATCCCTGCTGGTATAATCAGTGACTTTCAGCACGAGTTCAGGATGCTTCTGCTGTACGGAATCACGGAAATTTTAATAAAAATTGTGAACAATAAATTTATGTGAAATGATTCGAGTTTAATTGGACTTAAACTCACACCTCTCTGAAATGATTTTCATTCAGGTGAAAGTGGAAAATTTTTGGAAAAACAATCAAAACTTCATATAGTTGCCTCAGAAACCTACAGGGTCTTACAGGACTACAGGACTCTTAATGGACCTGTACCATCAGCATCCAGAGGGGAGATCTATGGGCATTTTTATGTATCATTGAAGGAAAGTCACTTATTTTTTCTTCATTATGTGTTGACACAGAATACAGCATTTTGGAATAATTAATTATAAAATTTATGCTTCTACATGAGGGTAACTGTTAAGTCTTAAGAACTTTTGAATGGCAGAGAGAGAATATATTTTCTTCTGATTCCTGAATTTAAGGCATTTAAGAATTGATTTGGGGATGGGGGAGACAAACAGGAGAAGCCACGTGCCTGCCACTCCACGTCTAGTGCTGTCACCAGAGGACGGACAGCTCCTGGGGTGTAGTGAGCTGTAGACGGCGGGAGAGGGTGGAGTCAGGGCACGCCTCTCTCCACGGCTCTTTCCTTCTCTCTCATCTCCTTTTCAGTCCGTCTCTTTCTCTTTCTAAGTTTATTTGCACCCTAATTCCTTCTGAAGTCCCCACCATTCCCTGTGTCCTCTGTTCCCTCAGCATTGTGGCCATTTGTCTTCTAAAACTGACCCAAACTGAAATAGGCAGAGGGTCACTGGGTGGGCAGCCAGCCTGAGATGGAAGGGCGGGACCCCTGGGACCTCAATTAGAACCTCACTAAGCAGGGGGTGGTGCTCAGCTCCACTTCACCCAAAGAAGGAATCAGAAGCTGCAGGGCTGATTTCCCTCAACCTCAGGGCCCTACCTGCAAATAGCACTTAGCTCCCATCATGGCAGATAGGTCAGGAATTTGATTGTCTGACATTCCTCAGAATTTGTGGCCTTCATCTTTATAAATGAGATCATTCAAAGAAGCCCTGTTGGAACAATTGTTTCGTGAATTGTTATCCCAGCATCTGTTAACACTAATGGCTTGAGGATGCCTGCAGCAGGGCAAGATGATACTCATGGGGATGTGGGAGGCACGGCCAGAGCCTTCTTACTCTCTAACGTGACACACACGTCACTCTATAAATGATCCCACTAACCGGAGCAAAAATGGAGGCTATTAGAAATGATTAGCTGCTGGTTATTTTATCATGTTGAGGTTTGAACAGCAATTAGAGAAGGAAGGCTGAGTAGAGGGTCCAGGTCTGGAGCCTACTTGAGGCCCTGCGCTGCCTTCCCCAGCTCCGGGTTGCCAGGAGCGCTCACCTTCTCCTGGCTCAGCCTCACCAGGCCCAGAGGCCATATCGGCCCCGCCTGGCTCATGAAAGCAACCACCAGATCTGGGCAGAAGGGCATTCGGATCGTGTGCCACGGGTGCACGTCACCAGGGAGGCACTCAAAGCCAAGTGCTCACGCAGGTGCCCAGAAGGTGAGTCAAGTGTACTCTCAGGTTCGCAGGAAAGTTCACCTGCACGATTCTCTTCCCTGCGCATACATGCGTGCACACACACACACACACACACACACACACACACACACACACACACACGAGAGCTCAGTAGAATACCATTTATTCATAAACTGGGATCTTCATGTGGTGGGGCACATATAGCTTCGAGGACAGGCAGGTGCTCAGCAGGTGGGGACAGTGAGGCCAGCCACCCTGCAGACGCCAGGAACCTGAAGTCAGGAGACGTTCCTCAGCAGCCTTCACCACAGCAGAGGGCGGGCTGGGCCAGGAAGCTCCCGCAGCAGGATGGAGGTGGGGAGTGCCGAGGCCCAAGGGAGGCCGGGCTGAAGGGCCTCAGACCTCTCAGCAAGTATCCTCCTCTTTAAATGTATCAGATTCCATATGGAGCTCATTTACTGGGAATTTATCTCGGAAAAGTGCCTCCCAGCATAATGCCTCCCATGAGGTAGGCCCATCATGAACACCAGTTTCCTTTTTTATAGTTAGGACTGGGAGTGAAGGTGCCTCAGACCAGAGAGACGCCCAGGAACCTCGCAGTTACAGAACCCAGTAGTATCACTAGAAACACAAGAACACCCGCTACCCACACAGACATGCACTGAGCAAGTCCAATAACTTGTGGTGTTACATTAAAATGTAGATTTATGTAAAATGTTATTCACATCTAAGATCTGATAAAATGAGAACATGGGTTTGCATGTTTTCAGTACCGAAGTATCATGGCCTGGACATTTCAGTGGAAAAAATATACATGTTAGACTGGGGTTGGCAATCCCAGACCTATGATGAAAACCACTTTAATGTCAATGTCCACCATCTACAACCAAGCCCCATTCTGTGAGTACATTTACAAGGGCACTAGCACCCTTCCAGAAAGTCCCCCTCCCTGGAAACCTTCACAAAGCTGATTTTTTTTAGGTTGATCATTTAGACCTTCTTTTCTTTTTTTTTTTTTTTTTTTTTTTTTATTGTTGGGGATTCATTGAGGGTACAATAAGCCAGGTTACACTGACTGCAATTGTTAGGTAAAGTCCCTCTTGCAATCATGTCTTGCCCCCATAAAGTGTGACACACACCAAGGCCCCAGCCCCCTAGACCTTATTTTCTAGTGTACAAATTATTGAATGTGAAAGTTTGATCTGAGATACACTTACTTATAAAACTAAGATGTGATGGAGAGAAGGTGCATAACGCAAAGGTACATGTTGGAACTACTAGTATTGATTATAAATGTCTTAACATAGTAACTAAGTAAACGAGATGAGGTATATATTAATCAGTGTGATGTAAGCGTTCCTAATTCTATATGAAATCAATACACTATAACCCATAAATACATTAATGTATACATGATCTATGTGTTTACGATTTTAATAAAAAAAAAGAAAAATAAGATATGTAGAGACAATACGTTTTCTTCTCTCTCGGGTAGGAAATGGCAGGGATTTTAGCTACTCATGGAGAAACATTCTTGATGGTTTGTGGCTAGCAATGGACTTATGAAGAACCAAGTCCTCAATATCTGGAAGCTACATTTTTCAATTGAGTTACCCCAGAGAAGGTCTGCTTTAGAGACACAGAAGCAACAATTGTTCTTTCATTATTTCTCTGGGTATTGGTCTAAAAATTTGAGCTGAAATGTTTGTGATATTTTTAAATGTCTTAATATTAAGTGTTTTTTAAATATGCTATATTGAAAACATGAATAAATCTTGAAGTGAGTAAATATAAAAACAGCACATACAATTTCATGTAACACATTATCTTAGCCATCAAAGAGTAATGACTGGATTTTAAACCACTAGAATTCTAACACTAAGATAGCAGTTGTTAGCGGCGCCAGCACATCCTCAGTGGGTGGGGCGCCAGCCACATACACTGAGGCTGGCAGGTTCAAATCTGGCCCAGGCCAGCTAAAGCAACAATGACAACTGCAACAAAAAATAGCCAGGCGTGCGGTGGGCAGCTATCATCTCAGCTACTTGGGAGGCTGAGACAAGAGAATCGCTTAAGCCCAAGAGTTGGAAGTCGTGTGAGCAGTGACGCCACATCATTCTACCCAGGGTGACAGCTTGAAACTCTCTCTCAAAAAAAAAATAATAATAATAATAAATAAGATAACAGTTGTCCAGGGAGCATGGTATTAATTGCATTTAATCCTTCCAGAAAATGAGTCAATATCATCACCCTAATCAAATATAGATTTCTGCCGACTGTTACATTTCTTTCTTGATGAGAATGATATATTTCAGATATACGTTCCACTCTAGGACAGTTACTTGTCTGGGAGCTCCTGGCCTGTCAGGAGATATTAGTGGCTATTGCTGGACTTCTGCTTCTGCTTATATCTCAAAAAAAAAACAGTGCTTCTGCTCTGGATGTCTAATCACAAAAAAAAACAAAAAAAAACCCCACTGGACTTAGAACACACACACAAATCTAAAAAAAATGATTAACATAGAATGAAGCTGACATTTGAAACATTACAGTAAAAATGCACATCTGATCTGCAAAGTTTTGCTTGTGTTTATCAAGTAAAAAAGCCTCACCTAACTCCAACAGAGGGACAGATGCCAAAAAAGAAAAAAAGAAAAATCCAGAGGCAGACAACCAGGGTCCATATCTAAATTTATTTTGTGCCATTTCTTAAGCATTCAGAGCCTAGTTCCGTCCCCTGTGACGTAACCTGTGGAAATGAACATGGAGCCCGGAACACGGCAAGCCCACAGTGCCCATCCGCCCTCCTGTCCATCTTTACTGTGTCCTGCATATATTCTCTGTCCCACAGGGATGCTCTGAAGGCATCTGAACTAATCCACGTAAAGCTTTTAGCATAGTGTTTTGACCATTGGTAAACAACCTTGAGCTTACTATGATTATTATGACTTTACAGATTTACTTTGGGTAACGTGACAAGCGCTGACACACGACATGATCTCAGAAGTCACGCTTTGTAATTGAAAGGGCACCTCACCAGCATAAGGTAGTCTAAATGTCACATCACTCTAGGGAGTAGATGGGCATCAGATTGAATAGGGGACAGTAAGCACCCTCCCCCTGGTGACCTTAAGCTGGTGAGCTCAGGACAAACATCATCCTAGAAATTTAGAGAGCTCTCTAAAAACAGTAAAATAAAGGCAGCAACTGAGAAATGAAGAATTTCCTAGTATGTTCTCCACTGTAAAAGGACCATGCTCATTCATAAATGAGGCTACTGGAACTTAGTGATGGAAATAGACTGTTTTATCTTTTCAGTATCTCAGAGCTCTTTATGCAACAGAGTGATGCCTCCAAAGAGTCTCAGGAACACAGGCAGCAGGGAGGTGTTCCAGCACCACTCAGGGAAGGAGAAGCACCTGGCTCTCCACACAGTCCCAGCTTTTTTTTTGTAGCTGTATGGCCTTGAACTAGTTCTTTTCCAAGGTCTCAAAATGTTATTTATCAGTTTGTAAAATATGGGACATGACTTACATATTTATTGAAAGAATGAATAAAGTTACGTGTGTAAAGAGCTTAGAGTAACATATAGAATATATTGAAGACCATTTTATGGTAGTATTTCACAGTATTTGTTATCATTTTAGTCCTCAGCTTAACAATAAGAAAGTTTTAAAAGTCTAAGATCTCCAGTCAACAGACCACTATGCAAACCAGGATATCAGTATCTCCATAGGCTACGTATCACCAGGGCCTTCTGGGGACAGGGGGACAGAAGTACTCAGGGGACCCAAACTCTACTATAACAACCAAAATACAATCCCAGCACCCCGGAGATGGCCCTGCAAACAAGCAACGCAATGATATTCACAACGCAATCTAGAGGCAGTGAGTACTACAGACCAAGTCAGGAGAACGGTGAAAATGTCGTGATCGCTACATCCTCAAACATTTCAGAAGAAGTTGCAGGATGTAGAAAAGATGGGAAGAAGGAGAAAGGTCAGACGATACTGGTTTCTGAAGCTTGGCCTTTCTAAAAGTCTTTTACTTTTTTCTCATTCCATGTAATAATTAAGCTATTGCAAAATTTATAGCTTCAAGTCAGATGTTTCAAAAGCGAGAAGAATGACAGGTGTGCATTAAATGAAGCTGTGTTTGAGCCAACTTTAAAGCCTTCTTCTTCCTTGATTGCCAAGCTACCTCTTCTTCGGCCCTTGCCTATATCTCCGACTCTCTTCAGGCAGCATCATCCACTTTCCCCACCTTCTACCTGGGATGGGCTTAGGATCCCATGGCCTCGCCTGGACCAGACGACCCAGAGCCCCTGAGTCTGACAGCAAGACGTAAATGGCATTGTGGTCTGGGAAGGGTGAGAGTCAAGACACCCCGTCTGAGGGGTGTGACGGGGAGAAAGTTACAAGCTCAGAAGACAGACATCAGGATTGGACACAAGGGATGGGCAGAGTGTCCCTGGGTCTGTAGATTGAAGGACATGAGCAAGACCACACGAGCCTGGTGCCCAGAGGAGTCTCACTCTGTCTTCCCTCCTCAGAGATTCACCGACCCACCTGCTTTCTCTGATGAAGACCTGAGTGGTGATGACTCAGGTCCCTGTACGGTCCATCCAAATGAACTCGGAATGTCTCTTTCTGGATGTTGAGATGCAACACAACTTTTATTATTTCTCTTCCAAATTCAACATTTTCTTTTTCGTGACTGTGCCATCAGCTACCCTGTCACACGGGCGAGATGCATCAGAGTCACCCTCAAAGCACTTTTTCTAGGATGCTTTTATCAACTTACTGTCAGAACTCATACAACCTCAGCTCTGATGGCCATTCCAGAAAAAGTTTCAAAAGTGCATCAAAGGGGGGACAAGGTGCAGGCATCTGGGCACAGCTTCCCGAGGGAAGCACTTCAAAGGTGACTGTAGTGATATTCAGAAATGAGGTGTGTAGCAATTTCTTGGATGAACTTAATTCTTTTTCTCATAATTCTTTTTCTCACAGATGAAAAGATGTGGTGAGGGAGGAGCAGGGCTCCAGCTGAGGATGGAAACAGAAAGATGGAGTTAAGTCCCTATATCCACAGACTAGTAGGAGCCAGAGGCCAGTCCGTACCCTGGCAGTCCGCGGCTTGCACACTTCCGTGCACCAGGGTCCCCTTTCCTGCACATGGGCAGCTCCCACTCACTCTTCTGAGCCCAGCACAAGCACTGTCTCTATAAGATTTTCATCTAGTCCACGGGGAAAATAAGGACTTACGCTTCTGCTTTCAAAATATTTTGGTTTGTTTTTCCTGTTACATTCACCACATTATTTCTCCCTTGCACATTTCTTTGTTTTAGTTTCTGTCATCTATAAGATGTGAACTTAGAGAATGATTTTAACTTTCTTGTTCTTCCCGGAAATGGCCCAGAACTCTTGGCACAGAGCAGATCATCAGCGTGCATGGAGGTGAGAGAGTGGATAACTGAATTATGAGTAAATACGTAAAAGAATGAAGTGTCACTTGTTTACATTCTTATCTTATCCATAGATTGTGGACCCAGTGGAACGGGAGTTGTGCACCTTTCCCCTTGTTTCCTGTCCCCACCTCCACGTGCCACTCTCTAGCTCTATTTTTTCAAGATAGTGATCGCTTTTTTCTCATTCTCTGAAATTGGTGAGTTATATGTATATAATTATTATATTTTAATTATATATGTGTATCTATATATATAATTAAATCCTGTTTAAGTAGCAATGCTGATGTTGAAACATGAGGTTCTGGGTCATTCTTCTGGCCCAGAAATACCACTGAACTGTCAAAGGCATCTTCTGGAGTCCTGTCCCTCCCTCACCACGCTCTAGCTGCCATCCTTATGACTCCCTCCCATGACTTCTCCTCCTCCTAGTGCCACACCTGCCTCTTGAAATGTCCCTCTTTCCCATGGCTATAAAGCACACTCCCTTCTGCTTCAAAGAACTCAAGAAGGTCCATCTCTTCCTCCCCAAGAATGCTTTCCCACTGAGAGCTTAGATGGCAACTCCCTGGCCGTTTTACCCAAAGAAATGACTCATGCTTGGGAGTGGGAGAAATCACCTGTTACAAAACCACAAATGAGAGCTTTCATCTTTGGTGTAAATAATAACTTGTTTCTACATACAGTGGCCTTGACTGAGGGAAGTGCAATCATCCTGGAGTTTGCACATTCCTGTATGTGAATATCTTTATATTTAATTTCTGATTAGCCTGAAAGATTTCAATGAGCAAGGACTATATTTATTAAGTAGTTATTTGGATGACCAATTAACTATTAGAATTGCCTGGACTCCATGGTGTGAAAGGCATACTGCATTTGATGACCCTTTATGCCATGTTGGATTTAATCAACAAAATAAGAGATGAACATTCTACAATATTACCTGTGTGATAATTGTGTTTGCTTAGACATTTTAGCTTCGGTTCTCAGAAAGAATTTCATACTGCTATACCTAATTTTCTTAAAATGTTATTGTTTATAGAGCACCCAAATTGCTGGTGTCCTATATATGGTAAATCAGCTATGGATTACTGAAGTCAGATTTTTTTAAAAAAAGAAAGAGAAGTGAAATTGCAGAACCACTTCTCATATAAACACAAAGCGAATGTCTTTCTGTGATGTAAAGTAATGGAGAGCTAAGTACACAGTCTTCAGAGTTCATTTCACCCATCTTGCTTTTAAAGAGCAGGTGCAGGGCCAGCTGGCTCTTGCCAACACTTGTCTAGTTCAGGAGCACAGGAATGATTAAGTACCTATCTTAATAACCCACAGATAGTGGTAGTAAAGTAACAATAATTTATGATAAACATCTTAAGGGGTTGAATTCTTTGTGTCTTCATCCCTGAAATGTTGATGACAGATACAGGATTTACTCAGCTGGTTGAGTCCAGACATTCCCAAGAGTCAGGTACTCTTTGGAAAGGGATGCCCACTTTCAAGCTTCCCAACTACCCCAAGATTCCACCGGGATGTAGCTCTTAGGGGTTTCATTGAGCAAATCTCTCCTGCCTAAGATGAATGTTCACTATAACATTATTCATAACAATACTAATTAGGAATTAATTGACATAACCTGGGTTTTAAAATTGTAGCATTTCATATAAAAAAATGGACATGTGTGTGTTGACACGTGTGATGCACTTAGCAGAGTGGTGCCCAGCAATCTCGCTGTCGCCAACTTCCCTGTTCATTCACACAGAGCCCTGCAGTGCCACTGGACAAACATTGACTCAAGGCTGCTACAAACTACTACAGATGCTGTGATCAAAAAAACTTTCCAGGGGTGACACCGCAACAACTTTCCTTATCTTCACAGTAAACCATGAAGAACCAAATTGACCTTAGTGAGGCAAAACATAATTTATAAATTGAATGCCACTTGATGTTTGCATGTGATTTCAGAAAATGTATGTTTCACTTAACAATCACCCCTACTGAAGCAGAGACCTGTAATCACTCCGCTGGACTCAAATCCTGGGCTGAAATAGCTGACACAATTCACATAATAAGGTCACTCATACTATTTTTCCACTGAGACATGCTTCTTGTTTAATATGTATTTCTAAACTGGTTGGGCAATCTGATTTCCCACTTGAATTCCCACTAATCACAGCAATGAGCTAGAAGGAATTGGGGACACGAAGGCTGTCAGATGCTAGCAACATTCACTACTCAGCTTCTCAAGGGCAGATGATGCTAAAAAACAAAATTACACACCAAAAAATTATGTCAGCAGAGAATTATAGAGAGACTATAACCTCAATCCTCCTGGGACAGAGCCACTTACACCTGAGTCCTGGCCCACTTGCTAAAATTGCCCCTTAGGCTCTCAGCAGTGTCTTGCTGGTAAAATACATTATCATGAACTCACTATAATTATAATATATGCTGGTAATGTTTTCTCCAAATAGTCAATTAAGGAAAAAATATGGTGAATCATATTATTAAGGAATGTGAGAGAAGTATAAAAAGCATTTTTGGCCAAATCCAGCAAAAATGGTTAAACAGAAAATTGATTTAGCAGTTTTGTAAGCCTCTGTTATCTGGAAATCCACTTTTGTGAAATATGTGAGTCCCAGCAGTTGTTATATTAATGAAGTGTGACTACGCCATGCTCAGATTTTGCTATCATCTTTCTTAAGATTGCACGACTGTGGTTTTAGATGAGTTGTATTGCTCAGTTGGTTTTAACATTTCATATTCTTATTTTATGCCCTTTCCTGTCCTAATTTCTATCGGTAGCCTTTCACATGGCTGGAGCTGCGGAGTCCTCCTTCTATCACTTTATTATTGTCTCACACCAAATAAAACCGTTGCATACACAACCTGCCTAAGAGAAAGCCAACATACTGTTGGTTTTCTGTAAATTTTACATTATAAGGACAAAAACACAAGCAATTTGAAGAGAAAATAGCTAATCTAACTTCCCATCTGGTTTCCAGGAAACATTAACCAGAAGCATTTCCCTTGAAAATGCTAAGTGTCTTTGCTGGTGACCAGGGTTGATTTCAGCTTGATCGTATTAGTTTTACTTCTTTTTCCTGTCACTTTTTCTTGCTTCCAAGTACTTTAAATTTCCAGTTAAGATAAGATTTATGGTTTGTTGAAATATTCTCATTCAGCTGTCTTTTCTCTGTCTCATCTAAAAGGTTATATATGACTTCACTTAATGCCACTCAGAAAGGGAACTGGAATGTGTGCTGTTACAGGCACAGATTCCCCCACTTCCCTCAGGCTAAGAAAGGCTGTGGGTTCCAACATCCACAGAAAGAACCAGTGTGCCATAGCCCCACCCTCCCTTCAACAGTAACAGCAAAAATCAATGTACGTTTTTTAAGGAGTGGATTTTTCTTTTTAATGTTAAGACATTGGAAAATTGAAAGTAAGCTAAGAACAATGGAGAAGAGCTATGTGAAAAAATGAAAGTTTGAAAGATAACAGTGATCATGCATTCTTGAGCTAAGGAAATTCCAGGCACTCTGTTATTCAATTTTATTCTTTTTCCTGTCCAATTGGTATAGTTGTCCCCATGTTTTAATATGGATGTAACATTTTTATTTCGGTAGGATGCAAAAAAAATCACATTTTTATCTTAATCAGGAATGATCAAGGGTTTTTGTATAGTATAGATATCGTAAGTTGGAAATACCACATGATATAAAATATACCATCCTGACAATTTCCAAGTATACAGTTTAGCAGCACTAAGTATATTCACATTATTGTGAGGCAGATCTTCAAAACCCTTTGTCTTGCAAACTGAAACTTTCTACCCATTAAATGTCTCCCCAGTTTCATGTTACCCCAGCCCCTGGTTGGGATGATTACCATTCTCCTTTATGTCTCTCCGAGTTTGACTGCTCCAGGGATTTTGTACAATCATAGAGTATAATGTCCTCGACGATCATCTGAGTCACAGTAGATGTCAGAGTTTCCTTCCTTATGAAGGCTGAATAATACTTTGTTGCATATATTTACCACTTTTTTTATTCTTCCATCTGTCAATAAACACTTAGGATGCTTCCACTTCTTACCTATTATTATGGATAATGCTGCTATGAACATAGGTATACAAATATCTACTCAAAAATTTGATTTAAGTGCATTGAAAGATACTCAGAAAAGAAATTTCTGGATTACATGGTAATTCTAGTGTTAATATTTTTGGAAAAACAGCCATCCACACTATCCATGAACAGCTGTGTCACTTCCCTATACATCCCTACCAAGTTAGGCAAGGGTCCACACTTCCCACATCGGTGCCATTACTCGTGATTTTCTGTTTGTCTGGGGTTTGTTGTTGTTGTTGTTTTTATAGTAACCATCCCAAAGGGGATAAGGCAGCATCTTAATGTGTTTTTTATTTGGATTTCCCTAATGATTAGAGATATCTCAAGCTTCTTTTTGACATAATTCATCTACTTTTATTTTTGTGGCCTGTTGCTCACATTTTAAGAAAGCACAGTAAATGCACATAGGCATTAAATAACTTTCCCAAAAACAGACTGATATTGAACTTGAATCCTAGTCTCCTGTCCAAGAATTTCATATGCCTTCTACTGTACTCCCTAGATTCCTTAAAGATGAAAATACTTGGGAAGATATCATGCAAAAGAGAGTATCAAACTGAAGAATGTTTGAAGAAATGAATAACAGTTATAGGAAGTGAGACCAGGCCTAAGAGAGAAGGAAAAAGGAACAAGAAGACAGATATGAGAAACAGATAATGAAGCAGAAAGAAGTGTGCCCACAAGTGTTCACTACAGAATTATTTATATTTGGGAACTTTGTATGTGTTCAGAAATTGGACTGGTAAAGTATATGCATCAGTTAGATATTATGCCAATGATAAAACTTTCTGAACTTTGAAACATACACTGAAGGGCCCTGTGTACAGTGACCCTGAATCTGCCCAGCTCCCCCTCTGGCCCTATAGTCACTGACACGTGTGATTGACGACAACACTCAGGTCAGGTCCCTCCTCGCTGCCTGGCCACAGGGAGCGGTTTAGCAGCAAGTTAAGCTAACCCAGTAACCACAAGGCCTTCATTCCCCTGATGACTATGGATACAGAGATTATTCAGAAGTAGCAATGAAACTTATGTTAGTCCATCAAATGAGATAATCGTCCTTGCTTTCTTTGTACCATGAGCTATTTGCTTCTCCTTATTAAAATAATTTGTGTCACTTTCTATTAATTTCAACTGAACACACCTTGTATAATGCAAATGTCTTAGAAAAAAGCTGATTATATATCACTAAGGAAAAATTTCATTAAAAAGTATCAAAGTAATGTATAGCATATTAATGTCAATGTCATTATGTAATGTAACATATAAGTTAAAAAAGAAAATAAAACTAAAAGTACACATATTGAAATATTAACATTCTTAAAGAAGAGAAAACAGATATCTTTTTTTCTGTATTTAAAAAATGTTCAGGGGGCGGAGACAAGATGGCTGACTGTAGCCAGCTTTCCACAGAGGCTCCCATCCAGAAGGAGAGTTAAAGGACAGAAATTTAGCAAGTAACCTGGAGGATTAGAGCTGCACCAAGAGAGAAGGTTGAAGAACACACATCAACCCTGCTGAGGCAAGCTGAGACCCCAAGGAGACAAACAAAAGGTACAAATCCATCAGCAAGCAGACGGGAGTCCCCTCCCCCATGAGAACGGCTTGGACTGCCCCACAAACAAACGAGCAGAGTTCAAAGGTCCTCCCACTACACTCTACGGGAGAGACCCTCTAAAAACTGGACATGCCTCATCTATTAGGGTACCACGCGTTCTCCTGCCAGGCATAAAACTGTATAAAACTGTATATATTCTCTACCTGCAACTCTGAGCTCCCAGCACTCCCCTCAACTCTCATTCTGAGGTCTGGAGGCCTGATCCTCCAGGAGTCCAGATTCTTGGGTGATTTCTCGAGGGGTGTGGACAGGGCCTAAACTGCAGCTGCTTAGTGCTGACTCTATGGCATGGGAGTGAGGAGAGGACGGTCAGCTGAGAGGGAACCACACAGGAGCAGCGGTGCCCCAAGGCACAGAGCAGCAGCTAGCTTTTGGCAACAATAGGGCTCACTCCCAGATATTCCAAAGCCACACCCCCTGTCTCACTGGGCAACCAGAGGAGGCCAGGCATCTACTCAAGTGGCAATCACCACGGAACAGTTCTGGGACAAAAACGCAGGCCCAATGAGTAAAGGGTTTGCCTGAGGTGGTACCAGCCTGGGTGGAGCATGGGGACTAGAAATGCATGTGCAAAGCCGGAAAGTTCCCAGGGTGAGGCTGACCCAGAGGACCACTTTACTGAGCCTAAGATGCACCTGGCCCTCGGGGGATCATTAGCCTATAGACAAAGGAAGACAGATCGCTTGAACTGACAGCTAACTGAATACAAACCTGCAGGAGCAAAGACAGGGCCTGAGGTACAGGCTCTGGGAACTCAAAACAGCTTCTCTTCTGCAGGAGAATTTAGCAGGGACAGAAACAAATTCCCGCAAAATTGTTCTGTTCTGTTCTGTCAGTAACATCAATCAGGGATGGGGCTGGAACTGAGTGAACACCCCCCAGCCTCCATGAAGTGCCTGAGGTTGTCAGGCCTCACCAGGCCCATATCAAGTTCTGAAATAGCATCAACCATACAAAACCTCCCTAAAAAGAAAAGCCTGGGACCAGATGGCTTCACACCAGAATTCTATCAAACCTTTAAAGAGGAATTAGTACCTGTATTAATCAACCTGTTCCAAAACGTAGAAAATGAAGGAAGACTACCCAACACGTTCTATGAAACAAACATCACCCTGATCCCCAAACCAGGAAAAGACACAACAAGAAAAGAAAATTATAGACTAATATCACTAATGAATATAGATGCAAAAATATTCAACAAGATCCTAACAAATAGAATCCAGCAACACATCAAACAAAATATGCATCATGACCAAGTTGGTTTTATCCCAGGGTCTCAAGGCTAGTTCAATATCTGTAAATCTATAAGTATAATTCAGCACATAAACAAATTAAAAAACAAAGACCATATGATTATCTCAATTGATGCAGAAAAAGCTTTTGATAATATCCAGCATCCCTTCATGATCATAACACTTAAGAAAATTGGTATAGAAGGGACAGTTTTTAAACTGATAGAGGCCATATACAGCAAAACCACAGCCAATATCGTATTGAATGGAGTTAAATTGAAATCATTTCCACTCAGATCAGGAACCAGACAAGGCTGTCCATTGTCTCCACTGCTCTTTAACATTGTAATGGAAGTTTTAGCCACCGCAATTAGACAAGAAAAGGCCATCAAGTGTATCCATATAGGGTCAGAAGAGATCAAACTTCCACTCTTCACAGATGATGATTGTATATCTGGAAAACACCAGGGACTCTACTACAAAACACCAGGTATTCTAGAAGTGATCGAGGAATACAGCAGCGTCTCCGGTTACAAAATCAACATTCATAAATCGGAAGCCTTTATATACCAACAAAAGTTAAGATGAAAAAACAGTTAATGACTCTACTCCATTCACAGTTGTGCCAAAGACGATGAAATATTTGGGAGTTTTTCTAACAAAGGACGTGAAAGATCTCTGTAAAGAGAACTATGAAACTCTAAGGAAAGAAATAGCTGAAAATGTTAACAAATGGAAAAACATACCGTGCTCATGGCTGGGAAGAATCAACATGGTTAAAATGTCCATACTACCCAAAGCAATATACAATTTTAATGCAATCCCTATTAAAGCTCCACTGTCATACTTTAAAGATCTTGAAAAAATACTTTGTTTTATATAGAATCAGAAAAAACTCAAATAGCCAAGACATTACTCAGAAATAAAAACAAAGCAGGAGGAATCATGCCACCAGACCTCAGATTATAGTATAAATCGATAGTGATCAAAACAGCAAGGTACTGGCACAAAAACGGAGAAGTAGATGTCTGGAACAGAATAGAGAACCAAGAGATGAATCTGGCTACTTACTGTTATTTGATCTTTGACAAGCCAATTAAAAACTTTCAGTGGGGAAAAGATTCCCTATTTAACAAATGGTGCTGGGTGAACTGGCTGGCAACCTGTAGAAGACTGAAACGGGACCCACACCTTTCACCATTAACTAAGATAGACTCTCACTGGATTAAAGATTTAAACTTAAGACACGAAACTATAAAAATACTAGAAGAGAGTGCAGGGAAAACCCTTGAAAAAATCGGTCTGGGTGAGTATTTTATGAGGAGGACCCGACTCCCCGAGCAATTGAAGCAGCTTCAAAAATACACTACGGGGAGCTGAACAAACTAAAAAGCTTCTGCACAACCAAGAACACAGTAAGTAAAGCAAGCAAACAGCCCTCAGAATCGGAGAAGATATTTGCAGGTTATGTCTCCAACAAAGTTTTAATAACCAGAATCCACAGAGAACTCAAACATATAAGCAAGAAAAGAACAAGTGATCCCATCGCAGGTTGGGCAACGGACTTGAAGAGAAACTTCTCTGAAGAAGACAGGCACACAGCCTACAGACCTATGAAAAAATGCTCATCATCTTTAATCATCAGAGAAATACAAATCAAAACTACTTTGAGGTATCACCCAATTCCAGTAAGATTAGCCCTTATCACAAAATCCCAAGACCAAAGATGTTGGCGTGGATGAGAAGAAAAGGGAAGACTTCTACACTGTTGGTGGGAATGCAAATTAATACATTCCTTTAGGAAAGATGTTTGGAGAACACTTAGAGATCTAAAAATAGATCTGCCATTCAATCCTATAATTCCTCTACTAGGCATATACCCAGAAGACCAAAAATCAAATCATAACAAAGATATTTGTACCAGAATGTTTATTGCAGCCCAATTCATAATTTCTAAGTCATGGAAAAAAACCAAGTGCCCATCTATCCACGAATGGATTAATAAATCGTGGTATATGTACACCATGGAATATTATGCAGCCTTAAAGAAAGATGGACACTTTACCTCTTTCATGTTTATGTGGATGGAGCTGGAACATATTCTTCTTAGTAAACTATCCCAAGATTGGAAGAAAAAGTATCCAATGTACTGAGCCCTACTATGAAACTAATTTATGGCTTTCACATGAAAGCTATAACCCAGTTATAACCTAAGAATAGGGGGAAGGGGGAGAGAGAGGGGAGGAAGAGGGGGAGGTGGGCAGAGGGAGGGTGATTGGTGGGATTACACCTGCGGTGCATCTTACAAGGGTACATGTGAAACTTAGTAAATGTGGAAAGTAAATGTCTTAACACAATAACTAAGAAAATGCCAGGAAGTCTATGTTAACCAGTGTGATGAAAATGTGTCAAACGGTCTATAAAACCAGTGTATGATGCCCCGTGATCACATTAACGTACAGAGGTATGATTTAGTAATAAAAAAAAAAAATGTTCAGCATCAGGGATATATTTATTTTGTTATTAGTGATAAAACCAGATTTCTCCTGCGGCATATCTGTCCCTATGTACTCTAAGTATATCAACTAACCTAATATTTACGTTTCTACTTTGAGACAACTTTAGAGAACAGGAAACAGAGGCACAGGGAGACAAAATAATCCACCCAGAGCCGTTCCGTGAGCAAGGGGACAGAGGCAGGAGAGTCCAGCAGTCTGCCCCCTGCTCTGGAGTCATCTTCCTGCTAACTCCCTGGGCTGGAGCCTTATCTTCTACATGAAGAGAATTTGTCAAAGCAGTTGCCCAATAAGATAGAAAACTCTGTACATGGTAGTTTTGTCAACCTCAGAGCTCTGATCTATGTTCTGAGCCGAGGCAGTCCCACCAGCAAGGCATCATATCTATTAGCTTGATGAAGATGAATGTAGCAGGTGTTGGGAGAAGACAGGGAAGAACTTGAGAGCCAGGAAGTTTTAGGAAGAAATAAGAGGTGCTATTTTTCAGGTGGGATGAATGCCTTAATGGGGATGTTGAGCAGGAAGCAGAGAGAGAACCAACCAGGCCACCATCACAGGAGGCTCCAGCCACAGAGAAAGGGTTTCATCCCCAGAATGTGGTGCAAGTTTGGTCTCTTGTTCCAAAACAGATCCACAAGAGGAGGCCAGCAAGGAAGTCAAGGGGAAGAAGAGCGACTGTTAAGAACAATGCTCAGGTGAAGAGAAACAAGGTAGAAATTTGATAGAGAGGTGCATAGTGGAAGTGAGTATGGGAACCGTGGTGATAAGGTAAATAAGTTTGATTAATCAGAAGACTGAAGGTAGAAGGCACTTGCCAAGGACAAGACCAGAGGCTGAGAGAAGTCAGCTCCCCCATGGACAGGTGAGAACATTAGCCTGTTGCTTCTGAGCTATAGAGTGAATGGGGCTGGGAAGTTACTGGGATTACTTGCTCTTGAATATCTTTCTTTGGTAGTTCTCAGAGATAATGATCATCTCCCTTATCTTTTGGCTTCCCTGAGGTCTGGTGCAATGCCTGTTACTTTTGAGGGATACAGAAACTCCCTTAGATAAAAGATCCTACTTCAGAGATTGCATGTGTGATAAGCCAAAAGATTGAAGTCATCTTTCCCCCTTCTGAGGAGAACAAAAATGTGTTTTTTCTGAGACACTTGCCTATCAGAAGTGTGTTGGCCTCTCTTCCGCTCCTCTGGATTGGACAGCCAAGTATTTGTGATAAAATGACAAACAATGGAAGGGCGATTTTATTCCCAGTGCATCCTTATTGTTTTCTAAGATAATTCATGGACATAGTTAATCTGGTGATTTGGGATCATGCTGCTTTCTGATATTTCTCAAGGGAGGTGACCGCTAAAGAGAGCTCAATTTCAAACAGGCTGGTAAAATAACATCCTCTGCCTGCAGACGTGAGAAGAGCAGGACTTTGATCCCCGAATTCACTGACACAGAAAGAGTTGCCACAGAATGTACTCAGCATACAAGGTCGGGAGGAAGCTGGTGATTAAAAATGGCCAGGGGTCCAGACCTGAGTCCCTGTCCATATGGTGTTTCCTGGAACACGGCGCAGGAGATTGTAAGAGGTGGTGCACAAACTTTCTCAAATTATACGGGCAGTTATGCAGTCTTCACACATTCATCTATAACTAGCACAAATCAACCTTGATTTCACAGATATTATTGTAGCACCCAGGCAGAAAACGCTGTGTTTACTTCACTTATAAGCAGTGAAATATTTTTGACAGTTTTGAAAGTAAAATCCCAAGAATAAAACTTCAGGACTTTTTTTTTTTTTTTTTTGAAATGAGTTTGGAGTTAGAAATTTTTGGCCTCAGTTCTGACTTTTAAAATTATGTGAGGTTTTCTCCTATCTTTCCCTTTAAATAGTTTTTTTATTCCCCTATTAACTGCAAAGTCGGGCCAGAAAATTTGGGGGCAAGGATTTTAATATGGGCATCCGATGGTAAAGCCCCTTGAACTCTCAGAGTTGCAGGACAATCCACCTCTTCCCACCTGGACTTTACACTCCCAAGCCCACCTTGAGCTCTGCCCACACTTGTCCATAGCACCCTGCCCCTGTCCTTTCTCCCCAGCCAATTCCCCAGAAAGACCTTATTGAAAATTAGACTGGCCACCCCTGTGGTCTCTTGTTCATGTTCCTATTTTAAAATTGAATAACGTAACTCACATTGTCTTAGTGTCTAAGAATCTCTTCTGTGAATGGAGCAAGATGCTACATTTATAGCAGCTTCTTACTAAAGAAGTAAAATTAAAAAGTACTAAATAAAAATCATGGAGGTGTAAAAATAATGTAGAAAACTTGTCACAGTGAGTTGCCAAAACTAAAGGTTTTGGAATTTGTATTACAAAACTGAATACTTGCTAGAGAGGGGAACTGCTTTAAGGGACAGAATAGGCATTAAAGTTAATAGCAACCTACATGCAGACCCACTCACACCATCATCTGAGTGATTTTCAAAATAGTCTCAGACTTGTGTCCTGCAAGCTGGTGCTGGGCCATATTCATGCTTGAGACAGAACAACGTTACTTATTTTTCTTCCTAGTTAAGCATCAGTTGTTTCCTTATGGTTTTAATAAAAAACAGATACACCCTCGCCAGTTTCTCATCGACACAACAACCATCCCTGCAAGGTGGTTCAGCTGGGATTTCTAGTTTATTGATTTTCCTCTCAGGGCAGGTGAAGGATGTCCCTTCCGGACTCAGGAAACTTGAACACTGTTTACCTGATGCAGCAGATGGTAAGTGAAACAGCTGTAAAAAAAAAACAACAGAGAGGATGACAGTCTCTCTGGGAAACTGCGATTAATAAAGAAAATGGGAGTGTTCTTGGAGGGTTTCCAATTCGGAATTTAAACTAATTCTCACTTCTCAGAATAAGGAAGAATTTAAACTTATTCTCACGACAACACAAGGGTCAAAAGATGTATGAGCCTTGGGGGACTCATCAGAATCGTCATCTTTAGCGTGGCTTCCTCTAGATCGCTCCTCTCTGCCTTCCGTGGCCACCTTGCTAGCCTTCCTGTTTCCCCATCTCTCTTGTCTTCCACCCAGGTCTTTCCTACTCAATGACTTATTGTCTGTTTGAAAATTTATTCATGCCCTTTAACCACTTTATATTTATTCTGCTCCAATACCAAAAACACACTTGAATTTTCAGGCACCCACAACCATATTACATGAGATTGCCCACAAAATTACTCCAGATACAATGAATTAAAGAGCGACTGAGAATTCACCAGGTTCTATTAAACCTAACTGGATCCTTTGATTTACAATGAGACTGTTCATAGTTAAAAACATGGAGAAAGTGAATAATTTGTTAATTTCTAAAATGCTACTAATTGTTACTGGCTTAACTGAAGAATAAACTATTTCACACCCTGCTTCGTGTAAGTCCAGCTTGCCGGTGAAAGCCACTCCGCTTCTTTCCTCAGGGTCTGTCACTGTGGAAAAGTTGGCAGCATACTGGGACTTCCCAGACCCCTGGGCGGGGCCCTGGCGTGGCTCTGAGAATAGCGCAAACTCTTGTTCATGAAACCCACGTATTAATAGTTTTCACAATTTTTTTTTCCATTCCTTCCTTCCAGTTCATAGTAATCTCTGACACTTATTGCTCTATTGTGGATACTTATTGGGGCAAATTTCCGATTCCAGAATAGCCTGTTACTCATACGTGCAGAGAAAAGAGAGGACGGTGTTGGGTTATGTTCCAACATCAGTGATCTATCTGTGCTGGTGGTGCAAAGTAATTTTAGGCACCTAATGAGGCCCAGTTAGATCCATTTCAGAGAAAATGCTGCCCTCTCCCTGTGATGCTTCACCTCTGGAGTGTTTTGGTGGCTGGTTGCTTAGAGGAGATGTAATTAGGGTCAATCTGAAGGGAGCTGGGCACTCAAACTGGGCTCTTCAGTTTCCATGTTGCGATAGCGGCTTCTTCTTTCCTGTCAGGCAGCAAATCACATTCTCAGATGATCAAACGTGCTCCCCACAAATAGAAAAGAACTCTCCTCCTCGGAGAGGGCCAGAGAGGAATCCAGGAAGCCAGAGAATCTCTTTGCCCAGATGGCAATATCCACTGGCCTCCTGTGACGCCACACTGCAGTATCCCCACACCTGTTCTGCCTTGTTCAGCTACAGCAGCCCCTTTTGGCTGGGCACGGGCTGAGGAAGGAGCCAGGAGTATGGGTGCCACCATGGAGGCAGGCACAGAGGGAAAGCCAGGTTCAAATCCAGTGGTAATAGCAGCTGTGTGATGTGCAGGCAACTCAGTCAGCTTATCTGGGCTTCGCTTTTCTCATCTCTAAAAATAATGATGGTAACATCTATTTCCAAAAATCATCCTAATGATTTAATGAGCTAAGAAATGTCCAGCATAGTAGCAGCTCAGTAACGGACATTGTTTCTCTACATTCGTTTGGCAGAACCTTATCAATAAAGAGGCGACCTAACCAACCACTGCCTACATAGATGCAGACCAATGAGAACCTTCCAAAGTGACCAGAAATGATTATCTAGAAGGATGTCTTTATAGTTCTTCTGCAAGCACTTTACAGACAGTAAAATACTATTAATTGTATTCACTATTAATCCTCACACTGGAACCCTCTAGATTAGGCATCCTCAAACTTTTTAAACAGGATGCCCATTCACTGCCCCTCAGACCATTGGAGGGCCGGACTATAATTTGAAAAAACAAACTATGAACAAATTCCTATGCACACTGCACATATCTTATTTTGAAGTAAAAAACAAAATGGGAACGAATACAATCACACTGCCACATGTGGCCCACGGGCTATAGTTTGAGGACCCCTGCTCTAGATGCTAGAGAAGATGCAGCCGGGACCTGCAGAAGCCCGGGCATCTGCTGAGGAACACAGTGATAAGAAATCACAGGGCTGGAGCTGGGACTGAGGTCTCTCATCCCCCAGAAGACCATCTGCTAAGTGGACCTGGCTTACCCCCCAGTTAAGGTATATATCTATCTATCTATATAGATAGATAGATATATTTTTTGAACAGAAAGAGAGAAGATGAGGAGGGAAAAGAATTCCACATGAACTAATCCCCACCTAGCGCGCACCCTTTCTGCCCACACATGTGGACTCACTGGAGCATGGTCTGTTTGTGGATTATTCCACAGCTGTCAGATAAATCAAAGACCCACATGCAAAACACAGCACTCACAAGCATTATGTGATGTGGTTTTGTAATCCTTGCACAAGAGGACTTTGGGTCTATAAAATAATGAATGGATCATGCTAGAGACTAAGAATAGTATTTTTATGGAAGACAAATGTAATCCTGCAGTTAAAAAAAAAGATAATTATGTTATTTAAAATAATTATGTTATTTAAAAGAAAATACTTCAGCAGCAAGGAATGGGTCTCAGGATAGCAACCACTACTGGTGTCCAGAGAAGGCTATAGTTATGAACCAGCTTCCTTCTGGGAGGTTGGAGCATGGTGAGAATTAGTAGTCCAGGACACAAGAGGGTGATGGCCTCATGCAGCAGGCACAGCACAAAACCCCATGGGTTCAACCCACAAGCTGCAGTCGCTGCTTCATAATGCCGGAGGGGACAGTGAAGCCATGGAATTGGGCTCAGAGGGGCCTAATTTTCCAGTATTTAACTTATTATGATAGTACTCTGGATTTTCACTGTAGCCAAGTCTTTGTAATTATTCCAACAATTCAGTGAGGGAATTTAGTAGTCCTCATTACAGGACTACTAAATATTGATAATTAGGGAATATTTTATGTGAGTTACTATGAACATTTTGAAACAGACTGATATGGTCCATTATTTCACTTCCAAGAAACTCAGCAGCATCCTTTCTGATTCACCCCCATGCCAATTTCACCTTGCTTGGCTTATGAATGTTGCTGGGAGGACTTCATATGTTTCTATCCATGCAGATTTTACATTTCTTGAATTTCTTGTATCTCAAAACTTTTGTGATGACCCACATATGTTAAATTTTCTCCAACAAGTAGAGGACAAGACTAACTACTGAAAAAGATGGCTCAATATAAGCACAATTGCCTCTAATTCCTTGAAAAGAACCCTGGTTGTCTTCAGGAGAGAGTTTCCCCAGACTTATTGTAGACAAAATCCCCAGGCCAGACCTGAAACATGACTTTAATCCAGGAATTTTCTTAAAGAAACTCTGCTTGGGACTCTATCAACAAAAGTTTTGTCCAAATTGCTTCACTGTGGGGAAAACAAGTTTAATTAGGATTTTTCACCCAAAGGCCACAATGTGCCGGAGATTGTTCTAAATAATTATGATTAAGCTGGCAGGTGCGCTGTGTTCCTGAATAATTGTCATTAGTGTTTAATCTGGAGCCACTGTTGTTCTGGCTACCATATAAGGCCCCAAGGCTTTCTGCCTGGGTGAAAAGAAGGTCCCTGTGCCAGCTCGATGTCCCCAGGCATGTTTGCTGGCCACCACGAGTTGAATGAAGGGCTGTTACACTGCCTTCTGCTCCTTGGTTCTTTTCAGTTTGTCCAAATCCAGTGGGAACCTTTTCAACCTCAATCATTGGCACTACATTCACCTGTAGGGGAAAATTGTCATGCATTTGATTTGGAGCTGTTTGAAATATTAAGATAAATCTTATTTCCTTTTCAATACTCCAGGAAATTAGTAACCTTAAATATATCTGAAAAGTATTCCTTCAAACAATTGTGCTAAGAATACAAGGTTAGAGATTATTGCGTGTGTTCCCTAGGAAGGTAAAGAGCGATGTACAAGCAGGTTCTAAATCTGTACTGAAAATGAAAAGGAAAAAGTCATGTCAAGGAGTGTAGGTGAGAGGATGAGCTGAATCCAGAAGCCACTTCCCTCCTAGAATTTCCTCTCCTCTGTTTCCTTTTTTAAAAAATTCATTTGTTTTAATTCTATAAGAGGGCGGTGCCTGTGGCTCAAGGAGTAGGGCGCCGGTCCCATATGCTGGCGGTGGCAGGTTCAAACATAGCCCTGGCCAAAAAAAAAAAAAAATTCTATAAGAAAAAAGCGGGGTGGGGGAGTGTAAGAACAGTTGTTGGAGGCCTGGGTGCTGTTTGACCCTAAGGCCCCTAAGAACAAAGCTCGGGTGTGGGTGCTGGGCCTTTATTCACAGGTGTACTGTCTTCTATCTTCCTTTTGAAGTCAACTCTCAGTTGTTGGAGGCAGAGCTCCAGTTGCAAGCTGCAGAAAGAAACGCACGGCACCGTCTCATGATCCTTTCTCGGTAGGCACAAAAGCAGAGCTTTGTGTTTGAACGTCACCAATTCTCTGAAGAAAGACTCAAAGCCCAGGCAACCTCTCTGTTGAAACAGCCATAGACCGTAACTAGGAACGGCCATAATAATGCCGGGAGATGCGCGTGGTGAATGTGGACCTGCTCGAGGCCACTCTTCCACACTGGCAGTGGAGGTGACGAGAGTGACAGTCACCAACAGAAATCAGTCTGCCCCTGCAGGCCACACTTGGTGTTTCTCCAAGGAGCATCCGGCACAACGAAGAGATGAGATATGGTGATCAGTCAGCATTTTATTAAGCACCTCATGGTTTCCACATGCTAAACACACTCTCAGCTGTGGCCAGGCCTGCTTCTCTTTTCCTGAACTACATTTGACACAATTTATTTGAGTTCTACCCCAAACTCCAGTGTCAGTATTGGTAAACAGACAAAAAAAATCTCAGCCCACAATTGGGAAAGTTAGGTTTCAGCTCACTGGGTATGCTAAGGAGAAAGTTTAAGCTGAGATGTATGAAAGTCTAGTCTTTTAATTAGTCTAGTCTTTATATACATACATACAGATATATATATATATATATGGTCTGACAATTACATTTGCAAACTCACCCTAGAAAAAGTGCTACATACCTCATTGCTGAATGTCACTATGGTCACCTTCACAGTGTTCCCGATGGGAAACCGCAACAACCCCAACCCCAAGTCCATCCTTCAAAGCACGTTTTCTAAGATGAGTTCATGAACTGAATTGTCTACGTGTGTGTATATTTATTTTACTTATATAATAATGCCTATAGTTAGTATTTTAGAGACTAGAAAACAGTTATTATATAAAATCTTTATCTTAGTACCTTTTAATATTTATCTTTAAATACTTTTGAATATAAAATCTTTATCTTAATACTTTTAATATTTATGGAGTTTCGGCATTTTCACCCAATATTTTAAATACCCTATTAAATATATCATAACACAAGTGAGAAGGAAATGAAATCTTCTATACATGAGCATATATTGAAATTCTCATCTACATAGACAATATTGCAAACTAAGAGAAATATTTCTTATACTCATTTCTCTTTGCATATCCTCTGCATTCATTCAGTGCAAGTGTGTTAATAGTATATGAATAGTCACAAAACACTTCACCATGGCCATGCTATAGGAATCTTTTATGCAACAAATTTCATCATTGACATAAAATAGGAAAATTTACCTAAGGCCATCCTCGAGCTCATAACTTTTTATACTGTTTGAGTTCAATTGAACTCTTTCAAACTTGGAAACATTCAGGAATCCCACTTTAAAAAAAAATCCTGAGACTTTAAGTTTGTACTAAAATGACTGAGATCTATAATTTGCCAGAGACAGCGTTTTCTTACTGCTGTGTTTCTGACAAAAACAAAACCAGGAAGCCCCTACCTAAGCAAACCTAGTCAACCCTTAAAGGCATTGGTAATTATTTAATTCAATTCAGACATTAGTCATTCATTAAAAATGTGAGTAACCTTGATTGACAAAACAAGGTGCTTCTCTTATTCACGAGTAACGTCAGAATGCAAATTCTTTGATTCCTCATTTTCTGCTGAATATTATGTTACAGGAACTCATTGTAGGAGCAACTGATTTTTAGATGGCCTTTAACTTTCAAAGCACGTAAGGAAAGGAAAAGGCTTTTATAATTCATTGTCATTCATTAAGGCAGAAAACATTGACCAATATGCAAGATTTAAAAGAAATCTAAAAGGACATGATTAGAATTCATTGACTCGTTCATTCACCCCTGAAGTAGTTATCCATTGAGTACTTACTACACACTTAAAGTCACTATTCTGGAAACTGGGAACAGTTATTTTATTTTTTATTTTTGGAACAGTTATTTTAAAATAAATTATATACAAAATTAAGTTCCTGGTATACGTGTGAGGATGGGGAAGGAAATATCTGATAAAAGGAAAGTAAACAGTTTGGAGACTGTTTAGAAAAATAAAACAGAATAAAGTGGTGAAGGCTGCCAGAATGTGTATTGGGGTAATCTGGAAAAACCTCTGGAATGATGAAATATTTGAGCTGGGTTCAGGATTCAATGCTAAGCCAGATGTCATGGATCATCAGAGCCAGGAGTCCGGAAAAGGTCCCACAGCAGCCGTGCTCTGGAGTCCTGGGTGGTTTACGGTGCTGTGGTCTGGGGACACTGCCAGAGGCTGTGTCTGCGAGGAGTTGGGCAGGGAGCCTGACCCTGTCAGGCCTGTGTGCACCTGCCAGGGAGAGGGAATTTGGGTCCTTCCTAGGAGTGGAAGGCGCTGCGAGAAGACAAAGAGGGAATTTCATGTTGCAGAGCCAAAGTAGGCAATTTTAGGAAGTAGTGTTTAAACAAAGACCAGACAGAATGGATTTAGCCTCACAAAACAAAGAGTGGGCATGTTCCACGCAGTGGGGACCATGTGGGTAGAAGCTGGATCACACGTGTTTAGAAAAGGGAAAGAGGCATCTCAATTTCTTGTGGTTTATAACAAAAAAAAATAAAATAAAATAATAACTTGGTTGCTTAACAGAACAGAAAAGTTTTCTTTCACAGTTCAGGGGCTGAAAGCCCCAAATTAAGGCCATGCCCCCTGAGATTCAGGGTAGACTCATCCTTGCCACCTTCCAAGGCAGTGCCCTCTGGTCCTCGGTGTTCCCTGGCTTGTGGCGGAGTCCTTCTAGTCTCTGCTTCTGTCATGACATTGAGCTCTTCCTAGCGTCGGTGTCTTCACACAGCCTCTTCCCTTCTCTAAGGACTCTAGTCATATGGGATTAGGGTCTACTCACTATAAAAGCCTTCCCTTAACGTGATTACATCCACAAAGCCCCTCTTTCCACACAAAATCATATTCACAGGTCCCAGGGACTAGGACTTGAATATATGTTTACAAGAGGAGAAACAAGCCACAACGGGGGGCCATGTGGCAAGAGTGAGTGACAAACTGAGGATTGTGTCGAGTTAGTGTTTGTGAGATGTGTGTTGGTTGTGGTGTGGTAGCCTGTGGTAAGCAGTTAGGATTCTACTGCAAGGATTAACAAGCCCCTCTGTAAAGGACTTGCACCATGAGTTTGGAGAGTGCCATGAAACACCAATGGAAATTCTTTTTTTTTGAGACAAAGTCTCACTATGTCACCCTCCGTAGAGTGCCATAGAGTCACAGCTCACAGCAACCTCAAATTCTTGGGCTTAAGCGATTCTCTTACCTCAGCCTCCCAAGTAGCTGGGACTATAGGCACCCACCACATGTCCAGCTATTTTTTTTTTTTTTTTTTGGTTGTAGTTGTCATTGTTGTTTGGCAGGCCCAAGCTGGGTTCAAACCCGCCAGCTCCCATGTGTGTGTCTGGCACCCTAGCCACTGAGCCACAGGCACCAAGCCTGGAAATTCATTTCTAAGTGGTTCTCTGGATGCTGTAAAGGAATTAGTTTGGTTGGAAGCAAGCAAGTATGGCAGTGTAGATAAGAGGCCACAGGGGGGTAGACGAGATGGGCCTTCATTTTGAAGAAAGAAGCCACAGGATTGGGCAATGAATTAGATGTGGAGATAAGAGCAGAACTCTCAAGAGACTGTCCCAAATTCAGAGCTTTCTTTTATGAGCAACAGGATACATGGTAATGCTGTGTACTAAAAAGAGGAAGGCAGGGTGCGGACAAGTTTGGACAATGGACAGTTAGGTTGGAGCAAAATAAATTGGAGATGTTTCTGAGACATTCAAGAATACACTTGATGGTAGGAGTTAGATGAATAAGTCTGGGATCAGGAAGAAGGTTTGAGCTAAAGATATTACTTTTGAAGCTTTGGGAATAAATGAAAATTTTATTAAATTCTATTTTCTTTGTAAACAACATTTAGATATTCTATTATTTTTAAATACAATTTTGAGTAGGTTAGATTAAACTAAAATATGTATTTCTAACTAAAATATATAAATCCAATTCACGATGTCTCAGAAAGATGACATGGTGACACATAAAAAGATGACGGAATATTGCTTCTTGCACTTGCAAAAAACTGGTATGTGGCTTACAGCGCGCCTGAACCTTCAATTCTGGATGACTTTTATTTTTGTGTTATAATTGGGATACATTTAAATTGAGTAGAATGCAAAAGCAGTGTTACATTTATAAATATTACTAGCATGCCAAAAGTATTGGGCAAATTTGCTCAGGGGTAGTTTTAATGAGTTTCTTAAATCTTTTGCAAGATCACCTTGTCATATGGCCATGTTCAAAGTCAAGGTTTCTCAATAGGTAAGGCCAAGTCCTGAACCATTTTGTAAAAGACTTTTGCTTTATAATACAAATCCTCCAGAGGCCAGACTAAAAAGATGGGATGCTAAGACTATAGAAAACAAGACCTCATTGTTAAGAACATGGCTTGATCATTCTATAAACTATAATTTTAAGCTGCCAATTTTCTTGTGTTTCTAGGCATAGTTTGACATCCAGATGAGGAGCAATTAGGATTTCAGGAGAAAAATCTTGATTCAGGCAAATTTTATTTTAATTCACTTTTTAAAACATCTCTTTTTTTATCTAAAAGCATGACAAAGTGGGCAAAATAGTTTGAGCTAGTGATATCCTTGAATAGAAAGGTAAAAGTATATATTAATATTTATTTATTTTGTGTGGTTAAAACATTTAACATTCAGCAAAGTTTCCTAAAAAAGCACACCTCAAAAACTCTGTAAAATGTACATACTTACGTTATAGATATGCACATAAGTGTATGAATTATATATGCGTCTATACATATATATTTTTTTCTTAATTTAAGTTGTGGTAATTTGACCTTTGGAATAAAATAATTTTCTGTAGACCTAGAATCAATCTCTACTTGATATCATACGTTTTCAGAATAGAAATTTGTTTTTATTAATTTAGAAGAAGAGTAAAATGCTTTATATGTCAAATTTTCAGAATAGATTCCTATTCTGAAGTCATTTTAGGGAGAGAAGATAGTCCTGAATTACTTTGTAAAATATGGGGGTTATACTGTGGTTATTGTGGTCATAGACTTTTGCTTGGATCAAAACCGTGAGTGTAAGGAACAAGTAGAATTTCCAAAATCACATCATTACAATGAATATAATTAACTACTGTAAAGAGGCCAAGCTCAGGAATCTGGGATAGTGCAAAGACAATGAAGCATATTTTACAGTTCTTTTCAGAGAACAGAAATTACATGGTTCTTAAAAGTTAATGCTCACACTAAATCTGATTCCATCTATCAGAAAATCCATCCTGAATATCCAGCGTCTCCAAGCTGGAGAAATCTGTTTGTTTGTTTTAGGTCTGATTCAACACTGGGTAATATTTCATCATTAGAATCAGCTATTGTAACCAGTTGGCACGTGATGGGCCTTGATTGGCTCTGCCTGGCTTAGCTTAATAAAGGGCTTCGGTTCTCAGGTTGGCAGTGCTAATGGAATTGGGCAGAATGAAGTGGGGTGGCTTGATGAAATCAAACTCCGCCAGCAAAGGTGAAGTGTGATTGTTAATTTAAAACATCTTTTGTGATGCTGTCACTGCTTCACATTGTATGTTATTGTAACTAGAGACTGAACCAACACAATACCAGAAAAATGACAATCAGAAAATTCGCCTACAGTAATTTTGCCTCCAAATATAAAAGTCATAATTTTAAAAAATGCTTTTGAAAAGTAACTTCTTTAAGCCAACGTTGTAGCTCAGAAATTGAATGTTTTCGTTGGAGTACTACAAAATTAAAACATTGGTGTTTAGGAAACACTGCGAAGCTTATCACTTCCAAGTTATTCCATGAGCACCTAAATTCTGCATACTACGCATTAGGGAAAAGGCCACGTATCGCGCACTGGCCAGTTAATCCGGGCATTTCCTCTTAAAACAAGGCTTAGAAAATAATGCTTATGAGTTTTAGCTTGTTATCCTATCTTGCCAGAATGTTGTAGATGATTTCACTTACAGGTAATATTTTAAGTCTTTAATGCCTATGGCAATTGGACTCTGTCCTCCTGTTCCTTTACTTAATTTTGTGACCATTTTTTGGTGATACGCACACATCTCAAACTCCACCTGTCTTGTAGACTGTACTCTGGGACACACCTCAGTTGTGCATGGGATACACTCAGGAATCTAGTAAGATGAAAATTCTGATCAGTATGGGAGTCAAAACCCTGCACTGGGTCTCAGATGACAGCAGTATGCTGATCTGAGGACCACTCTTCAAGTAGCAAAATCTCTGAGTATTTACTGCCTTCTTCTCCACGCTGGATTTCCATCCTGGAACCTGGCTTCCAGGCGACAACCTCATTACCTACCTACATAACAAGGACTACGTGTGCATGTCTCTCTCACATCACTAGAGTCACACTGTGGTCCCCTCTTTACACACCACAAGCAAATCTGATGTGTCACCCACTCCTGTGCTAGGTACATCTAGGCTTGTGGCCTGCTCTTCATCTGCCTTGCCACTCTCTTGTATGTGACTTCGTAATACTCATCCTTATTATCTCTGTATCTAACTAGTATTTTATTTTACCAGCTTCTTCCCCTTCAGTACTCCCCCTGAGAAAATCATCTTCCCAAAGCACAATTTTTTAATCTCATAGAGCTTCATAATCACTCCCTCAATATAAACGTCCCTCTCTTTTTCACAGGGAAAAATTCTCACCTCTCTTCAGGCTGACAACAAAGGCAACCTCCCCTTTAAAAGTTGTTCATTTTCAGAAACTTCTGCAGAGATGACAGATGAATGGCCAATAAACACATGAAGAAATGCTCATTGTCTTTAATCATCAGAGAAATGCAAATCAAAACCATTCTGAAGTATCACCTAACTCCAGTAAGATTAACCCGCATCGCAAAGTCCCCAAACTGCAGATGCTGGCGTGGATGTGAAGAGAAGGGAGCACTTTACACTGCTGGTGGGACTGCAAACTAATAGAGCCTTTAAGGAGGGAAGTATGCAGAATACTCAAAGAGCTAAAAGTTGATCTTCCATTTCATCCTGCAATTACATTACTAGGTATCTACCCAGAAGAACAAAAATCATTTTACCTCAAAGACATTTGCAATAGAATGTTTATTGTAGCTCCATTCATAATTACCATGTCCTGGAAGCAACCCAAATGTCCATCAATCCATGAATGGATTAACAAATTGTGGCATATGTCCACCATGGAATACTATCAACCATAAGAAATGATGGAGACTTTACATCTTTCATGTTTACCTGGATGGAGTTGAAACACATTCTTCTTAGTAATGTATCTCAAGAATAGAAAGATTAATATCCAATGTATTCCATACTAATATGAAACCAACATATAAATGATTACACGGTCACATAAACTATAAAACACAAACATAGTCTAGTAAGGAGGCAGAGGAAGGCGGGGGAGGGATAATTGGCAGAAGGAGGGAGGACTTGAGGCCAGCTCTCACCTAACGTGCACATCTCCTCCCCCTGGAAATAAGAACAATATAACCTAAAAATTTATACCTTCATATTCATTTGAAATAAAAAAAACCCTTAATAAACAGGACCTGATCAAAAACAAAAAAGTTGTTCATTTTCCTATCAATGATCCAAAGCACATGGCAAAATAGTAATATCTAATTAAATATTTTATGGCAGATAGAAAGAGAAGTGGTTCATCTACCAGTGATAGTGGATTGTTCTTGCAAGGCTCTTGTAACCTTCATTAGTAACTCAGGGAACCAGTGACATTTTGTAATCATTACTTACTGTATGTTTTTTATCCTTCCTGGGACTTAAATGTGAAATGCAAGGACTGAGTCTTTATTATGATTTTACACTCAAAACTTACCATAGCACTTGGTGCTGAGTAGATTCAAAATAAATATTGAATAACAGACTTAAAAAAAATAAATGATCTAGTTTGTTTAATAAGGAAAACTGCCCTCTACCTCTAAAGTAAATATGAAAATAAAAACGTTGATTATAATTAATCTGTATTCTTGCCTCAAACCATTTGTTCTATAAATTAAAAATAAATTACAAGTACCTATTAAACATGAACAATTTGAGACAAGAATAATTGGAAATATGAAATCTTAATTTTGAATAAATATAGTTTGGGGTACTTCATTTCGTAGTTCCAGATTTCGAAAATCAAATTCATTTGAGTCCTTATAAGTAGTTAAATTCTATAAAGCATGTTAACTTGTAGTGGGAGATAACTCCATGTGAAATACCAGTATGTGTTCACAGTACACAGTGAATCATTCTCAGCACATGTTTTTTATTATGCGCCTATTATATTTCAAACACTAGGCTGGTGCTAGAAAGAGCAAGGACCAGTCTTTGCCAATGAATTACTCATGGTGCAATGGATGAGGCTCGATATTTCCCTCAGCCTACTCTATGCCTCGGCAAAGTTCACAAAAAGAATCTACACGTGGCCTGTTGTAAGAAGGTCCTTTTAACATGAAAAAGCAAACAGGAATTTCTGTTGGGGAAGGGGAAAGGTGACACAGAGAGGAAGAGTAACCATCAGCTTCAAAGTGCACACCCAAGCTAGCACCGGTAGTGTGCACAATCTTTATAGTAGCTCTTCATTTTTACAGAGTTTTCATACTCATTCCTTTGCATCTTTCACTAACTCTGAAAGGGAGGTAAAGAGAATATGATTTTCTCAGTGGTACAAAGATATAGATACTTAAAACGTCTTGCCAAAGGCAGGCACACAGGTGTGAGCAATGCCTAGACCTGAGTTCCTGTCACCCATGGGTAGTGTATACCTTCCCTTCCACCTGGCCCCCCTGCTCCTCAGGTCTGTTGCACAGAGTGGATCCTGGAAGCACATAAGCCTTGCCCGTGAGGCATCCAGCAGAAGAGCTGTCGCCAAAGGGGAAAGGGCAGTCTCAGTCTCCTGCACTGTCATGCTGTCATTTGGTGTGGAGCAAGCTGCTTCCACCTGAAACCACGTAGCTGGTCTGCCATCTTGGAATCTGATTCATCGTGTTTGTTTTGATTTGGCTTTCCCAGTTGGTTATATCTTAGCCAATTAAAGGAATTAGAAGAGATATGAAGACTCAAATAGAAAAGTCTCACACAAGTTGGGGGAAGAGGAGAGAAGAAGCACATGTGCCCAAGTGGAAATGGAAGAATTATCAAAATTGTCAGTAGGTGACAATAATGACAAGTGTCCCAGGTTGGCATTTGTCATAAACTAGAAAGAAAGTTGAGCCATCTCAATAGGAGTTCACAGTTTTCATGTTTACCTTTGGGCAAGAAAACTCTGAAACGACATTGCTGGAACAAATTGGGAACTATTGGCTCAGGCCTCCTCTCAAGGACTTAGCCTTATGAAAATAAGCCTAGATTTTACAGAGAGCAAATTCAAAATTGAATTTGAATTCAATTCAATTCAATAGCAGGTTAAAATTTTTTTTGGCATTTGGAATCTGAACTACACATTTCTTTGAAATTATTCTTCAGCCTTATTTGGATTTGTTTTCAATTACTGCCCCCAAACACTTCCCCTGCAGCGCAGGAAAACATGTGAGACTCTCAAGACTGTAGACCTATCTGCTTAATCACTTGACCGTCTAAATCCTGTATTTTGATTGTAATAGTACTCTCGAGAGATGCTAGGTTGAAGGCAGGTAATTTTCTTTAAAGGAAATAAGCAGCATAAACAGAATACTGATGGACCAGAAACTAGAGCTCTCTGAGTCCATATCTTATATTTTTAGAACAGGATGCAGCAAAACAGAAGGGAAAAGATCTAGATAATAAACGAGACACCACTTGTGACAAGCAAAAGCTTTTTTTACCTATTGAACAAACACGAGGACTCCAGTAGTCTTTGGCAGGAACTTCACAGGACAAAGCCAAGACGGAAAGCTGTGTTATTTACGTAGCGATTCAATCCTTTTCCTGAATGTCTTTATATATAAAAGGCAGACCATTAACAAAGGATTATTAACCAATTTAAATGTAACAACTTGCCCACATGAAGAAGCTGCTGCTGAAATGGATCCCAGTAGAATTGTTTAAGGGTCTCCGTGGCTCTCTATCTGAGAAGGGGAAACAGGAGCGGAGACCACAAAGGCATTTTTTTTCATCTCTTATGATCCATGATAGATATAAACAAGATGATGGTTCTCTGAATCTATTTAATTGACCTTATTGTAATAAATTACAGCTGGATATTTTCTCTTTATTGTGTTCTAAAGCCACTCACACTTCAGGCATTAGGAAGTCACCATATTTCGAAAGGTTTATCTCAGAGTCATGGAGTCGTGGATGGCTGGGGCTGCGAGGGGCCCTTTTCATCCTTCTTTATCTTTCCCAGAAATCTAGGTCTCAGCTCGGCTGTCAGCCCATGAAATCCTTACAAGCAGCTATCAGGAACAAAATGGGCTTCCAAAGTCTGCACGACAGAATATAGAAAAGCTTCTGGTATTTATTTTAAAATATGTAAGTAACAGCTGCATATGTTCTGTGAATATGGTTTTAAAAGAAAAATAAAAAGACCACAAAACAAATACCATTCATTATTGGTAACTAATAAGGTGTTTGTGAACAAACAGGTAAATTTGATCACAAATAGTTGATTTTTTTTCAACATAAACCATGACTCCTATATTGAAATTGCCTTTAACTTTGCCTTCCACTTAAAAGTACTAAAGAACATAACTCTATGTGGAAAACATGCCTTCTGGCTGCATCTACCTGAGGCAAGGAACGTGAACTGGAATCATACAGTTCAGTTCATCTCAGCCTGCACAGGTGCCAAGCAGCGCAAATGGGACTTGCACCAAGACAAGTTCATTTCCAGTAGGGACGTGCCAAAGCAAGACTTCATGGAAGTTCGTAATCAGCAGCTCCCAGGAAACAGCAGTAACACGGGCTCAGCTCACCCCAGCAGAGGCTGACCCTCAAGGAGTCCCTTCCAAGCAAAGTGTTTCACCAGGGGTAGATTCAGGGTCCAAGGAACTGGCAAACTTTTCAGTAATTTTAACTGTGGCTAATTACTGGAGATGATAATATCAACATATCTAGTGCTGTGGTTTAACCACCAAATGTTCTCATCCACAGGTAGTGATATGCAGCAGGCAGAATTATCTCCAGATAACCACGGCTTTTTCTCTGCTAACTTCCCACTGGTGAGTAAAACCCTTTGATGAATTTATAGTTGTGTTCTCCCGAGGTTACTATAGATACTTTGCATTGTGCCATCCAAGGCAGTAACCTCCAGCCACAGGCGGGCTATTGAGCACTACAAAGGGTGCTTGACAAAGTGAGATGCCCGGTCCATGTAAAGGACAGGCAGGATTTTGAACAGCTAGTCTGAAGAAAAGATGTAAACTATATTGTTAATAATTGTATATTGATTACATGCTAAAATGATGTTTTGACTATATTGGGTTATACAAGATAATAGTATTAAAATTAATTTTGCCAGTTTATGTGTTTTTGAGGTGCCTAGTAGGAACATTGACATGACATATGTGTCTTATACGGGCAGCTCATCTTGCCTTTCTATTGAACAGGGTTACTGGGGAAGGTATGGCTAATTCTCAAATCTAAGTTTATCAACCAGGTTCATTTTTCACAGTCATGCTAAATACAATGTAGCTTAATCACAGTTTAATTTTTTTCATCTGGATCAGAAATTATCTTAGTATCTTTCACAATCTCAAAATAATTCTTTACTATGTTGAGTTATGGATTAATCAGTCTCATTCTATATCATGAGCTATGAAGCTTTTGCAGATAATTGACATTTTCTGTGGAAAAAGAATAACTTGTATAGACATGTAGTAACTAAAACAAATGTGTACCTTTGTAAAAAAAAAAAAAATGTACCTCCTGCCTACTTTGCTGTAGGTAGTGCCTGTGCCCTGGAGATAGGTGAGGGAGTGAGGCAAGCTCTGGGCCTTCTAAACGTTCTCCGTGCAGTGGCAGGGACGACCTTCTCATAGGTAAAATTACAAAACACAAAATCAAGTGAAGGAAGAGAAATGAGGTAAGAATAAATTCTGAAATCCGAAGTGGAGGAAACAGTCACCTCAGTGCCTGTGACGTTGGAGGTGACCTGTGCCCTGGTCCTGAAGGGCAATACCCACGGAAGTCCCGCGGCATGCCAAGCACCACACCTGCGCCCCCTCGTCCTCCCAGTGGCCCCTCAAGGTGACGTTACTATTGTTATTCTCATTTCGTAGATGAGAAGGTCAAGGTATGCAAAGGTGAAAATATTTAGGTGTAAACACTGGAAGGAGGGGAAGGATGCAAACCCAAACTAAAAGGACCCTGAATCCCAGAATTGTGCCAGCTCTCCTGGCAACGGCCACGCCGAGCTCCTGTGTCCGGAGGAGGGGAGCCGTTTGGTTGGCTGCTCACACAGCCTGCTGAAATAAATTGGACGCCTAAAACTCTGTTTCATTCTCTGCAGTACTACAACTTTTGTAAGACCACTGTCGTGCTAAGACTCCACTTGCTGTATCATTCAGACCCAGTTGGAATGCTCCCCTCAGCAGCTCCCAGGAGCCCAGATAGACTTCAGGGCACAGGTCTCACTACCGATGGAGTCTGGGAGGACAAGGGCTCCTATCCACATTCTCAGAGAGGAATCCCCGAAAGTGGGATCTGCAGACACGTTCTGCAAAGGGCTAGATGTAAATAATGTGAGCTTCGCAGGGTCTCTGGCTAGAGACTCAACTCTCCTGTTGTACAGTGAAAGCAGCCACAGAAAATCCAGGCAGGAGAGGGTGTGGCTGCATGAATTCTTATGTATTGTATTTATGAACACAAAAATTTTATTTTTTCATAATTTTAATACATGAAAGAATGTTTTCCTTTTGAGTTTTTTCCAACAATTTAAAGGTGTAAGAACCATTCTTAGCCCATTGGCCTCCTCCCTACACACGCCTTCTCTGAAATACTCATCTCCAGCACAGGAACCTTAGATCCTTTACTTAGTCTTTGGACAGGATCATTTTTAAGAATCTTTACACCTTAAATGCAAAAATATTTAAGGGTGATCTATGAACACATACTAGTAGGTCGATACCTCCCTTGAATGTGGTGGTGAATGTGGATTAAAGTCCTTCCAATATAGTCTTCCCAGGCTGGCTACCCTGCGACCATCTGGATAGGATGTCCGCTTCACAAAGTCCACATTTATGTTTGCACTGTTAGCTCAATTGTGTTGAGATATGCTAAATGAAAAAAATAGTTCTAAACTTAGAAAATTGTTTTTTTGGTATTTTCATGGGAGTTAACATTCATCACCTCCCCAGAGGAAGAAGCAAGTGCCCATCCCCCACCCCACATGTAGGCACGTGTACTCCCTGCCAGGTTCCCAGAGTGCCTTCCCTCAGTCTACCCAGTCGCACCACCAACAGAACCGTTCAGCTGTTCCAAAAGTCATTAGCTTGCACCAAACCTGGGAGGCATCTGATTACCACCGTTTTATAAATAAAGAGGCCGTGCAGTGGGCAGGCATGCCCACCTTACCCTGCGCCCCTCTGCCCTATCTTTGGCTCCCTCCCCGCCCTCAGTCAGCAAATTTGAAACCTGGACCTCAAATTGTTTCAGAACAAGTGGGTTCCTCCAGTCCCTACTTTGGAGACAGTCACAACCCAGGAAGGGGCAGGAAAACCAACAGCTCTACGATATGGTGGTGAGAGCTCTCAGAGGAAGATGGGAAAGGAGCTGCCCTGGCAGGAAAGCGGACTTGGAAAAAATGAAAAATATGAAAGGGAAGAAAAGTAAAGGAGTCAGAAAGACAGCGTCGCCTTCTCGGCTTTCCGTGCCCGGTGCTCAGTCACACCCCGATCAGAAATGGAAAGAGCAACACTGAGGACTCCAGAATGAGGTAGACCAATGCGTCTGGGCTAGGGTTTTACACCTTAAGAGTTTAGACCAGAAAGAAAGGTACTTACACACACACCAGCAGTCCCAGGACTCACACACACACCAGCAGTGCCAGGACTCACACACACACCAGCAGTCCCAGGACTCACACGCACACCAGCAGTCCCAGGACTCACACACACCAGCAGTCCCAGGACTCACACACACACCAGCAGTCGCAGGACTCACACACACACCAGCAGTGCCAGGACTCACACACACACCAGCAGTGCCAGGACTCACACACACACCAGCAGTCCCAGGACTCACACACACCAGCAGTCCCAGGACTCACACACACACCAGCAATCCCAGGATCACACACACCAGCAGTGCCAGGACTCACACACACACCAGCAGTCCCAGGACTCACACACACCAGCAGTGCCAGGACTCACAGACACCAGCAGTGCCAGGACTCACAGACACCAGCAGTCCCAGTACTCACACACACACCAACACAACTTGAGACCAGAAGTGTTGCCTGCACTGATTGAGTCAGTAATGCTAAATTTTCATGGCTCTAAAAACTTGTCCTTAAAATACTATTTCTTAAAATTATATGCATTCCTATGTAAGAAATATTGATACTTCTCATGCAGACAACAGAGTGTACATTCTACAGCAAGGACACTTTGATAGTTAATACCAGTTGATTGCCTTGCTAGATTAACATTTGTAGAAAAGTTAACTGTGATAATGCTACCATCTCTTGCCAGCCCGTCATTAGGAAGGGGGTGAGGAGAAATACTTTCAGCTCAATTATCATTCCAGCTACTTGTCAGCATCAGTCGTATTAGCGCAGCTGAGACTTAGCATAAACCTAAGCTGTGATCAAATGACTATTTAGTCTTCACTTTTTAATCATACAGTTGTTTCCCCTACATAGAATAATCTGTAAATTCTGTTTATCGATTTTTTTTGCAAGTGGCAAATTTCTGATGAATAATAAATTCAAGTATATAAATTTCATGTTACATTTCTCTAATTTTCAAATATTTTTGAAACAATAGAACTTGAAGGATTCCCTACATACATTTCAGGAATTTCTATCAAAGATAGTTTTTTTTTTAATTTTTATTAAATCATAGCTGTGTACATTAATGCAGTCATGGGGTACAATGTGCTGGTTTTATATACAATTTGAAATATTTTCATCAAACTGGTTAACATAGCCTTTATGGCATTTTCTTAGTTATTGTGTTAAGACATTTATATTCTACATTTAGTAAGTTTCACATGTACCCTTGTAAGATGCACTGTAGGTGTGGTCCCACCAATTACCCTCCCTCCACCCATCCTCCCCCCTCTCAGGCCCTCCCCCATTCCCCCTTCCCCATATTCTTGGGCTATAATTGGGTTATAGCTTTCATATGAAAGCTATAAATTAGTTTCAGAGTAGGGCTGAGTACATTGGATACTTTTTCTTCCATTCTTGAGATACTATCGATTTTTAAGGGAAATATGAAATCATCATTCAACTTGATCTATAAGAAGGATCATTGTTTCTCCCTTTGAAATTCTTTAGATATGTCAACATTTATATGAATCATTTTTATTAGAAGAGAGAATACAGAAACATCCAAGCATAAGGAAAACTGAATTTTCCAAATGAAAATCAAAAAAGAATTAAAGTTTTGAATTAGGGTTTGACTGAAAAATTGCGAAAGCTCAAAACTGGCATTTCTATGTATTGAAGCAACTTTGAAAATACTGAAGCTTATTTGGCTTTGCCTTCATCAGGGAAATTGTGATTTCCAACATGGCAATTCCCATGTGCCTTGCCATCAACTTTGTTTACATCGAAAGGTGAATATTTGAAAATTTGAGAATCAATTTCAAAAATGGATTTCAAAAATAGGATCATGAAGTTCTTACTCAGACTTCTAGGGCTAACAGACTGGCCAGCCAAGGGCTGAAATTCTCAAGTCTGTGAAAGAACAGGGGGCCACCATACCCGCCAGACTGAAGCAAATTGCCAGCACCCAGCCACACCCCACACGTCCCTGCTCAACTCTAGCCTGCTGACACAATGGAGCTTCCTAGATCCTCCTTCCTGTGGTCCCCAGTGTGGGCACATATCTCAGGGTGTGGGCAAAGGATGCATCAGAGTGAGGAAACAAAATATCAGAACATCTCTTCTTGCTTTTTTATCTATAAAAGCAAATATATATATATATATGTTCATTATCAAAAGATCAACTGAGGTAGCCTTCTTCAATCCATATTCACTAGTCAGTGGTAGAGGTTATACACAGAATAGTAATTAAATTAACCTTTACACGTTAGTTGACGCCTTAACAATTGTGTTCCCCCAAAACCTAAAACAAAAGAAAATGTTGCATCACATACACATCTGGGTGTGTGTAAACTTTGAGAGACTGTGTGTGTGTGTATGCTTGCCTTAATGTTAATGTTTGCCTTAAAATTATTAGGAAATAAATGTGAAAATGATTATGAGAGTGAAGAGATTAACACAGTAGAAAAGGCCAAGACACAGTGGAATTATGTTCCAAAGTTCCCAATGCCTCCCAAAGACATCTGTAAAACAACATCGTTAACATTTGGGGTCATCAGTACACAGCATGTCAGTCTTTAAGCCTCACAAAACTCTCAGGTTCCCTGGCTACTAGGTGGAACTTATGTAAGCCTGTAGAGCCTCCTAGATCCTTTGAGAACTCAAGATAATGTTTCTTAAAATGATGTATGTGTATGAATAAATTCTAAAGTGTTATGTTCTATTTATTTCTTTATTTTGCACTCTTCTTGAGTTCTATTAGCTCAAGTCATAGAAACACAAGCCGTGGGATGCAGAGGGAAATGGATAAGTCTACAATTTCTAGTTATGCAGAATATTACCTTCTGCAAAATCTTCCAGCTTCGTAGTTAGCCTTGCTCCCTGCAAGCCAGCTTTTGTAGCAGCCACAAGGAAAATACCACACTCACAGGAAGGTCTCCTTTGTGCCTGTTCTACCTCATGTTGGGAGGGAGTAGAAGAAGCCAAGGGTGGTGAATTGTGATTGACAGAAAGGAGGAGAATCTTGGACCTGACAGTTAACCAAGGGTCCCTTTCAGGAATGGACACACTTGCTACAAGACCGTAAGATCTAGGATTGCAACAAGAAAGAAAACAAAGGTATAGAAAATAGGAGGAAAAGTTTTCAGTAAAGAAGAGGTTTTAGCTGAGGGAAGAGCGTAATTACCATTTCATCTGCAAGACACAGACTAATGTTACTACAGACAAAAGAAAATCTAGTTTTCTTACTAGTTCATGCATAAAGTTAATTAGTATAGAACTTCAGAGTCCTCACATCTTTGTGAGGGGCAGCAAACTGGATTTGGATGTAGCAAAAGAAATGGAGTGTGGATGGAACTCAGAGTTCCATCCACACTCAGAGTGGATGTGAGTGTGTCCCTGCCCAGAGGCCACCACTGCTGTGACCTGCCTGTCAGCAGTGATAACATTTGTGTATGGAATGTGGAAAGCAAATGGGTACATGACCACAAGTCTGAGAAAAATATGGACCCTTCTATGTGTGTCCCCAGCTTCACATTCCACACCCTCATACCCCAAACTCATCCAGATCTTCCTAGTACAGAAAATGAATCAAATATGTGTTTTGAGTTTTTTCAGGCGAAAGGGAGTTGAGTGTGGGTTGAGTCAACCACATAGCATTTTCCATTGTTCAATGATCTTGGAATACTACAAGATGCAATAACGTTCCTGCGCATCTGAATAGAACCACCGTCAGGCCTAGTAAAGAGCATGGTGAGCATTAGCTCGCCACAGGAGACTTGGCCTTCAAGCCTTCTCCCATCCTGAGTGCCCGGGATGACTTGAGGTAAGTCACTCGCTTCTTTGTGCTTTAATTTCCCACCAATAAAACTCATGACTAATAAAGTATGCTGGGTTGTGTCAGTCAACGCCTAAGCACGAAGCAGAAGTCATCTGATGTGGTTCAAATAACGATATTAATAAAAGAACTACTTACGAAGGTACAGGCAGGTGAAAAGAATGGGGAGGGCCTTGGAGACTCTTCACATCTGGAAGTTGTTACTAATCCTAAAATCAAGGGGGGAAAGCAGCAGAAACAGTGTCATCGAGGCCATGGAGACTCAGAGTTGTGGAGGAAGAAGGGCGGGGGGAGCCCTGGTGAGGGGGAAACAGCCACTCCCAGAGATGCCATGGCAATCTGTCCCAGCCCGTCTGAGATTTCCTCCTCGGATGGTACTTCCTGGAGACTGGGCCCAGGAGGCCAGCTGCAGGGCAGCCTGGGGAAGGCATAGAGCTGGTGGAACACAGCAGAATCAGGATTAGGGAAAAGTCAAATGAAGTACATCCATCACACCTAAATATTACACAGAAGTATTATTACTAGGATTCCATAAGGTCATACATACCCATGAGAAAGCCCTGGAAGGTGAGTAATATGTGCATTAAGGGTGACGTCTATTTTGTTTTTTTATATTCCTTTTTTTATTAAATCATTTGTACATAGATCATAAATACATTTATGCCATTATGGGATTCAACATGTTAATTATTTGTACAAATTGGAGTGCTTACATCCTACTAAACAACATAGCTTTCACCTCTTTTACACAATTACAGGATTAAGACACTGGGGGACCACACCTAGGGAGCATATTGCAGGTACAAGTTGGATCTATCAGGTGTAGAACACGAGTGACTTCTATTTGGGGCATTATTTTCTTTATTCCTCTTTTACCAAGGAAATTTCAATTTTTATAATGAGTTCCTGAGACCTGAGCAGCAGTTGGAATGAGTTCAAAGAAAGTAAATGAAGATCATGAATGGGTTTGGGGAAGAGGCTAGATAGTCAGAGAAGCAGGGGCCAGACACAGGGTCTGTAGAGAAAAGTTGTGAAGCAAGAATGGTTGAGGCCAAATGGATGGGAGATGAAGGCATAGGGAATTTCACCATGTGTTAGGAAGGATCACTGCAAAATCTTGATTTTCACTTTAAAGTAAATATTCTTCTCCAGAGTGAAGGTAAATAATGAGGCAGTAATAGAACTCCAATGACAAGCAATACCAGCAACTCATCAGCTTACACTCTTCCCCAATCTCAAGGAAGGGCCATGTTTCTTAATCATTAAAGAAGAATATTTTGCATTGATAGCATTTTTTCATGGATTAAGAAAGTCTAGCATCCTTAGTTTGGTAGATATAAACATTACCAATTTAAAAATGAGTTACAGAAAATATCTCTCTAAAACAAATATTCGGAGCAAAATCTCTCAGAAAAGACAGAACAGCAGATGTGAGCAGTGACAGAGATCAGGGTGATTAAAATTCTGGCTTAGAGAAGGCACATTTTTTTTTTTTTTAATTTTGAGTGATTTTACTGTTTTCCACGGTTGCATTCTTCTGCTGAGGCAAGTAAAAAATAAGAAAATTAACATTTTAAAACTGCATGAAAAGAAAATAAATAAAATCCAGCACGTTCATTCAGACTTTGGTCATATTTTATTTCAGAGTCCGTAGTAGGGAACGTCAGACCAGAAATCAGAAGGAGCAAGCCACTCCATCCTGTCTTGATGGCGTCTATTAGCAGTAGGGTCTGAAACTTAAACAGATTCCCTTAGTATTACGGTGTTTCTGTGAGAAAGGAAACAGTGAAACTAAGCTTCACAAATCCTTTCTAAATCTGCCTTTTCAAAACTTACTTTGGGAAGGTGAGATAACACAGGGTATTGTCAGAGTGTCCCTGTGGCTGGACACAAGAAGCATATAAATCTCAGCAGAAAATAACCAAGAACAGAGAATGTGATTTACTGCTATCCAGAAGGCACCAACTGGACATTAGCCACCTTGCTAAACCTCAGGACAATCAGGTATATTTACCACAAAAGAGTGACAAAGAGTCACGTAGGAATATCCAAGCTAGCGAAGATCAAAGCTAAGGTTAAAACAAACTTTCTATGGAAATCTGAAATATTCAATTTTGGTGCACTAGCGTTTGGAAGAATAGTAGCTTATTTTATGAGGAAGACTGGGTTCACTTAATGTAAAATCTTTTGTTTTAATCTAAAGATAAAAAGGGCACTGTATATATTTGTTATTATTGTTTCAGATTAATTTGAGGGGACAAAGAATTAGTTTAAATGTTTGCACTTTTTATTAAATCATAAACACATAGATCATGTATACATTAATGCATTTATGGGGTACAATGTGCTGATTTCATACAGAATTAGGAATGCTTACATCACACTGGTTAATATATACCTCATCTCATTTACTTAGTTATTGTGTTAAGACATTTATACTCTATACTACTAGATCCTACATGTACCCTGGCATTATGCACCATAGGTGTGATCCCACCATTCACCCTCCCTCGAGCTGACCTCCCTCTCCCAACCCCCTTCCTGTTTTCATTTGTTAAGTAGAGTCCCTCTTATAATTGTGTCCCACCCCCAAGAGGTATGCCATACACCCTAACATTGGGGCACAGTATATTTTAAGAAAAAAAATTAAAAAATATTAATCATCACTGAACCATAGTCTAGTAAAGTTTCTTGAATTAAAGATAAAAAATATAATCCTATGGGTATCTAGTCAAAAATGATTAAACTGCCTATGACAATAAAATAAAAAACACAGGTTGGCTTCAGACTAATCATTATACTCAACGTCATAAGACAGTGGAGAAAAATGTTTACAAAATCTTCAGGAAAAGACAGTGAGAGCCAGGAAATTTGACCTAGCTAAATTGTCATTCAGTTATAATGATCACAGACAAGTATTTTCAGATCTTCAAGAATTCAGGGAATGTAGTTTTCATAAATATATTTTTGTTTTATTTTCCTCTTAATTTTTTTATTTTATTTAATTTATTTGTATTTTTATTTAATCATAACTGTGTACATTAATGCATTTATGGGGTACAATGTGCTGATTTTATATGCAATTTGGAATGCTTATACCTACCACAATTCAGGCTTTTTAAAAACCAAATGACAAAAATTGTGTATTCTCTACCTGTCAACTTGAAGCTCTCTGCTCCTAACCTCACATTCTTTACTGTAGATTTAAACTAAAATACCCCCCAAGCTACTGATCTGTTTCAGCTCAGTCTTATGAATGGACGTCATTTCCACCATTCGTCTAGCTCTTCACCTTTCTTGTGCAGAGTGAAATATGAATACTCATTGTATTACACTCTAATGGTGGAGAGCTGTGGCTAGATTGACGAAATAATTATGTAAATAATAGCAGATGTCTAAGGAAGACTAATGGCTGAAAAAGCTGAATAACATTAAAAAGTTAATATATTTAATGTTAACCTTTGTAACTTTCAGTAATAATTCAGATATAGGAAAATTGTTGTTGAAAGCATAGTAATATTAAAGCAAAGAGAAAAACGTCATGGTAATAAATGAGCCCCCCAGTTTTCCGGGAAACTGGCAGGATATTATTTTACTATAAGACTAAAAGCTAAACACAAATTTTTATTAATATTGAGTGCCATTACTCTTTGTTGTACTGCATTTTACCTGGAAAATGGAGAGTTTTTATTTCTAATTACTTATTTCCATCAAAGACCTACAGCATCTCAACATAAAAGCTTACAAACAAAAAAAAAATCATTTAAATTCAAAATAAGGATTCTTAGATATTTTATTAACATAGAATGTGCAATTTATTAAATTAGTATTTCAATTCTTAGCAGTGATTATTGTACAATTATTCAAAAATGATCCTACCCAAATAATAGGACAACAATAATTATCACACAAGGGCAGGTTGAGATTAAACAGTCTGTGATTAGATAATATCTTTAATTTCACAGGTGAAAGGTCTGGGGAGTGAAAAGAGGTCAGGAACTGAGTTAAGAGAACATAGTGATTTCCAGAAATTTTCTGTGTTATCAGAACAACCAAGTCAACCTTGACAGGAAAATAATATCTAGATGAGGTTACTTCCTCATCCAGACTTGGGATCACCTGACAATGCAAAAAATGGTGATTATTATGAATGTCTTTGTTTTTATAGGGAGAGATAGTGAGTTCTGCTGGGAAAGCAAACATTTGTACTCCTTGTAGTGCTGGGGTTGGGAGGTGGTTGCTGGTTTCATTTTTTTTATATTCATATCCTCTTCTGATAAATTTAACTTTAAACTATTATGTATATTACGACAAGGAAATGTGTAAGATTATATTTTTTTCTATCCAATCATTAATAGGATAATAAAGACAACAACCACTAGCCATACCCATTTATATCTGCAATTCCCTGAAGTCAGTCAGTTAATAAGAAATTTTACAATAGACATAAATTTTCTAGCATTTGATTAAAATCAAGCTATCACGAATCAAGATACCAAGATATTAAACATATCTGTGACTTTCCATGTTAAATGATAAAATATTTGCATAATTATGAAAATAAATACTTTCTAAGTCTTTGCATACTAGAAATTAAGGAAAATAGAATTTCAGTTCTATAACAACTAAATATATAGGCTGATATGGAGTTCACGAACTTCTGGGTTTTGAGAAACACATTTTCTCTCTTTAGGCCCTTTAACACATCAGAAAATAAGAAAATAATGGAAAAAAGAGACATTTGAAAACGTACTTGACTTACTGAATACCGAGCATTCTGGATAATTAAAATTTTAACTCCATGCCTTTATAATGATACTAGAAGACTGGAAAATTAGAGGCACATGACTTACTGCAACAAGCCCTTCCAGCAAGTAGCCATGCTGCAATGCAGGCTCTATGAGGCAGTCACTTGGTTATTACTCCCCGAACACATTACATTGTTCTGTTCTACTCTGCCAGTTTGAATGCACATTGCTCCCTGGAAAGAACTTACAATTCCCTTTACAATGCATTTACAGTTGATTAAAGAATGGATTTGCAATTCAGAGTCTATAATTAGAGCAAAGGGTCTCTATAATTTTAGCTACCCTCATCCACTAATGATGATGTTATGGAGATTAGCCACTATTATAAAGACCCATGGCCACTAAAATGATTACTGGAAAACATGTATTGAGGTTTAGTAGTCCATTCTTTTACCACAGGAAGCCTATTATAAACAGAGTATTATACAAGGCTACTAGACAGGAAAAATGAGATTAACAATTAACACCTTGCTCAAAGGATTAGTATATCTCTGATGCGATGATGACTTGGATTCTAATTAAAGCTCTCAGGGATGTGTGTGTCCCTGTGTGTGCACGCACCCAGGTGTACACGAATACATCATTTTCCAGGTGTCTGCTGTTTGCTTGGAATTTTAGAACCAGTTGGTGACTACATGTTATGGGATGGTAATAAATGACTTTTTGAGGAGAGATTTCTCATTGATCTTTGACCGGAAGCCATACATTGACTTCTAATGAAAGTCTCAATTTAAAGCATGTGTATTTACTCTCTTATGAGCCTAATTTGGCCACTATGTTTTTATGCATAATGCAATTTCATCATTGATGTATGCAGTAATTTCTATGGGATTCTGTAGTTAGAGAGAATCTCTAGCACTATATATAAGCAGAAAGCAGAGTCTACAGTCGTTTCCAAATGTACAGTACATCCACTCTGGAATCAGAAGCTGTAAAGCCATCATAGAGGTATGAACAAAGGCAGAATTTCTTTCTGTTTTCTAAAACATTGCCCTTTTCTAATCTGTGATTTTTAAAGTGCATGTGCAGTTGGTATTGTAACATGTTATTATATAATTTTGAATTAATTTGCATATAATAATTATGTGCAGGGTTTCTTTTAACTATAAAGGAGTTTGTAAACAATAAAAGATTTCCCTTTTTATTCACTCTTTGTCAGCATGTGAGCTTATTAAGACACCTAAAATACTTGTTTATACTCCTTTCTTTACATTCAATGCAAATTAGCAAGAAAATAGGCAAATTTAGATGTATTTCTCCTCAAATTCCCTCGTTCTTCCAGGTTCAACTGATTTAGAATTATGCATGTGATGGTTAAGCAATTTCATTGCTGGGGTGAAAATAATAATGAGAAAAATATGTTATAAATGGTACATACTAGGGGATGAGTAACTGCCATTTTTCAGAAAAGTAGAAACTATTAGGTGGAGTGAAGCTTTACTTTAGGCTTTATTAAAACTTGTAATGCCTGAATATTTAATATAATCCCAGTTAATGAGAAAAGGGTGAGGTCATAAGACAGAATGGTCATGAAGAAACCTTCTTCCAATTGAAAAGAATCAAACAAGTTCAAATCCAGGACTATGATTTGACCACGATGGTACCTCTTTGCATAGTACAGTCGGGGCTCAGTAAATGTCTGTTGATTAAATAAATAAAACTTTTGATGATATATGTTGTTATTGATTCAAAGAAGTTATGTCAGACCCTGAAGCACAAAAGTGGAGCTCAGAAACATAAAATGGGGAAAAAAAGGAAGACAAAAAAAATCCTGAGCCAAGTTAGACAAGGTTTATGTCACCACGTGCTACATGCTCTATCACACATGTACATACACACTCACTTGAAATGGCCACTTGTCCATCTAATTTAGAGAAACAAGCTTTTAGATATTAAATGTTATCCTTTGAATGATAATAGAGAAATTTGGGAGTTTTTCCTTTGGTGAATTTACCATAGATAACTCCATGTGACATTTTATTCAGCAATTTTAGAAAATATATGCGTTAAGGATATTGTAGCTAAACCAATAACTATCCAGGGGACCCATGAACAAAGGAAACTAAAATGATTTATTAGTGGTAAAAACAGATTGCTTATTTAAGGAAAATTGTGAATATGGTGAACACGTCTAATGATGAGACGGTGAGAATGATTTCTAACCATATTTATAACTAATGGAAGAAAGAGAATTCCAAAGATGATGTAGCAAAAAGAACTATGATATGAACTCTAGGGTTTAAAGAAAAAGGAAACAATGAAGATAAAAATAAGAAAATTGTAAATTGCTTTCACATGAAAATAATTAGATATTTAATTGTAGATAAAGTAATATTAATTTTAAAAAAATAGTGGGGTAAATAAGATGAAAATTCCTGATGTAAAAATGTACATTTACATTATTAAAGCAAATGCTAGTTGATAGAATGATAGCTATTATATTGAGGATGAAATTACTCCACTTTTTTTATTAGACATTAAAATTTTCAGTCTTCCATATGTGTAATTAAACTTTCCACTAATGTGATAAAGTTTATAGGGAAATCTGAGCTGATAAAGTGTAGATTAAATGAGTAATTTTTAAAATTTGGGAAACCGGACAAGTTCGGTCCAGGAAGCACAAGAAGAGACATAGAAACAGTACGGAAAAGCTTTTATGAGCGTGAGGAAGTAAGTGAGTTGGTTCAGTTATTCCTGTTAATAAAGATAAAATTTGGCACATTATTAAAAGGATGCAGAAATAAAATCATTTAAATGCACCATCACATTTCCTCTGATATGAACATGTAGGTGAAAATTGATCTTTGGATTGCTTTTAGATGATGGTGGTAGTCTGGAAATCAAAGAAAAGGAAGAAATAACATTTTTAAAGAAGCTTGATTATTCCAGACTTCTACAATACTTTAGGTTGTACAGAACAAAACAAAACTAGTTGGTTAATTTGTTGAGATGGAAAAAAAATGAGTCTTTCATTATAAAATAGTTTTTATAATTTCAAGTTGTTAAGTTTGGAATACGTAGTACATGTTTGGTCTTTAAGATTACTTTGTTATAGAATTAATTAATAAGCATAATAGAAAACTTAGTACATAAACAATTTTTAATTTCTAATTTCACCACTAAGAGATCTTTGAAGTTTTCATATTTTCATTTTGTTTCTTTTCCTTGAAAATCTATTACACATAAAAAGAACCATTTTATTTTATTTTATTTTCACTTCAAATATGGTTGTCAATGAAGAGCAATTTTGTTGTGCCAAAGAAGCGGGGTAGTATCCACAGACTGGGGAACTGTTATTAGCGTCCACTGCACCAAAGCCAAGGGTGTTGCTAAACATCCCACAATATACAGTATAGAAAACCTGATTTAAAGTGATGACATAATCTTTTTCTTAATATTTAATTTTTTTAAGTAATTTAATAGTTGGATAACATGTTACCACATAAGTTATCATAAAACACTTAACCCTTAGACATTTGTTAGAAAGAATAGTATTTTAAAATTGTTAGTTCTCCAAAATATTTATCAAATAAAGGGGAGAGGAAGGGAGGGAAGTGAGGAGGATGGGTGGAGGGAGGGTAATCGTGGGACCACACCTACGGTGCATCTTACAAGGGTACATGTGAAATTTACTAAATGTAGAATGTAAATGTCTAGAGTGGTGCCTGTGGCTCAAAGGAGTAGGGGCCAGCCCCATCTACCAAAGGTGGCAGTTCATACCCAGCCCCAGCCAAGAACCACACACACAAAAAAAATAATAATAATATAAATGTCTAAACACAAGAACTAAGAAAATGCCGTGAAGGCTATGCTAACCAGTTTGATGAAAACATTTTAAATTGGATATAAAACCAGCACATTGAACCCCATGATTGCATTAATGTACACAGCTATGATTTAATTTTAAAAAAATCAAAAAGTCTAACTTAAACGAATTGTAATACATCCATGTAATATGCACCTACTTAACTTATGTCAAGAAAACCACCAAAAAGCACCCATTTATGTAAAGGGGCTAATATTCATAACACCCTTTGACCAAAAAAATCAATAGACTTTCATGCTGTTTTTCTTGATAGATTTTTGAAAATTACTCATCATATAATCACACATTAAGCAAAATTACAGGTGTTTAATCAAGTCTCAGCTAGTGATTTCTTCGTTTTTTCTTTTTGAAGCAGGATAACATTATGTACAAACAACTCAAACTCGTGCCTCACCAGAGAAACAAAACAAAACAAAACAAAAGAAGTCACAAATTGATGACATGATGGAGGATTTATTTCTGATATTCTTCTCACCAACATACTGAACCACCAATTTTCTCATACCTACCAATTTTTTCTACATATCATAAATTCTGAGAACATTTATAAGTTAAAAGAAACTATTTTTAATTGTGTAGATGCCAGTATGAATCGCTCTCTCATAGGGAATATGGTGCAGGTTTCTTTGTAGCTTAGTTAGTATTTTCTAATTATGTTGTACACATTGATCACATTTGATGAGTCCTGTTTCTTCAGTTCAAGTTTTTTTTCCCATAGCCGCTAAACCCAAAAGCTAAATCAAAAATGAGGAAAAGTAAAAAGGAAACAAGATTCATCTTCCTTCCCCCATCCCAAGTAAATGCCATCAAAATAGCATCACGGTGCAGAAACTCAACATTTGCATGAGGTAGGGCAGAGGAGGCAGAAAGTAAGTCACAGGGAAGAAACTGTTTGCAGTCAATGTTCCTATCACCTTCCCTGAGTTCAGAGAATCACTGCGGTGAGTTTAGTGTAAGCACTCTTCCTGTTTAATCGATTTTCTTGCTCAGGATAAGAGCTGTGTTCATTTTGTTCGGCTTTCCATAAATACCTGAAAGAAAATGTTGTAGGAAGTCACTGTGCATCCTCCACAGGTCCCGATTTTCTGTTGTTTCTCTGTGTGTGTGTGTACCTGTAGGAAACATCCCTGCATACTAGTCATTTCCTTTTGCTAATTTTGCTGACTGTATTATTTCTTCTTGATCTCATCGTCGAATTGATATCTTTGAAAACAGTCAACCTATTTTTCGTTATGGTATTCCAGCTCAACTCTTCCCAGCTTTCATTCTCTGTAGGCGTCCAGGTAGGCTGGCTGACTGCATCATTCTGCACAGGGGAGAAGGCTTCCTCCTGGGAGAAAGGAAGGCAGCCTGTGGAGCTGATGTGAAAGGTGCAGATCAAAGTTCCAAAGTCCCATCATTGTCAGGAAGGCCAGCAACACTGTTCCCCCATGGGCCTCTCTGTTGGTCTGAAACCTGAATCTCAGTAACAGTCATAGCAGTACGTCATCGCTGACGGTAGGCTGGTCTTCACCATATGGTGTTTCTTTCTTTCACAAATGGATTGTATGTTTTTACTTTAAGCTGTATCTTACATTTTAAATCAATTTTCAAATTCGATGTAATTGCATATACCAGAGATTTACTTCAAACTTTTATCACTTAAAATGTTAACATTCAATCTCCATAGCCCCACTATCAATATTTTTTTTCCACAATCAATATTTTTTTTCAATGTAAAGGCTAGATGTACCTTATTTTCATAAAAGGATTTGAAAATTTTAAATATACATCACCAAGAGTTGTTTTTCTTTAGTAGGCTATTGGAAGCGCTTGCAGCTGTCAGTTTAAAATATTGCACATCCATTGGTTCTTGTCAATAACCTGTCAATAACGAAGCTCAGTGTTAGCTGGAAGCATGCCCTCATCCTGCAGCTTTCCTCAAAGTGGAGCCACACTCCACTGTGCACCACTTTTGTTTCCCCTTCCCACCTCTTCTCTTAGGGCACACCTGAGTGCTGGTTGCTGTCCACTCAGACTGGTGACTTCGGGAGGAGCGAGCCTTGACTCAGCCCTCTCTCCCATGAGACCAGCAGAGAGAGCACACTCTGTTCTGCGCTGTGCCTCGTCGAACTTGCTGGTAATGGTACCGTCCCTCAGATGGGAGTTGTGTAGTTTCCCAGAACTTCCTGGCATCATGTGAATAAAGCTGTAAGATCCTGGATGGAGTTCAAGGCAATCTCACAACTCAACCTTGACACAGAATCAAGATGTCTACATTCGGTCTGTCCCTCCATCCACCCCACTGGTGAGGTGATGGAGCAGAGAGTGGGAATGACATTTACTAAGCCCCTTCAGACACCACACTCTGCGACCACGTTGGCCTCACTGATGATTAGGTCACACTGTGGATTGAGAGTGAATGTTTCTAGACTACAATTCCTAAGATTTCTAATAGAGGAATACATCTATTTAGGAAGCAGCCCTTTTCTCTCTCCTCAAATATGCAAGCTGTAATTTAGGTCAAACTAATTTCTTCTGGCATAATTTAATCCATTTCTTCACTTTCAAGATCTTTGTGGCTCTGGAACTACTAACGTATATGCCATTTCTCTGTTCAACTTCATCTTGAAATTTGATGAGCATGTCCTTTACGTCTGTGTCACAGCTGTTCATGTGAGTGATGGTAGGACAGACCTGAGCGGGTGCCTAGTGGCACGTCACTAGAAATGTTTCCTACTTTTACTTTTTGTTTGTTTGCTTTTGTTTCAAATGTCTCCTACTTTTAAATTCAATCTATTCATCAATTTTCTCTTTTAGGGTCCAAATTTTTAAATGTGTTTGTAATGAAGCATAATTTATGTGTTGTGGAATTCTCAGATCATAAATGAACATTTTTTTTTTTTTTGTAGAGATAGAGTCTTACTTTATGGCCCTTGGTAGAGTGCCGTGACCTCACCCAGCTCACAGCAACCTCCAACTCCTGGGCTTAAGCGATTCTCTTGCCTCAGTCTCCCGAGTAGCTGGGACTACAGGCGCCCGCCATAACACCTGGCTATTTTTTTTTTTTTGGTTGCAGTTTGGCCGGGGCCAGGCCTGAACCCGCCACCCTCGGTATATGGGGCCGGCGCCCCACTGACTGAGCCACAAGCGCCACCCAAAATTAAGTTGTTGTTTTTTTTTTTTAATTTTTTTTTTTATTTTTGCAGTTTGGCCAGGGTTGGGTTTGAACTCACCACCCTCAGTATATGGGGCCAGCACCCTACTCACTGAGCCACAGGCACTACCCATAAATGAACATTTTAATGAGCTTTGACAAATGGGTTATAAAGGTGCACACATTTGTAAATGAACATTTTAATGAGCTTTGACAAATGTGTACACCCTCATAACCCACACTCCAATCAAAATGCAGAACGATGCACTCTCTCCCGAAATTTCTCTCATGCTCAGCCTCATAATCAGTCCCCATGAGGAGGGCACCAACCTTCCTTATCTTTGTCCCCATCTCTTAGTTTGCCTCTTCCTTTCTGTCTGATTCTTTGTCTTCCGAATGAGTTTTTCAGGTTCTGCTAGTCCTTGGGTCTTTGTCTTACACAACATCTGCCCCACATGTTTATGTCAGGCATCTTATAAATTGCAGAAGTCCTTAATCAGCTTGGAAACTTACTCAAAAATCATTTTCGATACTGAATTATTACACTGAGCATTTGGAGATGAGGTGTTTGAGTGTGATCACTCCAGTTTTGATTTCCAGTGATCTTGCAATGGGTTGGCTTAGGTTCACCTCTGTAGCTTGTCCTGTCACGATACCCTGACTCAGTTGTCCCCATCAAGACCCCACCTCCAGGTCTGCCAATAGTGAGAGTCAGGCAGCAGCACAGCCAGCCCAGGCCTGTGCAGGGAGGAGCTTTTCCATTCTATTCTGCAGGTTGTGTGAGAACATCCACCCTGTTATTGCTTCCTGAGCACTGACGAAATATTCTTCCTGACTAATTATGGGGAAGATTTAAGTCACATACATCCCTTTAGGACCTGCAGCTCTTAGAATTCCTAGTTCAGTGGTGCTCAAATTGAAACATAAATTACAAATTAAGTCATAAGTTATGTATGAAAGAGAGGGTCACAATCAAAAAGGTGGTGTCGATGACAATACTTAAGTTTTCCAAATACTTGCAAACGTCCCCTGCATGTGGTTGGACAAACTTAGCATTCCTTAATAAATCACACGATATCCATAGAGTGTCAAGAAGAAAAAAATAACTCCCCTTTCCATCACATTCTCTTCCAGTCTGGGTACATGAGGGGCATTTATTAATTGGCACTGGTCTGCTCTTAACTATAAATCTGGGCCTTCAGTTGAAGGGAGAATCTTACATGAAGTCAGAAACTTGTAAACAGAAAATATTAGAAAATCTCTACCCATAGCACACAGAATAGTTGATAAAGTAGGGATATTTTTATAAGACAAAGTTATGTTGAAAGATATAAGTTATTGCTTTAAATAACTTTCAGGTGAATTACAAAACAAACGAGAGAGGGAGAGAGGACAAAACAAAGTAATATTTCAAGCGGGTTGTCTTTTTAACACTTAATTTGCATAACTCATAATACCCGTGTCTCTCTTAAATGAATTTTACCGTATATGGATTTTTAAATACATTGACTAATGCTCACATTTCTGAGAATTATTTTTGGCATTGAAATTATTTAGATACCACCTCCAAGCCAAAAGTAACACTTACCGTCATCTGCCTTCCTAGATATTGTACACAGAACAGTAATGGTGCACCACAGTTTTTCACACGAATGCGATCTTATTTTAAAAATCTAAAAGGTTGCATTTGAATTGTATTGAAATTTATTTCACCATAATTTGAAACAAAAATTGCTCCTCCATACTTGAGAAATAATAATCTTTTAGCCCCATATGTCACAGTCTCTCAAATAAACTAACACAAAATTAAAAAAGAAAGTACATTGCCAGTTACTTTATACACATGTATGAAAAGAAAACATCATTAATACCAGCTAGAAGTATGTCCATATCCTGAAATGTCATTAATCTAAGAATGGAATGATTTTTGACTATTTATTTTCACCTGTATGGCTAAGAAAACATAATATTACATATATGTTTAAACAAAACTTTCTCTATGGTGGAGCACACGGATATATACTCAAGGTTTAATTCAAGGTGTTGACATCATCTTTCGCACCACCTCATACAGTCTGGATGTTGGTTTCCTCAGGGATTATTTCAGCAATAACTACCAAGATAGCTTGGCTCAAGGCACTGACTCTAGTCTCAGGATTTATCCTACAAATCAAGTATTTTAAGCTAAGCTCCACTAGGGATGCTTACATTTAGGACAAATTATCAGTTCCTGATCCTTTTTTCTGAAAGAGATGCCCTGCTCCAAATGGATCACAGCACTTGTTAGCTTTTTTCTAACCGATGGGAGCATTTAATTTGCACCCTTAACTGAAGGTCCACATTTCACTACTTCCAGGGCAGGTGAAACAATGGTAGAGTAACAAATGTGAGTTTATCCATCCAAGCAAGTCAGTAGAATAGGCTTTGGAATAAAGAGGTATCAGGTCTTACAGGGTTATGATTCCCTGGGTCATTCTTTTTTCTACAAGTATTTACTGAACACCTACAATATGTGTTTACAAATATGTGTTTACTTGAACACCTACAAGTGTGTGAGATGGGAACATACTTTCTTGGCCACTGTAAGGTTTATACCTCAGTGTCATCCTGTGTCAATGTTCACTAAACAATAAGTCAAAGATGGATTTCAAAAACCTCAAATACTCATACACTTCATCTAAAAGAATAGTGTCATTGACCGAGCATCTCCCGAATGCCTTAGTGTATCTATAGTTTTTAAATTTCAGATTCATCATGCAAACTTAATAAAGTAATCCAAGTCATTAAATGGTAGCTGAAAATTGTCTCCCTTATAAGAAAAATGAGCACTTACTGGTGCCTGTAAAATTTAATCATATATTCAGCATTTGCCCAATGAAAATTTAACTAATGGACATTCTCAAGAAAATATGGTTGGACTGATAAGAAACAGTGGTTTTATAGAAATCTCGACTATTATGTAGCTTTTTCCAAATGATATAAACCAACAGTGCTGCAAGAATTTTTGGCCGAGTTTTGGAAATTGGCCCATCGATCACTCTGGAGTGTTAGAGTTTTAGCATATTTGTGGTGAGTGAGAATTTGAACCACATTCTAAATCAGTCCTTCAATTTAAGTGAGTTACATCCCATTCCTCTTAAAATATAAATTCAGACATGGGTGATTTGAATGCATACATATTTCAAAATGTCCTGGAATGGGAAGAAGGAATTCTGCACACTTAGATTTCCAAGGGGCCTCATGCAAGCATAAATTTGATATTAATTAAGAAACTAATGCCACTAGATCACTGTCCCTCTGAACAGAAGTCTCTACTGCCTCTGCCATATTACCCACTGTGGATGAAAGCACGAAGCACCCTTTAAAAATTCAAAGTTTATTTAGACGAGGTATCAGACTCTTAGCAGAAGGAAAATGGAAAATAAGACTGACACATTTTGGGGGGATTAAAAAAGGAAGAGAGATGAATTAAAACAGACAATACTATCTAGAATGGCAGATTCAAACTAAACTCACAGAGAGGGCACTCTAAGCACCAAGGAGATGATAGAGAAAGACACAGTTCTAAAGACAAATCACGTAAATCAACAATTGTGTGTAGGCCTGGTGAAAAAAATCCCTTTGCATCTTTCTTGGGAAATTAAAGTCATCCTAATACCACATGACATGGCGTCCTGAGTTGAGATCATTTTTTCCTTTCTTGAAAATTGAACTCAGCATAATACACTGAGTCCTCTCGTCATTGACTCTAGGCCTTGGACCCCACAGATCCCACTTAACTATTTCCCTTGATTTAGAAAAGAAAGACATTCATTCTTAAAATGAAGAGGAAAAAGAGAAAGTCAAGAGCTTAGCAGTGAAAATTACTGGAACAAGACTCAATGCGTCAAGAGGCATCTCAGAAGCCTCCTGGAGCATCCTGCTGTAAGTTCCTTCCTTATCTGGAGTTTCTTACCTCGTGATCACCTGTTATCTATCACCTTGCTGCTCATCCTGAAATACTCCTGTAAATTTTTGATGTAAAATTGAACCAAGTCTTAGGACTGCAAGATAGGCTGGTATTTTTAAAACATTTATTAAATATCAAGAGCAAAGAAAAAGGAAACTGAAATGTTTCCTAGGTACCAGTTTGAATCAGGAAGTAACTGTCTTTCATTTCCAAGGAGATATTACAACTGTCCTAGAAACAATCTTGGCAGATTCTGGCCTCTGCTCTGCCTGTCTGTTCCTACCAGACAAAATAAATTTTTTCTCCTTCCTCAAATCTCCTGCTCTCACCTCATACAATATCGGAAATCCAGTGTCTGGCGAGAGGACTGTGGGTGTCATCACATGGTAAATATTATACACCATGGTCACGCCCCCGTGTACCTTGAAAACTTATCTGAATGTATTTTCTAAACAATGTTTAAAGATGACAAATATCTGGTGTCTAGTGGGGATGGTGTGGTCCTTCAAATCCCTTCATGTGAAAACTAAGGTATCTATACATTGCCCAAGTTTTGCTGTTGAGAACACCATAGGCTAAGCAATTTTATATCTTTTCCCAGTTTTCTGGCTGCAAAACAGGCAATTAACAAATTGATTAGATTGTTTATGATAACTTGAATCAGTAAAAATAAACAGGTTGGCTAGAGTTAGACTTTATATAGTTGAGTGAGAACTGCATGCTTAATAACTTATAACGATAATATTAGTCATTGCTCAATACAATCAGGGTAAAAAAACCCTAATTTATGTATATGCTTTCATAGTGCCTGAAGTCTGTAAAACCCATGCCTCTGTTTTAAGACTAGAAAAAAGAGCGTGGCTTCCTCTACTCCAATGGCAATTTTCTTTGAGGAGCTCTTTATAGAAGCAGGCCTTTTCGGTGTTGTTTTTAAACGAAAACTAAAAATGGCCCAAAACAGATTTGGGATCATTAGCAAAGGGGATCCCTCTCAGTGAATGATGTCACCTTTCCCCACGCAGAGGTACACACAGTCAGGTAATCACACGCCGTCCAGCTTCCTGCCCCGTTCACTTGCAGCAGGGCAAGGATGTGGGAACGCGTCTGTGCGTTTCCTCTTATTATTGGCTTTATGTTCTGTGAACTTCCCCTCCCATTGTCGTGTTTTCAGGGGAAACAATGGCACACATGCAAGCACAGCTCATTATGCTCCTTTCTCTTGTTCATAACCTTTACACAAAACAATCCCTTTTTAGATTAAATTTCAAGTGTTGGTCTCCATCCAGAGGTAAATTGTCTTGGAGAAGTTGAAGAAAATACAGCCAGATGTATTTGATTTACGGGAGTTTTTAAACACACCTTCTTGATGTAAAAACAAATGTAAACTACACATTACCCTGGGAAATGGATAACTTAGAAATGCGTGGATGTATTTTCATCAGATTGTGAGGATTGTAATGTAAATCGTGTCAAGACAAGCAAAAAAACAGCAAACAAAAACACCCAAATCTTGTGATTGTTAAACTATAAGTAAAATCCAAAAATCACCTAGTTCCTATGTAATACTCTGCTGTTTCATATTCTATGAAAGAAATTTTAAAAATTAAATGAGTTAAGGAGATACAGTAGGATTTTCTATAAGTAGTAAATACATTAATATTAGATCAAATATGTATTAATGGTAATGCTTTTATGAATTACTGGCTAATTTTAGAAGGAAAGAAAACAAATTTTGAAACAGCTACATTAAGATGAAAGTAAGAGTACTAAGGATTGAATGACTGGACAGTGTCCAGATTTACAGTTTACAGTACAAGACCCCACAGACAGCTGTGTTGGTGACCAGTTATGTCATTTAAAGGAATATTTTTTTATTAAATTTAGAAGACAAAATATTGAAACCTTCCCACAAACTCTATTTTTCTTTACCTTCTTCCGTATTAAATAAAAAAGCCGGACAGTACCTGCTGGAAAAAATAGCATGAATGGGAAATACATACTCTGAGCTGAGTTTGTTCCTTGAACAGACAGTAGCTAAGTTGTTTGTACACTAAATATGTGCTCTACCTTTTAGAGATACAACTGCTTCCCTGGAAAATTTATTAATTTTATATTTCCTTTCATACCGCAGTATCTTTAGGAAAACACAGTGGTATTCAAGAAAGTATATCATATCACGCTGTGATTTTTTTTTCACTTCTTTGTAATTCTTAGACACAGAGATTTCTACCAGATTAATCTTCTAGACTTGGTTTCAACCCAAAGCTAAATTGTCCTGGAGAAGCAACATTCTTTCCAAACCCAGTTGCTTGCATTAATAGGTAGATAAGAACTCCTATAAATCAAAGGTCAAATCTCATTAAATGACCCCAAACCCTCCCTTAGATTGGACTTAAGGCTCAATGAAAAAAGGAAAAGAGCCAGCAAGTCTACAGACAGTTTTCAGAGGAGCGGGGTCTTCTGCTCTAAGAGACGGAGAACACAGCACGTAGTTAACTGAGAAAACTCTGTCCTCATTCCATGTAAAATCCCAAAGTCACAGCATTAGCTGGTTCAGACTACAGGAGAGGTCACATGCTATGGTGGCAACAGTCCCACGCTAACGTCAGATGCTTTGCTGGGCACGATTGTTGGGTTTAGTGTTGATTTGGCTTTTCCCTCTCCAGCTCATCACAGCGGTTCACTGGAGACCACTGCCCACCTCACCTTTGCTTGGGGCTATGGTTGCTGGTGTGGTTTCTGTCAGAGACCCTCTGGGAACAAAGAAACGGGATGACACTTGTGCCAAATTTGTGTGTGTCTTCTATTAGCCAAAACAAGGCAAAGAGGTAAGCCTTGTATCCATGGTGCAATGAAAGATACTTACCCATACCCCAGAGGATGTAGTACTCTTTTTTAAACAATAATACAATCTGCCTCATAGATATTGCTAAAGTATATAGAAGTGAGAATCCTTCCAGTGGGATCAATGGGACCAAAAAATGCCATTCAGAGACATGACACAGCAGGGATTCTGAATTTCAGAGATCTCTGTCTCATCTGTTTCTCTTCATGATTGGGGGAAGAGTTCAGAAGGCCAAGTGGAAACAATGCAGAGTATGAATATGTCTGAATGTTGGTTTAATAAAAGGCTTTTAAGAATTAATACACTCATCAAGATGGGCCGAAAATAGAGGAAATACATAAATAACAGCATTAGGAACAGAAATGGAAAATGACAACAGATACTACAGTAAACCAAAGGATGATATAGAGGCCTGCGGCTTATGCCAACAACTGGGACAACTGAGATGAAAGAACAGATGCCTTGAATGACAAAAATTACCCCAACTGACAAAATAATAGAAAATATAAATAAATTATGAAATTCACTATGTTTATAAACTGACGAATCATTATTAATAAATGTCACCTCTCCCCAAATAGATCTATAAAGTCAATGTAATTTCAATTGAAATACAAACTGGCTTTTTTCCTAAAGTGTATTTAAAAGTATGAGGAGACCTATACCAGCCAAAACAAATCTTGACAAAGAATAATAAAGTCAGAGGACTCAACTAAGGTCATGTTCAAGATTCAATATAAAGTTACAATAATCACACAGCCATGCTATTGTGTACAGCTAGAGTAATTTACCTGTGTAACAGGATAGCAACAGGAAAAAACATGTGTGAATACATGTTCAATTGATTTTCAGCGAAGGTGCCAAGGTTATTCAACAGGAAAAAATTATTTCCATAGAATTGAATAAACGTGTGTTAACAAATGTATGTCGACCTACCCAACATCAGTGAAAACTCATTGAAATAAATCATTTGATTAAATGTAAAAGCTAAAAGAATAAAGCTTCAAGAAGAAAACATAGGAAAATACATTCATAACATTAGGGTACAATATGTTTTCTTAGAGAAGAAAAAAATGTTAAGTATAAAAACAAAAAAAAAATTTGATACATTGGACTTCATTAAATTTAAAAAAAAACTCTGATTTGTCAATAGATGATATTACAAAAATATAAAGGAAAGCCAGAGAGAGGTAAAGAATGCGTGTAATGTATGCACACATGACAAATAGTCTGCAAGCCCAAATATAAAGAACTCCTATAAATCAAAAGACAAATAACTTAATAAAAAATAGAAAACAAGACTGGAGCAAATATTTCAACCAAGAAGATATATTTCTGAAAAGAGCATCAAAGTGCTCATTAGTATTAATCATTAGGGAGATTCATGCTACATCCACAATGAGATACCATTTCTCACCTACTAGAAAGACTAAAATGGAGTAGAAAAATCATATGAATACACTAAGGTTGTCAACATATGGAACAAATAGGACGCTCATCCATTTCACTGTGGAATTTGTAAAATTGTACAAATGCGTCAGAAAAATGTTTGCAGTTTCTTATAAAACTGAAAGAAACACCTACTCTCTGATTAAGCAATTCCTCTTCTTTACCTTTATCCAAGAGAAATAAAGATCTGCATATACAAAAGACATGTGCAAACAGGTTTGTATCAGCTGTGTGCATAAAAGCAAATCTGAAAACTAAAAGCCAAATTTGCTGAATCTGAAAAACATTTAGGTTCTGTGAAAAAGAAATCCAGACACATCAGAATTCAAACTGTGTGAGTCTAGTTATTCAAAATACAAAAACAGGCAAACGAAAGCACGGTAATATAGCTCAGAATGATGGCTGGCCACACGGGACCGGACACAGATTTCCCAGAAAAGGACACAAGGGGAATTTCAGGGTTGACTATCTTGATCCAGGTGGCAGTTACTCAAATGTGCACTTGTATCAAAAACCATTGAATTGTGTCCGTAAGATCTGTACATTTTGGCTCAGCACCTATAGCTCAGTGACTAGGGTGCTGGCCACATACGCCTGAGTTGGTGGGTTCAAACCCAGCCCAGGCCTGCTAAACAATGAAAACTACAAGAAAAAAAGAGCCAGGCATTGTGGTGGGCGCCTGTAGTCCCAGCTACTCAGGAGGCTGAAGCAAGAGAATTGCTTAAGCCCAAGAGTTTGAGGTTGCCACGGCACTCTACCAAGGGTGATATAGTGAGACCCTGTTTCAAACAACAACAACAACAACAACAACAAATGTACATTTCATTGCATAAAGTTTTACCTCAAAACACATACATACTTTCTCTAGTTCACATGGGACATTCTCCAGAATAGGCCAGAAGCAAGACCATATAAAAACTTCAGTGAACTTAAAATGATTGAAATCCTGCAAAGTATTCTTCTCTGACTACAATATTATGAAATTTGAAAAGTTTGCAAAATCCTAGAAAGTAAACATCATGCCCCTAAGTAACCATTAAGTCAAAGAAGAAATTACAGAGAAATTAGAAAATGGCTTGAGGTGAATGAAGATGAAAACAAGACTTACCAAACATGTTGGATAGAACATGTCATAGGGGGAGCTTTACGCCTATAAATACCTACATGAAAGGAGAGCAGAGATACGGTGTCCTTGAAGGACATTAAGCTAGCCCTGCATAAGGACATCTGCCCCTCGTACCGCTATTCGACATGTACAAGAGAGCCTGCCTGGAAAATTAGGCAAGAACATTAAGTAAAATCTTCAAAACTGGAAAAGAAGAGGCAAAGCTGTCTTCACTTGCAGACGTCATAATCTTGAATACATAATATTTTAAAGAATTTATTAAAAAGGTATTAGAGGAAAGTGTTCAACCTCAGCAAGACTACAAGGTAATAATGATCAATACACAGAAATTACTCTATTTCTATATTTTAGCAATGAATAACCCGAAAATGAAATTGGGAAAACAAGTGCATTTATAGTAGTTTCCAAAATAATCAAATCCCTAGGAGAAAAGTTAACAAAAGAAGTACAAAATTTGTGCTCTGAAAATTACCAAAAAAAAAAAAAAAAGTTGTTAAAATGAAAGATCTAAATAAGTGAAATTGTCTTGGGCTCCTGAACAAGAAATCAAACATTATTAACATGGCAAGACAGCTCAGCTGATCTATAATTTCTACATAATTCTTATCAAAATCCACAGAATAGAATTCAGAATCCAGGATAAACCATTACAATTATGTTCAACTGCTTTTTAAAAAGGGTAGCAAAACAGTTCAATGGAAAAAGAACAGTCTTTTCACAAATGGTATAGGATAACTGGTATTCTCATGCAGAAAGAAATTAAAAATGAATTTGAGCCCCTTCCTTGTAGAATACACAAACATTAACTCAAAATAGATCCTAGGTCACGGACAAAACTTTAAGAACTAAAATTAAAATATTGTTAAAGAAAATATGAGTAAATTTTCATGTCCTTTGGTTAGACAAGTTTTCCTAAACATGAGAGCTAAACATAACCAATGAGAAAAAGAAAGAAATGGACTAAAATTAAAACATATTTAGTTCAAGAGACTCCATTCAGAAAATGAAAAGATATGGAGAAATAGAAACCTTGACACATTTCTGGAGCAATGATGCATCTCTTTCAAAGAACAGTCTGATGGGGCGGTGCCTATGGCTTAAAGGAGTAGGGCGCCGGCCCCATATACTGGAGGTGGTGGGTTCATAACCAGGCCCGGCCAAAAATTGCAAAAAAAAAAAGGAATGGTCTGATGGTTCTTCAGAGAGCACAGGAAGAATGCTTAAAGAAATTAGCCTGGGAGAATATTTTATGAGTAGAACCCCCACTGGCAATTGAAGCAACACCAAAAATAAATTACTGGGATCTGATCAAACTAAAAAGTTTCCGCACAGCCAAGAGCACAGTAAGTATATCCTTCAAAATGGGGTATTTTTGCAGGTTATGTTTCCAAAAAAGGTCTGATAGCCAGCATCCACAGAGAACTCAAACTAGTTGATAAGAACAAATAATACCATTTCTTTGTGAGCAAGAGACTTGAATGGAAGCTTCTCTGAAGAAGACAGGCACATGGTCTACAAACACATGAAAAAAATTCTCATCTTCTTTGATCATCAGAGAAATGCAAATCAAAATATATCACCTTGATGTATCATCTAACTCTAGTAAGTTTACTTCCAAAACTACAGCTGTTGGTGTGGATGTGGAGAGAAGGGAACACTTTTACATTGCCCATGGGAATGCAAATTAATGCAGCCCTTTTGGAGAGAAGTTTGGAGAATACTCAAGGATCTAAAAGTAGACCTGCCATTTTATCCTGCAATTACTTTACTAGGTATATACCCAGATGACCAAAAATCATTTTACAACGAAGACATATACACCAGAATGTTTACTGCAGCCCAATTCATAATTGTCAAGACATGGAAGCAGCCCAAGTACCCGTCAACCCATGAATGGGTTAACAAATTGTGGTATATGTACACCGTGGAATACTATACAGCCATAAAAAGGATGGAGACTTTACATCCCTATGTTTGCCTGGATGGAGCTGGAACATATTCTTCTTAGTAAAGTATCTTAAGAATGGAAGAAAAAAAGTATCCAATGTACTCAATACTACTATGAAACCAACATAGAATCACCTACATATTCATATGAAAGACAAAACATAACTACAGTCCAGAAATAAAGAGGGAAGAGGGAGGGTAATTGGTGGGACCTCACCTAAGGTAAATAATAAAATGATACATTTCAAAACTATTAAGAATAGAGTATAAATGTCTTACTACACAAATCAGCACATGAGGTGATGGTTACGTGAATCGGTTCAATGTAAGCATGCCACACTGCTTATCAATTCAGCACATTGTACCTCATAAATGCATTAATGTACACAGATTTAATAAAGAAAAAAATAAATGAGACACTCACACAGCAAGGGAATTGAGGTTCAAAGAATTATAATTAATTAATGTTTATATTTAATGAATATTTAAAACAAATATTTTAGTTAGTACTTAAAATTCTTGATTATCAGAAAATATCAATTTCTCAGTAAAATACCCACCCGTGTAGTTCGAGCTTCATGACATGTCATGTGCTGGCCAAAGCACAGAACTAGGAGAAAGTAAATTCTTGTTTGAAGGCTGGTTCTAATGCTGCCACCAATAAACTTATAATTAGATCATGACTTAGCTCTTTGTGCCTCTATTTCTTTCTTTCTTTCTTTCTTTCTTTCTTTCTTTCTTTCTTTCTTTCTTTCTTTCTTTCTTTCTTTCTTTCTTTCTTTCTTTCTTTCTTTCTTTCTTTCTTTCTTTCTTTCTTTCTTTCTTTCTTTCTTTCTTTCTTTTTTTGCGGTTTTTGACTGGGGCTGGGTTTTGAACCCACCACCTCCGGTATATGGGGCCGGCGCCCTACTCCTTGAGCCATGGGCACTGCCATCCTCTATTTCTCTTACTGTGAAATGGCAGAAAGGGAGTTCTTTCCAATTCAATACTTCCTGAATCATGGTGCTTTCTGACAAACTTTTTCTTTGCAGAAAGGTTTGAAATTTTTGGATTTGTAAATAAACATTTTAAGCCCTCCACCCCCACAAAAAAAAGTGTTGAATGATAGTTAGAATCAGTAATTCTGCTTCTAGATTTATACTCACAAGTAATGAAAACGGTTGTCCCCACTAAAACCTGTATACGCATTTTCTAATAGGCATTATTCACAGTAGCCAAAAACCGGTGAGGCGGGAGAAGATGAAAGGCTAAATAAATTGTATCCCAGCTTCACAGCCTCATATAACAGAAATGAAGTACACACACTTCATAGATGAACATTGAAACATTTCGCTAAGTGAAATAAGCTAGCTTCAAAATACCACATATTATTTCATTTCTATGAAATGTCCAGAAGACAATTCTACAGAGAAGAAAAATACTTTAGTCACCCAGTCCTGAAGGGTTTGGAAAATTGCTAATGTGTATAGCGAATTTGGGGGGGGGGTGGTGACAGAAAAGTTCTAAAGTTGATTGTGGTGATGGTTGCATATCATTAATGACCACACTAAAAACATTGGATTTTGCTCTTAAAATTGATAGATTACACAGAATATGAATTGTATCTCAAAAATGGTGCTACACACACAGAGCAAGAGCAAAATTAGTCTTCCAGATTCAGTGAAGTTTCTCAACTGAGAATAAAAATATCCTCAGAAGTCTTATCTAGATGTGAGTTTTTCATTGTTTCACATTACACAGATCTACCAGTGGGAAGAAGGGTGATCAGAGTGAAAGACAGCAGGTGTCAGAGATTTGGTGTGCAGTCATACTGAGCAATCAGGCCATGCTCTGGCTAGGCATTTACCGTCCCTAGACTTGGATTATCTCTCTTGTGCATAGGGTGCTTGGACCAGAAAACTTCTGAGGTCCCCCGGGTCCAAAATTCTAGCATTTCTGTTAAAAAATTGGATTTACACTTCCGTTACCAGAATGCTTATATTCCTGTTCAAATTGCCTTCTAGAATTTTTCTGACTTAATATTCAGCTACCTGAAGTCTTTTCCCACACTGATATTAATGCTACTTTGCTTATAAATCAGGACAATTAGCCGCCTATGATTTGAAAGCCCAATGCTGTTATTTTCTACCTGACAAAAATCTTGAAGGAAAAAAAGTCTCCTCAGAAGATTTTGGAGATAAATAGTGTGAAGGTCTTCACTTTAGAGCTACAAAATGGTTGGTAGATGGTGTTAATTTTGGTCTTAGCAAGGAAGCTGTGCAATCAGTCCCAATGTTCATGTTATTTGTATATATTTTAGAGCATGTGATTATCAGTTGGCCAGTAACACAGATAATTGCTATTCACACCATTCTTGATGCGTAATCCATTCCCAAACACAAAGTAGCAACTTCCAAGCATGCAGAATAAAGTGGCTCCTCTACATTACTAAGAAATTGAGCACTGTGACAATGGAATGAGGAACGGACTCTGGATGAGGAATATTTTGAATTGTGTATAGTTGTCCATAATATTTAGACCAAACTGTTTAGTCTTCCCACTACAGCAAAGGTCAGTGCCTCCATAAGTGAGAGAAGATGTACTACAAACGTTTATTACTGACAGTTGAGTCCACTATTATGTGCATTATTGATGCGTATGGCTGAAAGACTGGAAATTGAAAGTCTTGAACTAAGTTTCTCGTGCAATCACAGAAACTTCCTTCAGATATTCTCGTATATCATTTTTTTTAAGGTTTCGTTTAGGATTGTATCCATTCTCTTTACTTTTTTTTTAAATTTTGAAACTATTAAATAACAAGTAGAATAGCTCATATTTTTCTTAAGAATCCCTATTTTGCTAGATACATGTTTCACGGTAATTATATTTATTTTGCCTGCAAAGCACGTATTGCTCCTGAAGCATAGTTTCTTTGTAAACTGCTTGATTCTGTGACCTCCACTGTAGAGGTCAGGTTGCCATGAACCCCTGGAGAGAAAAATACTCTGTAGTTTATGGAGGGTCACAGAGAAGACAGCCTGAGTGGCCAATGGGCTTCCTTAGGGAGCAGGGGGCACTTGAAGACATCTTGCTGTCAGATCTTTCTCCCTCATGCCCACTCTGAATAATTATCCACAAATAAAACCAAGTCACAGCATGCTCATTCACAGTAGCCTTGTGCAGAGAAAATGTTCTAAAAGAAAGCCTAACTATCAAGGTAATAGAAAGGTCCGTGCTTTTTCTTAATGTCATTGTCTACACAAGGGCAAGAAGGTAATTCATTCTCATAGATGACACCCAGGTCCCTAATACCCTGTTTCCCCCAAAATAAGACATCCTCCGAAAATAAGACCTACTTACAGGAAAGATAAGACGTCCCCTGAAAATAAGACCTAGTGCATCTTTGGGAGCACACCTTAAAATAAGACACTGTCTTATTTTCGGGGAAACAGGGTAGTAATTCCCGGACTTTGGTAATAAGAAGGTTTCTAATCATAGGGCTCCAAGCAGTCATATAAGCCTGCTGTAACTGAGAGGAGGCTTTACTTATCTTATTATTTTTTTGAATGTTCACCTCTAAAAAGTACAGACAAGAGTGATAATCCCATATATTCCATAGGCCATGTTTATATAAATTACTTAAAAGTATGCCCAAAACTTGGAAAAGGGTATTGGTTTTATTATACCACCTCCTCTTTTCTTTTCTGTATACATACAATTTTTCATAATAAAAAGTTAAAACAAACATCTGTCCATCTACAATTCCTTTCTTCATTCATTACAGATTTTTGAAAACATGAGCTTGTAACCAGTGTTACATCATCTGTAATTACCTCATCAGTAGAACTGGGGGATAAAAAAAGAGATGAAAGGAAGACTCTCAATGTGGCCTAGAAATGTGCTTTCCTTGAAAATCTGAGAAATTCTGAAATCTGTAAAACTTTAGGAACACTTTGTGATATAGAAAAATGGCCAACGTGATTAGGAGCCCCCAGATGCATCACAGCAGTGGTGGAGTCTACCCTCTCTGCGTCTGTCCCCACATATATTTACTAAAAACATAGACTCTCCTTCCCTTTCCTCTTCTCAGAGTTACTTCTCCAGGCCCAATCATCCCCTGAATTGCTATAAAGGGGAATCATTCATTCATCACTTATCGTTTCTTCTCATGAAGCGTAAGTTTCATGAAGGCAGAAGATTTTGTCTCTTTCATTCTCACCTGTATTTCTAGGACCTAGAAAAGTATCTAACACACCATCTATTAATCTACTGGAAGAAATGAATAGACAAAAGTTCAACATCAGAAAAAGTATCAGTCATCAAGATGATTTAGGTGATTACATTAATAAATTAGAGTTAAAGCTGATAGCATTAGTTATTACAACCACAATTTTATAATGTAAAGAAAAGAAACAATTCTAAATTAAATAACTGTCTCCAAGATGTCCATATCAGAAAATGTTGCTGTTGGAAGACATTTTAGAATAATTTACCTTGACCTGGTAATTTTCAACTGGTGTGCCATGAGAATATCTTTGATGCGCTATGAAACTTTATAAAGACCATTAATTAAATTATTTTCTAAAGAAGTTCAAAGCATGGTTAAGTATTTTTTTTTACTCTTTTTTTTTAACAACATAATTTAAGTGTGTCATTAAGTTTAACTATAGGTTCACATGTGTGCACTGAGAAAAAAACATGTTAAAAAAAACACTCCCTTAAACTCTCTACCATGCAGGAAGATGATGTTCTGAATGTCCTAGAGTACACAGTGCCTCAGCTGTAGCCCTATCAGCAATCTGGGCTCGACCATTCTCTGTTTTGTGAGGCTGTCAGTGAATCTCAGGATGATTACCAGTATCTCTGACTTCTACCCACTAGAAGTCAGTTGTGACCATCTCAAACATCTCCAGATAGTGTCCAATGTAGTATCCCCTTGAGAATTTCTCCTGTACCTGCTTGATATTTGCTTTTTCTCTTTCCCTGTTCCCACCTCTCCTCCCTTGCCTTCCTCTCTCCATACCTCACTTCTGCCTTTTGCATAAACACACACACACACACACACACACACCTCATTCCTAAGCAATGCTTTAAATGTTTGAAAACAAGAATAGTATCTGTTATGGGCTGGATTGTGTGTCCTCCAAATTAATATAGTAAAGTCCTAACCTCAAGTACTTCAGAATAGGAGCCTTTTGGAATAGGTTGGACACAGATGTAATTAGTTAAGATGAGGTTATACCCAGTAGAGTGGGCTCCTAATCAATATGACTATGTCCTTGTAATCTTCAACACCCTTAGAAAGAACCAAGTTTGCTGTCTCATTAATCTTGGACTTCTGGTCTCCAGGACTATGAAACCAGGTATTTCTGTTGTTTCTGTCTCTTAGTCTGTGGTGCTTTGTTATATCCGCTTAGGAAAGTAATGCAGTACCCATTGTGAGTTTTTTCAGATTTGAACTAAAACTTTGTATCTTCTTGGTTCTTGAGTCAACTACCCTACAGGTCATGGGACTGTTCATCCTTTGTGATTACATGAGACAATTCCCTATAGTAAATTTCTCTCAATTGATAGATGAAGAAAGAAAGACAGAAAGAAAGAATGAAGGAAGGAAGGAAAGAAGTAAAGAAAAGAAAGAAAGGAAGGAAGGAAGGAAGGAAGGAAGGAAGGAAGGAAGGAAGGAAGGAAGGAAGAAAGAAAGAAAGAAAGAAAGAAAGAAAGAAAGAAAGAAAGAAAGAAAGAAAGAAAGAAAGAAAGAAAGAAAGAAAGAAAGAAAGAAAGAAAGAAAGAAAGAAAGGAAAGAAAGGTAGATTTATTGGGGGGGAAGCAGAAAGAGGGACGGAGGAAGGGGGTGGGGCCTTGGTGTGTGTCACACTTTATGGGGGCAAGACATGATTGCAAGAGGGACTTTACCTAATAATTGCAATCAGTGTAACCTGGCTTATTGTACCCTCAATGAATCCCCAACAATAAAAAAAAAAAAGAAAGAAAAGATACATTTATTTTTTCTATAGTTCATTTCTCCACACAATCCCATAACACCATGAGGGGTATACAATTATATTTCCATTTTACAAATGAAACATTGAATCATAGCAGAGGTCTGTTTCAATGAGGCTGAGCTGTTTCAAAGAGGCTGAGCCAAGATTGAAACCCAGGTCTGAGTGACACTCTATTTTAACCTTTACATCACTCTTATTTCCTTTACCTGAACACACCTAAAATGTGACTGATTCTGATAATGGTGTCATAGTTCTTTCTATAAAGAGGCTCCAATCCTCAGAAAGAATTTTACTTACCTGCCTTTCTAACATTAATTCATCTTCCAAATCGGTTTGTTTCTCTTTGTTTATATCCCAGCTGCTACAACCTTAATTTGGTCCCTGAACATATTACGGTTTCAACAGCCGTGTGCCCTGAATTGCCCGCCTTCTTCTTCCTCAGCCTTCCACTGTGGTTTATTTGTGTTTCGGGGAAGCTTACTGAGTGCGCGTTCTACGGCTCAAAAGTCCAGCGTGAACTCCCACTGCCTTGCCCAAGGTGGAGTAGGCTGACAATCTGATTTGCCCAGCTTTGAGGGGTGAGGGCTCACAATGCACCCACGGTTAAGTATTTTCAGTTATGACCAGAGTGTGTAGGCATCCATCTGGGGAGTTTTCTCAATCCAAACATACACTCCCTTTGACATCCTTAAGTGGCAACTGGGCATGTGTTTTCTGAAAATGATTCCCCAATGCATTTTCTCTATTGCCACTGACTGATCTAGAGGATTGATTTCAAGGTGACTATAATGTCATCATCTCAGTTCTGTTCTACTTTTCTAACCTTTCAACCCACTGATTTGCTATAGAAATTCTCCATCCCAGACCAGCTTTTTTTCCAGGCAGTGTGACAAATACATAACTTGGGGGTGGCCTCTGAGCATTTCTCTATTTATCAAAATCCACCCCCATCCTCCTCATTAAGCTCAAAGCTGACCTCCTCCTGACCTCCTCCCAGACCACTGGGATAGAGTGGACCCATGCCCCCACCCATCTCCCTGCTGTCTGCACAGTCAGTCTGCAGGATGGAATACAATGTGAGTAGGGTCAAGATTCAAAGGCAGATGAGTGTCACACAGGAAGAGATGAATGGTTCAGGTCACTGAGAACACATACACTGAGACTGGGTCCCCGGCTAGTGATCCACTCTGCAGACAAGTGACCATCTCACTTTGTGCAGCAGTAGAAGGATGCCCGCTCCTTCCTTGGTGTCTGAACAACAGCAGATTGGGAGCTTTCCTGAGGGCCATGCAGGCAGGCATTGGCCACAACTAAGGCGGTCATGCTGAGCCCAGAACAGAGTCATCCCTGCACAAGGCCATGTGCCCATCATCTCTCGCAAAGGAAATGTCACAGGCCCGCAGCCTATGCTATGTGAACAAGGGGGTGTCCCTCCCAGTGGTAGCAACATCCTCACAGCCTTAATTAGGTATGTGTACATGATGCTGTTTAGAGCTATTTTTCATGTACAAATGTATGTCTTTTCCTCGCAACTATGCTATATGCCATCCAGGTAACACAACACCACTATTACCTTTGTGTTTCTCAAAGGAGCTTGTATTTGGTGATGTTCAGTAGACATTTATGAAAAAATAATTGTCTGACAGTGCAGTGAGCTGTGATGATGCCACTGCACCCTAGTCAGAGTCACAGAGCTAGACTCTGTCTCAAAAAAAAAAAAAGAAAGAAAGAAAAAATGCTGAAGACCTCAGTAAAGTTAAGAAAGTCTGGGTTAACTGGAAGTGGCTGGAGGGCTGAAGACAAGAGGAGGTCAGGCCCTCACAATTTCACCCTCCCTCTACCTCAGTACCTATCCTCACAGCCTGAAGCTTCACTCCTCCACCACCTGCATTTCCAAGGTGGCTTCCCTGCCAACTGCCGAGATTCTAGAATCCTGTCTGCACCTAGAAACTGCAGAAACATTTTACTTTCTTTCCCAATTAAAAAATAAATGACACAAATTGCTCTTTGCAATTGCATAATACACTTACCAAAAATCACACAGATCACTTCACCCATCTATTGCCTTAGCTCATCTTGGTTTTGGTGAAAAACATTTCATAAAGTAATTTGATAATTTGTGACTGGGTAAAAATATTTAATGTCACGTTATGCCAAATTTTTTATGCCAACTTGAGATTTCAAAGTTAATGGCAGGCTTTAATTAGAACAATTTAGGGTTCCCATAGTTTAAATTGAAGTGAAGTTGAAGGAGTGTGAGAGCTAAATTATTTTGCTATTTAAGATAGAAAATATTTCCCTGCAATTATTTTTTGTCTAACATGGACGTTTATATGATGGTCATTATAGAACTTTTAAAGATTGTTTTTCTCAACCCTGTTTCTTAGTTGCAAATCCCTACTATCAATAGTTCAGATGGAATTTCAGCTTTTTGTTCTTTTTTCTCTTTTCCATTTTTTTTTTCCAATTTATAGCTTCACAAAAACAACCATAGCACTAAGGAGTCCTATGGTATCCTGTAGAGAACTCCAGTTTTTGATCATAGCATGAAGAGATCTTGATTACACAATCCCACATGACCTCTTTGGCCTAGTCCTCAAGCAACTAAAAATAGAACTACGTGTGACCCAGCAATCCCTCCACTGAGTGGATACCCAAGAGCACAGAAATCTGTATATTAAAGAGACATCCACATGCCCTTGTTTACTGAAGCAGCAATATTCATCACAGCTCAAATGTAGAAATCAACCTAGGTGTCCACCAGCCAGGGAATGGATAAGGAAGGTGTGGTCTGTCTACTCAATGTAATATCATCAGCATGAGAAGGAAGAGATCATGTCATTTGCAGAATGTAGCTAGAACTGGAAGACACTATGTAAGTTAAGTGGAATAAGCCAGGCATAGGAACACAAATATCACATATTCTCATTCATATGTGAGAGCTAAAAATAATAATAAACCAGCAAATTTAATGAGAGTAGAAAGGTGGTTACCAGCATCTGGGAAGGGATGAAGCAAAGTTGGTTAGTGGGTATAAAACTAGAGTTGGGTAGGGAGGATAAGTTCTAGTGTCAACACAGCAGTAAAATTATAGTCCAATGATTAATAATATATTACAAAATAGCTAGAGGTATTGCAATGTCCAGGATAAATTTTTGAGGCAATGGATTTCCCCAATTACCTGGACTTGATCATTACACATTGAATATACATATCAAAATCTCATACGTTCTCCAAAAATGTATTTTGATTTGAAAAGTATAAAGAAAAAAAATTAATAAAAAATAAAAATAAATTTTGAAAAAGAAGTTTAAGTACACAGATTTAGCAATTCTATGTTAGGAAACTGTTTTCTATTTGACCCTCGGCCCGCCAGGGGTTAAGGTTACCCATTTAACTTATTTTCTCTTTCCTTTCTTCTGATTGGTGCTTTCTAGGGCTCAAACTGTGTAACACCTCATTGTCTCTGGAGACAAAGCAAAAACCTCAAAGCTTTATAGGCGGAAATCACCTGCCTTCCTGTACATTACACAGCATAGGTCAAAAGTTAAAGTTCCCCTCCCGAATCCCAGCTTATGGCTGCAGTGTCCTGAAATCAGAAATTAAAAAATAATATACCTAGCACTTCTTTGAAAAGTTCCACGAAGAAAAGCCTTCTGAGGATTATTTCCCAATTTTGTTCATGCACTAAAAACGGTTACTGGGGCACCGTGTGTCTGTGTTCCTTATAAAGCCAACAGTTGACAAAGAGAAAATCAACTAGGAACAAGGCCAGGTTTTTAAATGCTATTTTACAAGGAAGATCTTTGGCAGTACCCTTTCAATTTCTTGAGGATACACAATTCTTACTGAAAATGCTTGATTTTTCTCTTAGTCTCTTCCTTAGTCATGACTTCCCTTCAGGCCACACAGTCCACCTAGTTGCCGTCCACTCCAGGGTTTGGGGATCTTTATTTTCTCCAATTTAACTTCTTCGTTACACTGCCTGCAGCTTCGCACCCTGAAAAGTCTGGCAGATTCTTCAACGATGTCTCTATTAAATAAGTAAGCAGGCATTGCTACACATCGTCTGTGGCAAGCATAACTTTGCAGACACAAAAAAGAAGTACTACTATTTTCCAAATATTTGATGATCACATTTTTAGAACAGTTTATTTTTCTCTCCCACCTGCATTAAAAAAAAAAAAAAAATCCAGAGGCTTTTACCTCCACTTATCCAGTAATAAATGTAGTCACAAATATCTGCCATTTTAAACAAAGTCATAAACTCATTATTCCTCATAAAATTACTGGGAAAAGTTATAAAGTGATAGAAATAACTGCCTTTGCATGAATGTTCTTCAAACCAGGATGGCATTACCACCACATCTCTAGGAAGACTATTGACTTAGAACAGTGGATGAAATTAACATTACTTATTTTAAAATTTAACTATCTGGTGTCATATGAAAGCCTCTTCAATTTCTAGTAGGCCATACTGGGCAAAACAGTCTAGAATTATCTTTTTTTTTTTTTTTATTAAATCATAGCTGTGTACATTAATGCGATCATGGGGCACCATACACTGGTTTTATAGACCATTTGACACATTTTCATCAAGCTGGTTAACATAGCCTTCCTGGCATTTTCTTAGTTATTGTGTTAAGACATTTACATTCTATATTTACTAAGTTTCACATATACCCTTGTAAGATGCACCGCAGGTGTAATCCTACTAATCACCCTCCCTCCGCCCACCCTCTCCCCTCCCCTCCCCTCCACTCCCTCTCCCCCTTCCCCATATTCTTAGGTTGTAACTGGGTTATAGCTTTCATGTGAAAGTCATAAATTAGTTTCATAGTAGGGCTGAGTACATTGGATACTTTTTCTTCCATTCTTGAGATACTTTACTATGAAGAATATGTTCCAGCTCCATCCATGTAAACATGAAAGAGATAAAGTCTCCATCTTTCTTTAAGGCTACATAATATTCCATGGTGTACATATACCACAATTTATTAATCCATTTGTGGATCGATGGGCACTTGGGCTTTTTCTGTGACTTAGCAATTATGAATTGGGCTGCAATAAACATTCTGGTACAACAGTCTAGAATTAAGATGCCAGTCAGAGGCAGCCTCAGACAGTAGGGAAGGAGGTTTAATCCCAGAGCGGCCGGACAGTCTAACACAGTGTTTCAGAGCATCTCTAAGTTCTTAAGTCTTCAAAGAAAACTTAGCACCAGCTTTTTTACTTCAAACTCTGTGTGTATTTAAATCTAAATGTTTATAATGTGTAGTTTAGTTGGAAATTGCCTAAGGATTTTAAATATGTTTCTCTTTCCTCTGAAAAGAGACATCATTCTAGTCCTGTGCTTGTTTATGTTTTTTGTATATTTCGAGGGAGAGTAGTAAAATGTGAAAAGGAGGGCTCTCCAAAAACAGCAGGAAATCAGGACACATTTAACAATTGCTGCAAGTTATTGTTGAGCACCCACTGTTTCCTCTGTTTGAATTCCTCCCATCGCATCCCACCTAGTGGTCAGCTGGCCACTGCAGACCCACTGTCTGTATCTACTCTAATGTCTAAAAGAACCCAAATTTACCAAAATTACAAATGCAAATATTTCTTACTTAAGTGATATTGGCTATATGGATTTATAAGAAGTGTCAATATGTACTTCCGAGCTTCAGAGATCAACATATGCTTACAACTGACTGACACATCGCTCAGTTTCTTGTTATTAACATGCATTCATGTACAATAATTTCACTGATCCTTGGACAAAGGAAAAAATTTGTTTTGAGAGTAGGAACTTCCATTATTTTTCCAAATCCTATATTCATATGTGTTCTTTCAGCGAATGGTGAGATGGGTCTCCACTCATAAGCAAGACTGAGACATTTCAGAGCTCAGCTTCATAGATTTCTCCTTGCTGTCTAAATAGACTGTTATAAATGAATGGATAGTCTTTGGAAAAATTGGATAGACAGATGATCGCTGCACCTAGTCATCAGAACAGTACACATTCACACACACACACACACACACACACACACACGAATTTGTAGAGTTTGGAGGGTTTGAAATAGTTTTTAAAATGTGTAGTTTTTTAGGTACAGATTGTCAATGTAGTGATGAAATTCTATCATTTCTTCGCAACAATACTTAATTTTGTCATTATCAGAAAAAAGCAATTCACATTAAATAATAGAAATCTTAGTGATAATAGAACGGCTTGACAGAAGTTCCCTTTGCAGCAGAGTCTGGCAGAGCAATTTTAAACTATTACATTAAGAATACCTGTCGCTTGAGTTCTATCTCTGGAATTAAAGGATCACAAATTTATAGACTAAATACTGCTTCAAGTTTTTAATAGATACATACCTATGAAGTATGATTTTAAACTGCCTTGACACATAGGCTTTTGATACTGTATATTTAAATCACTATCACAAAAGAGAAAGTTGTTGCTCTTAGACTAAGAAATGTAATGACCCAAGAGTACTTACCCTGCGGTTTTAAACAGGATGACTACGTTGTAAGGTGAGTCGGACCCTGGGAATCTGCATTTTCCTCGCCCTACTGGCTAATTGGGGGAGAATTGAAGACAGACAGAAGGAGATAAAGAAGCATCTCTACATTTCATGAGGGGATGGGATGGATGAAAGCAGAAACACGCTGTCTCTCTCCTGGCTGTGTACAAATACAACGTAAACACTCGGCCTGTATTCACCAGCAACATTCTGCCTCCAGGAGAAACAAAAGTAAATATGGGTGTGGATAACAAGAATTTTCAGGAAAATCGTATTCAAAGCAGCCTGTTCACTAGCCGTGACTTGAGGTTGCTGTTATCTTCTAGATGTGTTTGATAAATCTTATGTAAGCAATTCACTGGAATAGAGAGTGGGGGAAAAACCTGATTTACAAGAACTGCCTTCCCCAAATGGAGTCTTTCTTGGTTCTATAGTCTGATTCTAAATCTTCTAACTGTTTATAAAGGAAGGAATGAGAATATGCAATGATAGGGTGGGAGATTGGATGTGAAGGTCTCGGGTAAGGGGGGCGAGGGGGCGGGAGTGAAAGATGACGCAAAGGGCTGCGGACTTTTACCAAACCTGTCAGCTCCGTCATCCGAGCTCTCAGAGTTCATAATGCATGTCTTGATTTCTTCAACATGTACGTTTTAGTGCCATCTCTAACTAGGGGATAGATGGGATTAAGGTGCTGGCTACACTATCATGGTTCCAAGCTTACAGAGTGTCCGGATTGGAAGGCACATTCCTGCTCAGTTATCCTGCTAAAGCACGAATCTCTTCTGTTGCATCTCTGCCAATGTTTACTACCGCACCACAGAGCTGGAATTAATAGCTAAGGTGTATTTGTTCTTTGACGGATACCGCTGCTCAACAGATTTATTTTTTCTTTAAAGTTAAGTGCTGTCTTGTATGATTTCCATAATGCACCATCTTTAAAAGACTGCTCCCCTTGTTCTTGCTTATTAATAACTTCAGAGAACCAGGGGATTCCTGAACCCTACCAATGCTAGGTTAGTGGTAAATACTAACAAGCAGGTCCGCTTGTTAGTATTTGCCACTAACAAATACTAACGAAATACTTGATCTGATGGCAAGCAGGTCCGCCATCAGGTCACCTAACTCTTCATAAAAGTGAAGTCATGTCCTGAAACACAAGCTTGCCTGCCACGCTCAACCCCTGCATTCAGCACTCAGAGTTGGGAGCAGCAAGTGTCCCCACCAGGCTCTGAATGAATGCCATTTGATCAGTTTATCTATTGTCAATAAAATGATGGTCGATAATACAAGAAAAGAAATCATTTCATTTCTAAAAAATAATCAGGCGTATAGAGAGAGTACTCATGTTCCTGACCTACCAAGGAGTCTCAGTTAATACTCACAGCCCAGCATAGTTATTAAACAGACCCTGATTCACCCTGAAATGTACCCTGGTGCTACGTATAAACATTAAATTATCTAGGATGGCCCTGGAAGTCACGGACAATGGAGCCAGCAAGCCAAAATCTCCCACTAAAAAATTCCTTGGTTAAATCTCTATGCAAAGTTTAAGGCAGCAGCAATTTTCTCTGCTTTTCCTAATAACATCTGAGGAGTTTGAGGCACCTATGCCACGGTGGGACACTAAATATTTGAGGGCTGGGGTCAGTCATTGGTTTTTTCCTACCACCTAACATTGTGCCTAGAAGGTACTTGATGCATGTTAATTGGAAGAAAACTGAATTAGTGAATATATCTGTAAACCAAAGGCCCAATCTGTGCCGTGTGAGTCTATTACTTTATGATTATATTCTCAAGCCAGTAAGTATATATGGATGTGAGTGTGGACTTCTCCTGTCTGAACTTGAGCTTGCCCGTTTCCATGTTGAATTTTAGGGACTTTATTTGCTTTGGCTTGTCACAATTTGGGCACATCATCTTGACCTTCCAGGCAACAAAGAGCATTTTGCCTCTTGGCATGAGGGTTCTTTAATTAACTAATAGATCTCCTTGTAATAGCTCTGGGTGCCCACCACTGAGCAGGTGCACCCCTTCATGCTTTCTGAAACTGCATATAGATTGTGGAACTCCAGATCAGAAACTAAGGCTGCACATTTCTATTCACTCATATTCATATGCTAAATTTTTGATAATCATTTAACGTTCTATTTTATTAGTTTCCCATAACAAAAATAAAAATGATCTATAGATAAGATAAAAATTTTAATAAGCTTTGTTCTAATTTTGAAAAAAACAGCCCTACATTTGGTCTTCCTTGCCTATGGTTTAAGTTTAAAGACAGTACTCAAATTATTATCTGCTCCCTTTCAAAAGGCATTTAACTGATTTTAATTAAAAATTCAATATTAAGTCCCTACTGTGTGTAACATATATATTTCCTTCTATCTTCTGAACAATAGGAAAAATGAAATATTCAAATGGCATGACATTTTTCTGCAAGAGGGAAAACCTTGTGAGATGCAATCTTTGTGCATTGGCTAGCAGATGCCAGGAATACGATTTATTTTTAGAATAATTTTAGGCTCACTACAGAAAACAGTTGAGTGCATTTTTATAAAGTCCTCTGGTTTCCATGGCAAATGGGGCCATTATTTCTTCTGAAACGGAAGGCTTTTACTTACACTTTCCAAATGCTTTTCATATTGTGCCAAAAACTCAAGTCAGTCCAGAAACAAGTACGCTAGTGGCTTATTGTTAAAAGCAGTTCTTAAGTAAAAATGGGCAGCAGGTCAAAGTGACCTTCCATTCAGGCCCACGGAGAGCAGCGCATAATACACTCCAGTCAAATGGCTGCGTGCGTCTTAGATGCAGACGGAGGCAGAGGGAAGAGTTTTAATGATTCACAGTACTTCATCATGATGAGATATAAAAACCATAAGTTCAGATGCTCCCCATGAAAACTATAACAGTTGTTTCTTAACTTACAAGATTCAGGCTCTGAAAATCACTTGTATTCAAATCCACTTAATACCTAATGTGCTTTATTTATAGTAAAACATAAAAAATGAAAACTGTGTAATCTCTTAAGCTCTGCTTAATTTTATGATAGGTGATATTTCTTCCTTAGAAGATCATGGAATTTTTAATATTGAATATTAAATGGATTTTAGAAGTGCAAGTAATTAGACTAATAAATACCAACATGATATTTATATTGTTTACTGTTTCTTGGCTTATAAAAAATGTTAAGCAATTGCTAATGGGAACTCAGTTACAAATTAAAACCATTAGATAAAAATTGAAGTTGAATCTCTTCTTCCTTTTAGCCTAGAATGTAGTCTATGATGTCAATTTCTAAAAATATTGCAGTTGAATCTATGATAATTTTAATACTAAATCATGTTTTTCACTGAATATCAATGTTTATTAGTAATCTTTTTAACTGCCTATTTAGCTTTTCTTATTGTTTGCAATATCTCTCTATGGACAATATACAACAATGGCTATATGACTATTTCTTTTTATTTAAAGTTAATGTGAGGGTACAAACAACTAGGTCGTAATATTTGCATGTGTTAAGTAAAGTCCCTCTTGTAGTTGTGCCCTGTACCCAAAAGGTGTGACAATGGCTTTACATTGTTACATGACTATATTTATATATAACGACTATATACGAATATATTTACATATAATTAACATGTCAAACTGCCGGGAGGGACCCATCAAATAGTAAATTCTTCTTCAATATGTGATCTGGACAACTGCTTGAGTCAAGTAAGAAGAGTAAGGAGAATAGTCTCTTACAATCAAAAGAACATACCTACTGCTAGCACTAGCTCACATACTCCTAGACCTTATTCTCATCCTCATCTTTCAAGTCAACCTGCTGCCTTTCCATTTAGACTCCTATCTTTGTATGTAGCACCAGCGTAAGAGGTACTGTTTTCAATGATTGACTACCTCAAGTCACGTCTTATGATATTCTGACTCCTGACTTTGCTCCACCATTTTTATTTTTGTATAAGTTTTTGTGTAAGTTGTATGATTGTGGATATAATTTACAGCCAATCCAACCTCCACATGCCATAACAGCTGGTACTACAATGTGCCAGAGTGTACAGAAACCACAAAGAATTCACCGTTCATTTCCAAAGTAGGAATCACAGACCTGCCCTGTCTACCAAGGCACCTCACACATGGCAGGTCATTGGTCAGTGGCCCCATAATTAATGGCATTGTGGTATGGAAGGAGCTTAAACTCTTTGGCATAAAGAAATGATTTTACTTTTTGAATCAATGTCTTGTGCTATGCCATATTGAGCCTCTATTCCCACACAAGGAGGTGTCTCTTTTAGTGCTGTCTGGCTGGAGTACATACTTTTGGTCAATTTGAGTTATCTCAATGTTTTTCTTTTAGTATTTAATAATTGACTTTCTTTATTTGGTCCATCTCCTATTTTATTTAAAACATGTTTTCTTCCCCTTTTTCCAAATAAGTACTAATCAAATCTGTAGTAGCTGTAGTCAGGTGGAGTAGCTGGGCTCCCTCTCCTATGTGAAACTGTTTTAGCTCTTCCAACTGTGGTGCAAAGAGAAGGGAGAAGAAAACAGGCAAATATGTATTTTTGTAGCCATGGCCTTCATTTTCTGGGCAAATACCTGAACCCCTCTGTGTCTGCTTCTTTGTATTCACTGGCAAAGGAATTCACTGGAGAGGAGAGAGGCTCTCTGCATGAACATTCCACTCTTCCCAAATTTACTTCCATTTCCCATTTCTTCACTTACATTGGCAGGGAGACAATTATTATGATTACAGGACTAGTGATGGAGGTTAATTGTGAAGTGGAAAGATGAGCTTTGGTTACTTGAAGGGAGGGGGCTAGTCCCAATTATTAATACAAGTAACTCTCTAAACTCAGAACATTTGAATAAATAGCATCTTTTACTTTCAACTTACGTTCTTACTTGAATTAATGGACCACAGCGGGGGGAAAAACAGTCCAGTGGACATCCCATTGTATATACAATCATTTTCTTCTCAAATCAATTTTACCAAAATGTTTAATTCTCCAAAATGCTAATTTCTAAATGTTGTTAGAAAAATAAGAGATCATTAAAATAGTCAAACTTATATGAAGGTGTATGTGACTAATAATCTCTTAAAGCCCACTGTTCTTTACTTTCATAAGACAGGGTGGGCCAAGGGAAGACATCTTTTAAAAGGACATTTCAGCTAGTTTGTTTCAGAAAATATGTGCAACAGAAAAACTTTATGGTATCCATACGTATTAGTTTCAGCTGATAAAATAAATATCACAGGCTAGGCTATTTAAACAACATAAATTTATTTCTTATGGTTCTGGAAGTTGACATGTTCAAGAAAAGGTACAGCCTGGTTCAGTTCTTGGTGAGGGCTCACTTCTTGTTTTGCAGACAGCAGTCTTCTTGCTGTGTCTTGACACAGTGGAAAACAAGATCATCCCTTTTTATCTCTTCCTCTGAGGGCTTTAATCATCAAGAGGGTTCCACCTTTAAGACTTAATCACCTCCCACATGCTCCAACTTTAAATATCACCACACTAGAGGTTAAGGCTTCAACATGTGAATTTTAGTGGATGCTTCAGTCCATAGCACCATTATACTTATATCAGCCTCAAAAAATTCAGTCTTATCACCCTTGTTGTACATCTTTGTGTCCATGAAAGCTTCATCTACACGTTTCCAAAGTATAAAATAAAAATGATAGTATGATCCAGTTTTCATCAAGATGAAATGTTACTGGTCTCTTTTAAGAGTCTTATCATGTCCTAGTGTTTTGTTGTTGTTGTCGTTTGTTTGTTTGTTTTTAATTCTGAGCAGTTAAACAGGTGTGGTGACTCACACCTGTAATCTCAGCACTTTGGGAGGCCAAGAGCTCAAGAACAACATAGACAACATAATGAGGCCCAATCTCTGAAAAAAAAAAAAAATGTCCTTAGTGTGGTGGCACCCATCTCTAGTCCCAGCCAACTGGGAGGCTGAGGAAAAGTCTTGAGCTGGGGATTTTGGGTTATAGGGAGCTATGTTTGTACCACTGCACTCTAACCCAGATGACAGAGCAAGACCCTGTCTCTAAAAACAATTTTTTTAAAAATTAAAAACAGTTAGAAAAAGCAGTGATTAGTTTCTGATGGTTGGAAAAAGTGTCTAAAACCAGCAGGGCAAGAGTGTGTCTTTGTAAAATGAAAACATAAGATTGTGACTTATGAACTTATGAACTTTGATGGTAAATGTTTATGACTAGGCAGCACAGCAGTAAGTCACAATATTCAGTAGAAAAACAGGTTGCACAGTGTAGCATCTCCTACCAAATTTCTATCCAGAAGGAAGTTAGGAGCAAAAATAATCTTATGGTGGGAAGGGGAGATTAGCAATTAAGTGACTTCACTTGAAATATTAATAAACTCAGTGTTCTCAACAAAACCACATGTTTACTTTAGGTGCTGGAGTAGATTAGCGGCAATTCCAGAAGGGCCAACACTTTTAAGAAACCACCCCTCAGCAAGACAAAAGAAACACACAAGCAAAACTAATTCTTCATCACCATGGATCCACTAGTCTATGTACTGAGTTAGAAACCCCAGAAGGACTGGGAAGGGTTATGATAGGGAGGAGGGTCAGAAGATTGAAAAACAAGGTAAAAGGTAAAGGGAAGTCTAAAAGGTAAAGGGAAGGTACTCTAAAAGGTAAAGGGAAGTCAGGTAAGTTGGCATCTGAGGAGTCTGTAAATTGCTTGGAAGGCAAAATAGTGGAGGAGGAATTCTGACAATGGAAAGGAAACAAATATTAAATCATCCATTTCAATCCCGTCTACAATGGTGGTTGAATTTGAGAAACAAAACTGATTTTTAAAACCCTGATCACTTTTTAAGAAGTAAAAGAGATAGGTTTGGAAAGATGATAGAAGATCTCTTACAATCCATTTTATAAATGGAGCACTAAGTATGCAAAGTATATACTGCAGTTAAGAGCTGAAAATTCAACAAGGGACAGTCAACTCTCATTATGATACCTTGATTTGGAAAGGGAAGTTCAGTGTTCATTTAAAGGCCGGTTTTAATGGCGCCTTGTTAATGTCTGTTGCTTTTAGTCCTCACCGGTGGCTTCTAGTACATCTGCTTGGATTAGCTCATTAACCTTGCCAAACTTTTCTGCACTGAGGCACAGGGGGAATCTGGCAGCAAACATGAGATGCTTTGAGCACTTTGGAAAGAAAAGGTGTGATTATGAAGCCACACCTTGGCAAGGGTGATTGGCAGTCTCATGCTATGCAGCCCAAGTGTCACCATGAGAATCAGATAGGGAGAAAAGTAAAAATAAAAGTATTTAATGAATCTACTTCAATTGAAGAGAAGCATTAAAATCAATGGAGCAATTTGTAATAGTTTCAAGATGTCACTAAAACGATGACAAGCAAATTACAAACATGGGTTGCCCTAAGGTTATCTCTGCCTGCTGATTTGGTCATGTGCAGAGTATTACCTCAAAATCAAAGAAGCAAATTAATACAGCTGCCATAGGAAAATATAAGTAGCTTCACGCCTCAGGCAATAATAGTTTGCCAATAGATGATAACAAGTCAGTATTTTCCATCAACATTGGTAGGACAAGCTTTACCTTAAGATCTTTTGATTTGCTGGAAGCAATGGGAGATATCACAGGGTATGTTTTCCCTCTTTAGATTTCCTATCAGAGGGAGGGAATTTCCTCTAAAGCCTTATCTGTTTTAATAACCCTTGTACAGATACTTGATTCATTAACAAATTATACTCCTTTATCCACTATGTAGAGAAGATGTAAAAAACATACTTGTTTTCCTAACACTCAAGACTTAAAAAAAAAATGATACTACAAATATGAGGGTCCTTTTTTTTTTGATACAGAGTCTTACTATGTCACCCTTGGTAGAGTGCTGTGCCATCATAACTCACAGCAACCTCAAACTCATGAGCTCAAGTAATTCTCTTGCCTCAGGCTCCAGAGTAGCTGGGACTACAGGCACCCACCACAACAAACAGCTGTTTTTTGATTTTAGCAGGCCCAGCCCAGATTCAAATCCACCAGCCCTGGTGCATGTGGCTGGCAACCTAACCACAGAAATAAGGGTGCCAGCCAGTTTATTTGTTTTTAAATCAGGAATGAACTTTAGAGTCATTCTCAAGGGGCATTTGAATCTCTATGCCCCAATCAACATGAGAGGCATCTTTGGCTTAACCAGGCTATTACATTACTTTCACTGTTTCCAAAAAGAAAACAATAAAAAATGAATTTTAGTCCTGAAAAGTATAGTAATAACACTAAAATGGCTGCATGTTGGCTTTAAAATTAAGAAGCAAAAACATTCTAAAACCAAAAAGAAGCAATTGCTAAATAGATGCTGTGGTATGTTACGGTATAAGGTCATTGGCAATTTCATGTTGATGAAAATCTATAGGGCCATGCTTGCTCTTGTTAATTATCAGTGATGTTTATACTACCCTTCCCTTAAATCGGAATGGCTTGGATAAATAAGAGAATGTGTGTTTTCAAAAGACAGTATGGGAGAGTGTTTTAGAGTCTCTGCTCTGTGACTCACCAGCTCTGAGCTTTCCTACAAGTTCCTTAATAAATTCCCTATGCTTTAGTTTAGGTATCAATAAAAATATGCTTAATAATACTGATCATACAAGAATTCTGTAAGGACTTAACGAAAAGGTGTTTGAAAAATGAGCTCTTGGTGTCTGACAAATTGTGGTTAATTACTATTTTAAGTAAAATGAAGATTGACTTATTAAATGTGCATTTACCTAGTGTTAGCTTTCTTCAAGTTCTCTATAAAGAGCTCAGGTGATAAAATTTTACAATGGACCCTCTGTAAATTGACCACCCAAGGGACTATAACAAAATATCAACGTAAAAACTAGGTGGTCAACATAAGAAACCAGGCCTACTGTACTGTGAGGTACATGTAGTGTGTGTCTGGTCTGTGAAATTAGGTCAACTTAAGAAGGTGGTCAGTGTGGGGAGGTGGTCAGCTATGGAGGGTCGATTGCAATTAGAATGCTGTAAAGAAAGAATACTTGGAATGTTTTTGGAGAGCAAAACAAATTAAAATTAGTGCAGAAGCTGACTGAAGAAGTATGAAATAGAAATAAAAATAAAGCACTTGGGCTATTTTTCAGTGCTGAAGATAAAGGATGTGCATAAACTAGGATTAGTAACTGTGAGTGGACTAGAAATGGATTCATTAAAAATATAAAAAAAATGTTTTTAGGAAGTACTGGAACATAATGGCATAATGATCGCAGGTAATGTTTGAGTCTATGAATATACGTATGTGTGCGTGTACAAACACATGCACACACTGGTGACCTGAGGATTCAGATTTGCGTGGCTTTAAATACATTGGAAAGAAATTATATTTAACATTTCCTTTTCTGGGTAATGAATAAAAGCAAGACCCTCCTCCCCACTACTGGGTGGGGTTAGTGGCTGGGTTAGTCACTTTCTCATGTTGTCAGACACAGGATGTTTTCCTGCTTTTGAAGATTATTGAAAGTCTGAAAATAAGACTGTTTGGCATAGTTCCCAATTACACAGAATTTCTTGAAGAAAAGAATTGTCTTCCATTTTTCCATTATTTTACTAATACATTACAATTTGTTGAATATCTAAATCACATTGAATTTCGCAGGGAAAACAGGTGCATGCCTCGGTGCTGTTATTTAATATGAATTTTTATTTTCATTTAAAATTTCACTGTTAAATTTTAAAAACTAAAGTTATTATAGTTTCTAAAAGCAAAATGGCAGATAATGACTTAGAATTGCTTTCCCTCTGCTACTTTTCTCTCTCTCTCTTACATGTGTATACACACACACGTACCCACGCATGCACACACATTGCACACACATGCACGCATGTACTTAAAGATATAAGCACACACAGTACTGTGTGACATTCACTGGCCAAAAAAGAAAAATGAAAGAATGCTATAACCCATTACAAATCTCTTCCTGGGCCTCTTTAACGTGTCTAAAATTAGAGAAATCCAAACTAAATTCAGAGCAGCCTCCTCACAACTTTAGTCAATGACCACAGATGGTGACTTAAAGGCAAAAAAAACCCCAGAATCAAATCCTGAGACATCGCCAGGATCTACCAAAGCAGCCAGTTTGAATAGGAGTGGTCAGCGCCTACCCAAGGGGACTGTCCTCTGGATGCCAGTTGGCTCCAGCAATTGATATTGGGAAATTTTTTTAAGCATTGCCCTCTAAGGCCAGAAAATATCTGACTTACACCTGACTCTGATCTTCTGCTTTTTATTCTTCTTATTCTTTTCGGCAACAAAGAGCACAAACTCATTCTCCAGAGATTATTTCATCATGACTTTAGGGGAGTTTTTTCATGTCCTACTATTGTTTAACTCACTTGTGTCCTGGGGTGTTGATGCCCAAATTTACATTCTGTATGTGTGAGTTCCCTGGTGGGATGACTTTGTGAGATGCTGGCTCTGAGAAAAGGCAGGTGCTTTTACTGTCCAAACTATCTAAACAGTAGAGGATTCTGGAAGGTTTCTATATGGCTGATACCCATCTGGCAATATTGTTCCAAGTATAGCATGTTGAAAGAAGTGGCTCTGTGCTCCCACATGCCTGACCACTGACAAACCTGTTTTTCAAAGTTCTGCAAATATAAACATTGGCTGCTCTTGGTGATTAATTTCAGTATCACAAAATTTCCAAGAAATTTCTAGAGCCCCTGATAGTAAATAACAACGATAATATAACAACACAGATGTATTTTTTAATTAGTCAGATAAAATAACCACATAGTGCAAGGTATTGACTCTTTTATCTTTACCCAAGTCCTATAGCTGTGCTAGACTTTCCACAGCAAATTGTTCATGGTTTATATACAGGAAACCATGAGATGCCAGCGGTCCACAAAACACTAGAAAATAGAAAATCTTGGTTCCGGAATCTGGTCTATCTGGGACTGTGTGGAAATTTAAGTAAGTCACATTTCAGGATGTCAGCTCTGCATCTGCAAGATACGGATAGCAGGTCACGTTCTACCTTACGCCAGCATTTCTGTGGAAAACTGAGGGAGATATTTGATGTGAAACCAGAGTGAACATCATAAATCCTGCCCCATGAAACAGATGTACCATGTAGGAGAATTCACTCACGCTTGAAAACACAAGGCCTTTATTAATTTGGCACACTTTTGTAGGAAGCCTATTACATACTCCGTATAGACTGCTAGTGGGTTGCTGGTCAGTATTCTAAATTAAGGACCTTTGTGCGGCCCCAGAATCTGCTCAGAGACCATTTGTCAAGGCTGAAAAGCATGCACACTGAATATCTCTTCAAGCCCACCACTCAATACGGACGCTCATATACAGATTTTGACATTATTTAATAACCTTTTACTACGGAAAAGGAAGGCAAATGGGAGAGATGCATAAACTTGACAGGGGAGTTAGGGAAGAAAGTGAAGGGTAGACAGGGGAGTTAGGGAAGGAAGCAATGGTTACAAGACACACCTGGAGAAGAATGGGCAAGTCCGGAGCTACCCAAACGTCTTGAGACACATACACACAAAAACCAACATATACATTTCCATGTTTTTCAAAGTCCATGTGAGTGTGGAGTTGGCAATATGAAAAATGTAACACACCCATATATAAAAACATGCTGTCAGGGTGCTAACTATTCAAGTTACAAGTACAAATGAGCCATGATTACCAAATATGCAAGAAACATTACAGGATACACTAAATATATTAATACATGAACACTCGGTCACACAAGACCTTGACCCAGCCTTCCATTGGCCTCACGCAATAGATCTCATGGCAGTTCACTGGCTGATTGGGATCCCCAGTTATTTCCCAGGCTTCCTTATAGGACACCTTGCTCAAACCTCAGGTATTCAGTCTGCGGAAAGCCTGAAGTGGGAGAGAGAGAGAAGGTACAGTTGTGTCCCTGGGATTCAGGCCGTACAGCCCCTCCACGGTGAGCTCTCTATCCTGTTAACTTACTCCATCTATTTTCCGTTGCATCTGGCTGCATGTTTTGAACTGATTAATAAATCCTGCCCTGTGAAAACTTTTAGATGGTCTGAGTTTTTCTGCTCAGTGACCCCTGGGATGGCTTGCCTGGGGTTGTACTTAAAGTTCTACCAAGACACCCCTTTTCTACAGCAGCTGCAGAGTTTGGCTAATCCTGATGATCAGATGCTGTCCCACACACCTGCTGTCCGATCGGTGCTGCTGTGCTGAGGCTGCAGCGCCTCCTCACAGAGCTTCTTACACAATAGGAACTCAGAAACCACATGGGTATCATTGCTAAAACTCGCACCTTCATGGAGGTCTGTTGTAAGCCCCCATTTATTCTCAGGAGGAACCGGTGAGGATAATTACTCTTCTCATTTCACAGATGGGGGACCCACATGGAGTAGGAGGTTGAGTTGCCAGCCAATCTGAGCGGCGTGGCCAGAACCTGGCTCTCCCTGCTGTGTTTGGTGGAACCCTGGCTCTCCCTGTCGTGTTTGGTGGAACCCCGGCTCTCCCTGCTGTGTTTGGAGGAACACTGGCTCTCCCTGCCGTGTTTGGTGGAACCCTGGCTCTCCCTGCTGTGTTTGGCACTGCCTTGTTGCCTTCGGGTGTGGCCTTTGAATTTTACAGGCTCACACCTTACCCTTGTAAACATGTTTAGAAAGCTCCGTTTTTCATTTTGGCCACTCCTCACTCACACGGGGTTTGAAAACATGGAAATTATTTTAAAGAAGAGAAAAGCAGGGGGACTGTGTCTCAGACTCGAATGAGGCTTTACATGAAGGAAATACTCAAGGCTGAGTCTGCAGAGGAGGCAGCTGGAAGAAGAGACCAGCAGGTGCAGCATCCCGGAGTTAGGACGCCCTTCTCACCACCAGACTTTCGTCGCTGGGAGGTCTAAGCATAATCAGGATGGAAAGGAACGTATGCTGCCACATGCGAAAGATTTAAGAAGCTTTATAAGAGGGTTAGTGGTCTTCCTTCCATTGCAGTTAAACCCTTTCCTGATTTTTTTTTTTTTTTGAGACAGTCTCACTGGGTTGCCCTTGGTAGATTGCTGTGGCATCGTAGCTCACAGTAACTCATACTCTTGGGCTTCAGCAATCATCTTGCCTCAGCCTCCCAAGTAGCTAGGACTACAGGCACCTGCCAAAATGCCCTGCTAGATTTTCTATTTCCAGTAGAGACCGGGTATTGTTCTTGTTTAGGCTGGTCTCAAATTCCTGAGCTCAAGCAATCCACCTGCCTTGGCCTCCCAGAGTGCTAGGACTGATTATAGGCATGAGCCACCGTGCCTGGCCCTGTTCTGCTCTTTTTAATCCTGCTCCATGAGACTTCTCCTGCAACTTCACACACACGATGATCATGTTTCACTCACATCCAGTCCTATAACAAGGCAGTGACTTTATTTCAGAGATGAGGAAATGGGGGCCCAGATTACAATGCTACTAAATCATAAAAGTTGACTATAAACTTTATGATGACAGCAGATAACATTCTTTCTCTGTATCATATCACTGATGAGTCTGTACTGATAAGAAAGGCAAAGAGCCATGTTGTCGCACTAAGCTTCCACCCTGCTCTGTGAGACCCTCCCTGAGGATGATGAGTCATTTCTGCCTCAGCCCTCGTTCTGAGGGCTGGGCTCAACCCAACAGACCAGCTGGCTGGCGACTTCCGGGGAGCCCAGCAGGATGTGGATATGACCAGAAGAAAGCACAGCACCGAGAAATGGGTGCAGTGTGACGTGACTTCTCTCTGAGCATGGTCAGTTTTCATGAGTCACAAAAATTTGTTTCTGCTCCCTCTCTAGTCTCACTCATAGTTCTTGACTTTTTTAGGGCTGGATCAGCATATCCAGTAGTCAACTTCAAAAATACCCTGCCGGTCACATGTGGCCCATGTTTTCAGACATTCCAGAAATACACCCTTGATTAGTTCCTCCTCACACCTAGCAGATCACTCAGGCAGCACTAACCTTCCCAGAAATTTGCCCCAAGGATCATCTAATGTCTGCACTTGCTTCATCGTGCGAGGAAGTCCAGAAGGTGGCCTGGGATCCCTCCCTAATTAATAGAACCATAACCATTAGTGGTAATGAGAAGCGCTAATATGCTTTTAGAGTAGGAGCGAATTATGCCTGTCTGTAATTCTAATCCGTTATCAACTAATTGATCGAAGTCAGTTTGTGGATTGTAAAAGAAGTAGACTGTCTAAAAATAAATAAACACTTCATAACACTAAAGTCATTTGATTCTTACACTTTCTAATATCTTTAACAAATCCCTTGGTGGAGACGTCCTAATTAGAACTTAGTCCAATGGACTCTAGAGCATAGGAAAAGTATTCCAAGGGACTTCAAAGTTATTGCAAGATGTCCAAGAATCCATACAGATTGAAAAAATAATTGGATTTGCACACATGCCTTACTATTTTTCAAATAGTGATTATTAAAATACAAATTTTCATTGAGCACAATGGAAATCTGTGTGTAACCCACACTTTAGGAGTTTGGTAACTGCTGATCTAGCCAGGCTTCCGATGTCCAGTATCTCACCTGTTTGAATCAGGAGCAGCGAACTTTTGGCACAAGTTGTTAAGATTTCTTCCCAGGCACACGTGATCTATGTTGGACTCAGCCTGGGGTTTCTCACTTCTCTCTTTGCCTTTAGAATTATCGACATGAATCACCATTGCAAACTCCTTCCCAGTTGGTTACGATATCAGCCCAGGCAAAGGTCACTTCCGTTTTGGAGCCTCCTTGGTTCTGCAGGCAGTTGGGAGTTAGGACGCCCTGCACACCGTGCCTCGTGATCCCTCGGTCACTCCACTCAGCACACGGGGTCCCTAACAGCTGCTCACATATCTCCAAACCAAGGTGAGGGACTGGGCTCCCGCCCCCTTTGGAGAAGGCCCAGCAGAAACCCCAGAGTAAGAATGCACAGCAATGAGCACAAGGCTGCGCCTACCCTTCACTGAAGGAATCCCAGCGATGCTGATAATCAGCAGACGTGAATCTCTTCCCACTCCTTTTGGCTTCTGTCTGACCTCCATAAAGTGATTTAGAGGCATCAATAAGCTAAGAGGGCAGTGACAATTAATGAGGAAAGAAGTGACCCAGAAGAAGGCAGCATGGTAGAGGTGTGTGATGAGCAGGAGAATGGAAGGAAGGGGGTGTGGTAAAAAAAAATTAAATTTAGGAAGCGGTGACGTAACTAGAGTGACATGCTGGAGGCAAGTTGGAAGGTGGGAACAACAAAGGCAGCCCCTCTTACTAATCACAATGATCCCTGTGCTGGCATAATGTTCATGCAGGTGCCAGCTTATTTGATACACCGAAAAACACAAAGAGATCTACATTCTTATTTTGTGTCTATTACAGATAAGCAAACTTAAAACCAGAGAGGCTGAGCAACCAGTCCCACATCCTATTTACAGTGAGTGGCAGAGAGAGACTGTCAGCCAGATGAGCCTGGGTTTTGAAATGCACCGTAAGCCATGGCGAGGGAGGAGAGGATTTCACTAACCTCCTACACCATCCCCAGCTTCTCAGCACACCATCACGAGTCTGGGATTATAAACAGACAGAGAAGAGTGAGGATGAGCGTGAAAGAGGGAGAGAGAGAAAGGAGAGAGAGAGAGAGCTCTGGGGACGCTCGCTCTGAGACGTGTTAGTGAGGAGCTTCACATGCGTTTAGTTCTGATCACAGCTGTATTGAGGAAGTATTACTATTGCCTTCTTTTTAAAGACCTCTACTTAAAAATTGACTGAGACACACATGCGTTTACTAATTTACCTAATATCACACAGAAAGGGACCGGTGGAACCCCTTCTGAGCCGGGATTATTTTAGGTACCTTTATCCCCACACAGCAGGGTGACTGGCTTAAGCTCAGTGTTTAATAGGGTATGTTGTAAACTAACCAGATGACCCTTTCAAGGGCAGACATGCCCTATATCTACAGGAAAGACAATTGGGATTGAGAAAGAAGAGGAAGACAAATAAGAACTTCCCCTTCCCTCCCTCCTTCTTTTCTTACTTGCTGCCTTCCAAAAATACAGACAGACAGTCCTTGACTTACAATGGTTTGACTGAAGATCTGGGGCTTTGCAAGGGTGTGAAAGCCATGAGCATCCAACAGCAGCTGCCTTTGAGTACCATACAGCCGCTCAGTACAGTATTAGTAGCTCACGTGAGGTACACAACACTGTATAAGGTAGCTCTGTGTTAGATGGTTTTGTCCAACTGTAGGCTAATGTAGGTGTTCTGACAACATTTAAAGTAGACCAGGCTAAGCTATGATGTTCAGTAGGTTAGGTGCATTACATGCGTTTTCTACTTGCAATGTGTTTATCAGGATGTGACCCCACCGTAAGCCAAGGAGATCTATACTGATCACCCACTGTTATGGGCAGAAACTACAACAGAAAGTCCAACAAGACGTTCCTCCCTTAGCCCCCAATAAGCTCACAGTAAACTGAAGACAGAAACCTATAATGAAGACATAAAATACAAAAACATAACGTTCCACGTGTGGTGACACTTCAGCAATGCTGAATGATGAGAATAAACAAATGGGGACAAACATTTCCTCTGGAGAACGGCATAGGCCTCGTACAGGCATGAGCCTGTGTGATGCAGAGAAACACCAGCTCTGTAATGGGGCTGCGGGGGACAAGGAGAGGTGTGCTGGTGTGGTCAGTGGGCTGGGAAGAGCCCGGCACCCTGAACGAAAAAGTCCGAGCGCCTCTTGAGAACCTGTGGAGACCCTGATAAGCCTTTTAATCAGAAGAATCACTGGGGACAAGATTCATATTTTAGAAAACCTCTGTCTCTCTCCCTCTAGCAGAGACAGGCAGTAGTTGGAGGAAAGAGTTGGGACGTGGAGATGAACAGGACTGCGTTTCTGATAAAGGCATGGATTGAGCAAAACCGTGAGATCAGTCTAGGGCGTCTTCCCAGGATATTCAGGTTTCTGCAGCAATGTGTAGTTTGAAACACGGTATCTCATACAGCTGGAATGTATATTATAGAGAGGAAGTGAATGCCAATAAAATTTTAGGGAGGAATATAAAACTCAAATATTAATATTTCTGCTAATGGGAATCATTTCATTTCTGCTTATGTCACTGGTTTTATCTCAAGTTCCCTCTCTGGAACTTCCTTCTAATTAGGGAGGGATTAGGAAGAAAAGTCTTGGGGGTCTTAAGTAGGGCCTGCTGCAGTTACTCATACAAGAACCGTTGAGGAGCTAAGGAAATGAATGCAGGAAAGGAGAGCAGTGGACGGATTCAAGGGGCACCGAGACGGTGGATGCTACAGGGCTGGGAGAGTGGTTGGACAAAAGAGAAGAAAAAAAGGGAAGTTCAGGGTCCCTGAGGTTTCTGCAGGAAATCTGAAAGCTAGAAAAAAAGCCATGATATAGAAATTCAGGGTGAGAGGCTGGCTGAGGACGCAGGCTGGAGATGCCATAGGACACTGAAGTAAAGAGAGGGTGGAGTAGTGACCAGGAGCTCATGCAGTGTTGAGGACGGCAGCCAGGAGTGTGAGGCAGCAGGCAGCAGGCCCAGGGAGCCCAGGAGCAGAGATCTGTAAGGTGTCAGCAATGGAAAATGAGACAGCGAATGAAAACGAAGGAGGCAAGTTTAGATAGTGAGGAGGAAAATCAAAAGGAGTTGGTGTCAGGAGAGTAAAGAACGCATTTCAGAAAGGAGGAGGTGAACCCTGTGAAACACCACCGAAAATGTGAGGGTGTCCTCTTGCTCTGTCCCTGAGAGAGTGATGATGACTCTGCACAGTTTCACCAGAGCTCGAGCCTGCCCAAGAGAGCACGCTACCAGTTAGGGAGCACGGTGGGGCCGACGGGGGCGGCTCCTGTCTCAGTCAAGTGGAGAAGGTGTGGTGTAGGTGCTATCTACACTCTGTTCTAAAAGACCATATTTAGAAAGTCATGTGAACACATGGAGTCATCTGCACCTTTTTTCAATTTATTTGACATGTACAGGGTGGCATAAAGTTTGTGCGCGATTTTAAATAGTTGACTGTACCATCTATAGCTTCCTCTTAGAAGCGTGCCTCCTATCTCCACCCCTCAGACACACACAGGTACACACACAGGCACACACACAGACACACACGCAGGTACACACGCAGGCACACACGCAGACACACACGCAGGCACACATGCAGGCACACACGCAGGTACACACGCAGGCACACACGCAGACACACACGCAGGCACACATGCAGGCACACATGCAGGTACACATGCAGGCACACACACAGGCACACATGCAGGTACACACACAGACACACACCAGGTACACACGCAGACACACACCAGGTACACACGCAGGCACACACCAGGTACACACGCAGGTACACACGCAGGCACACACGCAGGCACACACAGGTGTCGCCATCTTGCATAGTTGATCATTGTTAATTGCACATGAACTTTATGGCCACCGTGTGTGTGTGTGTGTGTGTGTGTGTTTTCTTTTAAAGCAGAGGAAGAATCCCCTGGAAACTAATTCAGTGCCCCTCCGAGAAGGCCAGTCCACCATCGTAGCTATAGCAGAGGGTTAAGGATGGCATCTTGCTTAACCTTCCCAGATACATCAATACTTAAAAAGTGGGGAGCACAAGTAATTCTGTCCTCAGGGGGGTGGGGCTTTGGTGTGTGTCACACTTTATTGGGGCAAGGCATGATTGCAAGAGGGACATTGCCTAACAATTGCAATCGATGTAACCTGGCTTATGGTACCCTCAATAAATCCCCAATAATAAAAAAAAAAGAAAGAAACAGATATTCATATTACCTTTAACAATACAGTTATTTCTGCTTGTGCACAAAAAATAAAATAATAAAAGGGGAAAACCGTCCCTACATTTGACATCACTTTTCAGCACTGCCTAAGTCTGCGCTCCCTCTTCCTGACAATGGCCTTTCTTACTTTCACTAGACTCGGCCCAGTTTAAAAGCATCAGGAAGACGACTCACCTTGGACTGCACTCCCTATTTTCCGCACGCTGATGTGTCGCTGATGAGCTCATCAGTCACTGTTGAAACTTGAGTGGAGCCCTGGTTCATGCCTAGAAGTCGTCCATTGGGTCCTCTAAAATTCTATTGCCCTAAAAACGTCTAGATTCAAGTTTAATAGAGAAAGAATAGCAACCGTGCCGTCTGCAGTGATGTCTGCCTCTCTCTGACAAACCCTCCCGAGTTTCCAGGCACTGTTTCTGCTGTGACACAATTGTTCCTCTGCAAACAGGAGTAGGAGAGAAGCAAAGCAGGCCGGACTATCCCTGCCTCCGTCCAGACTTGGCCCAAGTGCCGGAATTCGCTATACTTCACGGTGAGAGAGGCTCCGCTGCCGCGGTCACTGGCACTGTGCCTCCGAGGAAGGGTTAATGTGATTTGTTCATAACATCATCTTCCTGGCTGTTTTTCAGTACACTGTTAAAATTGCTTGGTGTACAACCATTTTTTTCTCCCAGCTAATAAAAACATGTTTTTTTCTTTCTTTCTCATGTAGAAGGAAAACTGTAATTGCTCCTGTTGAAATTGTGGGTTCTAACCAAGAACAAAACTCCCTGCCTGAAAACTTTCTGTCCTCCCTACATGTGTTGAACCAGCATCTACGGCTTCCTGTCACATGCGTGCCTCCCAGTTCCACCTGTCAGACACACATGCAGGTACACGCAGATGTGGCCGTCCTGCTTCCCTAGACAGTGTAATGCTTTGTTTGTACACTTCAGGGTACCCCTGAAGCCCGACTCCCAGGGCATTATTGGGGATGACTTTGTCTCACCAGGTTGTAGCAGTCGCAGAGGTACTGATGCAACTGGGCTACATTCTTGGCGTTGTAAAACAGGTGTAATCTCATTGTCTGCGTCTGGGGGCTTTTGCAGTGCGGTGACTATTCCCTAGTTAAGCGATTGATATGACATGGATCCTGGGTGAGTGACTGGGACTTGGAAGGGGATTTCAGGTATGTGCCTCACTCTCCTGTGCTGTCATGCACTGTAGGCCTCTGTGATACCGTTTAAGTAACTCAGCCCTTTTAGCTCTCTTATTAATCTCCTCACACAGATGGCCTTGTTCGTCGCTGATCATTTTTCATCACGTCTTTATTTCCTATCTTTCAGGGTCTTTCTCATGTAGTAAACATTCCAGAGCCTACCCGGTTTCCTTCTTTTTTTTTTTTTTAATTTAAAAAGTCACCTGAATTTCTTTTTCAGGTATAAAGTCAAATTCTAAAAAATTCCATCAGGCAGAGTTCTCAAATTCCTCCAGGGAGAAAGTAATAACTTACTTTCTTGTATTTGGTTCACTTAAACTTTGTGAAGTGAATTTCATTTTCTCTTAAGAAATGATGGTATTATTTAAAAGTTTTGGATGGGATTTCCCTGGACTGATGTGGTCTTTCTTGTTTGGCCTTTATCCCCCCTTCTGAATGCATCATCTTTTTTTCTAAACTATGTCTGAATGATTCGGTGTGTTTCCTCACCAACATGTAACGCTCCCTAGAGGGGACCCGTCAGAGACTGAGACGCCGGTGTTTGCTTTATATCCACCTTCGTGCTCACGACTTGGCAGGAAGCACTAACACACAAAGACTTTCTATCAGGACACCAATTACTAATGCATTTCCCAACTCCACTCCATGCTGGGTTCACTCCAAAATCAAGAGATTTAACACTAAGACCCCCGAGGCACTGAAGATGCCAACTCTCAAATTATGATAATCTTGTCTACATTTTCATATTGGTTTGCTAGGAAAATCCCTTTCATCTGATGCTTTTGGCAGAAAAATGACACAATAATTTGTACCAAACAACCTTCCAGGTAAGAAGAAGAAAAATGCCAGTGAAACAAGTAACAAGATTAAGTAAGAGCAGGGGAGATTCTTAAAACCAATAACTAAATGACATCCAGAAGCCTCTGAGGACAGGGAGGACAAGCTTTCAAAGAAATTTTACATCAGAAAGCAGCATTTAAATGGAAACTTCTCAGGGATTAATAAGACCTGGGACAAGCTGTGACTGTTCATACTGTTTATGTGCTGACAGTTCTCCAATGTGAAGAAAGGAAGCTCTGGGCCTGGGAAAGGGACACTGAGCAGAGTCGACCAAGTCTTTTTTTTTTTTTTATATTTATTTATTTTTATTAAACCATAGCTGTGTACGTTAGTATGATCGTGGGGCACCATGCAGTTGGTTCATAGATCGTTTGACACATTTTCATCACATTAGTGAACATAGCTTTTGTAGCATTTTCTTAGTTATTTTGCTAAGACCTTTACATTCCACATTTACTAGGATTCACATATACCCTTGTAAGTAAATGTATCTGTACCTGGTGGTGCTTCTGAACAAAGGAGATGGAATTTTTGCTTATATTGTAGCTTTGAGTTTTAACCTTTAGAAATAAGAGTGGGAGGGTACTAATTATTCACATGTAATTTTTTTCCTATTTAGAACAGTAATTCTCAACAGAGAGTGCTTGTACAGCCCCTCCCCATGAGACATTTAGCAATGTCTGGAGATGCTTTTAGTTTTCACAATTGGGATGGGGACAGTACTGGCATCTCACAGGTAGAGACCAGAGATGCTGATAAACATACCATGATGCACAGCCCAGCTCCCTACCACAAAAATTATTCACGCCGAAATTTCACTGAGTCCAGGGTTCAAAACCTTCCTTCGCATCAATAGAAGGTGCAATTATGTTATTTTTAACCTTACAATAACCAAAGATTAAAGTATGTTAATAATCAAACATTCTTTGCAGTTCTGCAGGAGTCATGAGCACTGGTTTCATTTTCTGTAGCTCTTCAGCTGATGATTACGACAATTAGAGAAAGAAAATAGCATTTTGTGCGATACCGAGTAATTTCACAATGAGGCAGTGTTTTCATTCATCAATCGGGCTTAAAGCCAAACTAATTTTTGTGCTAACTTTTATTTCTTTATTGATTTTTAAGTAACTTCTGTGTTTATAACAAAAAAAGTATGCGATGTTGATTTTTTCTAAAATAAAATTAAAATCAATTATTCATTCTCAGACAGCATCAAATAACAGAAAATGAAAATAAGCACTGAAATTTCTCAATCTGGGGCACCATAATTTTTGAGAAAACCAAAGGAATAGGCCTGTCTCTAATGGAAACCTTGAAAGTAAGGCCTGAAGCATTGAACTCTGAATTGCAAGTCAGCCAGGAACACACCTGAGAGCCTTCTCTTAGCTCAGTCATAGTTACCTCGTCATCAGTATAAATCTCTGTGTGGTGAATGAAAACATATATTCTCTTTTTAGCTTTTAAAATCCCTAAATTGGTTACTTGCTCACTATGGCTTGAGTGCTGAGTATGTCTTTAAGCCATTAAATGGACAGAAACAATGTGGGTATTGAAAATTTTAAATTATACTGTCTCCAACTTCAGAAAGAGTAATATTGCATGTAGAAAAACTCACCGTGCCTTGCTCAAATCAGTCCCCATATACTGGCTTCCTACTGTACCTCTCCCCAAAGGCCAGGTGCTGTATGGACTTGGACTTGGCCTGGGCCCTTCCCCAGCAGAGCGTTGGCTGGTCAGGAGGTCCCTACTGGGGCACAGAGCTGATCTCAGGGAAATAGTCTATGGTACTATATTCAAGTGCAAGACAGTTACTCAACTTTTAAAATCACTGTGCCCAAAGCGGCCTTTTCCATTTTCTCTGTGGGGATTTTATATAGAGACACCTTGAAAATAACTTCTCTCAGATCTACCTAAAATACATTTCATTAGTGGGCATCTACTTAATTCCTGAATCCAATGCCACAGTCCTCTCTAGTACTGAGTCCTGAGGACAGTGCAGCAGGGTGCCAAGAGCAAGCCTTTCTCAGGGGGTTCCTCTCCAGGAAATGAACTGCACTCTGGTAGCTACAGCAGTGTCGCTCTTCAAGGCACTGGGATGTGCATTAACTGCCTTTGGGGGGTAACTTCTGCAGCTCCTATCAGCCTTTTTCCTTTCCCATCTTGTGGTAATTTCCTTGGGCGCACTGTCTACATCAGATGTCTTACCTTTTAGTCAAAACCATTTCTAAAAGAAAGAGTCCTTCCCAAAATATCCTGACTGGTGCACATGTCCTCAACACGCCCTGCATAAAGCTCGATGGTGGGGCCTCTATGATTCATTTCTCTTCACTTCCTTGGTCTTCACTATGTGGCCCACTTTCTGTGGGTGTTGGCAATTTCAGGGTAACACCACAGCACATCTTTCCATAGGAAGAGGGGCCCATACTTCACCCACTCCTCGGGTCCCCCTCTGAGGGACCCCATAACTCCCTCCCAGGGCTCAATGTTGGCCTCAGGCTCCCTTCACTCCCCCATCACTGCAGGTGGCCTCTGCGGGGCATCCTGAGGCTGAGACAGATGCTTCACAGCACGGTCCCCTTGGGCCTGGCACATTTCTCAGTGCCTAGGAGATTGTACCATCACTGAATTAGTAAAAGAATGACAGGTGAATCAGCAGACCTGTGTGGAAGCCTCAACCCATAAAGAGCATCCCAAAATCAACTTCAGAAAGTTATTTAACAAGAAGAGAACAGGTAACATTACGGACTGAATTGTACGTATGTTCCATTCATATGCTGAAGTTCTAAACCGCAATGTTATTATATTTGAAAATACGGATTTTTGAAAGGAAATTGAGGTTAAAATGAGGTCATAAGGGTGGGGCCCTCATTCATTAGGGCTGTTTCCTTATGAGAAGAGGAAGAGACACCAGGAGAAATACAAAGCAATCCTTCTACAAATCAAGGAGAGAGGCCTAATGAGAAATCTACCCTGCTAGATTTGTGGGTTTCCAGCCTTCAGAACCATGAGAAAATAGTTTTGTTTAAGCCATCCAGTCTATGGTACGCCATTGTGTTATGCCAGCCCACCCTGACCAGTCCAGGTGGTATGCAGAGCCCTGGTTGAGTGCCTCCTGCATGCCAACCATAGGGACAATCTCTATAACTTCCCACCTTGTTATAAACTGCAAACTAGATAATGTGCTACCAAAATAAATCACTGAAACCATCTCATGTGGAATCCTTTATGAAATTCATTTTATTCTTTCTGCAACTTGTTTATTACAATGAAAATCAGTCTCTAGTGTCTAGTATCTAATTCAAGTCATGGAGACCCTAGACATCGATTGGGGCAACAATGTTTCATTGAATTAAAACATAAATTCCTCCAGTATGATAGAATAAAATCCTTTGAATGACCATTAAAAATATATTTCTGTTTTTTTCAATGTGCCAAAAATATATATTTAATAAATTAATCATTTCAATAAGCCTTATTGTCTGGCTCGCTTTGGGTATCTTGACATTGTCTTCATGTGGACTAGATGACCTGAGTGTTAGAGGGAACTCATCTTGCTCCAAAGTTCTCAGCATCTTACTTTTACTAATTTTCTGGCTTACCCACTAAGCTCAGCATCTTGTGAAAACAGGAACTGTTTTATTGATAGATATTAGATGATATTGCTCATCTATAAAGTGGGGATACAATAAACACTGCCTTGTAAGATGAAATGAAAGGATTGATGCACATACTGGCGTACAGTAAGAACTAGACAAATGGAGGTACGATTTCAGGTTGTTTTTGTTTTTTTGTTTGTTCGTTTTTGCAGTTTTTGGCCAGGGCCGAGATTAAACCCACCACCTCTGGTATATGGGGTCAGTGCCCTATTCCTTTGAGCCACAGGTCTGCCACAGGGATTTTTTTTTTCTTTTAATTGTATCAGGTTAATGTGAAGGTACAAAGAATTAAGTTACAATGCTTGCATTTGTTAGGTAGAGTCCCTCTTATGGTTGTGTCCTACCCTCAAGAGAAGTACCATACACCCTAACATTATGTCCGTTAAATAGGAGCACATTTTCTTATCATTATTATCTTTGCTGTTACCACTTACTTTCTAAATGGTGCTGAGCACAATTTCAAGGCCCTTATAGTCCCTTATATCTTAATAATTTAGGCTGCCATAGCAAATTACTATAAACTCACTGGCTTATAGGCAAAAGAACTGTATTGTTCATAGTTCTGGGGGCTGAACATTCAGGCTGTCTTTCTGGTTACAAGTGTCTGCCTTCTTGAGGTATCACCACTTGGTGAGGGGTGATAGAAGACAAGCTCTGTTTATAGTCTTATAAGGGCACTAATCTTACCAGGGGCGTTCCATCCTTATGACCTTATCACTCCTCAACAGTCCCACCTCCTAATATCACCCTATTGGGGCTTAAACCTTCGGCATACAAATTTTGGGATTAGGGTTTTGACATATGAAACACCTAGTGTTTGTGGGATGAATTAATTACAATCATTCCACCATTAGCTATAGCTAAGCAATGTTAGTTTACACTAGATCTCAGGCTGTCTGAGGACAGAGAGTGTTTTCGATACTGCAATTCTTCACTGCACTAGCCCAGCACTTGGTATGTAGTGAAACCTCAGTCAACATTGGCTGGAATCTTTGAAGGGATTGTAGGCATGCTGAGTATGTCCATGGACGTAAGACTCCCGTGGACTACTCAGGAGTGCTGAAATGTTCTTAAGCCGATTCCCTCCCAAATTAAGAAAGAAGTAATTTAGACTTATTACTCGATGCAGCTTTATGATTAAGTTACTTCTGATTTCCTGGGGAGCTTAGACAGCAGCAATTTCAATTCAATTTGTCTTTGCTTTTTACTCCATTAACCAAAAAGTAGGTACATGGTAAGTGTTACTAGTAATTAGAATCCACATCTTCTTATGTTTATTTATTTAGTTTAGGACCTCTCAAGAGTCAGTACCCTACTCTGAATTATTCAGCATCTTTTACCTTGCACCTTTTATAGAGTGATGTCCTAAACTCCCTCTGTAATACCTTAAAAATAATTTCAGGACTTTGATGGCAGTGGTGACAAAATAGTGTACCGTATTAACTTAAAAAGTAGGTCTGGAAACTATTGAATATTGTGTTATAACATCTATTTAAGTACCATCTAATATATTCACAACATTTAAAGACAATGCTGAGTTCTTTCCATCTGACAACAGCACTCATGCTCATATTTGCTGTTAAATAGGGTATAAAATAATGTGGGATTTTGCCGCACCCCCGGCATCAAGCCGTGGCGGGATGGCTCTGTCCGCGTTGTAAAAACTGTGGTAAGGCGGTGGGTGCTCCTCGGAGCGTTGCCCCCAGTCCCCCTGGCTTGCGACAGCAGCGCATAAGTTGCCTAGCATGCCTTTTAGTGAACGTAGGAAGTCATGAGGTGCGGCATAAAAGCCTAAGAAACTTTTACCCTGAAACCTGTCTGTTCAGTTGAATGACTGATTATTGCCTGATTGTTTTGAGAAACTAAGAATAAACACAGTGACTTACTGATCCACAATTAAACACAGCAAGTATGGCTGTGCCGGACTCAGTGGCTCCAAGAGAGCCTGTACAACAGCACGTCCCCACCATAAATGTCAGTGAATTGAAATAGTACATCGAGAGAATGCAGGCACGGCAAACAAGATGTTCCAACATGACACCTCCTGCAGTAAAACTTTACTTAGAAAAACATCTGACTTCACTAATTAGTAAAACTTTACTTAGAAAAATGTCTTACTTCACTAATTTTCATATGTAACACAAATCAATAGAGTAGTTTAATGTTTAATAAACAATTAACTATAAATCAAAATATAGTTACTAATTAGAGTAAAAATATATAGAAGTAGTCAAGTATTATACATAAAAGAATATGTTCAGCTGTTTTTAAAAGAGATCATAAGAAACTGAGAACAATTACAGAACTAAGAGAAGTTACAAGCCTTAACATTCCTAGATAAGGAGAAGCAACCAGGTGTTACTAATGAAACCACTTCTTTAGAACAAAAACCTTAAAAATATACAGTACATCAAAAGAATGTAAATACCATAAACAAAATGTTTCCAACCTGATATCCACCCACCCTTTCCCCCTATCTCTAACCTTGTCTTTCCTAACCTCACTTTCAATATAGTTTAGTTTTCATACAATATCCTTTTATTTCTCATGTTTCCTTCACACTTTAATCACTTATATGATTCATAATATACCTCTAATCATAACAACTATATATAATCATGAAACTAAAACTATGAAAGAAAGTAGTGTTGTATGTTAAAAAACACATTCAACTTTAGATAAAGGAAGCTGAAAAGTAACTGCTGCTTATCAGCTACCTCACAGCTGCCATTTGTTCCCCCTTGCAGGCAAAACACTGTGTAAGATAGATGGTTGAATGCCTGCGTTTGTAAGACAAGATAAGAACTTGTGACCACCTGCAAGTCATAAAAATGTCTTTTGTGATTTGTAATGCTTTGTCAAAAATGTATAAAAGACACTCTTAAAATTCAGTAAAGTTGCAGCTACTTTCCTCATCACTTGTGGTGTCTAGTAGTCTGTCAAACCATCCTGCGTCGACCTTCCAATCAACCTGTAACGTTCGCCCTGAAAAATCCTCAGACTGAGACTCATTCGACTGGCGGTCTGCGACAGGATTTCCCAACAACTAAGTACAAAATTACATTTTGTATCATTTTTGGTCTGGGTATTGAAGGCATGTGCCTGCATTTGCTTGCATTTTTAAACAGTATGTTGAAATTTGACTATAATTATAAACACTAAATATGTTTCATAAACTGATGTTTATAATCTTTTTTTCTGAAAAAACAACGGGTATATTTTTATAATTTTTGTGTGCTGCTTCTAAATTAGGGCATGGGAGTTTCCAGGCTGCTCTTTGCAAGCTCTTTTCTAAAAATAATACCATGAGGAAATGTAAAGACTTTATTCAGAACAAATAAAAGGCAATTCAGACATAATGCTCACTTTATTTTCCCTTTTCAACATTTGTTTTTGAAGAGCCAGAGACATCCTGAAATGCCATATAAGAATCTGGGTAGACTAATGTGAACTATCAACCTACTGATGAATTCATCTTAAGGCAAATTTGCAGAATTTGTATCAAATTTGTATACGCCAATACTCATTGTGTTTCACCATCAATGTTTGTACAATAATATACTCAAAACAAAGGCTACCCACTTGTGCATATTAGTGGCATTCAGCTATGGGCACGTTATCAAACTCATCTATCGCCAGTACACGTGACACATGCAACAGAGATATTCAAATGACCCACTTTAAAGAAAAACTCCAAATTATAATTTATCGACTTTTTTAGAAAGCAAACATTGAAAGTGACATTACCTTTGAAAAAAAAGGAGACCCCGAAAGTTTGTGAACCACCAACTGAGAAGTTCTTACAAGATTACTCTTCCCTTCTCTTTCAGTCTGTCCTCTATTCCAAGAACTTGCAGAAGTTGACCATTATTTAAAGTTTATGGGAATCCATTCCTGGGTTGGTGGGCATTTAGGCTGTTTCCACATTTTGGCGATTGTAAACTGAGCTGCAATGAACAGTCTAGTACAAGTGTCCTTATGATAAAAGGATTTTTTTCCTTCTGGGTAGATGCCCAGTAATGGGATTGCAGGATCGAATGGGAGGTCTAGCTTGAGTGCTTTGAGGTTTCTCCATACTTCCTTCCAGAAAGGTTGTACTAGTTTGCAGTCCCACCAGCAGTGTAAAAGTGTTCCCTTCTCTCCACATCCACACCAGCATCTGCAGTTTTGATATTTTGTGATGTGGGCCATTCTCACTGGGGTTAGATGGTATCTCAGGGTGGTTTTGATTTGCATTTCTCTAATAGATAGGGATGATGAACATTTTTTCATATGTTTGTTAGCCATTCGTCTGTCTTCTTTAGAGAAGGTTCTATTCATGTCTCTTGCCCATTGATATATGGGATCGTTGGCTTTTTTCGTGTGGATTAATTTGAGTTTTCTATAGATTCTAGTTATCAAGCTTTTGTTTGATTCAAAATATGCAAATATCCTTTCCCATTGTGCAGGTTGTCTCTTTGCTTTGGTTGTTGTCTCCTTAGCTGTACAGAAGCTTTTCAGTTTAATGAAGTCCCATTTATTTATTTTTGTTGTTGTTGCAATTACCATGGCAGTCTTCTTCATGAAGTCTTTCCTCAGGCCAATATCTTTAGTGTTTTTCCTATGCTTTCTTTGAGGATTTTTATTGTTTCATGCCTTAAATTTAAGTCCTTTATCCATCTTGAATCAATTTTTGTGAGTGGGGAAAGGTTTGGGTCCAGTTTCAGTCTTTTACATGTAGACATCCAGTTCTCCCAACACCATTTATTGAATAGGGAGTCTTTCCCCCAAGGTATGTTCCTGTTTGATTTATCAAAGATTAGGTGGTTATAAGATGTTAGTTTCATTTATTGGTTTTCTATTCGATTCCAAGTGTCTACGTCTCTATTTTTGTGCCAGTACCATGCTGTCTTGACCACTATGGCTTTGTAGTACAGACTAAAATCTGGTATGCTGTGGTATATGTATACCATGGAATACTATTCAGCTATTAAAAAAAAATGGTGACTTTACATCCTTCGTATTAACCTGGATGGAAGTGGAAGACATTATTCTTAGTAAAGCATCACAAGAATGGAAAAGCATGAATCCTATGTACTCAATTTTGATATGAGGACAGTTAATGACAATTAAGGTCATGGGGGGGGGCAGGAAAAGCAGAGAGAGGGAAGGAGGGAGAGGGGAGGGGCCTTGGTGCATGCCACACCTTCTGGGGGCAAGACATGATTGCAAGAGGGACTTTACCTAACAAATGCAATCAGTGTAACCTAGCTTATGTACCCTCAATGAATCCCCAACAATAAAAATAAATAAATAAAAAGAAAAAAAAATAAAGTTTATGGGAGGAAGGCAGTGGGTACTCCTCACCCTCTTTTCAAAAGAAAGAGTAAATCCATGAGAAGAGGGGTTGCAGTGAAGAAACCTAGGAATGATTTTGACTTTTAAAAGTTAGTTTTGTTTCCTAAAACGTGAAACTACCTCACTGTAATCATTTCACACATAAGATAAAGATGAAATTATTAGGATTTCAAGTTCTTAGCACTAAGGCACTAGGCCGTCCTTCAGAATGCACATGGAGTGAACACCTGACCCTCCAAGGGCCTGCCATTGGGCTCTACCCCAAAAGCCATATTTTTTAAGAAACCCCGGTCATCTCCAACTAGTGCCCTACAGCTCTGAAATTCATTAACATAATTTCCTCCTTTCTGAATCCGGCTCTTCAGGAGCATTCACTCCCTCCTTCCACTAATCCAGATTTCTGACTTTCCCCTCTAGGACCATTTCTGTGTTTCTCCCATTCAGCCTGCAGCTTTCCTTACTGAACGTTTTCCTCCTTGCATCAGTCCAGTCCATTAGGTCATAAGAATGGTCTTTGCCATTAATCTCACCTGTCCAAATTCTGGGTTTCTCCAGAAATTGAAACCCACATAAAATTCCCAAGGCACTAAATTTCCAATCTGTATAACTGACTGTAAAGTTCACATCCTAAAATATCTTTGCTTCATGCAATCTGTGATGATTCAGATGTAGCCATTTATCAGAGTATATTCTTACCAGATTAATCTTCCAGTAAAAATACTGCTTTCATTTTACCTTTACTTTACTTGTTAAAAAAATTCTGTGTCTCTATTCAAAAGCTCCCCCTATCAGTTTAACAAATCCAGTTCAGTCCATTTCCAATAATAAAGTAAGTAGGGGTAGAGTTCTAAAAATTATAAAAGTTTAAGGATTCTGTAATTTAGCAGACAGGGGTGCAGAGGAAGTATAACTGCATTTACATATTTAATTATAAACTAAGACTTGAGAATTTACATGATTTGTCTTATGGTTGACCTAGAAATTCAATGAAAAGTGAAGGCTGGAATCCGTAAAATCCAGCAAACATATTCATTCCTACTCTTGTGGACTTCGTTTATTATGTTTGAAAAAATATGTTTTAATCAAATGATTTTATCTGTGTGCATGTATCCATATCCACTTATTCAAATCTCTCACATTCTGATGAATAAGATCAATATCTGGATCACTTCAATAGAATCCTTCTGAAGAAATGGAGAGTGCACTGAACCAGGAGGCAAAGAAAACATTCCGGGCATACTGTCAGCCTTAGCTCAGTTACTTTCTGGTCATGTAAACTTGAACAAATGATGGGACTAGTTTTGAACCTTAGCTTCCTGATATATTGTCAGCAATCTCAGTGTGAGGTTCAGGGTGCCTGTCCTCTGGAGCAGGCATGCCCCTCTTCTGTGGCTTGGTGTACACACAGGGTTATAGCTCTCTCTCTTTCCTTTTCCTCCTACTCAATTACTTATTATTGTAATGTTCTTATTTACAAAAATTCTAATAGCTCTTTCTTGACATATCCCTTCAAACCTAAGTACTCTACATATTTCAAAAGTGTTCAGAACCACGTCCAAGCACAGGACAGAGAGTGAGCTGGGAAGTCAGATCGTCTACCCACATGGTTGCTGTGACACCTTCCATTGCACACTGAGCCTGAACCAGCCCTACACAGCCCTGGGACTCCTGGTATCATAATTACAGGCCCCTGTGCTAGGCCAGAGCTCACCATGAGGCAGCATGAGCCTCGTCCTTGGAGTTGTGGAAATGTGCAAAAACAAGTATTACACAGAATTTTGAAATGCAATTAAGCCTTAAAAGATGATCAGACTTTATGGCACTGGATCCTGTTTTGTATTTATGATGGAAACCATGAAGTTTACATTCCTCTGCTAAAGTTATTTAATTGAAATAACCTCAGATTAGGTTGTAAAGTATGTTTTTTGAAAGATGGTGTTTATTTGTGTTGGGCATCATGTTACTAGAGATACACCCTGCAGACAAATGTGTGTATAAAAGGCTAATTCATCTGAGGGCTGTTCGAAGAGCCAATGAATAACAAGAGTCAGGGGCATTACCCAGCGCTCCCCAGGGATCAGACCAGCAACGGAAAATATAGACAAGGAATTTTTTAACAACCTTGACAAACCTTCAATAGAGGAAAAAAATATGTTATTTTCAATTTGAGCGGTCCCTTAGTTCACACGCACATGCCCAGCCCGTGTTTCCCAAAACAACAAGTGGCACAGAAATATGAGGGGGCCTCAAATGGCCTCAGGACTAACTTCACGCTCGGAACCCCAAGTACCTGGAAGCTAAGTTATGCTAAAAGCAGAGCACTAGTTTAGCTTTGCTCTTTCCTCCTGGGGAGCTCATTTTTGGAAGTGGAAGCCTTCCTGTCAGCAGATTTTGCTTAGGGCTATCCAAGTCTCCATCAAAATGGTTTTCTCTTCTTAACTTCTGGTACAAATTAATTATTTCTCACCCATTCCCACTTGACAGCCCCCACACTTGGCACAGGAAAGAGGGCTGTCTCACTATGTCAAACCAAAGGCTGGGTCACCATGTTCCCCAAGGCAAGGACTTGCCTAACCAGGAAGGACAGTGGAGGGAAGATTTCAGAAAGAGATGTACATCTTACCTATTGAAAATAGAGAAGACACTGACTGCATTAATTGTTTGTCATAGATCTGCCTCCTTGTTTTTTTATACCACTTGTTGATATGAATTATACTGAAATAAAAGTGATTTGTCACACTTTAATAAAGTACATTATTCCCTTGTTTTCTCCCTTCCTTTTGAAACATTAGAATACTTATTAAATAAACCACAGGCTTATTAAGGCTACTTATTAAATAAATCACAGATGATGCACTCTTTTAGATCATGTAAGCTTTTTTTCAGAGTCTTGCTCTGTTGCTTGAACTAGAGTACAATATTTTCAGCCCAGTTCTCAGTAATCTCAAACTCCATCACACGAAACTAATTTGCCTATTTTTTTCTTTTTTTGACAGGGATAGGGTCTCACTCTTGCTCAGGTTGGTCTTGAACTCCTGACCTCAAATGAGCCTCCTGCCTTGGCCTCCCAGAGTGCTAGGCTTATAGATGTGAGCCACTGAGCCTGGCTAGATCACATTGGTTTTGTCCTTAACTTTCTGCAAACTCCCTGAGGACAGAGGTGGTGTGTTTACTCTTTATGGTATTTTGATAATGGGACAGACTCGTGATGGACTTGTCAATTTATTGATTAATACACACAACTAGTTAACAAACCACAAATTGGTTTGCCTCAGTTTAAACATTTTACATACAAGGCATACCTCTTGGCTGTTAGAATCATCCATATTTCTTTTCCTCTTTTTGAAGATAGTTAAGAAAGAAAATTGGACTGAAATTTTCAGTTACATGGATGGCTCCTAGCTGGCTGTCCAGACTCTGGCGTTCATGTCCCCTCATAGCTGCTGTATGAAGGAGCCCTTGGACACACACACTGGTGTGCAGGGGGCATCACACACGACACAAGACCCCACTGAAACAGACCCCAGTGTGCAAAGGCCCTGCCCAGGCTTCTCCCTGGTCCAGGGGTGGAGCCTGAGCAACAAAGCATCTGGGGGAAGCACTGTGCAAACATAGAGCTTAGCACAGTAAAATCAGTCTTTTAATCTCCTAGCGAAGATTTAGTCCTTCTAGTCCTTACTTTTTGTGCCATTTCCACGTTCAACAATATCTCTTTCTGTGACAAATGAGAAAATATGCGTATAGCTAAAACACACGCGTATCAGAAATGCATTTCAGAATCTCCTTGCATATGGTGGCTTGTCATTGCATCGCATCTTCCAGGTCAAAACTCCATGCATTTTTCACATGCACATCTGACCGACTCAACACCAAACTGGCCACAGCTGTCGCCTCTGCCTTGATGGGGAGACGCTGATATGGGCATCAGTTGCTTTTGTGTAAGTACATGAAGGTGAAGCTAGAGAGGAGAGATGTTACTTTTTTTTTTATTATTATTTTTACTCAAAAGACACATTTTCGCTTATTTACAGAACACAGCTAGTGAACGTGCAGGTTACCCTGCACAGTGGCCCGATTCTGGCAGACCCCAACTCGTGGGATTCCTGCAGTAACATCAAAGAAACAAGCAGAGCAAAGAAACTAGGGTGAAACTGAATGTATCTTGGGGAGGAAAAGCCCTGAGCATTATCAGAGCTTTTATGAAAATTTTAAATAATGTAAACATTGCTGGTCCCAGAAAGTTTAATGATATGCAAACAAACTTTAGATAGAAAAGTTCAGGCTTGGCTTCCCCACTAAAAACTCAGCTTTGGTCTCGCAAATAGGCAGTTTATTTATCTATTTTTTTAAGTTGAAGGTGGGAAGGTAACTGGAAGTGTATGAAAATGTGAAGGCAGCATTAGTCACAGTCAACAGCAAATAGGGAAGAAGGGGACGCAGACAGCCAGTCCCTGGTAGGCCAACACTGAGGACGAGTGTCGTGGACCAGGGCAGGCACACAGACCCTTAAAGGCCCCTCCACTGAGAGGGCCGGACGCAACAGGTGGGACCGCTGCCTCCCACTAAAAGTCATTCCCGGAACCCACACTTTCTCCCCCAGTGAAACAGCTTTGACGCCCTGGGTCTCACACCTTCACATACCATGGACTGGTGCCCAAGGCTCCTCTAATATAATTCAGCCTGAAATTACCCAATAGTTACAGATCCAAAATGACCTAGGACTAGCATTACATAGAGTCTATATTCAAATAAAACTGAAGTGTGTCAGATGAAAGGTTTTTGTGTGATGTAGAAACCTGGGTAGGTGAAAGTAAGCAGAAGCTGAGAGGGGAGGTAGAGCGCGCTCATGCAAGGAAGCCAGGATTTATGAGCGTTTACTCGTTTCTGAACATGTGCCTGGTGTGTCAGAAACAGGAGCAAGAGTTTCAGAACCCGCTTTCAGGGCCCATTTAGTGAGCCCACACTATGCTCCGGGTCCCCTGCTAAAGCAAAAGGAACAGGGGCTGTTAATCTAAAGCAGACCCAGCCACGAGTACCCTGTAACTGCTCGGTGCTGCCGGGGCCTGTGGCTAAAACATGCCGAGTACGCAGAGAAGGTATGTCTCCCGCAGGGAGGAGATGATAGGTTTGTCTCCATTGTTTCTTTCTCCTCAAACTCCTGCAACCCGGTTCCCACCACCCACTTTCAGTTCTAAGGTAGAGCCATCCATGACACACAAGTTGATGACATACACTCTCCCACCTTCATTGTTCAGATTCTTCAAGGTCCATGTCAAATGCTACTTCCCCTGACAAGCCTTCCTCAGTTTCCTTGTAGGGTGCTGTGCTTTCCTCAATTTCCCCTCAGAGAGCCAAGTGCAGCTCCCTGGACTGGGCCTGGGGCTGTCTGGGTACCAGGTGTGTTCCAGGAGGAACCTTGGCAATTGTGGTTCCCCATGAATACCTCAAAAGTTCCTGGCGTTTCCCCTCCTTTCCGCCATCGCTTTTCTCCTACTCACCTCTTATCAGTTTATGAAACAAACAGGCTGAATTGGAAATAATGAGGGTCTTAGGCAGCGGTTCTCAACCTGTGGGTCGTGACCCACAGGAACTATATTAAAGGGCCAGGGTAGTAGGAAGGTTGAGAACCACTGGTCTTAGGGAATCATTTTCACAGAGACCAGACTACTTAATCATCCCAAATCTCATAGTTTAAGTCTCTATAGATGGTTGGTGAGCTGAAATTTATAGGTCACATTAGTCCATCAAAGTCAGGGTAACAGCTTTGCTCCCAGACACAGTCCATCCTTCAGCTATAATTAGTGTGAATAAGACTGTTTCGGACATGGTGAAGCATGTTAATTGTCATTGCTGAAAGAGATAAACCAATTCTTCTCCCATCTCATCCCTTCTTCTCCACCTGGAGTGAAGGAAGGGTTCACTTCATTCCACGAACCCTTGAGCCAACCATTCTTCAAAGAGAAAGAAGCACAAAACAGACCATCACAGGAAAGGAAGGGGTGATTGTAGCACACCTGAAATAATTTTTTAGTCCAGATACATATGATTTCAAAAAGCAATAACTATAATCATATTCTGTGGTTCCCAATCCTACCAAAAGGGCTTAAGGCATGGAAAGTGTTACTCAATGGTTGTTGAATGGACCAACAGCAATAAGATCATTCGTAGTATTGTGGAGAAAGGGAAAGATTTGATTGGGTGTTTCCTCATGTCCATAGAGTCAGAAAATAAATAAGTAAATAATAAAAGACTAGCAAGGTGATGGTGAATGGGACAGAACAGTACTGAGAAACGACTGTGAGGGAAAATGGTAGAATTGAATGAGGATTTAACTGTCAACTCAGCTGGCCTGATTCTTCCTGACTAGTGAATTTCATCAACATGCCTGGTCTCAGCTGTTCTGTCTGTTTTAAGGGTATTGCAATTATTATATTTCTATGGCCTCCAAAGTCCTTTGAACCCTGAAATGCTATGAGATGGCTTTTTAATATTTGTTAAGAAGAACAGTGTCTTCAATAAACTTTTCTGAGAAACCGCCACTTTAAAAAATAAAAATAGTCAACTCTAGGTCATTTTCAAAAGATCACTGTGACCTGGAGAAATTCCAGGAATAGGACTGTTCTATATCTTGATTGAAACTGTAGTCCCCTAACACTGTGTGTGAAAACTCAGAGATACACACACAAAAGTGAATATATATATGTATATACACACACACACACGTATATTTTCTTAATTTTCAAAAGAAAAAAATTAAAAAATTAAGATCAGACAGCTTGGTGCTCCCTAAATATAATATACACACAATTTCTTAGTACCGCTGCTACTGTTGTTTATTTCACTTAAAACTCTTCACTTTTTAATCTCTGTTAACAAAACTTCTAACTTAAGACTCAACTGAATTCCTATGTATTCCTTGTAAATTTCCTGATTTCTCAACTGGTAATGATTTCTGCTTTTTTCTTTCTCTTTCCTGACACTTTCATCCGCCCTGAGGATGACAGTGTAAATTGGTATAGTCACTTTCAAAACCGTCTGGCAGTATCTATGAAGATCGATGTTCACATGTCCAGTGACTCAGTCTCCTGCTAGAAATGTGCCTAACTGAAAGGAGAGCATATGTTCATTGAAAAGCATGTGTAGTTATGTTTATAATGGCAATATATAGTAGCCAAAAATTGGAAATCATTAAAATTCTCAATAAGAATATATAAAGAATAAAATTAATTTTTTACTTTTTTTGGTTCAGATTAATGTGAGAGTACAAATAACTAGGTTATGATGTTCGCATTTGTTGAGTCCCTCTTGTAGTGGTGTCTGGCACCCAAGAGGTGTGCCATACACCCTTACACTGTGCCCATTAAGTGGGAGGAGCGCACCAATCCTCCGCCTCCTCTCCTCTCCCTGCTCCCTCATACCCCCAACTGGAACAGAATTGAGTTTTTCTCTTACATGAGCGTGTATGAGATCATCTACCAGCTTCATATTAGTATTGAGCACATTGGATACTTGCTTTTCATTTTTGTGATACTTTACTAAGAAGAATGTATTTGAACTCCATGCAGGTTAATAAAAAAGATGTAAAGTCAACATCTTTTTTGGTGGCTGAATAGTAAAATTTTAAATTTTAAAAAGGAGTCCTCCCTTTTACATTCAAAGAAGTTGAGAAATGAACTAAAAAAAAAAAAAAGTTAAATGTAAAGGCAAAAATAGAGTTGGAGGGCTCGGCTAAACCTGCAAGAGCAGAGCAGACGCTGCCACCCAGAGCAGACAGCCCTGAGCCAGAGCAGGCCTCAGTCATGGAGAAGTGGGGCATGACCTCAGCAGGAGCTCTGAATTTCCTCTGAAATTCTGATGAAATCTCTGATCCACCTCCCTTCACAAAAAAAAAAAAAAAAAAATTGCAGAACTTTGGGAGGCCATGGATTCTCAGTGGCCTGGAAAGCTCAGACTCCTCCTCCACCAGTGCAGATTACAGAGCTTTACTCTTTCCTCCAAACAACTCTCTGTGAATGTGGGGGGAAGAAATGCTTCAAAATATTTCACAATGTGTGGGAAAGTGTCACCATTATTCTTAAAAATGTTCTACATTTTTGGAATCAAGTTAAGGAATCATATCTTGTTTTAATAATAGTATAGCAATAACCACAGAATCCAAAAAAATATGTTTCTGTGCTTATTTCTTGTTGTAGAACATTTGCAAAATAGAGCAAATTTTACATATGGCAATTTTCATGATACCTGAACACTTTCCTTGAAATATATTATAATTAATAATATAAAGAGAAGTTATTTTGGCACACATTGTCAAGAAAAATATTTTGTAGCAATCAAACAGTTGTAATTGTAATTTTCTATTAGATTCTAAGTTAGCATCATCAGATGGTTTTAATCTTGTATCTAAGAAACCTACATAAATTGAGGAAGTAAATTTTTTCTTTTTATTCATGAAAGGGATAATTAGGATTGTCTCTCTTACGTACTGAGTCACCCTTTATAGGCCAACCCAGATACGTGTCCTGAATGATGTACCCTAGCCATGCAATGTCAGATGATCTTAAACTTCCTACAGTAATGTACTTGAGGCAGAGTAAAGAAATGTTTTCTTTTAAAAGGCATTTTGTGACAAATCAGCAATCTTTTCAAAACTGTCTCCCTGATTGTAAATTTGAATAATATGGATGAGTGCTTTTCAATTCCTCCACTGAATAAAGAATTTTATGCCAACAGGATATGATTAACCATTTACTAATTTTATAACCATGAAATGACTCTTTTGAGGCTGAGAACAAGAATGTTGATAGAACAAAAAATAAGAGTGAATGGAAATAATAACAGGAACTTTACTGATAAAAATAATAACCTGGGCATATGCAAAAGCCATTGTGAGTTATTATGTACTTACCTGCTATCTGCCTTGGGAGTTAATTTTTTCAAAAGTCTAAGCTTATGATTTACAGTTAAACAATAGTAAATAAGAGCATTCTTCCTTGTGATTCATGTAGCAAAACAAGAATGTTAATAGAACTTAATAACAGGATCTGCCCATTCACTGCTATAATTGGTCACAATTAATGCCATCCCAACTTTAAATTAATCACAGTCTTAAAAAGACTAGAAACATGTTGGGAACAATAGTGTAATATGGAGAGAAACAGGAGTAAACTAACATCAAAGAAGCAAAATTGGTAGTGGACACAGAAGAGAAATTCCTAATTTGAAAATAAATATGAATGAAAAATCAACATGAGGAATTCCTTCCCTTATACATTTACTCATCCTTTAGTTCACAGAGTTGATGCACAGGCTAAAGGCATTGTAACTAATCAGGTGAATGAGAGTCAGTATTAGCCAAAGTTGTCTTAGTGTAATGCCTTGTAATATCGGTGTTCTGGACAAATAGGAGAGATGGTGGATTCAGTTGTAATGGTGGTTCAAGTGAAAAGTGATAAAATAGAAAATTTAAGATACTTTGAGGTAAAAGCTATGAGCCACAGCAGCAAATCAGCTGTCCCGGGCTTGATTTTCATTCCCCATCAGAAAGAGAGAATTGTTAACATTTTTTGAGAAAGACAGCCAATGTTGGGTTTGAAGGCTGGTTGTGTGGGATGGAATGGGAAAGGTACATGGGTTGAGTATTGGACGTAGCTGGCCTTAGATTAAAGTAATCTCTGGGTAGAGTGTGAAGTAGAAATGTGGAGGCAAGAAATGTGAGTTTAGTAGTTGCTGCTGTAGACAATCCTCAGCTTGGGTAATAAAATGTGAATTTAGTAGTTGCTGCTGAAGACATCTTCAGCTTGGGGAACAGCCAGTGTCATTCTCCTGATTCTTTTTATGCTGATCTGATTGTTTATTCCCAAGGACTATGTATCCTTCCTCTCTGTATCTCCTGTGTCTGTCCATATGCCCAGCGCATGAATGAATGAATATGTGAGTGAGTGACTCAACTTCAATCCCACCACAGCCAGAAATGAAAATGAATGAATGAATGAATATGTGAGTGAGTGACTCAACCTCAATCCCATCACAGCCAGAACTGAAAATGAATGAATGAATGAATATGTGAGTGAGTGGCTCAACCTCAATCCCATCACAGCCAGAACTGAAAACGAATGAATGAATGAATATGTGAGTGGCTCAACCTCAATCCCATCACAGCCAGAAATGAAAATGAATGAATGAATGAATATGTGAGTGAGTGACTCAACCTCAATCCCATCACAGCCAGAACTGAAAACGAATGAATGAATGAATATGTGAGTGAGTGGCTCAACCTCAATCCCATCACAGCCAGAACTGAAAACGAATGAATGAATGAATATGTGAGTGAGTGACTCAACTTCAATCCCACCACAGCCAGAACTGAAAATGAATGAATGAATGAATATGTGAGTGAGGTGACTCAACCTCAATCCCATCATAGTCTGACGTGTATATGAATGAATGAATCAATATGTAAATGAATAACTCAACCTCAGTGACTTCTCTTCCAAGGGCACAAATGTGACCTGTGGTGGAAGAAGTTTGTGAGGAACCCTTTAGACTTACCATGATAAAATAGATAAGACATTTTTCATGAGAAATTTCCACAATAAAACTATATTAAAGTGTTTTTTGTGTAAGCTCAAGCTCAGAGGACATCATGTAAAGGAAAAGACTGTGCAGTAATAACAAGGCTCCTTCCCAGGAAGGGGTCCAGTTTTCCAGTGGGGAGTGCTGACTAGACACGCCGTCCCCAGGTGATATGCACAAAGAGTTCTCAGCATCTGGCATGCAAACGTCTAAGAACATGATGGCAACTTTCTTGCCTGCCTCTAACCAGGCTGAGGGAAATAATACTCAGATAATTTGAGATTCAAAGAAAATACAAGGATGAAAGGGGAGCTACTGGCCTAAAATGCGAAGGGAATGGCTTCCAGGTAAATAAACAGTCAGGCAACGTTAATCTTGAGGGCCCTTTCCTTGCTATCTCCTTGCTGGTGGTGACACCACTCCTTCCTCACAAACTTCTTCCACTTTGTACTCGTGTCATTGTTTTTCTTCTACACAGGACATCTCTACCTGGGACCCTCATGGAAAAGATAGTCTATATTCCAAATCCTTACCCACAATTTTTATCCATCTAAATTTTGTATGTCCCCAGGGCTTCCTTATTGTCCATTAAAATGTCCTTCGAGAACAACTCGAAGCTGTGGAACTGTGCAGGATGCAGGCTAAGTCATAATGGTTATGTGTCTAACAGAAGATGCAGGCCATTATGTGCCTATTTGCTAGGAAGATGGTGATTGTAAATGCTGCTTGGACTATGAAAAGTCCCTGGAGACTTTGACAAAGCTCTTAAACCTGGAGCACTTTGGTGGCTGTTTCGAATCCCTTTGTGCGATAAAATAGAACTGACATGCAGGTGACTGGCAGAGAGCTGACAAGGGTGGCAGGTGGCCGCAGCACCCTGGACTCTTGTCACAAACACTGCCTCAGCAGGTCAGCTGTGCCCCCCGTCCCACACACCCTCACCCAGGTTCTTCACCCTCATAGCCATGTCTGCATGTCTCACAGCCATAGTAGTCTGCAATTTTGCTTATGTCAACTTCAGTGAAAAAATCTAATTGGCTAGTTTAGGTCACATAATTTATCTACAACTCAAGGAAATCCTGTCACTGGTCAAGCCAGAGGGACGTGTCCGTTGTTGTCATCCACGTTCTTTATGAAGAGAAATGGGGGAAGCAACAAAAACAACAGCTAACTACCATGATAACCAACCCCACCACCCCTCCAGTGAAGGCATTAAATAAATACTTTGCTGGTTCCTTCTGGGGGTGGATTTTCCTCTTGCCTTTAGGAACGAAAGCAGGCTGGGTGCAGTGGGTCACTCCTGCAATCTTAGCACTCTGGGAGGCCAAGGTGGGAGGACTGCCTGAGCTCAGGAGTTTAAGACCAGCCTGAGGAAGAGGGAGTGACACCTTATCTCTACTAAAGTTTAAAAATTAGCTGGGTGTCATGGCATGTGCCTGTAGTCCCAGCTACTCAAGGGGCTGAGGTAGGAGACTCCCTTGAGTGATGTGAAGTAGGCTGAGGCCATAGCCTCTAGTATGAGCAACAGAGCGGGAGGAGGGGGAGGAAGAGAGCAGGGAGGAGCAGGAAGGAGGAGCAGGAGGAGGGGAAGGAGGGGAAGAGGAAGAAGGGAAGGAGGAGAAGGGGAAGAAGAAGACGACGACGAAGACGAAGATGTGGAGCAGCTTCACGGGAGTAAGAACTGGACTTGGCAGGAGAAGGCAGGTTCTCGCGAGAGCCCTTAGCATATCCATCTGCTACTGCTGTTTATGTACTATCCTGTGGCCAGAATACCATACTCTCAGTAATTTATAAGAAAAAAAAAGAAAGAAATGTATAGATAACAGATCTGGAGGCTGGAGAGTCCGATATCAAGGTTTTAGCATCTTGCAAACATTTGACTTTGTCTCTCAGTGGAGAACGTGAGAGGGTACAAGAGAGCTAGAAAGAGGGAGAGATGGAAATCACAGCCTCATGCTCTCTCCTAGTTGGTATTAATCCCTTCAAGGTCAGGAGCAGCAGGAACACCCTGGGCCCAGAGTCAGAGGCTCTGAGAATAACCAACTCTGCCATTATAAGAGCAAGTTTCCAGGCCTTTCTAAAAACCCTCATCCTCAACCATGAAAATCAGAATGGTGGCTTTTCTCTCACAGGTGAATGTACTATAAATTAAAGAGAGCTGGACAGAGGTGGCAGGTTAGATGACATGTGCCTCTGTCAGGGTGGCTGTTCCATAAAGGTACTCCTGAGAGAGCAGCAATGGCCACTGGACCCGCCTTGGTGCAACCTCAGATATAATGTTTGGAGACGCACCTGCTTTTTACACCAGCCTGGAACACAGGTGCCTCTGGACACGGGTCCCTCGTGCATTGTATCAGCAGTGAACATAATTTATCCATTCCACTGTTCCTACTGGCCTCACCAGCCCTGGTCTTCTCCCTGAAGATACAGAAATGCACCCGTCTAACCCAAACCACTGGGGTCACTATAAAAGAATAACATGAACTGGTGACTCCCAGACAACACATTCACTGCTCAGAGCGCTGTGGGCTGGGAAGCCCAAGAGCAAGGTGCCAGCAGATTTGGTGTCTGGGGAGGGCTCCTCCTGCTCACAGATGGGGGTCTTTACCTGTGACCTCACACGACAGAAAGAAGCAGTAGGCTCTCCACACCCTCATCTGCAGGCTCCCTGACCCCACTCAGGAGGGCCCCAGCCTCCAAATACTAGTGCCCTGGGGGTTAGATGTCAACACAGGAATTTGGAGGGGGGCATAAATATTGGGTCTGTAGCACATGTGCGACTGTCCAGACTCCTGCTCTTCCAGAATTATCCGGGGAGCAGACACCACGAATGTTCCTCTCGCTGTCACCAGAATGCCTCCTACACACGCCCAACACAGTGTTTCCTGCCGAGGTGCTATTTTGAATAGATGGATAAAAAGCCTGCAGAGGAGGGCACGAGTCAGAGACAGGACATAAAAATAACTGTCCGCTACTGAGTGCTGCCTGTGGGCTGAGTGTGCTACTCAATAACTTCAATGCATCACCGCATCTTTCACTACCTGCAAAATTATTAGTTAGATAATATGATACATGGGAGTCTAAGACTGAGAACATTTAAAGAACTCGTCCCAGTTGACCAATCTGTGAGCAGCAGAACTGAAAGAGAACCAGGTGGGCCCGAGCCTGCACTCAGCGCCGCTAACCCACATTGAGACAAGGGCCAGGAGCAAGTGTGAGTCGCCCCCGGGGCACCAGCCTCGCCGTAGACCCATGGAGTCTCAGCTGAATCTTAACATCTCTGTGCGAGTCACATATGAGCTCAGACCTGAGAAGACAAAACTAGATTTTAAGAAAAGAGGTAAGTGAATAAAAGAAAGGAAATCTGAGTGAATGTCTTAGAAGACTTTGGAAAACAAAAATCAAGCTTTGGTGCAACTGATTACAGTCGAATATATTCTACAGAGCTTCTAAACGGTGATATCAGTGACTAAATGAGCCCTTAGAAACTTGTAGTGTAACTACTCAGAAAAGGTGTACTCACTTCTTGTATGAAGGCATTGATCTGTGCAGAAAAAAATAATAAATTTTTTTGAAAGCCTTAATTAGAAAGACAAGTTTTAACAGAGAAGTAGTCAGGCTGATAACACCCCCCATAGGTCTTGCATTAGTTAACAGTTTTCATTCACCCTGTCTGTTTTTAGGAGTATGCTGTTGAGAAAGGGAAAAAAGAAGTGGAGACTGATGACTCTGGCAAAGGCTCTACTGGTTTATTGATCACCTGCCGCCCTGGTATCCGGATGGGCGTCTGCTAGACATTCAGACGGCCAAAATGAAACTCTGCATTATACATTGAGCAAACAAATACTAGGGAATTAAAAAGGCAGTAAATTTAGAATCAGGGCGATGTTGTATATTATCAGAGCAGGCGTAGCGAGATAAATGCTGAGGTAGGCATAAAAAATGAGAGCCCTTTCCTCGCAGTAACTCACAGTCACGTCCAGCTAGACAGAAAATGCTCCGGACAACTCTATGAATGAAAGTTGACAGAATTGCCATTGGGGCCAGGAAAACATGTTGCCAAATCAGGTAAAATGGTTTCACGAAATTAAATCCACTCTACAACTGGAAATTCCAGGTCCTTACCAGAAGAAAATAGATACACTAACTGTGATCAAAAAGGACAGAATAGCTGCACTGTCTCTCTGGGTCCCCAGCCCTCTTCAGAATGGTGTTGCAAGGACACGGGCTGTGAGGGAGGCAGGATGCCTGGACCAGCTGGGGACCAGGGGAAATCAAAGGGCAGCCTGAAAAGCCCAGCTGGGGAGAGACAGGAGACCTGGTCGATTTTGAACACTGTTTTTTTTTTAATCTGGAAAAGAGAAAGAAACAGCTGCACTTTGAGTCTGGGTCCCCATTTAAACCCCAGGACTGGCCGTAGCACATTTTTGTTCTCTAATGAAATCCAGAGTGGACACTTTTATATTAAGAGTTCTCTATACTCGCCTATCCAACAACTAAAAGTCTACAGCAACATCTGCGCCTGTGGGGAAGCCCAGCACCACATTTACCAGCGTGCAGGGATGCTGTGAAGATAGACTCAATCAGGAAGGGGCAGCTGTAAAACCTCTCTGGAATTTAAACAGCAGCTTTATTTAGAATAGTCCTAAAACCCCAAAAGGAGAACTTTAATTCATTCTCTGTGAGGACCTCAAATATACATGTTAGTCAGCTGCACTTGGCTCTACAGGCAAAACAACGTTTCTCTAAAAGTTGTATTGTATTAAGTGTGTATGCCACACACACTCTTTTTTAGGTGAGTTGTCTGCTGGTTGTGGAGGGGCTGGGAGCCCCCGGGTGTTGGGGCAAGACGTGCCTTTTTGTTAATCCTGCGTGGATAGGGCTCGGCATTTGTGTTCATTTTCTATTGATATCATAATCCATTGCCACAATTTAGGGGCTTAAACCAATATGAAGTTGTTACCTCGGAGGAGTCTAGGTCAGATGGGTGGGTTGGCTTGACTGGTTTCTCAGCTCCTGGCCTACCAAGTCCAAAGTCAAGGTGTTGGCCTGCTGGGATCCAGCATGAAGGCTTTCAGCAAACTTTACTTCCCATCTCCTCCTGGTGTTGGAACAACGAGCTCTGTGCAGTTGTAGGACTGAGTTCCTGCTGCCTTGCTGGCTGTCGGCGGGGCCTGCTCTCAGCTCTTAGAGGCCTTTCCCAGTCCTCACTTGTGGCCCCCACATCCTAGCCAGCCAGCAGCAGCCTCAGCCCTGCTCACACGGGGCGTCCCCATCACTTCCTTCTGGGCCACTTCTCTCTTCTTCTGGCTGGAGAAAGTTCCCTTCTTTTAAGCGCTCATGTGATTAGATTGAATCCTGAAAAATCACCTGTGTAAGGCCCATAATCTTGATTATACCTGCAAAGTCTCTTTAGCCAAGTCATGTAACATTCACAGGTTTCAGGAATTAGGGCGTAGATTATTCTTTTCTCTTTGAGGAGACAGCATTACTCTGCCTAACACAGTCACAGAATAAGGGGCCAGGTGATACATTTCTATGCACACCCAACATATCCTCAAGAAGATTCACTTCTGAGTGTCTTAAAAGAAACGATGATCTTACAACAAAGACCCTTTTTTAAGGGTCTATTGTATTTTTAGAACTGTAAATATTGTATCTCTAAAATAGCACAATAACGAATATCTTGGCTTATTTAATAGTATGGATCTGTATGTATACACGCACACGCGCACACACACACGCGCGCACACACACATGTATATATAGTAGGGGGGCAGCGTCTCTGTACTACTTCTCTTAAAGAAATATCCCATTTGCCAAGGCTCACATGTACCCTTGTAAGATGCACCACAGGTGTGAGAAAATGCCAGGAGGGCTATGTCAACTAATGAGATGAAAATGTGTCAAATATTCTATGAAACAAGAGTATGGTGCCCCATGATCATATTGATGTACACAGCTATGATTTAATAAAAAATAAATAAATAAATAAAAAGAAATATCCCAATATGCTGTGATCTAGTTTTTTTCCATTAAAAACCTAGAGTTTAGCAAGGGTAACTAATTGCCCTAAGTTTTTACTATAAGTACACACTAGTGATGGCCCCAGAACATAGATATTTTGAACTCCAGTACAGAATTTACTATTATCACATCATCTTGCACAAAATGCCATTTACAGAAACCATGGGATAGTACAGTTATAAATAGTGGAGTTAAAAAATGAGATGCATGCCCACATTGGCTCTCCATAACTCAACAATATTCAATAATTACAAGTCCCCTCCAAATTGGGTTAAAATACAAATACATGAAATAAATAAACATTATTCAGCTGTTTTACAAATTGAAAAGTTCAAACAATTAATAAAAAGGAGGAGGAAAGGAATTATATGCATTTTCTGAACTTTATTGAAATCATCTTTCCAAATCCATCAAGGAAAATTAGATTTAGTACCAACTACCAAATGTTTTCTTTGTGGTTTTCTATTTTTTTAAAAAAAAATTCTGGCTTGATTTCCTGAGGAGAGGCGTGAAATCTAGGCCATGAGTATTAAATATCAGATTCGAATATTGATAAACAAAGAAAACTATTCTGACTCTACTATAGAGGCCCCAAGAAAAGGTTATAGTCTTTTAAACTATCTGAGCAAATGTACGAAAGACCAACACTTGTAACGAGTTTATTTTAAAAATATTTTTTTTAAAAAGAATCTTTATGATCATTTTTTCAACTCTGCCCTAATGAGAAAGGGTAGGTTAGAAGCACTTATTTTTAGACAGCATAAAATCTTCTTGTTTAAGAACCCAGTGAGTGGCTGATACTGGATTAGAAATTTTATTGAGAGTAATTAGTTCTGCGTAAAATGTTTCACATAAAATGTGTTGAAAGTCAAATACCACACTGGTAAAAAAAAAAAAAAATACATAATAACACAACAATACAATAGTTATTTTCAAACTATTTTAGAAATGAAACTCCTTCCTGAATATATTTAATTCCTATAATATCATTAAATGTTAAGAACCAGATTAATATTAGTTCTACTTAACTGAGAGTTAATTACTTTTTCAGTAAAACTGGCAGGGTTTGGGATCAGGAGAAAAACATAAGGGAGAGAAGATTTGAAGAAGAATGGTAGTGCAGCTCTCTAACTTAGCACCTACTCAGCAAAGTGAACGTCCACACTTGGAAAGAGGGTAGATTATAAACCAAGATAAAATTGCCTGATGAGAATTTTAAGCAAAATACATATAAACAAGAAAAAAGTTTTTCTTCAAATAACTCAGACATGAGTTGGGCCAAGAATGCATGCTGGATGGTCTGAATTCAGCTGTGCGTTTTCCCACTAGAGGAGGTTGCATGGTTGAGTCTAGTATCTGATAGGAGAAGACCCAGCCTTGGCGATGAAGGAACCAACCTGTGTTAGGCCTCAGGTCTTCCAGTTTCCACCTCGTCTGTGGCACCAGGCAAGCAGAAAACAAGTTTGAGAAATTACATGACAAGGCATTAAAAAAACCATATTAAATATAAAAAAAAATGGAAGTTGTCCTGAAAATTATTTTCTCTCTTTTTTCTACCCTGTCAAAGGCTCTCTTTCTTTACTCAATGATACTATTTTTTGGACAAGGAAAATTAATATGTGCTCCATAATCATCTCCTGTCATCAGAATATGCTCCCCATTCTTAGTGCACAGCAAAAGAAGTGGTCCGTTTCAATCCCTGAACGACAACAAAAATCATCTCTCTGAGCAACATGCAGAAGACCAACCGTGCTAAGCAAGCTGCTATTGAACGGCATTGTTTATGACCATTTTGTTGGTCATACTATAATATTAAAAATAGATATTTTTCAATATTTTATTTTACAAAAGCACTAATTTGGGATAAATTATTTTTTTTTTGGCCAGGGCTAGGTTTGAACTCGCCACCTCCGGCATATGGGACCGGCGCCCTACTCCTTGAGCCACAGGCGCTGCCCAAGGGATAAATTATTTTTGAAAGTGAAAGATATCAATATATTTCTTCATTCCTTAGTTCCCTAACACCACTGTAAAAGATAACAACTATTAACAGACATTGTTCTGTCCGTGTGTACACGCACACTCCAATATGGATAGATGTATACGTGTGTACATAAGGTATAGCACAGTACAAGACATTTATCTATAATTTAAAAATGACTATGTATTTATAACAGAAACCATCTTACCCAACTTTCCCACAAACTTCCCCTTCCCTTTACAAATCCACTAGCATCTATTACCTGTCGACAAAGTAGTAATAATAGTTTCTTTTCTGGTGAGCCTCACTCTCCATCGCCACTGTCTACAAAGTCAGTTGTGTTTGCATTAAAGTAAGTTATATCTGTGAGTGTGATTATGTAATTTGATGAAGCATAATATAAACCAATCGAATGTGAGTAGGAAAAGAAAGAGATATGTTTCTACAAGAGCTAAGTTTAATGCATTGGGAAGATTCTAGTAAGATGACTAAATAACTAAAAAGAAAATGGAAGTGAGACAACTGTGAAAGAGAAAAAGATTGGGACAGAAATCTGTAAATCTGAGAGTTTGCATTCATGTGGCTTCATGCTTATTCCATTGTCTGGACAAGCTTAGTTTTGTGTGATCTGACTAAGGCAGTTCCCAGCCAACAGCCCCACGGCTTCCCTGAGATTCTTCTACCTTGCTTGCACTGTACGCCCACCTTGGGTTGGTGAGTGACTTGTTCCACACAGTTCTTAGTCGGGGTCCTAAATCATCGGAACACCTGTCATCGGGAACGTGTGCCATCAGGATGCGCAAGGAGGCAGGAGCTCTGTCAGCATTGGCAGCTGAAGATTTCCCTATTGGAAGCAGCATATTTTGTCTCTGCTCACAACACATTAAACAAAGCAAGACCTTTGGCTAATCCAGTAGGAACCTGGGTACACAATCCCTCCGTATGGTCACAAGAAGATGTCCACTGGTGGTGGTGGACAGCAATAATAATGTTTACTAAGCAAGCTTTTCTTAAAACATAGTCAGGAAATAAGAGATAAAATTTAAAGGCTGAATTTACATTAAAATGCGCAATGTGGTCAGTGCAGAAGCTCATACACCTGTTATCATAGCACCTTGAGAAACCGAGGTCAGGAGTTTGAGAATAGCCTGGGCAACATAACAAGACCCCATCTCTAAAGAAAAGAAAACAGCAAAGAAAAAATTTGCCTTACGTAGTGGTACATGTCTATAGTCCCAGCTACTCCAAAGGTTGAGGCAGGAGGATCCCCTGAGCCCAGGAGTTGGAGGCTGCAGTGAGCTGTGATTGCACCGCTGCACTCCGACCTGTCTCTCTATCTGTATGATGTGCAAGCCCAGCCCATATTCAAAAGAAAGGAATTAGCTTGCAGCTTTTGTCAGTTTATGTATTTCTTGGTTAGTTAAAATTTGTCCTCTAGTATTTACTCATGGGAAATATATTCCCTGTATTCATGTGTACATCCAAAAATGCTTTTCTACTGCCTTGCTATTTAAAAGACAGTTGATGTCAAAAACTCTTGAGTCTCTGTTTTCTTTGGGTTAACTAGTGAGTGTGACGGCGTGCAGTTAAAGAGGACGGATGAACACAGCTTACACTCAGGTGAGGTTTTATCTGGCTGTGTGTGGTTTTCTGGTTTGTTTGTTTTTGCATTAGCAATAACTGCTAAAGCTATTGGCAAGAAAGCAACGGATATAGGTGGGAGAGGTTCTCCAGGTGATAAGGCACAGACTTCAGGGGAGTTTTTGTTTGTTTGTTTTTGTTTTCGAGACAGAGGCTCACTATGTCTCCCTCGGTAGAGTACTGTGGCATCACAGCTCACAGCAACCTCAAACTCTTGGGCTTAAATAAGTCTCTTGCTGCAGCCTCCCAAGTAGCTGGGACTACAGGCGCCCGCCACAATGCCCAGCTATTTTTTTGTTGTTGTTGTTGTTGCAGTTGTCATTGTTGCTTTAGCAGGCCGAGTCTGTGGCCGGCATGGTAACCACTGTGCTATGAGTGCCGAGCCAGAGTTCAAGTTTTGATTTTGAGGTGTATGAAGGACCACCAGGAATAAGCCCGCATTGAAAAACTGCAGTCTGGATCTCAGGTAAGAAGTCACCAGTTAATCTAAACATTCAGTCATTTTTGGTATCCAAATTTCTTTTTTTCCCTCTATGGGCATGTTTAAAATAGGCAGCTAATGGGACCTTGGACAGCAGAATCTGGGGAAAACACAAGCATTAACCTGTCAGTATTAAAAGAAAGTATCCAAAACAAAGGCACTCAAGATAGAAAAAGAACAGGGAATATACTATTACAAAAGCCAAGGAGAATAAGAATTCAAAGAAGAAAGATTGTAGTCTGATATTGAATTGTGTAAGGGTCGATAGGGAAGAGAATTGGGAAGAGAATTTAAAGGAACAAATGAGATTCTTAGTAAGATTCCTGAGCGCACATGGAATGGAATGCTGGCAGTAAGGCCTGATCATAGCAGGTTCTAATTTGACCACAGGGTTTGAAGCTTATAAAAAGCCTGTCTGTGCAGACGGAGGGGTCTCATGATAGCAACCTCAAAGGAAGACAGAGGGACAGGGAGACCTTCAGCGTAGACGAGATGGGTACCAGGGAGCAGAACTATTTGGACAAAGAAAAAACCCTAGAAAATAGATTAAACTTAGGGAAAAGGCAGACGCATTTTTAAAAACTGTAATTGAAAATTTTAATAAAGAAAACATACAAAAGAAATAAATGGGACCTGATTAAATTAAAAAGCTTCTGTACAGCCAAGGAAACAATCAATAACGTGAACAGACAAGCTGCAGAACAGGGGAGGGTATTTGCATGCCGTCCATCTGATAAAGGGCTGGTAACCAGAATCAATAAAGAACGCATGTGAATCAGCAAGAAGACATAAAAAAAACCATTAAAAAGTGGGCAGAAGACATGAACGGAAGCTTTTCAAAAGAAGACAGACTAATGGCCAATAAACACGTGAAAAAAAGCTGAATGTCTCTAATCATCAGAGAAATGCAAATCAAAACCACAATGAGATGTGACCTAACTCCAGTGAGAATGGCTTTTATCCAAAAGTCTCAAAATAGCAGATGCCGCGTGGATGCCTAGAGAAAGTGACACTTACACACTGCGGCGGGCGGCAAACTAGCACAACTCCTGCGGAAAGGATATGGAGATTCCTCCAAGAATTAAAAGCAGACCTTACCATTTGATTCAGCAATCCCTCTAATGCGTATTTACCCAAAGGAAAAAAATGCCATTTTATTAAGAAACCACTTGGATTCAAATGTTTACAGCAGCACAATTCACAATTCCGAAAATGTGGTAACAACTCCAGGGCTCATCAATGCATGAGTGGGTTAAGAAAATGTGGTTTATGTACACCCTGGAGTACTGCATAGCCATTATAAAAAAGTGGTGAACTAATAGATTTTGTAGCAGCCTGGATGGAACTACAGACCGTCTGCCTAAGTGATATATTGCAAGAATGGGAAAACAAACACCACCCGTGCTCACTTTTAAAATGGCACCAAATGATCAACGTGTGTGTGTATAACATGTGGCAGCAAAATTCAATGGACATCAAGCAGGTGGAAGTGAGGAGGAGGGGACATATAAATTCACACACAACAGGCACAACATACGCTATCTGGGGACTAGACAATTATAATTTTGACTCAACCGAACAAGAACAAACGTAATGCAGGGAGCAAAAACTTCTGTAACCTTGTAACATTCTGAAATTAAAAAAAAAAAAATTATGGAGAGTGCCAATCCCAGGCGTACAGTTTATCAAGTCTTCGTCCACTTGATGATGCCTCCACCAGGTGGTACAGATTTCTGTCCCCTGCAGAAATTTTCCCCGTGTGGTTTCCTCTGCAGGGAGGCAGAGGAGATCACTGTTCTCATGTGTTTTTACCATAATTTGGTTTACTTGTTCTACAACGTATCCAGTATGTTCTCTTTCACGTCTGCCTTCCTGGATTCACCATAATGTGTTTGAAATTCACCGACCAGGCAGGATTGATGACACTCACTGATACACCACAATTTGTCTATTATCCCGCTGGGCTGTTTCTAATTGTTATGATAATGAGTAAAATTGCTGAGAACATTTGGGTAGGAGTCTTCTTATTCCCATATATTTTTCTTAAGTAAATGCATAGGAGTGCAATTGCAAGGTCATAGGGTACATGCAGGTTTGACTTTTAAGGAAACTAATAGTTTTCCTAAAAGGTTGTTTATACCATCATAAGCAGTGTGTGCTCCAGGTCCACACTTACCTTTTCTTTTCTAGGTCTTTTCAAATTTTAGCCCCTCCAGTAGGTGCATAGAAGTATCCTGTCGTGATTATAATTTGCTAGGATCAGCAGTCTCCACTAAATGATTTGTTTTTAATCAGAATCAAAACTGGACAGGGAATATTTGAGTTGATTTTGAAAAGACAGGTAATATAAAGTGAATGAGAAAACTAAGCATTCTAATGAGTGTGCACCTGAAATTACTGTCTAAGTCATCGAGAGAAAATGGGGACCCTGCAGGAGCCAGGCACAGAACGATGGACTGAGACGTGGGGGGGAGTCTTTTGCAATCATTCTCTCCCCACACCTATAGCAAAGCCAAATCTCGGTTTGAAAACCCCGTTTCTACTATCTGGATACAATTATTTGCCTTACATTGACTAGATAAAATATGCCAAATATAAAGCCTTGAGGAACTTCTTAAAGTCACTTAGTTGAATATTTTGATATAATTGTCAACACTTGAGGAGCCCCTCGTGATTGCAGAACTGATTTCAGAGTGGTGCTCTGGGGGGCTGCTCCGTGACTCTGAACATCCGCGCTGCTTACTATGGCAAGGGCCAGGCAAGGCCACGAGTCACATACTGGCACCCAGGACCCCGCGCCTTCAATCTTCATCAGAAACAGGCGCTTCTGCTGGCAGCAGCAGGGAGGGTCCATCAGAGTGGGGTGAGTAAACAAACCGCTCCCCTCACTCCTGGGGGTGTGTCCCTAACTCCACTGCACCACGGACACCTCAGCCAGATCCTCTACTCAGCACTCCCTGCAACCTCCTGGAAAAGGCTCATCCTGGCTCCCCTGAATGTAATCCTGCAAGTGATTTTTAATTGTATCCATTTGCTTGAAGTAGTTTATTGAATTGTACAAAATGAACAAATCAAAAATGAGTATCAGAATTTCTTGAAAAGGATCAAGAGTTGCTCAGACGTTTTTGTGGTTTCCTGAGTTACACGGCTCTATTTCCCAGCCCGCCATCAACACCTGCCTGCTTCTTTTGTTCACTCTGAAGTTAAACGGTCTTGATCATGCACCTCTGTGTGCTGCTGTCACCGGAGGGCAGGAGGTGGAGGTGAACAAGAACGGATATTGAACTTGGGAATACGGGAAGCATGAGTTCTTTTAGTATAGCATGTTCCTTGGCGATAATTTTGCTATGATACACTTATAACTGAGAGATGGTAGTTTTTTTTAATGACTAGACTATTTTACTATATGGGTTACCAGCTGTGGACGTTACATTTCTAACAGAAAGTTTTTGGTTTTGATGGCTATCTTGAAGTTTTATTGTTTAAAAAGGAATTCAAGAACATTTTTATTTTAAAGTTCATATGACTCTCTTGTCCGAATAATGCAGATAAAGTCACAGGGAGCTGGGGGATCTGTTGTCCCAGGTCACACTCACATCGTTGAAGCCTGGGAACGTGCTCCACACCTTGCTGAGGATGATGAACTAAAGAGAGATTTACAATGTCAACTGAGTCCCAGTTAAGATTTCTCAACAGTAAACGCAGAACAAGACTACAGAGATTACAGTGTAGGCATCTATGGCATCCCACCCGGGGGGAGGGCTCAATGGGCACCTGAACTTGACCTCACCAACTTAAACAATGCGACCTCATCATGTATACCCTCATATTAATCTGCAAAAAAAAAAAGCATTTTTTAAAGACTTGAGAGACCATAGTATAAAATGATTCTCGAGTTCTGGATTTGCCTTGCGAGTGTGGCCGGAAGAGACTTAAAGGTAGGAAGGTTATAGACTTACCGTCTGGAGAGGTTCATGCCCAGCATGGTTCCAAGATGGCTTCAAATGCTTTTCTAAAGCCTATTTCTGAGGCGGTTACTCAGCCACACAAGTTCCCACCACGCCGCTTCTTATATTCCCCGCCCACAGGAAGCTTTATGTAATGAAACAATCCAAGGTGTTCCGAAGCTCATTAAGGCTGACCACACAAAAACTGCCCACCAGGTTTCTCTCATCCTACATTAGCAGAAATGAGTTTGAAGATATGTTCGTATTCTTCCTGAGGTTTCAGCCAACCGTGTAAACTGAGATCTGGTCAGGGGAAGCGAGTGGAAATGAGGGCTGCTCCCAAACTGGCAACAAGCCGAACGCCCATCAGCAGAGGATGGATAGATAAGTAATTATAACACGCCCATACCATGAACCACTGCTCAGCGCTAAAAGAGAGGGGTAATTAACATGCACAGCAACCTGCACGGAGCTCAAATATTCCGGCTGAAGGAAAAACACATGTATATACGGACAATACAGATAGGTGCACTTAGACGTACACACGCTCACAAAGAGGCAATACTTACTATTCATCAGTGCAAAATGATAGAAAATATAAACGAGTCTGTAGTGACAAAAAGCATCAGTGCATCCTAGAAAGGGGGGTAACTGGGTCGAGGTAGGCATAGGGCAACTTTGGGGATATTGGGTATGTTCTCTATCTTGACAATGAGATTTTCATAGGTTTACACGTATGTCAAAGTTTACATATCATACTCTTTAAACATGTGCACTCTGGCGCATGTCAAGTGTGAAGGCTATTTACCTGCATAAAAAGCGGGTTAAATATACATTCCTAGAATTCAACATGGCAAATGCCCAGGGTCGCATATGGAAGTGTGTGTGTGTAGGCTCCATGTTTGCAACTCAGTTTAAACACTTAATGCTGCCTGTCTGCTTCCCTCTTCGTGCCAAGTCCAAACATCTTGCTCCCTTTCAGAGTCCACCTCCCACCACTCTGTCACAGCCCCCACACAGCACACGCTGCATCCAGACTGCTCGTCACTTCCTAGGGATGGGAGGCAATCTTGTATCTTCATTAGGTTCATTGTCTGCCTTTTGTTAAAAACTTCCTTTTCTCCAAGTTCCTCTGCTTTGAACTTCCATTCTTTTCTCATGCCTTCCAAGTTGAGTCTTAATTTCTTTATAAATTTTAGTTCTCACAGCATTTACTACACACTAAGTTTAGAATTTGTTTTGATCCTGGGCCAGGGCAGGGATAGTTTTTGGTCATCCCTCTACCCCTAGCAGCTAGCCTGCTTCCTGGTAGCAGCTGTGGTGACCTTCAAATAGGTTTGTGAGTAAGACACTAAATGAATAAATCATCTTATTAAAAACTGTAATGAAAAGAAATTACTTTTGGCAAAATAGATGTGGTAGGCACTTTAAAGTGAGTATTGTAAATGCCACAGCAAACAAGGTGTTATTATCCACCTTGTATAAATAAAGAAATTGAGGCTCAGAAAGATGAATGGTTTTCCTGCAGCCAGGGTGCTAACAAATGACAGGGTTAGTGAGGCTTGAAGCCACGTCTGTTCCTGATTCAAAGTCTGCACCACACAAGGGCAACCGAGGAATCTGCAGGGCTTCTCAGTTCACGCGAGCTCCTGTCAACGTGCTTATTGCACAGTTTACATGACGGGGTCCAATTGCTTCCCTGCGTACTCTCAACTTTCCTGCAAGACATTTCGGATTTGTTTTGGACCTGGGCACATGCACAGATGTCAGCGCGGCTGCCTCTGAATCAGTGCTGCCCTGGGCACACAGGCACTGAGGCCCTCAAAGGCCTCATTGTTTTTAGCACTTTCAGGCCCTACGCATCTTTCTTCACTACTCACATAAGGTGCCCTTTGGACAAAACATGTAAAAATATTCAACAGGAACTTAGAACAAAACGTCTACACATTCCCTGACAAAGGTTATTTAAAAATCTGGGTTCTCCCTGAAAGGATGTGTGCTGGGAGGTAAGATGAAAGGGTGGTGTGAGCTGAGCGATCGTTACGTGGGGTTTCCACAGGAAAGAGATAACAAAAAGGTTATTTGATAAGCTCAAATGATCTAAAGCAATACCCAAATTGCAGAGCCTGTGAGGCCTGGCCTCATCCTCCATCCACGTAGGGGGGGGAAGCAGCCCCCACATCGGACCCCTTCCTTTCCCTCCAACTCCACGTCCTCCTTCAGCTGAGGCCACCTGCAAAATGTATCCTGGATCTGGCCTCTCCTCTTTTCTTACCGGAAGCCACTACCTACTTCCAAGTATCATGGTGTCTCACCTGCAGGGGGCGTAGGCTCTTACATGGTCTAGAGGATTCCACCCTTGACGCCCTTTCTGAAAGTCCAGATTATGTCTCCACCTGTTCAGGCCTCCAAGGGTTTTACATCAGTAGGATCGGATCCAAACTCCTCACCGTGTCTCTAAGGTCCAACAAGGTCTGGCCCCACTGCCCTCTGGATGCCTCCACAGGTCTGGCAGGGTCAATTGAGTTGGGGTGTGAACCCCAACTTACAAAGCAGGCATCACTCCTGCTCACAGCAGCAGCCCGACATCGTCACCCCACCCTGCCTTGTGCAGGGGTTCAACTCATGACCTTTGCAAGCCTTTGCTTCTCTGCTCCTGGTCAAGTGGGTTTTAAAACATGCCTAAATTCTGGCATTTGTATCCCATTGGGTGCCATTGGTAAGTTCTTCCCCCAGGCCTCCTGTCTCCACAAGCTAAGAAAAAAGATATTTAACCACCCCCAACCCCACCCCAGAGTTTGCACTGTAGGACGATTGCTCTTCTCCTAGGGCCATGTTACAAGGCGTGCCCAGCCCAGCACACGGGCTTCTACCCCACACCTGGGCTCTGACACCAGCTTCCAGCCTAGAGCCACTTGTCTATGCCCCTGATGACAGAATCTGAGGTAGGGAATTCAGGCTTCCTAACTGGTGATTATTCTTAGCATTGTCACCCATCAATTTCTAAATCTCATCTTCTCTAGAACTCTAAACACTGGAGTCCAGTCTTGCTGTTCTTAGGGTGCCACTAGTTCCTAATAGTGGCCAAGTTATTTTAGCAAAGGTTCATTTTAATATTCTTAGATATACTTAATACTATATCTAAGAGCAGATTTATTTTAATTTCTAAAAGTTATTATAATTGGGTAGAGATACAGCATTCTTGATATTAACATAAAATCATGTTTTATAACAAACATGAGAGAGAGAGATTTTATTAATATTCAGGCATGTTCTGCCTTGTTTTCTATCAATAAAATGAATTTCACGCTGTATTTATGTTGCTCAGATAGTATTAAGTACCAAGTAATATTAAAGTAATGTTAGCTTTCAATTCCAAGCTAAGAAATTGATTTGTAGATATTTTCCAAATTTTACTTAGATGTGAAGGAAATCAATTCAAATTAAAATGGTATGGCTTAATTTAAAAATGTGTATGTGCATAATTACTGGATTAATCCATAATTAATGATGTCTTTAAAAACAGAATAGGTCTCCCATCCTACTTTGGGTAGGATGGGTAGAAAATACTCTTAACATTTTTTTACTGAAACAATAATTCACAAAGGCAATAACTGTCAAAAGTCCCCCCCCAAAATTTGAAATAGTTTAAAAAATTCAGTGACAAAGGCCTAGTCTCTAAAATCTTGGAGTCATTTAGTTTAGTTTTATCTAAGTTTTGTCTAATCTGTTCTGGTGAAACCCGACGCAGAGCTCCAAGTGTCTGCCATACGTACTCCACTAACCATTTCATACTTGCCTGACGGCTCTATTAAGATTATACATTCCCTGAGGATAGCATCCACTTAGGTAATTTATTCCAACATATTTGCAAGTTTGATCTCAGCTGTCACTCAAAAGGACCAAGAAGATTTCCAAAATTAAAAATTAGAACCTAATTAATCTTCAGCATAACGTCAACAGGATTCATATTTCCATTAGTGAGCCAAGAAATTTTGGAAGGTGACATCATGTCTGCGAAAATGTCACACCCGGCAGGAAAGATTCTTTGACTAATTAGAGTGCCCCTTTGAGGTGATACTGTGCAGAAAAGTGTTGAAAACTTACAGTTGTCCAAGCAAAGGACAGAGCTGTTCACTTTTCTTCCATGTTACACAATACTTAAGAGTCCTCGCTCAGGATTCAAAATCTCATGGATCATTCTGATCTGGAGGACTTACACCACATAGGTTACAGTCATACTGATTTTCTTGTTTTCCCAGGACATTGTGTCAATAAGAACACAGTGAGAAAACAGAATGACAACTGCCTGTTCTTGACAGTGAGAACAAAAGGCGACAAATAGTTATCATCATTGGAGGAAAGATCACGGAAGTTTTGCTTCATTCCAGTCACAGAGGGCTGGGCATCACAAATCAGCATTCTCTTCCATGCTAATTGTTCATGTGAGAATACTGAAGAGATAATCATTTCTTAAATGCAGTTAAAAAGGCAGGCTTTTTGAATCCCAATAAAATGTTATAAGATACCGTGATTCTTTTAAAAATGTATCAGTTTTTGGCCGATAAGTTATTATAAGTTTATCAAAATGATATTAAATGCCATCAATATTTTGTCAAAGACATTGCTCGGTGTTCATTTCATTGCTAAAATAAACATGAAATCAAGATGCGGGTTAAGAAATCTATTTTTGTCTTCTCAGAACCAGTTCTCCATTACAAGGATATTCCCTCAAAACAATGTGTCCCAATCACTAAACCCATCTCATCCTTTTTGGAAAATAAATATACTTCTAAAAATAGCATGCGTTCATATTTTGAAAAGCTTAAGTAATTCATAAAATATACATTACATGTTCACTCCCTTAGTTTCTCAACCTTTCACTGAGACATCTTTGTAGATGACTCCAGAATGAGGTCTGTCCATGACCAAACCACTCTCCAAAATTTGGCCACACATTTGCAACTTCCTGCTGACCTCTGGGCCTGTCTGCCTTACTCAGACCCCTCACTCAGCATCCATGCTCACAGCGGAATTCAGCATCTTCTCTAAACCTGCTTTTCTCTTGTTAGTTCTTATCATCTTTTCTTTTCTAACCCTATCCTGAATACCTAGTCAACTTTAATCCTGGTTTCCTGGTATCTCTTACCTCTACCTTCTCCAGGCTATCTGTCAGCCACTTCCTTTTTTTTCAGGGCCTGAGACTAACCCCATTTCTTTCTTAGTCTAGTGGATCCTACTCATCTCCTCAGGTTCACCTTCAAATAATGCAGTCTCTGTTTACCTGCTCCGAAGCATTCATTAGCTCACCCATGTGCTCAGATACTTGGTCCAAGTTCGTTACTGTGGCATCTCAGACCTTGAAGAAGCTATCTCTGGAGATTATATCCCATGCCTTCTCTGCCTGGAATGGAAGACACAGTTTCCTGAATTCTGTTTCCCTGCTGCTGCTAAGTGAAAGCCCTCCCTCCCTCAGAAGATATCCAAATTCTGCACATCCATCACGGCCCCTCTCAAACACCATCTTTCCCACTAACTGTCCAGCCTTTTGCAGCTCCCTTTTCTGAACGTTCAATTAAATAGCACTGCTTCTGCCACTTAAGGATTTCTAGCTTATGCTAGAGTCATTTCTGTATAAATTTTATCTCTCTCCCCCTATCAAAATCTAAACTTCTTGAAAGACAATATCTTAGTAAGTTTTATGTTCCTTTTGTCTTAGGAGCTGAAATAAATCACTTGTTGAATTACAGATTGTTTGCATTTTGCATGTCAGGGATAGTGCATCATTTTTATTGTTAGCTATAATACAGAATTATAAATTAAATATTGGGTTTTTTTAATCAAGGAAGAAGTTGATTCTTCAATGCCTTCTTCTTGTCAGAAATAGTCAGTCGAAATTAAAAACACCTGTAGTGCCTTCCTTGAGCCAGTACAGCTGTTAACAAATACAAACCTACTGATCATTGCACATAAAACTCAGGGCATTTGAGTCTGCCCAAACTTTCGCTTGTGTTCCCTATGCCAGGACACTAAGTATTTTAGAAAGCATGACCTGATCCCACAAGCCAAATAGGAAAATTAGAATCATTATTTAATGTATATATAGTATCTCAAAAGATACCAAAACATAACCACGATGATTAAGAGCATTACGTTAAGGATGAAAATACAGTGAACAGAAACACTTTTCCATATGGGAAGGGAAGGAGCTACAGGCACATAGGAGCTCAAATAAATCATACAGTATTAATAATAGAACTGAAATAAGTTTAACAGTCATTATCAATTGTTCTCTCACTTTGGAGACTGTGTTTCCTAAAAACTTAAAAAATAATCATCCAAATTTTTACCGAGTATTTTTAAGGGGGAGAGGCAAGCAGCCTTTAGCACAGCTCTTTCTGACACGTCTATAACTCAAACAGTTGTAAATGCCATTTTTACATACTTGAAAACTGGCCAAACTTCTGCCTCTGGTCTTCTATCTCTAGAGAAAAGTACACTTCCACTAAAATGCTTTAAAAACTATCAAGACCGTGATTGTGTTTACCAAACTCTGGGGCAAGCAAGACACACCTGCCTTTGTCCAAGGGTATCAGACAATACCCTTTCCTTCCAGGCTACACACCGCCCTGGTCAGTGTCTCCAACACGCCGTCTGCTCTGTGCATTCCTTACTCATCTACCACACGTTTTTTGAGAAGTTTGCATGTGTAAGCATCAGTTTCTTACCTGAGGAGAGGACAAAGATGAATAAGGCGACTTCCTTGAAAAGTAAGCTTCTTTATTTCCATGGCATGATTCTATCACATTCACATTGGGAATCTCAGGTCATTTGTTTGTATCTGGACCCTTGTAGGTGTGACAGCCATCTTTGAATGATGTGGGTTTGAGAATTTCTCCAAAGATGTGTCATTGGCCAAAAGTTCCAAAAAAAAACTAATATTCTATATAAAATCCTGGTGAAGGATCTCAGCACGTCCTATCTACCAAGAATACATTGCCTGGCACGTGTGTGGCCTGCAGGGAAAGCAAACACACAAAGGCCATCCCTTAATATTAGTCTTACGTATATATGATAAGGTTAAAAAAAATATACCATGTGTTGGTTCCTGATTTTGATTTGACCACCTGTACTGTGAGAGCGAGTCTAGCAGTTGGCAAAGAGAGTCAATTTGAGCACGAGAAAACACCGAAGTGTGGCTGGGTCTGCAGAGGAAGGGACATTTTCCAAGGATCACATAATACGATACGCGTGCCCACTCTTGGGGATGGAAACCAGTTATATATTCTAGCTTTTACTATTTTTTTCAAGCCAAACCAGAGATGTGATGAGTCCAACTCATAAAAATTCAGGAGAACATATACATATATATATTTTTAACAGATGTGGTGGCCTGCCATTTCAAACAGCTGAATTAGAGCAGCTTGGAGTACTAACCCCACTCCCCGACTGCCTCTCAGAAGCCAGTCACTTAATGGTTTTAATCACCCCTGCATATGCGGACACTATAGAACAATTACTGGGGTGTTATCTCACCTTAGCCGTTCTGACCGGCTTTACCCCATACAAAGCCTAGAGCGAGCTTTTGCCTGATGGCCGGCCCTCTGTTCAGACCCGGCTGGGAAACCGACTGGACCTTCAGTGCTGCTCCTGGCTTCCCACCACACCTGACTGACTCCAGGTGAGCATTCCTCACCCCACGCCCAACCCTTCTCCCCACTTCAGCATAAAAAGGATCTGATAAACCCACAGAGTGGTATCAATGATTTATCATCCCTCTTAGCAGCGCTGGCATTTTTATAGGGGTCAAATGTTTATAACGTTCATCTCCCAGGGTGGAATTTCAGGCATGATTGGCAGCGCGGAGCCGAGGACTGCAGTGTCAGCCCCTTCAAGTCACACCCTGCAGACAGCTCTGTATTCTGCCCGCAAGGAAGGACTGCTCTGAAGATAGATGTTTGATAGGACTCATAAAAGGGAAACAGTTACTTCAGGGGTTTAGGTTATAAGGATGAAATTGTCTCACAGTGTCCCTACCACTAACAAAGCCCTCCTCTCTCTCATTTACTTCTCCAAATGCACTGGACATCTGGACAGTCTTGGCCCACAGGACGAGTTTCCTCACCCTGGCTGAACAGCCAGCCCATCAGGAGAGCTGCCCATGCATGACTGTCAGAGGCAGTTCATCCTCTATACTTTCAAAAGTTGCCATGGATGACTTTGATCCACAGACAGACTGAGAACCACCCGAGGGGAGCTCACACTTGGTCCTCTCACAGCTCTCCGTAGACTACGGGTGGCTGGTTTTACCTGGGGTTGAGGTTGTTTCTCCAGGAGCCAAATGCCCTGTTCCAGGCTGTAACCCTCCATGAGCTGAGAGGCCACCTCTGTCTGACCCACCATGCAGTGAGCTGGCTGTCCCCATTAGAAGTGAGCTTGACCACACTGTTTTGATTTTTTTAAATTTTAATATATGTGGAAGAAATACACTGACACCAAAGTCTTCTGGAACAAAAAGTAGCCATCATTGAAGAAAAGAATCTGTTATTTGAAACATTTTAAAAATAAAGATGATAATAGGAAAAAGATGAAGACGAATAAACACAATTACTATGATCTCAAGATTATAAACAAAGTAGTATGTTAATAAACACACGATACTTCCCGAGAGCCGGCTGCCAGGGTTGTGCCGCTCCACCCAGGGAAGAGATTTCTTCCATGGTCTTCCCTTTTCCCTTTACAGCCAATTCTCCAACTGGAGTCAAAATGATCCTTCCAATATGCAACCAGATTCCACCTTGCCTTGCTCAAAACTTCCAATGGCCCCCTAGTCTTCTCCAACTAAATGTGAGTCTACCACGTCCTGTAAGTCTCCTCCACAGGGCTCATCTGGACCCTGTCTCCCTAGAGGGCCGGGCCCACTCGCTGCCTTCCAGGCTGCTCCTCAGCACATCCCGCCTTCTCCTGCCTCAGGGCCCTGGCCTTTCCTTTCCCTCTGCCAGAAGTGCTTTGTCCCAGGGAGCTTGAAGGCTTATTCAGCCACAGGACTTGTTCTTCTGTTCAAATTCACCTGGTCATAAGGCTTTTCTTGACTAATCCATCAGAAACAGCACACAGACTCTCAGTCCCTGTCTCTCACTCTGATTTATTATTTCCCTGGCACTTAACTCTGGTTGACGTCGGTGTATTTGTGTAGAACCTGAAACGGGGAACCATGACTCTTGTTCACTTGCTATACCTTTAAGGCCCATAAAATTGTTCAGTGCATAGTAAGTGTTCCGTAATCGCTGATAAGGGAAATAATGAACAAAACAACCATTACCCTACACGTGACTCATGCATAATTTCATTTTTTTAACTTTCATAATGATTTTGTGAGTGGGTATCATTAACCTCACGCTCAGAAAGGTTAGGAAGTCTGCCCAGGGTCATAAACAACCAAGTGGTGGAACAGTGATGCTTGCCAGTCTCCGAAGTCTGGGGTCTGGCCCACCAAACTCTGCTGACTAACATATGGAAATTCATGCAGATTCGAATGTCTCCTGCTAAAATGTCTCTCTGTTTGTGAGTATTATGTATATCAACCTCCAAAGGATGACTGAAAGCTGTTTAAAACCATAAGGTTTCTCTAAACCGTCTACAGAATCTTGAGTCAAAACTGGCATATAGCTTTCCAAGGAAGAGAAAGATTGCTTGCAATCAGGGAGCCTTAAGAGCTTTCTTTGCTTTTGGAAGGGAAAGAATAAAACAGAGAGAAAGAGAGAGAATAAAAGGAAGAAAAAAAAATACTTCCCCTACCAGATGCACTGAAACAGAACTGTCAAATGCAGAAAATCTTGTAAAACGTCCCTCTGCTGTAGGCCGTAGAATAGAACCGTAATAAACTCTGACCCATAAAAAGTCATGTAAACATTATAACCTGTTTTTACTAGGCCTTTAAGCATGGGGAGCAATTGATCTGAAACAGCTTGGCCTCTTCAGTCCCTGAGTCTCTGTGAGAATCCAACCTCCAACATGGGTGTTCAAACGCCTTTGGCACTGAAAGCCAAAAATAGGAATGAGCTAGAAAATTGCAGCTATTTAGCTATTTGCTGTGGGCACATATTTGATATTTCCAAGAGCAAAATATCCTAAAGGAAAAAATCCCAAGGAAAAGCACCTTTGCAATACCTATTGCTGTGGAATTATTTAACCTACGATGCCTGTAACCAAAATAAACATCCAGGTGGTCCTAAACTGCCAGTTTTAGCTGTCCCTAAAAATTGTGCTAAGAAAGCATCTCATGCGGTGAAAGTAGTCACATCAAGGCCTCCGGATAGATCAGGTCTGACTGTCTCCCTACAGCTAAAACACTTTACCATATGAAATATAAATGTGGAAAATTTTAAGTAAGATTTTTACAGGTGTCAACATGAGCACTCATTACATATTTGTGAAATACTAGTTAAGCCTGCCTTGAAAATATCTTTTTCTTCTAAATTCCTAGGATCCGAACAGAGAGCCAGGGGAAATTAGGTAGGAAGCCTAGAGATGTGTTAACAGATTGTAAATTGTTATGTTTTTCTGATCTGTTTTTCATAGTCCTTCCAAGGGATTTTGTGTCTGAGTTTATCTCACTTCAAAAGTGGATGGATGGTCAGGTGCGTAAGAGCAGGTGGGGGACATTAGTTAATTGATGGGCACTCAGAGGTGGACATATCCTTATGATAGCTGAACAATCTCTGTCTCATGTTGAACTTTGATCACGGCTCAATTCTGCTGTGGCCTTGTGGACTGTCACTCTGTAGCATCACACTGTGGATGGACTGATTGACTCAGTTCTACAGTGCAGACCAGTCAGCAAACACACCTTCACTGACTGCCTATAAAGAGCCAAAGACAGGACTAGATGCAGACGAATGACACAGGCCCTGCTCTCAAAGAGTCTGCAAAACCAAAGTGCGCTCCAAGTAAAGACGAGGGTCAGCTGCTGATTCTGAGTGCACTCGGCAAACACACATTCTCAAGGTCTTCACACTGCATCTTGGAAGCAGAGATGTCTAAAGTGCTTGCCAAATAGCAGAAATTGCCATTAAGTGGGAAAAGTAAAGAGAAATTAGAAGTGAGGGTATTTTCCCCTTCTTAACTTACATGTGAGAATTTCCTAAAATTATGAGAAAAACAGTAACGTTTTTGTTTAATGTACATGTTTTACATAAGTACATATAAGAATCAATTTCTTAATTGAGACAGTAACTTTCCCTGAGGAAAATTTGTGTTGCTGGTTTTAACATTGGGTACAGTGCATACTCTCCAAGTGAAGGACACACTTACAACTTTGACTCAATCTGTACATAAGCAAAAGCATGTAAAAAAAACATGCAAAATACGTGTACCCCAGCATATTCAGAAATTTTGAAAGGTTCTCATAAAAACCAGAAAGGAAAAAAAAAACAAAACACGTAGAATCCTCTGAATGTATCTCCATTTTTTTTTTTTTTTTTTTTTTTTTTTTGCACACTGATAATTTAGCAACACGCCTTACTGGATTTGAAGGAGGAAAACATTTCTTTCCATGGTCTGGAATGCTGCAAGCACTCCCTGGGGGCTTAAACAAAAACAGAAAAAAAAACAATCATATCTCACACAAGAATAGTGTCTGTAGATCACTCAAATGAACTAATGCAATTGATCTTCACAATAACCCTGGGAAATTGGTTGATTAAGATATTATCTTCATTTTTTAGATATGCAAAATTGAGGTCAAGTTATTTTTATCAGGATTGCAAAGTGAAGCCAGGTCCTCACACTCCTAATGTTCTTTTAAATGTGGCAAATTGGATGCAGACATTCCTGGTCCCCATGCCTGTTCCTGCCTACGCCTCTCCTTTCTGGCTACTCTTCTTGAACAAGAAGGCCAGTCAGAGTGGGGCCTCCTTACAGGAAAGAGCTCAGAGCTGCCCCACCCCCACCACCTCCACACACACAGCACAGTCTGACAGTCTAGCAAACTGGAACAGGCATGATTGCTTCTATTTTCTCAAAATAAAGAAACTGTAATTTACATACCATTACATTTGAATTTGGATGCTAGGTCAATGGAAGAGAAAATTTAGCAGAGTTAATAATGAAGGCCAAAGAAATATAATTACTCTAGCTATGTACCAGAAATGATTAAAAACATTTTCCCTGAACCCTACTCAAACCCTGTAACACACATATAAAGCAGCTCCTATGATTATTCCCACTTTATAGCTGTGAGGACTGAGGTGCAAAGAGTTGTCCCTTGGCTGGGGTCACACAGCTAGGAAGTGATGGGGATGGCAGATAAGTACTCATTCTTAATCACTATCCTATCCTGATTAGGAACATTCCCAAGGATTATAGCCAAAGAATCTTAGGACATATGTCAATATATTTATTTGTACAAACAGGTTGAGAAATGTACCTAAGAACCTTTGTGACGAACAGGCTTTAAATAAATTAATGAGCCCTTTTCTCTGTGCTTTGGAAAAATGGATCAGGACATCTATAGGCAGAGAGGTCTCTGTGCTAACTGAATATCTTAAGGTTTTAAATGAGAACGTGACACTAAAGGGACATCAGGAAGATGAGAGGATAGCAGGGAAGAAGGGAAGAGAGGAAGCAGAGAGTGAAATCTCTGTATTCCATGGTGAGCTCACCATTAATACACATGCTGCTACTTCAGGTGAACTGTCCCTGGAGAGATGAATCTGAAACAGGACCAATACCCACCTGTCTGGGGGAGGAGAGCTGGGCCAGGAAGTGCCGCTGTGAAAGTTCTCTCCCTAGCACAGAAAACCAATATTTCTCAGTATCTACTTATCCCCCCCTCACACATTGTACCATTAAAATCTTCTAAAGAAGAGCGGTGCTTGTCCACTGGGCACAACTTAAATTCTTAGGAACAGGGAAAACTATCATTATTTCTAAAAACCAAGACAAAGTGATTAAGAAGCTTGGAAATACCAGCAATGCAAGCATTTGTGACTCCAGGTAGGAATGGTACAAATGATCCAGCCACAGTTCACACTTCTCATAATCACAAATATGTAATATCATAAAATGACTTTCCAGGTTCAGGTATTTGTGTTTTTGGAAAGACAAAATCATCACAGCAAGTGAACCGGCAAGCTCCTGTGTGGAAACCAGCAGTGGCCACATGGACAGGGAAAGCACCAACGAGCGTGAGTGGCTCTGAGGGCCACCACGCAGGGATTCCAGAGCATACAAGGACCCAGACAGTGACAAGAGGAAGCTGGATGCAACCCTGGATGAGTCTGCCTTCGAACAGATGCTTTAAATCTGCCCCTTTGTCCTAGGAGACAGCCTGGACGAGGGTCACAAGAAGACGTGCAGAAAGACCCAACTGCATTTCACTGACCAGATGGAACTTGGCCGATTGGTGTTTCCACCTATGGCTGACATTTTTGGCATTAAAAATCTCCCACAAATCACATACACCATAAATTTCAGGCCTAAAATAAGTCGGGATTTACATGAAAACACCTTTCCACATTTTTTTGTGTGTTTCAAATTCTTTGTGTCCTTTATCATTTTCCAAGTTAACATTGGTCTGATTGTTGGCTGAAAAGGAGATCTCAATCCTGATCTTCCCTGAGATTGGCTGTCAGGATGAGGAGTACTCAGCCACTTGCTTTAGGAATCCTACCATGAAAGGAACATCCACTTTCACAGCTGGAAATTGGTGATTAGACAGAGCTCCTAGAAAAATGGGGAGAAGTGTGTTTATCTCCTTTCCTCTGAACCTGTGCATGAACAGATTTGAGAGGGCATTTAGCAGTGGTACCAGGAGTGAGGCAGAGTCATCTCACCTTTCCCCTTCATGCTGGTTGATTCGTTGGATCGATGTATGTCCAGCTGCATCTTTACTACCAAACAGTGAAAAGGAAAGAAAAAATAGTAACTAACACTTGCTGGGTGTTTACTAAGTGGCAGACACTGTTCTTAACAGTGCGTTGCATGTTAATGTTAATTAACAATTGCATGCATTAACATTCTGGGACATTTATCAATCCTCCTACAAAAGGATCAAGCACTTTATAAAAATTTCAAGTTAATTTCCAGTCCATTCTGAGTTTGGACAATTAAGTTAGCAAACTTGCCTCCATGAGCTCACGTTGGCAGCACTGTACAAACAACTTGGTGAGGTTTCATGACCTCTGTATATCAGTGACTCATAGTGGTGTTTATGTCAGCCTGTGCCAGCATCTTGTGAGTGGATTTCATTACCGCTATTGTGTGTTGTCATGAGAATTTCAGAGCTTGAATTAGAGTGATGAACAAACATTAAATTTCTCATTAAACTTGGCAAGAATGAAAGTGAAATCAGGGACATGTTAGTCCAAGTTGATGGGGATAATGCCATGAAGAAAATAGCAACGTATAAATATATTAAACTTCTTTCTTGATGAGAGACAGAAAGCATCACTGATGAAGAGAGGTCAGAGTAGCCAATAACAAGCAGAACTAATGAAAATGTTGCAAAAATTTGTCAGATTGTATGTCAAAGTCATCAGCAGAAGCATAGCAGATCAAGTAAATATCAGTAGAGAAACTGGAAAATCCTAAGTGAAGAATCTTGTTCAACATCTCATAGCTCTTACATCACAACAATGCACCAGCTCACACAGCATATTCCTTGAGGAAATTTTTATTCATTAAAAAAATACCTGTATTGGAATACCCTCCCTATTCACTTGATCTGGTTTCCAGTGATTTTTTTTCTTTACCCAAAAATAAAGGAAATATTGAAAGAAAGACATTCAAAACATGTAGGGTAATATGACAACCACTTTAATGACCATTTCAGAAAGAGTTCCAGAATAGCTTTGAAGGGTGGACTAGAAACTGGCACTGGTGCATAGCTTCCCACAGGAGTACTTCAGAGGTGACCATAATGATATTCGCCAATGAGGTGTGTAGCACTTTTTCTAGGATGAGTTCGTAAATTTGTCAAACCTTGTATGTTCAATTCCCTGTGTATGTGTCCCATTGTGGATTAGTGAGCTTCCACCATTTCCGGTGACTTAGAGAAAAATTCTTGGAATTCTTTTCTAATTAGAGATTCATAAAATTTTGGTGCCTGTCTAGATTTAATGTGTTGACTAAAATAATAAGAACTTTCACAGCTTATTCTAAAATAAATTGCAGCCCTAATCCTAGGAAATAGCCAAGTAGTAAAATAAATGAAACAGACCCATAGCTGGTCTCATGAAGGCAGAGGGCACCTCAGGAGGGACGTAGAGAGATTAGAAGGGGCAGATTAGGTCCCCGCTGGGAGGGTCTTGAAGCCTGTGGGTCCAGTGGTCTCATGTTGGGGAAACAAGCACTGGCCCTTTGTAAGGGTGTTGGGCATATGACCAATCTATCTGAGGGTTCCTGGAAGGATCAGTTTTGTCTAAAGCCCTCATTGTTCAAGAACAGCTTTTCCATGGCCCAGCTGAATTTTGTGATCACACCCGGAGCCTGGGCAGACCCAGGAGGGACTCTCACCACGCAGGCTGTAATTCCAGAAGCCAGCAAAGTGGGCACTTTCATACTGCTTTACATCTTTAGAGCCCTGCAGTAGAAATGAATCAAACAAAGCAGCAGGAACCTGAAAATGTTCTTTCTGCAATGCAAAAGCAGCCTAGAATTTACTCACACGAGTTTACTCACCTGAAAGAGCCTCTGTAATCACAGTGTTCACGACTGCCTGTCTATACTTACAGGGTGCTGCAGCCCAGGGTGGCTCACACTCCCAGTGTCCTCACTCTGACACACACCACTCTCTTCTCCCATCACTTATCACTCCCTCAGTTTCAACAGCTTAGCAAACTGAGGTCATGAAAAACAAGAATGGCTTTATCAGAATCACGCCAAGTGTACAGACCACGACAGAGACACAAGAATGCTTCCCAGACTTCCCGGCTTCCTCCCTGGATTTGCCTGACTCTAATTACTGGAAGACCTCCAGGGGCCAGGACCGCCTGGGCTTGTTAGGGGATTCCTTTTTCCATCAGGGGTGCCACCACCCAGACACTAAATCAGAAGAAAGATAAAATCCTCAGGGCAACAAATCTCTGGAACAAAAGAATGACTCTGAAAATCATCATTGCATTTTTGCATTAAATTTTTGGTGGCAAAAAATTACAAGAACTAAATTAGGTCAGGTAAAAATGTAGTAAGTGTTTTCTATTCCTTAATTTGCTTACTAGGTTAGTAAAAACAGATTCCTTTGATATTCTGCAGTTTCTTTAGTTTCTCTCTCTGTGTGTGTGCTGTTGGGTTTTTGTTTTTGTTGTGCTGAGAAGTTTTAAAAAAAAAAACTTTTGAATATGAGATTTAAAAAGTATAAAATCTGGTATACGAGATATCAAATGCTTCTGTTTTTAGGTACCTCAATATGCTCAGATGCTTTGGAAATATGCAACCACAGTTTCAGGGAGAGTTCTAGAAAAAGAAATAATTTTCAATCAGGAGAATTATTTTCAAATGTCCAATCATTTCTCAAAGCTGGGTCTCTCTGCGCAGTGTTCTCTAATCTTCATTCCTCTCTGCCGCTGCTGGGATTTGGGCCCCCCTCCCTGAAAGCCTGGCAGAGGAAGGGCACTTACTCTTTCTTTTCTCCCGTTCTGTGACCAAACAGCAAAGGGAGGGGGTTAAATTACATTGATTTACATGAGGCCAAAATCAAGTGACACATGATTAAAGCTTAATTCACAACCTAAATATTTGTCTCATTAGAAGACAGTGTTAATCTAAAGGTTTAGAATAAAATACCTGGAAAGAGGTTCATGGAAAGACAGCAGAGCTCCTGAACAGCACAGAGGAGTGGGTGCAGAACAGGCTCTTCCAGGCAGCACAGGCAGGCAGTCTCCCAGGCCTCTCACACCAAATCCAACCAAAATGTCACTGGTATTTTTGAAAAGAAAAAAAAAAAAAAAAGCTCTCAATTTTGGCAATATGGATTAGAAGACCTTATTAACCAGTTAGCTTTTATAGTAACCGATGAATACCATACAAAAAAGAAAATCTTTATAAAACAGCATCAAACACTTCAGGTAAAAAAAAAAAGAACACTCATACCTATTCCACATCTTTTGAAATATTTCATTTCTATGCTATTGCTTTTCAAGCTGTATAATTCGGCAGTAAAATACAATTGGCTTACAGAACAGTTTCCATGTAGATATGTCCTTGACACACACTGTACCAAAATGATCACATAAAATAGATGGTATTTTAAGCTTTTATTATTAACTTTAATTAAGTTTTACTTGGATGTTATATAAAAAGTATTTGAAATATTAAGTGCATTTATCTTGCATTTTTTCACATAATTATTTTTTTCAGAAATAATATTGTATTTGGTCAGACCAATGGTTTTACTCAACTGGTGTTCTATTTAGGCATGCATTGCAATATTTATAGAGTCTAATAGAAAAGGGTAATATAACAGACCTGAGAAAAACTACACTGTATCAGAGATTCCATCTCTGCTAACACCTTGGGTGGGCTGGCATGAAACACAAACTGTGCTGTTAAATCTGGAAAGGTTTGAAGAAAATCCGTAATGAATTCTAACTATTCAAGAGTAGCTTCAGATGACTTTGAAAAATAAAGGATCAAACACTTAAAGAAGTTAAATATTATTTGTTTATTGGACTAATATCATGTAAATACCCCAGAACCTCGGAAATTTGAGACCATAAGACTTATTTCCATTCAACACAACTCATGCATATATGGAGAAAAAATTGGTGTGACTGACATCCAGAAAAAAAACAAAAAAGCGAAAGGGGAAACAGGTTTATTTTTCAAGAATTTCTTTTTCATTTGAAGAGACATGAAGGCGAGAAAAAATATATATATACATTTCTGTCTTTGTTTTAGGACTCCACAAAATTCTCAGTTGATTAAAGTAGCAAAGTCATCTCATTATTTTAAATAATTAACTGTTACTTATTCCTTCTTGACCATACTTGGGAGCCTTTGGGAGCTGGGATTTTCCTAGAACTTTCTCTGGGCTGTGATTTAGTTCTGGAATTGTGATTGTGAAAGGATCAGAAGACTGGGAAGCTACCCCTCACCTGCCGAGGCTGCTGAGAAGGATCACCCTGGGAGGGCGGGAGGAGGGTAAGCTTCTGGGTGATGTCTGTATGCTTGCTCCTTGCTCTGACACCAGACAGACCCAGTTCCTCTCACCACTCCTCCTCCAAGTATCTGTCCTACTATTTTATACCCTTGAACTCCTAAGATCTATCTTCTTCCTATACACTGCTAAAATATAAATTATAGTCAACACATTTACCATAAAGTTTCAAGAAGAGGGGTGGCGCCTGTGGCTCAAGGAGTAGGGCGCCAGTCCCACATGCTGGAGGTGGTGGGTTCAAACCCAGCCCCGGCCAAAAAACCACAAAAAAAAAAAAAAAAGTTTCAAGAAGAGACTCTTCCCATCAGCATTACACTTGCCCAATAAAAATAAAAGCTTTGGAACTTCAGTCCACAGAGGGACACAGGCCCCTGTTATAGGAGATGGAATCACAGATGCTTCCCAGGCACCTGTTCCCTTTTGTATGATGTCAGCAGCATCCCCTACAGGTGAGCATTGCAGCCACACTCAGGGCACCCTCTGCCCAGAACCCTCCCAAATGGGAAAGAAATGACTCCAGATATATGGGGTTGGACTCAAAAGGCACTGATTTGATCTTTTTTACTAACTGGGATTCTACTGGAGAAATTGCCTATGAACTGAGACTTTCACAATGAATAACATTTGAAAATTATATGAGGACAATTAATGACAATTAAGGTTATTGGGGGGAGGAAAAGCAGAAAGAGGAATGAAGGGAGGGGGGTGGGGCCTTGGTGTGTGTCACACTTTATGGGGGCAAGACATGATTGCAAGAGGGACTTTACCTAACAATTGCAATCAGTGTAACCTGGCTTATTGTACCCTCAATGAATCCCCAACAATAATAAAAAAAAAAAAATCCTGTTAATGCCTCAGAGGATACCAAAGGTAGAGTAGGCAGTCTGGGCTCTGATGTTGAATACCTCAGTATGTAGTTTGGCTGTATGTATGAGCTGTGGGGATTGCAGATGCCATTTCTATAGAAACAGAAACAGTGAACTGCCCTCTGCCCCAAACCAGACTCCATCTGCGCATGGCCTCACCGGTAGGCCAGGTCTCTCCTAGTCTAGACTCCTAGCTGGATGGTGAGCTAAGCACTACTATAGACAACCAGACAGAGTGGCTCTGGCTGAGCTCATGGGCCAGCACTCTGCCCCCTTGCCATGAATCGGGAATCTCCTCTTGTTTCTTGGCCATTCCACAAAGAAGAAAATCCAAATGTTTCACAAATGTGGAAAGAGATAACGTCGCTCTCGTGAAGAAAGATAGCCTAGAGGTTTGCATAGAAATGCACATATAGGTCCCCACATGGACACCTGTCATGGTTGGCACATAAAACACACTCAATGAAAGGTCAGGGTAAGGGACAGGTATGGAGGACTGAATGGGTCCAGGTAGGGTCTATTGTCTAATGTCCTCTCAAGATACGTTAGGTAGGAATTTGCTTAGTTTTCCTTCATCAGATTAAACTTACTGGAAAGGATAAATGGCTAAACAGGTAGCAATCTACAGACCAAAGGAAAATGCCACACGATGCTGGTCATAAATCCAGCATTCATTAAATTAAATAAATAAATATATATATATATATATATATATATACCACATTCATAATAGGTTGAAAGCTAAGAATCACCTACTCTGTTCAAACACACTTTGTATGTTTGAACAGACATACACAATGGCATACACAAACAAACCATAATTATTATTGGTTACTATTGTACATTAATACTAAAGGTCAATACAAAAGCTTTTTAAATAAAAGCATAAATTAGTTTTGAGTGTCCAGTTGAGAGCTCATCAATACATGAATGGATTAATAAACTGTGGTATATGTATACCATGGAATACTATTCAGCCATAAAAGGGTGGTAACTTTAGACTTTTTTTTTTATTTTTGAGGATTCATTGAGGGCACAAAGAACCAGGTTACAATGATTGCATTTGTTAAGGAATGTCCCTATTATAATTGTGTCCTGCCCCCCAAAAGAGTGTCAATTACTAATGTACTAGGTCATTAATTGTCCTCATATTAGAATTGAGCACATGGGATTCTTGCTTCTCCGTTCTTGTGATGCTTTACTAAGAATAATGTCTTCCACGTCCATCCAGGTTAATACCAAGGATGTAAAGTCTCCATCTTTTTGAATGGCTGAATAGTATTCCATGGTATACATATACCACACCTTGTTAATCCATTCCTGAGTTGGTGGGCATTTAGGCTATTTCTGCATTTTGACAATTGTAAATTGAGCTGCGGTAAACAGTCTAGTGCAAGTGTCCTTATGATAAAAGGATTTTTTTCCTTCTGGGTGGATGCCCAGTAATGGGATTGCAGGATCAAATGGGAGGTCTAGCTTAAGTGCTTTGAGGGTTCTCCATACTTCCTTCCAAAAAGGTGATATATGTTTGCAGTCCCACCAGCAATGTTCCCTTCTCTTCATATCCACGCCAGCATCTGCAATTTTGATATATTGTGATGTGGGCCATTCTCAACCGGGTTAGGTGATATTTCAGGGTGGTTTTGATTTGCATTTCTCTGATAATTAGGGATGATGAGCATATTTTCATGTGTTTGTTAGCCATTCGTCTGTCTTCTTTAGAGAAGGTTCTATTCATCTCTCTTGTCCAAAGATATAAGGAATTGTTGAGTCTTTTATGTTGATTAATTTGAGTTCTCTGTAGATCCTAGTTATCAAGCTTTTACAGCCACCTAATCTTTGATAAACAAAATAAGAACATACACTGAAGGAAAGAATCCCTATTCAAAAAATGGTGCTGGGAAAACTAGATAGCCACATATCTAAAAGACTGAAACTGGAACCACACCTTTCTCCACTCACAAAAATTGATTCAAGACAGATAAAAGACCTAAGTTTAAGGCGTGAAATGTTAAAAATTCTCAAGAAAGCATGAGAAAAATACATGAAGATGTTGGCCTAGGGAAAGACTTTAGGAAGAAGACTTCATTGGGAATTACAATAACAACAAAAATAAACAAATGGGACTTAATTAAACTGAAAAGCTTCTGTACAGCTAAGGAGACAACAACCAAAGCAAATAAACAACCTACACAATGGGAAAAGATATTTTCATATTTTGAATCTGACTTCATATTTTTTTTATTATTCAAAAATGATACATTCATTCATTCTTTCAACCTGGATGAGGTTGAAGAACATTCTCCACAGTAAAGTATCACAAGAATGGAAAAGCAAGCCTACAATCTCTTCAATACTAACATGAAACCAAGAGAAAAACAACTACATGCCCACAAGAAAGAAAAACACAGTTAAATCTAAGGTGTGGGGAGGGATAGGGGAGGAGGGAAGGAGATTATCAAGCTCTCACCTAGTGGGCACAAGGTCAGGGTATGCGGCACACCACCTGGGTGGTGACGGGCTCAAGTACAACTTGGACTTTGCCTGACAAATAAAAACAATGTAACATAATTTTTTGTACTGTCATAATAATCTAAAAAAATACATATAATAAATACACATAAAACATTATAAAAATTCTAAAAATAAGTAGTTTCTGGGCAGCACCGGTGACTCAAGGAGTAGGGCGCTGGCCCCATATATCAGGGGTGGTGGGTTCAAGCTCGGCCCTGGCCAAAACTGCCAAAAATATATAAATAAGTAGTTTCAGAGAGTAATTTCCAAGTACCAAAGAAAGGAGATTGAATAACTAGCCAATCACACCCTGGCATCAACGCTCCTCTCTCCCTACAAACATCCCCGCATGTTTTATTCATTGGGGCGGGGAGGACTGGGACATTATCCTCTCTTAACAACTGAACTATACTTGTCAATTTGTTTTTAATCTATAGATGGCTACAAATCTTCAATTTGTAGAATTTCATTTTGCCTGTATTTCTACAACCCAATCAGGTGGACTAGATGGCTTTTGAAATTTTCTTGTGTTTATCTTTCATAAATCCCCTAAAGCTTCAAGTGTGTCAAATGCTTCTGACAGGACTGTAAAAAATGAAGTTTCCAACATCAAATGATTATTAAATAAGTTTCAACAATATATTCATCGTATCAATAAAATATCAATTTTGGCAAAGAAACCAAATTCTCTGACTGGCTTTTTTGTGTCCTGACGACAATTGGCGAGATGAAATCTGAGCCAGGGCTCGGGTAGATTTTGAAATAGGTGAGTTGCCTACTCTTATGAAGTCCTTCTCTCATTATAAATTCCTTGGCTTTGACATAAGAGCACTTCAGAGCCAAAATAAATACATTCCTGATAATGGTGTAGAGTGATATTTTTACCTGAGTGGAAATTTCAGAATATTTGAGCCAAAGGTCCTGAACGTTTCTGCAGGCAGTTTGAACACAAGATTATGCACCCTGAAGCAAGCCTCAGCAGAAGGAACGTTTTTGCTTCCCCCACCTGCTTATGTGACTTCACTCTGTTCTAGCTTCAGTGGTGAGTCACACCCATTCTAGAGGGGTGAGACATTCCCTTTAACCCTGCTACCTCCCAGTCACTTGCCTTCTTTATTCGAGAAACAGGAGTGGCTGGAATGTTCTGTCCGAATCTGTCCAGCCTCCGTGGGTGAGCAGCAGATGTGTGGGGCGGCTGTTTCCCAAGCCTGTCGCTCTGGAGGAGAATCAGAGTGTACCCACAGTGTAATTAAGTGCTAGGGCCAGGAGGCCAGGCAGCATCTTCCTCTCCAGCCAAAACCATTTGGAACCCTTGTGTGGCAATTTACGATGCTGTTGCCTGGCCCACTACCAGGACCCTGGCTATCTGAATTCGTCCAGAACACACTCTGAAAAGCTAATCTCTGTCTTTTTAATGGCATCTCTTCATTTGCTGAGTATCACAGGTTCTCACGATGTAGCTCACCCATTACAACGGTGGACATTACTGATGCTGGCTTTGTTGTCACATCCATGAATTGTGACTTCCCTCCTGCCCCTCTTCGTGTGACATTTCTCATAACTGATGATGGAGTTATCACCAAAAACACAGCCATATCGTGTCCCATTTCAACTGCTAATGTATGCTTATCACTCTCTTGTTAAATCAAATAAAAAACTGGTTATGCTTGGGCACTCCACTGTGAAAGCTTTCTCCTGGGGTATCTAGTAGATTTCCTCTAAAAAGGGAAATAATAGTAAAGACCCGTTGTATTCTTGCAACCAACAAACCACAAAACTCATTTGTATTTCTACACAACTATATGGAAGGGGGATTTTACATGTCAACTGACTAATTAATACCTAATTGGACAATTATCCCTCAAAGGCCCACATAATTTTTTCAGCCACTCCCTTGAGTCTATTATTTTGTATTATTCAAGGGAATGAAAATATTCAGCTAAAAATACAAGTAGAAACTAGAAGGAAAACAAGTCAACCTTAGACAATCCAGAAAGGGCAAGCCTGGCTGACACCTTGACTAGCCTAATGAAAATGATTCTCGACGCCTGGCCTCCAGATTGTAAGGGAATGAATTTGTGTTATATTAAGCCACTCAATCTGTGTTCAATTGTCATTATCAGCAATAGGAAACTGTTTAGAGGAGTTCCTGAAGGTTCTTGTTGATTTTCAGCCCTGATAACACTTGGTAATTTTTGCATTTTCATTTCAGCCATATTTGTGGGTATTTTATTATAGCTTCTCTCTGATTAAAGACAGATTTTAGCTATGTTTACATGTTTAATGTCCAGATAGATTTCCTCTTTTGTGAGATATTCCTTTATGTTTTTTACCACATTTTTCTATTGTCTTTTTAAAATTGATTTATGGATGTTATTTTCAAATGCTGTAAACTAACATTCATTGACTATGTAAACATGAATGTAGATTTGGATATTGACATTGGTATAAATTTATAATAATCTCTCATTTTGTAGCTAAGCTTTTTACCCCAGTATGGTTTATTTTGATGAATAGGGATCTTAAATTTAATGTAATTTTTTTTTTATCCTCTGGTCTTTAAAGATTAAGGAGGTTAAGACATTCTTAAAACGTATTTCCCCATTACATTTGGAATGTCTTATGATTTTGTTACATTTATGCTTCCAGTGCAGCTAGAATTGACCTTGATACACTGTGAGTGTCCGTTCCGTTTTCCCTGTGCAGCCACCAGTCTTCTTACACCATTTGCTGAGAATCTCCTCACCTCCCTGAGTGTGCACTGCTGCTTCTGAGTGTGTATTGCATATCCCTTTCACTACACTGCATTGTCTTTGTTACTGCAGTTTTATGATAATTCTTGATATTTGTTAGATCAAATCTTTCCACTTGATTCTTCTACTTCATGACTCTTATAGCCTTTACAGTTACTCATGCCTTTACAGTTTCATATAAATTTTAGATTTAGGTTTTTAAATTCTACCAAAAGCCTACTGGGATTTTTATTGGATCACATTGAATCAATTTGGGTGATTTGACATCTTTAAAACAATGAGCCTATCCAGCCCAAATTTATGGCATATCTGTCCATTTCCTTAAGTCATCTTTTTAATGGCTATTAATGGCTTCATAGTTTCTTTTCTAAACAAATTATTCCAACAATTTTCTATTCTTTTGTTGGATTTATTCTTATAGGATATAGATTTGTAAATCTATATCCTATAAGTAAATTTTCAGTAATATTCATTATAATTTTATGAATATTTTAATAAAATTAGTTTATCTTAAATTTTAACTAATAAATTCCCTCCATAATGCTTTAAGTGCTTCTTAAAAATGCCATCATATCAAATGCATAGTCATATTACTAAGAGGTTAACCAGATGACTGATGGAGCCCCTAGAGCCAGCAGGTCTGGAAATCAGAGACCAAACTCCACTTGCCAATTGTGCTCTATATAAATTTGCCTAAGCATCGGGGCTCATTGTATCACCGAAACATTGCATATGCTTTTGCAGACCAAATAATAAATGCACACCAGTTTACAGTAACTCAAACAAAATAAGCTGGGGATTTCAAAGTCTGATTTTCACGCATACTTAAGGAAATGTAAGATTCAAACACACAAGAGATTCTGTTTGTCACCTGACAAGGAAAAATAAGGGCAAAAGTCTGAGAAAGCCCTCATAGACCGGGTCCAATTTACAAATGGGTGCAGACTTTTTGGAGAGCAATATGGCAATTTCCATCAGATGTCATGTGCTTCTCAAACCCACTGTCCTAGCCTTTCCACCATTAGGAACATATTCCATGGATATACTCCTGCATACGGGCAAAGAGTACGTACAAGGATGCTCAATGTAGCAAAGGTGTCCAGCCCATGTAAAGGAGTGTTGGTCAAGAGACACACGCCATGCATGTCCATATGAAGCACGCGATACAGGAGAGAAGGGGGAGCTATCTTTGCAAGCGCAAGTGAGTAAGAGAAGTAAAAGGCAAGGAGTAGAATATGCTCATTTAAGGGTTTTGATTTATTTATTTTATTATTATTATTTGCAATTTTTGGCCAGGGCTGGGTTTGAACCCACCACCTCTGGCATATGGGCCAGTGCCCTACTCCTTTAAGCCACAGGCACCACCTTTGATTTGTTTATTTTCTTAAAGATGAGATGGATAATAGGTGCTAGTGTCAGGGTTCTACAAAGACAGAATAGCCTAAAATAGGATAGAGAGAGAGAGTTGGAATGAGAGAGAGAGAGGAGATTTTAAAGAATGATTTTAAAGAATTGGCTCATATAGTTATGGAGGCTAGCAAGTCCAAACTTTGCAAGTCAGGTCAGAAGGCTACAAATTCTGGAAGTTGTTGTTGTTGTAGTCCAAAGGGAGTCTGACTTCATTCCCCTCCTGGAGCCCTCAATCTTTTTAAATCAAGGCCTTCCACTGATGGGCTGAGGCTCACCCACGTCAAAGAGGGTAATCTGCTTTACTCAAAGCCTATTTATCTAAATGTTAATCACATTAAAAAATACCTTCACAGGAACATCTGGACTGAATTTTGGCCAATCAACTGGGTAGCATAGCATAGCCAAGTTAATACATAAAATTAGCCATCACAGATACATAACTAGATAAATAGGTTGGTAATGGAGGCACAGAGGAATAGGCCAGAATAAATGCCTGCGCGTTCATGGACATTTTCTGTAATGAAATTGTTAACAGTCGTCCAAAGTGAGACAGAGTAGTGAAAAGGGGAGAATCCATCTGCCCTCTTTGTGATGTCATCATCTGCCTTTTTGTGATGTTTTGCTTTTTTAACCACATATATGTGCTATTTTTTTCAATAACTAGTTAAAATAGTAAATCTCATAAAAGATTACATTGATGTAGAAATACATGGGAATCGTGCCCTTGACTGCTAAACTCTTAGTCATCCGTCAAAACCTCCCTCACCAGCTCTGTGTGGATTTCCGGAAGTTAGGTTTTCTCCCCAGATTCTCCAGCCCTTGGCACTTAGATTTTTTTCAGCGAGGGTCACTTTAGACTTTCATTTCTTGTTTGTATTTGTGTCTCTCATGTTGCCACTCAGAAGTATGTATCTTGTCTTTCATTTTCATTGTCATTTTATTTCTATAGATTTAGGGAATATGTGTGCAGATTTGTTACATAAATATAGTAGTGAAGTCTTGACTTTTTGTGTAACCCTCAGCCGGTTAATATGCATTCCTGAGGATGGAAAAGAAAGGGAATGCTTATCCACAGACGGCGCCTTACTTTTGACCAGTGTGCTCCAGCATCTTGCAGAATGTTTGGTAACCTCAGGTTCCTCATCAGAATTCTATGTGCAAACACCTAAAACAAACTCAAAGTTCTGGAGACTCTGTGCTTCAAAGTCTATACTCCCAAAGATAGCAACAGGGGCTGATGGGGTCTCTCTAGGTTTAGGGCTCCTAGCTTACTAAGTACCTAAACTTTGACATTCTGCAGCGAATATTCTAAATGCCCCAGAGCTACTCCTATCACCTCTGAATCCATCACTTCTGCTGTCTACTCGCCAGCTGCCTCTGCTTTTTTCCTGTTTGAAGCTACCAGGTATGGGCATAGCAAGAGATGTGCTAGAGCCCTTATTTTCTGAGTTACCTGTCACTTAAGAGTGGGACATTTCCTGAGAAATCCATTGCTGTGTGATTTTGCCACTGTGAGGACAGCACAGACTGTCCTTACACAAACCTAGCTGACAGACCCAACTGCACCCCTGGGCTATGTTGTCTAGCCTGTGCTCCTAGGCTGCAAATCTGTTCAGCACACTGTAGGCAACTGTAGCTCAATGGTACGTATCTGTGTGTCTAAACATATCTGAACAAAAAAGATGCAATAAAAATGCATCATGAAAGATAAAAAGCAGTATCCCGGTCCAGGACACTCAGGTTGCTCTGGCGATCCAGAGAGTGGGTGGTGAACGCAAACGCAGGCCCGGGACATGCCTGAACAGGACTCAGTCTTCATATATGGTGTGCACTCAGACCACAGGAAATCAATAAAAACAATTCCTTCTCCAGTAAGAAATTAACCTTTGCTTACTGTCACTTTCACTTCATAACTCTCTGATTTTATTAATTTTTTTTTACTTTTTTGTAGTAACGCTTAAAACTCAAACACATTGCACAGTTGTACGATAATTTTTTACTTTTTAACCTTATTCTGTAAGGTTTTTTTTTTTTTCATCTTTTACTTTTTTCCTTTTCAAACTTTTTTGTTGTAAAAGGTAAGACACAGGCACACTGGGCTAGGCCTTCGCAGGGTCAGGATCATGGGTATCACTGTCCTCCTCCTCCATCCTGGTCTCACTGGAGAGTCTTCAGGGGAATGATGCCCATGAAGCTGTCATATCCTCTGGTGACAATGCCTTTTGCCAGATACCTCCTGAAGCACCTGCATGAAGCTGTCTACTTCTTTTAATAAGTAGAAGGTGCACACTCTAAAAGAATGGTGAAAAGTAGAGTCAATCCATAAACAGAAACACAGTTGTTTGTTATCAAGTACTACGCTGCATATTTAGACTTGCCATCCTTCCATACGCCCAGCAGCACAGTAGGAGTGCTAACACCAGCATCAGCACAGGTGGCCCTGCTGCACCACAGCTATGACATCATTAAGGGATAGGAATTTTTCAGCTCCAGTGTACTCCTAAGGGACCACCATCTGGTATGTGGTCCCTTGTTGACTACTGATGTGCAGTGCATGACCGTATAGAGGAAATCGAACCCTCACAGCCCTTGAAGGTGAGTCCTGTCATTGTTGTTTTCAGATGGGGCATTGGAAACACAGATTCAGTGCCTTGTGCAAGATGGTGCAGCTAGCAGGCAGCCACGGGGAAATCCTGGCAGCGCAACTTGGCTTCTGTGTTGCTGCATCCTGCTGCCTTCCCAATACACTCTCTGCACCAACTCGCCTAGAACAGCCTCAGCTTACAGGGCTGGGTTTCTCTGATGCATCCACTTCTGTCCGCTGTGTGAATCCTGTTCTGTCTCCTTCCTCTGAAGGTGGGATTCCCAGGGCAGTGTCCTAAAGTCAAATGTGTCTGTCTGGCTTTATTTTCTACTTGATACCCAGCAGATAACTCCATTCAGAAAAGCATATTCTCAAGTTACATTGTTTTGGATAGCTAACTTTCAAAATCTCTACTTTCTCAAGTACCATTTCTAGTTTTCTAGTAGAAACATCTAGTGCATGGTTTCTCAACGTTCACACCATGGACATTTGGACCAGATAAGATTTTGGTTTTTGTTGTTGTTTGTTTGTGGGGGAGGAGGTGTCCTCTGCATCACAGGATGTTTACCCACTAGGTGCCAGGAGCACTTCTTGGCCCCAGGTGGGACAACCAAACTATTTCTGGACATTGCCAAGTGTGCCCTGTGGGGTGGGAGTGGGGAGAACTGCTGAATTCTAACTGGATGTCCTGCCAGCCCCCAAATCTCTATTTGACCTAAATTAAATTCATGATCTTCCACCAACCATCTACTTTTGCTGACTTCCTCATTTTTTGTTGTCTAATTGTTCCTCAGTCATTCAAGCTCCATCCCCCTGTGCCTGTCTGACTCAGCTCCACCCCCATCCTCCACACCCAACCCATCCATCCCTCCTTTTATCCCCAACCACTCTCCAGCCTTTAATCCCTGCTCCAAATGATGACGATGATAACAGATAAAGCCTTCTCAAAGTTGGCTTGCAGTAGGTCCCTTCTTTCCTGACAACCTTAAGTGCTTCCCTGTGGCAGGCCAGATTAAGTATAAATTGCTCACTCTTGCATCCCGGAGCATCCACCATATGGCGCCATCTCCCTTTCCAGCCTCAGTTCACACATCTCCTCTACAAGTGTCAACAAGGTCTCTCATTGCTCATGGAACGCAGGCTATGCAGATGGTCGGATGCCTTTTACTCATGCTGTTACCTCACTTGGGGTGTCCTCCTCCACAATTTTCCCTTATAAAAAGCTTGCTCTTCTTTCAAGGCCAACTGGATATCCTGTACTATTCCCAAATCATTTTCTGATGCACCCAACCGAATGTGCTTACTTCCCTCTGGGTCACTGCAGCTGCCTCAGATGTAGGGTCCCAGGGCACAGCATCGCCTGGCATAGCATTTGAGGTGTTAGCAGCATCTTCCCTGCTGGACGGAGGCCTTAATTAAGGCAGATATTTGGCCATAATCCTTTTCATGCCCTCTACAACATCTAACACAGCCCTATGCATTTTAGATGTCCTTAATTAGTTTGTCAAATAAGTAATAAAAATGTACTTACTTGCCTGCCTTCTTAGGTCAGTTCCTCACCCATGCTGCTCCTAAATCATTGGTTTCTCAACTGGCCTTTGACTCATACCTCTCCAGCCCATTCTCTGCCTGCTACAAAAGTAACTTTTCAAATACAAGTCTCATCAAGCTGATCGTGACCAAGAACTTGGAAAGGCTCCTGGGCCCATAGGACAGGTGCAAACTCTTTTGTGTGGAACACAAAGCCCCCTGTGTTCTGCCTACCCTAGCCTGTCTTGGCAGTCCTACCTCTAACCACATCCTTGCAACACAATGATGAGTTTCAGGCTTCTTACCCTGTGTCCTCCGAACCTCTGCTCCGTGGCCGGGAAATGCCCCCACCCAGCCATAAGCACCTGCAGTAGCTTTTCCTTTGTCACCACTGGGCCAGGAAAGCCTTGCCCTTCTGCAGTGGGCCTCCCTTCTTTGGACACCCACTGTCCTGTCTACCGGCTTGCATCATGGCTCCTATAACGTTTTGCTGTGCTGACTTGTCACTGAATCCACCTGCTACACAACAAACACACAGAGAAAATGGTCTGTGTCATGGCCCGTTGCACTCCTGGTACCCAGAAGAAGGCCTGACTATGGAAGAAGATAATGAAAATGGTCTAGCTGACTGACTGAATGGATGGATAAATGGAGGTATGGTTGAGTCCAACCACAAAACCAGTCTATATTGTCACCAAGGAGGAGAGTAAGAAGTTTATTTTATAGATTATTCAAATCAATGTTTAAATTAGCACCAATAAGATCTGTTTGCTTTGTGATACCTGAATATTCAATATCATTGGGACATCACCCAAATGAATCAATGTTCCAGATTACTGCTGTTTTCACTTTTATATTTAAAGAATTCTAAACTGCGTTACACAGAGTGTCCCAAACATCACCCATAAAGTCACCATAAATAGGAAAAATGGGAAACCATGACAAAATACATCTTTATTTATAAAACATTCATTACAGAATTTTGTAAAGAGGTAGCTGACACAAGGAATATTTTGTAAACATTTTGTAGAGAGTTGGACATGTAGAGAATATTTTGTAAAATTTTGTGGTGAATATTTTGTAAATAAAGGTACATTTAGCTACAATTCCCCATTTCCCCTATGTATGGCGACTTTATGGGCAACCTCTGAGATACCCTGTATATTTCCCTGACTTGGTCAACATGAAATTCAGTAAATAATTCCACTCTCCTTCTATATTGTAGTCACCATTATGAAAAAAATTTCTATGTGACTTTCATGCAATTGTGCCCAAAGGCACCATGAATCACCTGTGCCGAGAAGCACCACATTCTGTCTTTCCCTCTCCCACCTTCCCAGCAGGCATTCATCACGGTCATGGCCACTGGCAGCTCCATAAGGCCTCTCCCCTTTGCGTGGCTTCTTGACCCTTCACCTTTGTCCTCTGATGACCTGAGTAAGTTGTAAGGATTCATCAGACAATATAGTATGTTAAATCACATACTGTCATGGTCCATTTAGCTGCTGTCACAAAATACTATAAACCAGGTGGCTTATCAGCAATAATATTTATTTAGTTCTCCCAGTTGGAGACTGCAGTCAAGACGCAGGCACCTGCAGCTTTAGTTTCTGGTGAAGGCTCCTTTCCTAGTTCATAAACTTCCTTGTTCTGTGTCCTCACCTGGAAGAAGAAGTGAGGGGTCTCTCTGGGGTCTCTTTGATGACAGCACTATCACCCAATCACCTTTTAAAGGACACATTTCCCAATATCATCACTTTGGGGATTAAACTTCAACATATGAAGTTGAGGGGAACAAAACACGTACCTATTCAGACATTTTCTTCATTGAAAAACATTGTTCTGATAGTAGTACCTTTCTGTCTTCTGAGAGAACACTTTTCTTTTTTTGAGACAGAATCTCACTCCATTGCCCTTAGTGGAGTTCTGTGGCATCATAGCTCACAGCAACCTCAAATTCCTGGCTCAAGTGGTCCTCTTGTCTCAGCCTCCTGGGTAGCTGAGACTATAGGCACCTGCCACAATGCGCGGCTATTTTTAGAGATGAGGTCTTGCTCACTCAGGCTGGTCTTGAACTCCTGAGTTCAAGTAATCCACCCACCTTGGCCTCCCAGAGTGTTAAGATTATAGGCATGAGCCACCACGTCCAGCCTGTGGAAGAGTACTTTTGAGCTTTACAGGAACTGATTCCTTTATGCTGCAATGGATCTAAAAACTGTTTGAACTCCAGTTCTAATTCTTAATGTTGCCAATGGCCTGACCACCACAGCTTCCTCTGCCACTGGAGGAAAGGGTTTCAGTGTGACCACTGGCGATTGTTTCACACTTATAACTTCTGGTTTATTCCTAAGGAGTTAGAATGGGAAAATAGAAACACAAGCCTCACATTTATATGTGCTCAAGTTGAAAGGAAGTTGGGACTGAAATAAAAGCAAACATGTTGTGAAAAGCAAAACAAAATGAAACTATGAAAATACTACGGAAAAGTTAACAGGCTGAAGAGGCCCAAGAATCTATAAAGGAAAATCACAGAGTTACACGTAGAGGAAAATACAAGTATCTACCCATTCTAACAATCAAGGTTGAGATAAAAGGGAACATAGCCATCTGTAAGAGAATAGGAAAACCAACAATGCATGATTAAAATATGATAGCGCTTAACAAAATAATTTGTTTCCCAATGAAAATAAAAGTAACTTCAGAAGAAGAGATTGATCCAAAGGAAAAAGTGCAGTTTCTTGAGAATGGAAGGAATCATGGCAGGCACTGGTCTCTGCATGGCAATAACTGGTGAGTATCAGGCACGCGTTGTGCGGCAGCCCCAGGGGAAGTGCTGCCTGTGCTCTGTACCATTTCCTCGTTGCCACTACTTTGGAAGTAGTCACAACTATTTTACCTTTGCAAAGTGAGCCAGTTGTCTCTTGCTACAAGAATGTTGCATGTGAACTTCGCATGTAAATAGCCACAAAATCTCATTGGCAGGTAACAGTAACTCTGCGCTCCAGAGTCAGAGTATGTGGGTATGACAAGGTCACCTTCCTAAGAGGATGAAGAATTGGCCAGTCAACCGATGCAGTCAATCTGTTGTGCTGCAGATGAGATCAACTGGGCCACGTGCAAAAGGCCTTCAACCGCTGGGAAGCAGAGCCTGGATTCAGACTTGAGCCATCTGACCTCAGCTCTTCGCTATCCATGGCTAAGGACCCAGGAGGGGCCACAGTAGACAGAAGAGTCCTTATATATCAGCGTGAGGGAGCCTAAAAGTCCGTTGGCAAACAGCATGTCAAAGAAAGAATGGGAACAATGTGGTTTTTAGGAGGTGGAGAAGACAGTCTGATTAAGAAATCAAAGTATAAGAAATTAGAGCCAAACACAGAGACAAAGCTGCTGTAATAGGAGAGCCTCAGAAGCACAGGCCTCTACATTTGCTAACAGAACGAAAGTGATCTGGCCAGGAGAGCAAAGCATTTTATGAAAGAAATAAAAGGAGGAATGAGATAAGGACAAAAATGTGAGTTTATAGTGTTTATATTTCAAATGTTACTCATTTGCTGTGTCTGGATTTTGTTTTTTATTGGGTAGGAGAAGAAGTCTCGGAAACGTGTATCATGTAAATAGATTTTACAGTACAACATGCCACGCTTGTGAGGTTTACTAACAAAAATGCACTTTGCAAATTATAAAACTCTTCAGAAATTCAGAGAACCATTTATCAAAGCAGATCCACCATCCTTTCTGGAATGAACTACACTGTCCAGTTGATGCTTCCCTGAGCAGCCTTGTTTCTAGGGTTCCACGTGCCTTGTAAGGACACAAGACAGCTAAGTTTAATAAATACATTCAATGACTACTTTCTTAAAAGTAATCCCGATTGTCTATTGGAGTGGTTTCAGGGTTGAAAAAATTGTAGCAAAGAAAGAGATCATTAGTGCTAATTCCTTTAAGGTAGATTCTTTATAAAGGAACCGACTGGGGTTACGGTGCCCGACTCAGCTTCAACACAGAAGCATTTCCATAGCTGACGAGTGATTCAATTGAACTGTATCCTCTGGCTAACTCCTTACTTGGGGTCTCAAGGGAAAGCATATTTTCATTACAGGCTAATCTAAATGTCACAATGACATTCAGGAAGAGTTGGTCATTGTCCCTTGTCCATTTTAATGTTGGGTCTGCGGTTCTGACTTTTCCCTCAAAGTCTCTGATGCTCCCTTACTGGGCAGATTAAATTGGATAGGGAATTTGGATTCTTCCTTCCTAGAAGTGACTGGTCAGGCAGGACTGGAAGGATGCCTGGTAACAGGATGGGTGTTGGAGAATACCACACCTTGCAGTGGGAGCTTTGGGTCTCCTCTTATTACTGTGGCAACTATTCTCAACTAACTTGTCCATACTCTTGCTGTGAGTCATAACTGCATCGCTAATCAGAATAGTAAGAGGAATAGTCATTTTTGAGAGCTATTAAATCCTCACAACAACCTTTCGGGAAGCCATCAGTTTGCATACTTTTTTAGCAAGGAAACTGCATGTTAAAGAGATTTCATAACTGCTCAAAATCACCTTCCAATGACCAGTCGAGCCTGCCTTCCATTTTAAGTTACGGCTCTTCCTTCTACATGAAACTGCCCCATTTCTTATTCTGATTTTTCTTTCTTTCTTTCCTTCTTTCTTTTTTTTGCAGTTTTTGTCTGGGGCTGGGTTTGAACCCACAACCTCTGGCATATGGGGCCCTTCCTCCCCTCCCTCCCTTCCTTTTCACTATGTTACCCTCAGTAGAGTGCCTTGGCATCACAGCTCACAGCAACCTCCAACTCTTGGACTTAAGCGATTCTCTTGCCTCAGCCTCCCAAGTAGCTGGGACTACAGGCGCCCACCACCACGCCCGGCTATTTTGCTGCTGTTGTTGCAGTTGTTTAGCAGGCCGGGCTGGGTTTGAACCCGCCACCCTCAGTGTATGTGGCTGGCGCCGTAACCACTGTGCTACGGGCACCGAGCCATCCTTGATTTTGTATTTACACCTTAACTTGGTAAGATAGAAAGAAGATTCTAACCGTGTGGATTTTTCATGATTTTGTATTCATCCTAACATTCTCTGAAATGCCAGACAAGCTCCCAGTACCCTCAGGCCCGGAGGTCCAAGGCTCAGTTGTGGACTTGGCTGTGTGATCTCAAGAAGCCCCTTCCAGCCCAGCCAGCTCCCAGCACTGGGAACGAGGTTACTCACCTGCATCCCGCTGGCCTGAGCGTGGCTCAGTGAGGACCAACGAGGGTGAAGCTGGTGAAACTACTCTGCACCCCGCACATGCTGCCGTGACTGCTGCCGAGTTCATCGCCCACGTGGGCCCTGCAACAGCTGAGCTCTGTTCTCTTGCCAGAGCGGATGCGTGGCTGGGCGGGCGTCATCCCCCACTGACGCGCTCCTCTCCCAGGCACGCTGATGATTTCTCTCTTCAAGCAAAGTTGTGTGGCTGGGCCAGTTTGCCCCCTCCATTGCACTTGCCGCTCACTCTGTGCTTCCGTTTGTGTGTGCGTGTGTGCGTGTGTGTGCGTGTGCGTGTGTGTGTGTGTGTTTTCCTACAGCACAGGAAGAATGGGAAACAAATGCAAACATCACCACCAGTGAAGACATGCTCACATCTCTCCTGCGTGAATTCTGTCCTCTCTAAGGTTTCCTAAACCCTTTGAAAACATTCAGCTACATGACATGGAAATTCTGAATGTAAGAGCCAGCGGAGACCCTCAAGTGGTTGAGCTTTATAAAAATTATGAATGATGTCCCCAAGATATCAGTGAAGCCCACTGAAAAATCGGTTTACCCTGAAGCTGCTTTGTTTGGAAACTATCTTTGACTTGATCCCAACCAGGATGAAGCCTCCCTTCTGCCAGTCGAGAGGAGGCCTCCTAAGGTGACCAGCCAACTACGCGGTCATTAGCTCAGTAAGTCTCTCATCCCAGGAGGCCCTGGGTCCTGAGCAGACCAGATGGCTGTGCACCCCAGGAGTGGAGCATTTGGACCAACCCACTGCCCCTGTGTTTTTCACGGGCTACAAACAGTGAATAATTCTCACCTGTCTGCTACTTGCATAAAACCTTTTTGAAAAAGTGTTAGGAAAAAAAGAAACGTCAATATTTTATTTTAGCTCTTTTGCAAAATATTCTGTCCCCCAGTCAGCTGTGGCTGAACTCGAGCAGCTCACACCTAAAGAAGGCAGGCCTGATGCACTGCCTATCGCCTCCGAAGACACTCTGAGTTCTTGCTGCGTATTTCATATTCGAAACTCTTGATAAATTATCGGCTGGTTTTCATGTGTAGCTCTCCCAGAACAATAAAGCAAAATGTTTGTCATCCACAGAGTGCAGCTGCAAGAAGTGTGTGGGAGTGACGATTGGATGACACCCAGGGAAAGGGGAAAATGAAAAAACTTTCCACGGAGAATGTGGTGTCATGTGGAAGGCAAGGCCCAAAGGGGACTAAGGCCCACATGCTGGCTGGCCCATGGCCACGCAGGCTGCATGGTCCATGCCCACTGCTGCGCCACCCTCTTGCCTCCTCCAGTGCCAGGGAAGGGTGGGCTCCAGCTGCATCGGGGTCTCCTGGCCAGGGCAGGGCTTTCCCCTCACTCAGGCAGCTGGAGGTAGCCCGAGGCGAACTTCAGTTCTGTTTCCAAGAGGGCCACCAAGCTAGAAAAGGCCAATCGCCTTTAACCCCACAAGCAGGCCCCTTTGATAGGCGTGCTTTGATTTACTGAGGGTTTGGGACGCACCTCGACAGGCAGCTGTCAAGACGGGGCCTCTGGCAGAAAGATGGAGGGAACACAGACGCCGTGAAAGAAACGCTGCAAATGTTTGATCCTTTCTCCGCATCCTGCCTGCTCTCAGATTCCTCTTAGACAATGGAGGAACTTAGAGGAGTCCGCGCACAAAGAAGCGTTTATTCACACCAATCTCAGCAGGGTTGCCTTCTCCTTTGAATTACTTCTCAAGGAAAATCCCAAGGGTTTAAAAATCATCCTATGGTAGTTGCTAAGTTTTTTATGTAGCATCCAAACCATCAGTTTAAAGCTCACAACTGAAAGATAACATTTCCATATGTCCCTCTGTGTGTGTGTGTGTGTGTGTGTGTGTAGTGAGGATTATTCTTTACATAAATCTGTGAAGGATGGTAAAGGCCAGGCTTTAATGATGAATATCACCTTAATTCTGGAAAGACATGTGAGGCAAAATCTGTAAATTTAAATCTAGGATGGAGGGCAATTTAGAAGAGTTCCAGAGGGTTTGGACAAAGGGAGTCGTAATATGAAAGGAAGAAGAAAAGAGGGAGGTTGGATGTGAGCTCCTGGGCTGACTTACTCTGTGTAAAGAGGCGAGAATGTGTTCCTGACAGGGAGGGGAGGGCAGGCATTGCACACTCTCCCAGTCCACTGAGTGACCAGTGCTGACCACAGAGGACAAGTCCTCCCAGGGCCAGGACTTCCTGCAGTGCACCAGAAACTGCCACTGTGAGGAACAAGAAGACAGCCTTGCGTGGTTTGGGGAGCCCTCTGGAGACACCCAGGGTCTGTGAGTGGCTGCGGGATTACACTGGTGCAGCAGGCCCATCCGCTTTCCCAAATGCCCGAAGTTACTTTTGCCCCTGGGCCAAGGTTCCTTAGCCTGGGCTCTGTTAACATTTGGAACTGTATCTCTTAGGGTCTTTCTCAGTCCACAAAGGCTCTTGTAATAAATGACCACAGACTACTTATTTTTCACAATGCTGGAATTACGAAGTTCAAGATAAGGTGCTGGCGGATTTGGTGTCTGGTAAGGACCTCCGTCCTGTTTTGCAGATGGCTGTCTCCTCATTATCTCGTGACATGGCAGAGAGTGATGGGGGAGGGAGAGACGGAGGGAACGAGAAAGAGAGACAGAGAACACGCAAGCTCCCCGGTCTCTTACAAGGGCACAGTTTCATTCATGAATGCTCCATGAATCACCTAATCACCTCCCCACACAGGCGCTATCTCCAAATACCTTCCCATTGAAAATTTAGGCTTCAACATACAACATTCAGTCTATATAGTCCTTGTGAGTAAGAGAAATTCTCAGCTGATTAGTTGAGGTCCTCTCACATTATGAAGGGTCATCTGCTTCACTCGTAAGGCAAGTGATTATAGATGGTAACCACATCTGCAAAATGTCTTCACAACACCACCTAGATTCGTGTTTGACTAGATAACTGACTTCTATAACCTAGACAAGTGGATTCAGACAACTAATTATCACAAGAACCTACTCGACAATCCTTTGTTGAGAGAGGCTTTCCAATATCATGGAAGGATGTTTAACAGCATTCTTAACCTCCACCTGACAGCAGTCAGCAAGCAGGCCCTGCAGCTGTGAGAAATGAAATTGTCTCTGGGTGTTGCTGAAAGTCCTCTGGGGTGGAGGGCAAAGCCATCCTAGCTGAGAACTACCTTTCTGGGCCATGAGGTAAAGCACTTGGGTTTTACATGTCACCCCTCAAATAGCTCTGGGTTATTCACAGCTCCACCGTGAGGACCCACACAGTAACACTTGTGGTTTCAGACTCTTACCCATTCACTTGGGTGCTATTTTAACACCTTGAAGGTTAAGGAGCTGAATTAATATTCTTGTACATCTGCAGTGGCAACCTAAGCCTTTGGTACGGAGCAGTCTTGTAATAAGCAGAAAACAAAGAGTTTTCCCTTCAGGTACTATCTTATACTCTCTTGCTGGAGTGACAGTGATTTTTCTCCTGAGACTTAGAGTTAAAAATGAAATAATATTATAACCAAAGGTGAAATTTGTCCCAGAAGCCTCTGTTAACTTGCTCATGCTGGGAGCTGTACTCAAAAGAGGCTCTCTACTAAAATCTCTGGAAAAGCATAATGATTTTATTTCATATTTCATTGAACAGAATATTTTTACTTACTAAATATGTAAAAATAGCTTTGAGCTTGATATAGATGAAGGCAATTTGACAAAGACTCACTTATCCTAGATTATAAATCTTTTTTTTTCTTTTGCAGTACATTGCTATTAACAGATTTGTATACGTACCCTTCTAATAAAAAAAAAACACCTGTCCTGTGCTCCTCCAACCATCTGGTGTGAAGTGACACGTCGCAAACTGCTATTTAAAGCACTGATTGCGTTATCTGTAACCAGCACCGTTATCTCTGCATTGTTAATTCCCTGTTGTGGTTGTGTAGTTCTGGTATTTTCTTGGTCAGGCACAACTGTACAGTATCTTATAAGCAGTCCATATACATTTGAAAAAAAAGGAAAAAAAAAAGAAAAAAGCAGAGACTTATTTAATATTATGTTAATTACAAAATTCTGGTGCCAAAATGGAAAATGATTCCAACACACTAATAAACCATTGTTTGTAGCTGAAACATACCTATTTATTTAGTTGCTTTAAGCAAGGCAAGTAAAAACATCTAATTTGGAATTTTGGGCCATTAAGTATCACAGCAAGATATGGGAATTTCTTGTTGGCATTCCCCTTTGCCCTTTAAATGGGTGGACGCACACACACAGGCAGGCACACACACAGGCATGTACACACACACACAGGCAGGCACACATACACAGGCATGTATGCACACACAGGCATGTACACACACACAGGCATGCACACACACACAGGCAGGCACACATACACAGGCATGTATGCACACACAGGCATGTACACACACACAGGCATGCACACACACACAGGCAGGCAGCCACACACACAGGCATGCATGCACACACAGGCAGGCACACACACAGGCAGGCAGCCACACACACAGGCATGCATGCACACACAGGCAGGCACACACACAGGCAGGCAGCCACACACACAGAGATGCACGCACACACACAGCAGGCACGCACACAGGCAGACACACACACAGGCATGCATGCACACACACAGGCAGGCAGCCACACACACAGGCATGCATGCACACACAGGCAGGCAGCCACACACACAGGCATGCATGCACACACACAGGCATGCATGCACACACAGGCAGCCACACACACAGGCATGCATGCACACACACAGGCATGCATGCACACACAGGCAGCCACACACACAGGCATGCATGCACACACACAGGCATGCATGCACACACAGGCAGCCACACACACAGGCATGCATGCACACACACAGGCATGCATGCACACACACAGGCATGCATGCACACACAGGCAGGCACACACACAGGCAGGCAGCCACACACACAGAGATGCACGCACACACACAGCAGGCACGCACACAGGCAGACACACACACACCCTCTTTTCCTGGGTCTTCAGTGGCTGCCTCTTCTGTCTGATTTACCACGTGGTCAGCTGAGAATTAGAGGCTGAAGGTGCTTACTGAGAAGTACAGTGGACATTGTCATTTCTGGTCCCCAAAAGTGTTCATTTTGCAAATTTACCTTTAAAGGGGCTATGCAGTCTGAGGCTGCAGCAATATTCTGGGTTCTTTTCTGAAGGAAGACCTCTCTGTTTTCAAAAACCCACCTGGATGTTAATGCGCGGCTACTTCTCAACAATAGAGGGGCGATGACAACTTCCATCCTCTTCCGAATGTTTAAAGAGGAATAGATCTAACTGGCGAGAGAAGTAGCAGCCAAGATGTTGAAGGATTTTTGTTTTCATCCTTCATCTTAATCCCCTCTGTGTGGCCCTTTTCATCCTGCCTTAGGACAAAATGAAAGTGATTTATGTACCTGTATGCTGTGTATCAAGTACAGATACATGCTCTGAATCAGTTTACTTGGACAAACTCTCCCAGGTTGGAAGTTAATCTTATATGCTCAACAATACAATAGGGGCAATACTCCTTGTTACGAGGATATCACAAAATCAGTAACTTTGTCCACAGTAAGCCCTGGAGTGGTACAGTGCTGAGCTGTTTGCTTTGGGGAGTCAGAAAACGGGAGCCCCCATTCTAAGAAACTGGCTTCACTCTAGTTTACCTAGACGAGCAGACATTTAACCTTACGCTTGCCAACAAAACCAACAAACAGAACAGGTTTGGCTTCATCCCAGATCCCCTGTGATGGTCAGCATTTTCCCCTTAGGAAAGCAAATAGCTTTTTGGTTACCTTTTGTTTGCAAATTCACCATTGCTTGATCACAGGTGAACAGCCTGGAATAGTTGCTTGACATGGTTATCCTCGTCTGTCTATTATTACAAGAAGCTTAAAAAGTGGATGTAATTATTCCCATTTGCCAATATGGACAGTGAAAACACATCTTATTACCAAGGTCATAGAAAGTATGACATTCAGTTTACTAAGATTTTGAATGATATTCAGAACAATTTCCTACTCAGAGCCACAATATCCTTGCAACTCTGAGTTAGAAGACAGCAAATGTTATTGTTCATAATGTCTATAACAGTATCAAATGTCTAGTATCAGATCTATTGAAATGGTGCAAGACAGGGACAGGTTGCAGAGTGACTTGCAGACTGGACCATCAGCAGTTTTTGATGACCATGTCTTTCCATAAGGAGATTGAGAAGCATCAATCTATCTGCAAACCCCAATCTGTTATGGTTGAAAACAAATATACCCTTCTAGAGCCTGAGCCCTTTCACAGAGTACAGTGAACGTTTACTGATGTTCATTGAGATGAGTCAATAATTTCCGAAGCTCATTGAATCCAGAGACTCTCCACCACACCCATTTAACCACATTCCCTCTTTCTCTCTCATTCGTATACACAAGTCAGTGCTCACAGCTTGCCTTTTGTTAAAACCTTAATCATATATCCAAGAATAAGAGCCACCATGAGTGTAGGAAACGTCTCTTTTCTGCTCTTTGCTGCATTTCCACTGCCAAGATCAGTTCCTGGCTTCCAAGAGGTAATCCATAAATATTTACTAAATGAGTGAATTAGTTGTGGATTAATCTACAAATAAATGTATTTTATGTCATAGAGATTCTAGATGCTTCCTACTGTGTCTTTAAAAGTAAATATTTAAAAGGAAAGATAGTCTGGAAATAAAGGACAAAGGCACTTAAGATTTGTCGCTGGCTGGAGGGGAGCCTAAAACCTATTAGAAATCATGTAAACATGTATTAAGGGAATGAAAGGATAAAAGGAAATATGTGGAAAGGATTATTCATCTAACATGAGTTATCCCACGAAGGTGGCACCACGGACCTAGACTCACCTTGCAAATGAATACTTGGCTATAGTAAAAAGAAAAGATAAGAAAAGCCTTGTACTTCTGCCAAGTTTTCCACTGTTTTTTCGCCATCCCCTACTGTGTAGGACATAATTGGCTTGAGAGATACGGAAAGGGGGAGGTTCTCCTTATGGGTGAGTTAATAATGTACAAAATAAGTACTCCAGAGGCTTTTGCACTGTGGTGTTTCCATTTTATGGTTTTAGAAAGAGAATTTGATATTCATCACAGTTAGATGCAAATTCCTTCAAGATGATAGAAACACAGTAACACTTGACATGAAAGAGTTTCATCCAGCAGGTTCCTGGGCGGTACTTGCACCGACCTCCTGGCCTTTCCCTTCGCTGCCATGGACGTCTTCTTTTTAAGACATGTCCACCATAGCACTGCATTTGTGTCTCATGAATTTACAGTCCTCTGACTTGCTTTATTTCCTCCCAATACTTTATTTCTCCCAAGTTACTACCCAGCCAGTTTTCTACTAATTATCATATTCCCACTGTCTTATATTCTCCGTGTGTCTTGCCAACATCCTAGGAAGGTGCGTACTCTACGCCCACACTCCTTAGACCCACTCCTCCAAGAGGGTTCCGAAATTTCCTAAGGTGTTAAATGATAACGCAGTCACTAATTCTAAATCTTCTATTTTTCCCCACTTCCTCATTTTTCTTTCAATTGGTCTGCCTCTCAGCTGAAATTTCCCAAGTTGCTGTATAAGTAGGCCCTTTCCCAAGATGCTGTGTTGCGTGTGGGATCACTGCTGAAAGAATCACACGCTCGCCCTCCGGTTCTGTACTCCCACTCAGGCTTGGGCAAGAAGCAGCAGACTGAACAGCAGCCACAGGTATTCGATTTATAGGAAACATTCTTACAAATGGAAATTGGCTCTTCGACTGGCAAAAGCATAGAATCTTCTTCACTAAGGACCTTGCAGTTAGGAAAGAAAGTAAAGTATCTGAGGTAAACTAGGAGAACCAAGGTAGGGCGGCAAAAATCTTAGGGAGGTCATCTCCCTTCTCTTGTCCTTCCCGTGGAGAGCTGTACGGCGAGGCGCTCCCACTGCATAGCCACACTGACAACCTGCATGATACTCACCAACAGTGCAGGATCAGCCCACTCGGAAATTTAAAATACCAGTGTGCCTTCAGGGGAGATAAGGAAACTCAGGTTTTCTCAAGCTTGATGTTGCCACGATTACCATTGATTTATGAAATAATTATGTCAGAGCATTGGATTTGAGTTTCCTATTTCTTTACCAGTTCCTTAGCATCTAACCACAGATTCCTCACTAAACAATTGTTCTAGCCTAAAATGTATCTTGATAGCTAAAGATAGTTAAAGCTTACACAAACAAGTGACACCCTGGTTCAGAAAATACTTCGAATATATACATACAACTTAAATTAGAAACTGTTCCCCCCATTAAAACTATAGGTTTCTAATTCTGAAATTCCGATGAATTCTGAAAAGCAGCCTGGCCCTGATGAAGATGCTGAAGAAAACCATTTGAGAAGGGCTGAGCACGGGCTGCGGAAGGTCTCTGAGCTTGCTACTCTACCCCGCTGCTGTGGACGGCAGGGGACGGCAGGCGCCTCAGTCACCAGATCCAGAGAAAATCAGGACATGTCAGTGCTTGGGAATGCCTTGGGGAGGAATGTAGGACTCCCTGGTGGAAAAGTGGTAACACCGTAAGTATGAAAATTTAAGAAAGGAAGCTGTGGTAATGAAAATTTACAATGTAACACTGAAATAAAATGTATTGGGGTGTAAGGAGATGACCTCAGGGGTCATTTCATCCAATTTCCTATTCACTTACAGACCAGCAGACAGGAAAAAACAGACTGAGGCAGGAAGGCCCTCACACCCCTCCCCAGACTCACACAGCGAGTCCCACAGCAGAGCAAAATGGAAACACAAGGTCGTCTTCAGAGTCCTCACCCAGAGCTCATTCAACAGTTCTGGTGCTGCCTCTTAGAAGTGAGAAGGGTCTCCACGGGAGGGAGGGAAAGATTTCCACGGCTCATTTAAAATACAAGATGTATAACATGGAATTGAGCATTTGTATTTCCATTTTGAAAATCCCAGTCTCCAAGCGTACACTCAGATCACATCAAAAGAACTGAAAAGCACTGTCTTTCCCTTTTACTGGTTTCCTGAGAAGGATCAAAGCACTGGGATTTATTTATAAACACTGAATTCCCATTGTAATCCACAGCCCTCTCCCTCAGTACTGCTACTCATAAAAAATATAGTTCTAACCCTTCAGCTATGAGTTCACCTGGCAAGGGAAATTCAACTAATTTTTTATGGCTGAAATAAGCCAGCTGAATTTTTATTGCCATAATCCTTCTAAAATGCCAGACAGCACAAAATACAATTTTGTAGATTCTACTGTCTTCTCTGTTACATAAACACCCAGGTTAGACATATTTGAGAGGTGCTCCTTGTTCCAACCATCTCATGGGATTGCAAATTAGAACCCCCATACATGGCTCGGCATCCATAGCACAGTGGTTATAGCATCAGCCACATACACCAAGGCTGGTGGGTTCAAACCCAGCCTGGGCCTGCTAAACAACAATGTCAACTTCAACAAAAAGATAACCAGGCATTGTGGTGGGCACCTGTAGTCCTAGCTACTTGGGAGGCTGAGGCAAGAGAATTATTTAGGCCCAAGAGTTTGAGGTTGTTGTGAGCTGTGACGCCACAGCACTCTACTGAGGGTGACATGGTGAAACTCTGTCTCAAAAATAAATAAATAAAAATAAAAATAAAGAACCCCTATTCATGGAAGATACTTGGATCATTATGATTTTTGGTCCATAACCTCAAAATAATTTTCTAATTTTAGTCGGAAGCTATTAAATAAAAAATCAAGGTAATGGGCAAAGGAGAAAAATTATCTAAGTCTTCCCACCCCAAAGAAAGCAAGAATTTGGAAAGATGATGTGAACATCCTCACCTCTGTGAGTGTCCTTTTTTGTATGAGGTTTATTAAGGCAAAACAATCATACAGCAAAACTCCCCATCTTTAGATTTGCCACCGTAAGAATTTTGACAAATACACAGTAGCTTAACCATCATGATAAACCTGAAAACCTCCCTCATAGCTTTGTAACTGGCCCCTTTCAGCAGCGGGTATTGCAGGCTCAGACCCACTTCCCAGGCCTATCGTTTTGCCTTTCCCAATGTCACATAAATGAAATCACAGTGTTTACCCTTTTAAGATTGTCTGGTATCAGAAGAAGCAAGAGCCTTAATAGAACTTTGGGAGCCACAATTGTGAGAGAAAGGAAACCCCAAAAAGAAGACTAAAAGCCATGGCCAGAGAGGTAGATGGTAGATGGGAAGACTGCCCTACATTCAAAGAAAGAGAGGAAAATTTCCAGGAAGAACAGAGGAAACAGCAATAGCGAAGGAGACTTCGACAGAGATGGAGAGAGGGTTACAGAGTTCATAAGAGAGTTGGGATTAAAGAGAAAGAAAAAGAGAGAGACAGGAGGGGAAATAAAAGGGAGAGAGAAAATAAAAGGAGGAAAGAGACGAGAAGAGGCGTTGAAGGGAGGGGAGGACAGAGGAAGAAAGAGAGACTCCACAGAGACACACTAAGCTGCTGCGGGCAGAAAAACACACACACAGTAGGGCTGCCCATGTAGTCTCATCTTTTAAAATTTATATTTCCCTTGTTCTTTGAGCACCTACAGCATTTTCTCCCTATCTATTACAATTCTTAGGAAACTCAACCAAATTATACTTTTATTTAATTTCAAAGTTTATACATGGACCCTTAGCATGGGCTATGGGACATGGGAATTAGCCAGACTTACCAGCTCAGTTAAACTATGAAGTCCTCGATGGCAAGAGTTTTTAAAGTCACCGTTGCATCCAGCCCAGTGTGCAGCACCGTGCCTGGTGACATGGATAACCACTAATACTTTCCATATGTCTGTGAATGAATACATCAATTGATTAAAGATGCAGATATAAATTCTACTGTAAAAATCAATTCTGCACCCAGATTTTTAAAGAGTTAATTTCATTGTAATTTTATTTAGATTACCCAAATCCTTTACTTTGTATTATCTTTCACCTCGTGGTCATTTTCTGGTTCATGCAAACAATGATATAAACCCCCAAATTAGTTCACGGTAAAAAAAAAAAAAAAAAGAATCAATGCTAGATATGGGCAGATGGATTCACCTCTGAGAAAATTGAACCATTATGGTTTGTGGACTATGAAATTATGTAGCAACACCAGGCATATGCCACAGAGCTTCATGCAATGTTCCTGCAGTAAGGCATCATTAATTTCCAGAGTTCAGTGAATGGAGCCCACCATAGATGGTCATTTGTTTTGATGTTCTCCAATTATATTATTGCTGCATTCATAAAAGTAATGCCACCGACCTGCCATCAATTGCCCATGCACTCGAGGCAGCTTTCAGCACAGTAGAAATGGATCTCTTACCATAGAAAAGGAGCCAGCCCCCGCTGGGTAGCAGACACCTCAGGCCAAGGTGAATGCTGTGTAACTTGAAGAAAACTCAACTATCTCCACCCCCACTCATTCTGCCTGTTAGTGAGATGCTTTGTGCTGCTTTTCTTCTTAGAGAGATGTGTGAAAACAACCTTCCAAGGAATGCGGTCTGAACAAAGCTGACCGCCATAACGTCGCGGTTCTAGGAGTTCGATTTGTTGCCGTCACTGGGTGAACAGAGCTTAGTGATGGGATCTACTTCTTTTTTCAACATCCCAGAGGAACATTCTGGAAACCAGAAGAAAAATAAAGATGACAACGACCTCAGCTTTGGTCATTTTGTCTTCAGAAAATAATTTTATCCTAAATAAACTTCTAGACTAAATTGTCTCTGAGAATTATTTTTAATCTTTAGGGTGTGTGTGTGTGTGTGTGTGTAGACAATAAGTAATAATCTCTATTGTCCACATCAGCCCTGAGACAGTGACTGGGGTGGTGCCCAACCACCCCCCCACCCCAGGACTGACCTGCAGAACCCTAACCTAACTCCCGCCTAACCTTACTCCCACTCCTGATTAAGGTGTGAGTTCTGCCTTTGACATGTGCACTGCTGGGAAAGGCCCTTGGGTCCCAGATGTCATAGACAAAACTAACACGTGTGAGAAGAACTGAGTCTTCTCAAAAAAGAGTACAGGATCTCCTGGTGGAACAACTGTCCAGGGGTCTGAACACTTCAGACAAACACAAGAGTCTAAAAAGTGATAAATGAAGAGAGATATGATCTGACCCACATTTATCCCTTCATGGACCCCACACACAGAGAACAGGACGTTCCCAAGGTAGACTACTCAGGTTGTTTCGGGCCACGTACAGGTGGAAATAACTTGAGATATGGCCCATGTCAGAATTAGGAGTGGCTGGAGAAAGGTGACAAAAGAAGTAACTACAGAGAAGACAGATTAGGGTCAGATAGAAGGCAATCCCGATTTTCCAATATACTGCAGACATGTTGACTAAAGGGGACAGGGCAGGAGAGGAAGAGCACTGATCTCAGAGGACAGTTTTTACGTTAATAACTCTCACGAAGTTGTTAGGCTACTACCGATAGCAGACCCCATAAGTCCATCTATGAACCATCCCTCTTGAAGAAAGCTCAATTATGAAATGGCAAAATAATTTCAATGTTAAGGAGTATAGTGGTTAAGCAGTGTCCCTCCAAAATGCATGTTCACCTAGAACCTCAGATTGTGGACTTATTTAGAAAAAATTTTTGCAGATGTAATCACATTAAGACAAGTTTATATGAGGTTAGGCTGGGCCTGAAGACAATGATTGTCCTTTTAGAAAGAGGGAAATTCGGACCAAGAGACACACAGAGAGGGCAGATGTGAAGACAGACATAGAAAACACCCGTCGGGAGTGAGGTGATTCACCTCCACGCCCAGGGGGGCACCAGCACTGCCAGAGACCACAGGAAGCTGGAAAGGCAAGAAATGGTTCTCTCCAGAAATCCCCAGAGCAGGTCTGTCCCTGCTGACAGCTTGATTTCAGACGTCTAGCCTTTGGGCTCATGAGCCGTCTCTCTCACGGTGCTCTGCTATGACAGCCTCCACAAACTGATAGAAGGATTAACCTTGAACATCACCTGAACCAAACTGCGGGCAATTACACTGCGAAGGAGCTATCGAAATAATTACAATCTCAGTAATAGTCATATTTATCATGTATCAGAGAAACATGTTTTACCTTTTATTTTTTTTTTTCTTTTATTGCTGAGGATTCATTGAGAGTACAAAGAACCAGGTTACAATGATTGCACTTGTTAGGTAAAGTCCCTCTTATAATTGTGTCCCATCCTCGCGGTGACCCCTCAGCCCCTCCCTCCTTCCCTCTCTCTGCTGTGCCCTTCTTCCACCCCCACCACCATGTACTAGGTCATTAATTGTCCTCAAATCAGAATTAAGTACATTGGATTCTTGCTTCTCCATTCTTGTGATGCTTTACTAAGAATAATGTGTTCCACTTCCATCCAGGTTAATACAAAAGATATTAAGTCTCCATTTTTTTTTAATGACTGCACAGTATTCCATGGTATATGTCTACCAGAGCTTGTTAATCCTTTCCTGGGTTGGTGGACATTTAATGTGTTTCCACATATTGCGATTGTAAATTGAGCTGCAATAAACAATCCAGTGCAGGTGTCTTTATGGTAAAAGGATTTTTTTCCTTTCGGGTAGATGCCCAGTAATGGCCTTGCAGGATCAAATGAGAGGTCTAGCTTGAGTTCTTAGAGGGTTATCCATACTTCCTTCTCAAAAGGTAGTATTAGTTTGCAGTCCCACCAGCAGTGTAAAAGTATTCCCTTCTCTCCACATTCATGCCAGCATCTGCATTTTTCATTTTTTTGTGATGTGGGCCATTCTTGCTGGAGGTATGTGATGTCTCAAGATGGTTTTGATTTGCATTTCTCTAATAATTGGGGACAATGAGCATTTTTCATGTTTGCTAGTCATTCATCTGTCTTCTTTAGAGAAGGTTCTATTCATCTCTCTTGTCCATTGATATATGGGATTATTGGCTTTTTCATGTGGATTAATTTGAATTCTCTGTAGATCCTAGTTATCAAGCTTTTGTCTGATTCAAAATATGCAAATATCCTTTCCCGTTGTGTAGGTTGTCTGTTTGCTTTGGTTGTTGTCTCCTTAGCTGTACAGAAGCTTTTCAGTTTAATTAAGTCCTATTCGTTTATTTTTATTGTTGTTGCAATTGCCACAGAAGTCTTCATAAAGTCTTTCCCCAGGCCAATATCTTCAAGTGTTTTTCTTATGCTTTCTTTGAGGATTTTTATCATTCGATGCCTTAAATTTAGGTCTTTTATCCATCTTGAATCAATTTTTCTGAGGGGAGAAAGGTGCAGGTCCAGTTTCAGTCTTTTACATGTGGATATCCAGTTCTCCCAGCACCATTTAATAAATAGAGATTCTTTCCCACAATGTATGTTCTTGTTTGGTTTATCAAAGATTAGGTGGCTGTAACATGTTAGTTTCATTTCCTGGTTTTCTATTCGATTCTAAATGTCTATGTTTTTATTACTAAGTCTTTGTTTTTATTACTAAGAAATGTCTTAGCCATTGGGGTTTTTTTTCTGGTGCCATACAAAACACAGAATTATTTTTTCCAAGTTTTTTTTTTTTTTTTTTTTGTGATTTTTGGCCGGGGCTGGGTTTGAACCCGCCACTTCTGGCATATGGGACCAGCGCCCTTCTCCTTGAGCCACAGGTGCCACCCTTTTCCAAGTCTTAAAAGTACAATGTTGGTATTTTAATAGGGATGGCATTGAATCTATAGATTGCTTTGGGAAGTATAGACATTTTAACAATGTTGATTCTCCCCAGCCATGAGCATGGTATGTTCTTCCATTTGTTAATATCCTCTACTATTTCTTTTCTTAGGGTTTCATCATTTTCTTTATAGAGATCCTTCACCTCTTTTGTTATTTATATTCCCAGGTATTTTATTTTCTTTGAAGCTATGGTGAAGGGGGTTGTGTCCCTAGTTAGCCTCTCATCTTGGCTATTATTGGTGTATACAAAGGCTACTGACTTGTGGACATTGATTTTATATCCTGAGACGTTACTGTATTTTTTAATGACTTCCAGGAATCTTGTGGTTGAGTATTTGGGATTCTCTAAGTATAAGATCATGTCATCAGCAAAGAGAGAGTTTAACCTCCTCTGCTCCCGTTTGGATGCCCTTTATTTCCTTCTCTTGCCTGATTGTATTGGCTAGAACTTCTAGCACTATGTTGAATAGTAGTGACAATAGAGGACAATCTTGTCTGGTTCCAGTTATTAGTGGAAAAGTTTTCAGTTTAACTCCATTCAGTAAAATATTAGCTGTGGGTTTGTCATAGATAGCTTCAGTCAGTTTTAGAAATGTGCCACCTATGCCTATACTCTTCAGTGTTCTAATTAGAAAAGGATGCTGGATTTTATCGAATACTTTTTCTGCAGATATTGAGAGGATCACATGGTCTTTGCTTTTGCTTCTGTTGATAGAGTGAATAACCTTTATGGACTTGCATATGTTAAACCAGCCTTGCATAACTAGGATGAAACCTAGTTGATCATGATGTATGAATTTTTTGATGAGAAGCTTTAGTCTACTGGCTAGGATTTTGTTGAGAATTTTTGCATCTATATTCATTAGTGAAATTGGTCTGAATTTCTCCTTTCTAATTGGGTCAGGTTTTGGTATCAGGGTAATATTTCCTTCACAGAATGTGTTGGGGAAGACTCCTACCTCCTTGATTTTTTGGAATAGTTTCTGCAATATCTTTGAAGGCTTGATAGAATTCTAGTGTGAAGCCATCTGGACCAAGGCATTTTTTTCTGGGGGGTGGGAAGGGGAGGTTTTTCATTGTTTCTTTGATCTCAGTGCTTGAAATTGGTGTGTTCAGGAGCTCTATTTCTTCCTGGCTAAGTCTAGGGAGAGGGTGTGATTCCAAATATTGATCCATTTCCTTCACATTAGCAAATTTTGGGACATAGAGTTTCTGGTAGTATTCAGAGATAATCTCTTGTATCTCTGTGGCATCAGTTGTTATTTCTCCTTTATCATTTCTGATTGAGGTTACTAGAGATTTTTCTTTTCTATTTCTAGTCTGGCCAAAGGTTTATCTATTTTATTTGTTTTTTCAAAAAAACAACTCCTTCTTTCATTAATTTTCTGAATGATTCTTTTGTTTTCAATTTCATTAATCTCTGATTTAATTTTGGATATTTATTTTCTTCTACTGGGTTTAGGCTTAGATTGTTCTTCTTTTCCCAATTTGGCTGTGAGTTTGTTGATGTGCTCTCTTTCTGTTTTTCAGATATAGGCATATAAAGCGATAAATTTTCCTCTCAGGACTGCTTTTGCTGTATCCCACAGGTTTTGGTAGCTTATGTGTTCATTGTTGGTATGTTTGATGAAGTTAATGATTTCCTCTTTTATTTCTTCCTGCTCCCAACTGTTTAGCATAAGGTTGTTTAATTTCCATGCCTTTGTGTGAGGTTGAACGTTTTCGTTGGAGTTGAGTTCCAACTTTAGTGCTGTGTGGTCTGAGAAGACACAAGGTAAAAATTCAGTTCTTTTGATTCTGATGAGGTTTGTTTTGTGTCCTAGGATATGATCAATTTTGGAGAATGTTCCATGGGGTGATGTTGCGTAATGGGAGGCGCAAAAGAACAGCAGCTTTGCCGTGGGTGTAAACTCGCTCCTGTAATTATTAAGTCAAGAAACAGACTACACGGGATGGGTGGCATGTAGCAAAATTCTTTATTCAGGGTTTTGATTTTATACCTTTCTAGTCATGCACACACTTATTTATTATCTGTTTGTTTCACCATTACTTCATTTTACCTATCTGAAATTAACTTGAAAGGAAATATCTTGTTACCATATCAACACAATCACTTTTGCAGTAAACATTTTCTTCTAGACACTGACTAATCTCTGGGCAGGTATCTAAATAAAGATCACAAAGAAGAAAGTAGCCACGGAGAACAGAGTTAATGGAAGAGTATCTTCAAGTGTTCACTCAGTTTACTTAGTATGAAGTAACAACTGTGTCTTTTCCTCAGGGCAGAGCACCTATAGATCTCTGACAATATGTTGTTAACATATGTCAATCCTCTGGCCCATATCTCTGAGGAAGGGTGGCATGCCCTTTGATCTCAGGCTTCACAGGGTGCACAGCTTCAGAGAATAGGCTTGTGGAATTTTTAATTCCAGGCAAGTCAACTCTGCATGTGTCCCAGGGGGGCCTAGGTCCCTTAAGCCTCTGGAAAAAAAGCAAGCTATTTTAAACTCACACTGAGTTCACTTTGTGTGCTTGATATAGGATATGTTATTTCTAAATATTATCCTACAGGTGATGAGAAGAATGTATATTCTTTAGCTTTGGGATGGAGTGTTCTATATCCGTCTGTGAAGCACAGTTGTTCTAGGGTCTCGCTTAAGTCCTTTATATCTTTGTTTAATATCTGTTTAGAGGATCTGTCCAGCTCTGAAGAGGAGTGTTAAAGTCCCCTGTTATTATGGTGTTATAGGACATCATATTGCTCAGACTTAGTAAGGTTTGTTTCAAGAATCTAGGAGCATTTGAGTGCATAAATATTTAGAATTGAAATATCTTCCTGTTGTATTTTTCTCTTGAACAATATGAAGTGACCATTTTTGTCTGTTTTGACTTTAGTTGTTTTAAATTCACATGTATCTGAATTCAAGATTGCAAACCTCTTTTCTTCTGAATTCCGTTTGCCTGAAAAATTATCTTCCAGCCCTAAACTCTGAGTTTTAATTTGTCTTTTGAGGCTAGGTGTGTTTCCTGCAGACAAAAAATGGATGGTTTGTGTTTTTAATCCAATCAACTAATCTATGCCTCTTTTGTGGGGAATTTAAGCCATTAACATTTATTGAAATAATTGATAAGTGTGGTAGTGTTCTATTCATCTTATTTTGTGAAAAATCCATTGCTTAGTTTTATCTTTTGCATCATTGTGGAAGCTAGGTTCTGTCCTTTAATTTCTGAGTGATTACTTTTCTCGTGTTCCATTGTGATGGTCAGTGTGTAGAATAGGTTGAAGTATTTCCTGTAAAGCTGGTCTTATTTTTAAAATCTTCCTGACCTGGACTTGACCCCAGTATCAGACTTCCCCCAAGTACTGTGTTCCTTTTTTCCTTCTAGTCTCACAGTGTGGCATCAATCCTGCTAGCTCTCATGCCCAGCGAAATCCCACTTGTCAGAAAGGCAGATGTGACAAGTAAAACCCTTCCCATCCCCTGCTAAATCTAACTTCAGCATGTCACCTTGTCCATAGCCATCCACCCAGGTTAGTGCCTCAGACCGCAGGGCTCCCATTCTCACCTTGATCACAAAATCCCTTGGAAGCTATGAGGGTCTCCTCCCCAGCACCTCCAAACTTCCCAGTTCCCATGACTCTCACCCCTCCATGATGCTTGGTGTTCCTGAATCCTTGTTCCTGAAACTCGCCTCCAGCCTTCCCATCACCAGCCCTCCACATCTTTACCAGGTCCTTCACCTGACTTCTCTTCCTGAGTCTTACTCACTAAGCATCTGGCCCAGATCTATTCCCACGCACTCACTATCTCCATGCGCTCACCTACTCTCCTATGGTCAGTACCTCTGTCTTTCACTGAAGAGCCACATAACCAACTGCTTGTGTGATTATTTTCAAGAGGATACTCTCCTGTACATTATTTATTTGGTAATTATTTAAAACATTTCAGGATAAACTTTTTTGATTCCATGCATTTATAAGTTAAGTTTGATTTATCACGTGGATTTCTTTGTTAGCATTTGAAATATATTAATTATAATCTATAATCTATACGGTAATCCATATCACATAGTGAAGCAAATGCTTTAAATACATGTATCTGAATTACACAGGCTTGTTTATTTATACAAAGTATGCCAGAAATAAATCTGCATTGATGAAATGAATGCTATTCCTGAAACACTTCTTAGGACCTACTTTCCTTACAACATGAGGCATAAGATTATTGGAATCTACAAGTCCCAGCTGTGCGATGGCTTGAAACAGCATCCCATGCCTCGAGTCACATTATCCCTATTTCTCCCCTCAGATCCCTTTCTTATCCTACCCTCAACTCCCCTCTCTCCACCCCTCCACTCCTTACAAAGAGAAGACTCTTCCCTGCCCTGACTAAACCAGTCCTACAGTCAAATTTCCTTCACATCCATCTAAGGATTAATGTAAAAGTCTTCTTGAGATGTGTAAGACAGAGTGAAGATACTTTTTCACTTGATGTTTTTTTTCCTGCTGGTTTATTATGTTTGACTTTTGGAGGATTTCAGTCTGTTAGTTGCTCTAATCCTAACTACCTCTGCTATAACAAAGACATAAACACATGACAAGATGGTGATAGAGATTGTCAGGTTGTCATAAAGAGCAGCCCCACATGCAAGTCACTTGTTGGGTCTTCCCTGACCATGGCTGAATGATGTAGTTGGCATGGGTCAGCTCGAAAATCCGATCAAAACTTCACTGATATTGAAGTCACACAGTGTAAGATCATGCAGTTTTCCTTTTCTATCCCTTCCCCATGCCTGAATCTTCAAGAGTACTGTCTTCTTCCCTTCTTTTATGGTAGACCCAATCTGGAAGCAATTTAGGCCTCCTCCATCCTCCGCCTCCACATCATGGGGATCGATTCACCTAGATGCTGCCTTTGCCATGAAGCTCCACCCTCATGTTGTGCCCCCCAAAGCACAATGTTGGGTCCTAAGCTCCTGTACCTATGAATATTACCTTGTGCAGCAAATAGAGTGCTTCCTTTGCCATGAAGTTTGCAAAGGTGCTATCTTTGCCATGAAGCTCTGCCCTCAATGTTGTGTCCCCCAAAGCACAATGTTGAAGTCCTAACCTCCTGTACCTGTGAATATGACTTTGTTTGCAAATACAGTCATTGCAGAAATCATCAAATTAAAATGAGGTATTAGAGCAGGCTTACTCTAATAGCTCTGGTCCTTATAAAAAGAGGCAGTGAACACAGACAGGCACAAGAAACACCATTGTGTGCAAACTGAGGCAGAGGTTAGGTTCATACTCAAAGAGACAAGAAAGGACCTTTCCCTAGGGATTCTGGGGGGAACACAGGCTTCCAACATCTTGCTATCAGACTTCTGGGCTTCAGTACTATGAGAGAATAAATTTCTTTTTTAAGCCACCCAGATTGTAGTACTTTGTCTTGACATCCCTGAGAAAATGATCCGAATCCCAGCATTGCTATTCCCATTAGCCTCAGAACAAATGGGTGCTCAGTAATTGCTTGTCACACAAGCAGCCAATGCCGGGGCTGCTGTGGAGCTGATCCCATCCACCTCCTCTCCATTCTTAATAATGAAATGAGGAGAATTATCTCATGGTACAGCTTTAACTCTTATTGTCATTCTCTTGTTCAAAACCCCTGAGGAATATCTCCTACACTTAGAACAGAGTAAAAATTCTGTGCAAGGGTCTCCAAGGACCCATGCCCTCTTTCCAACTGCCTCCCCCTCTACCCTGGCCAGACCTCTCCCTGCACACAATGGTCTGGCTCCGAGATGCCCTTTCCCTCCAAAGGCTTCTACCCTCCACCCCTGTAACTACATTATCCCCACTTCTGCTGCGGCTTCTTCATTTCAGATCTGGCTCACATGCCATCTTTTGAATGATGACTTTTAAAATCTCTCTCAAATAGGAATTCACATTTTCCTGTTTCATAAGATCACATATATGTGCATTTGTACTTCTGTTATGACACTTACCATGTTCTGTGTTATATTATAGTGAATTATAAGTGATTTCTACTTCCCTGATTGGATTCCAAGCTCCTTAAGGGTTTTCATTTTTGTGTACCCTGAGTTATCTTGCATTATATCCAACCAACATAATATTGGTTGGAATGAATTACAAAAAAGTGAATTGAGGTTGTTTCTGTAAGATTCAATGGCCATGTGTTAATGATATAGCATCAGTCCTCCATGAGAAATCATCCACTGCACACTCAGTTAAAGCTATTACCCAGTAAATTACCAAGATCACATGTAAGAGAGAAAAAAAATACTTCTGTAATTGTTAGTCTTTGCTAACATGATTAATTATTCCATTGTGTGTATGCATGTGTATGTAAAAATAATTAACTGTAAGGAATCAAGTAATTGAACCTCATTTGTTTCATCATTTCTACCTTTTATAATGATTCTTCTCACCTTTTGTAGTTTCCCCCTTTGATGCTTTGCTTACTACCTTTATTTTTCCTCTCTAAAGTTTTCTAAATGGAGAAAGGGATTATGTGAGTAATATGTGCATACATTAGCAAATATCCACTCATACACCTAAAATAAGGCATATTTAGTCTCTTTCTCATCTAGCAGATTATAATTAATACCCCATCTAAAAAGAGGAACTTGAGTCTTTATTGTAACCTAATCTCTCTATATAAATCTTGAAATTCTTCTCATATATTACATACACAATTGACACAATCTGAAATTTATTTTTTCAACTTGTGGAAACAATTCAGGAAGACTGGGTCATGACTCACATGGGAAGCCGTTTTGTGGAGGTCTTTCAATGCTCAAGCTTTCTCAGCCACTGTGTGAAGCTGATTACCTGGATTAATGTGCCCCCCTTAACTCTTTAGTTGCTTCTTGCTCTATGAATTTGTCCTAGCTCAGTGGATCAATGCTCTGTTGCAAATGCTCCAAGCAAAACACTTTCATGCATGAACTGTGTTGCTATTTTTTTGAGTGGTATGAAAATTATAAATAACTGAGGCAAAGTCCAGACAATGACTACAAGTGAGGAAAAAAGAGTGTTTACAAATGTGATTTCAAAAATTAAATTATTGAGCTAAGAACTTTTATTATGAAAGGCAATGTCCAACATGGACCAAATGGCCTCATTGCAAAAACATAAAAATGATTCTCAAAAAAAAAGAACAAAAGACATTCTAGTATAGATCCAGAAAATATTAAGCACTATGTGAAAAGGGAGAATTTACTCAGATTTGCTGTAATGAAACCATGGACTGTACATTATGATGGCTAATTCGGGATGTCTTTTAAGTTAGTTTTTAATCATTTCAATTTTTCTTTCTCAATAGTCTTTTTAAACAGTTTCAAAATTGCTTTGAAGGGTAGATACAGCTTTCAAAGGAAGTACTTTGAAGGTGACCATTATGGTAGTCAGCAATGAGGTATGTAGCATATTTTTAAGGATGAGTTTGCAAACTTAAATGTCTTACCTGGTATGACTTAGGATTAGGAACTGAAAAGTTATGAAAGGTTAAACTTATCTGAGATCTTGATACTCAGCCAAAATAGCTACTCAGTTAATGTCTCGTTGTCTTAAAGTAAATCTCTTAGGGAGATAATAGTGACTTGGGATTTGTTAATCACAAGAAACAAACCATGCTTCAGTTGTACAATCTTTGCAAAAAATCATCTCATTTGCTTTAGTTTAGCTTAAGATCACACGGTATCATCAGAGATTCTAGTAAATTAGACCAAGAATTTCCACAGAGATTGTTGAGTTTAACCATTTAATTGTGTCCCTTCTGTGACCTCCAGTTGTTTTGATAAATAACATTACAGTTCTATAAAGAATAAGGATGTCAATATAAAGAGGAAGGTTGTAATAGTAAAATGGGAAAACAGTGGTCAGATTTAAAATATTTTGATTTATCTATTGGTAGGATATATTTGACTCTCTCAAAGACTTACCTTCCTACAAAGCTAATTTTCAGACATAATGAACATTTAGTTTCTGTTTTCTTATATAGTGTGATTGGCTTCAGAAATCAACGAAGGTTTGACCTTCACTTATATTCATCAGTTTTTCTGGTTCCAAAAAGTATTTGAAAAACAGAAAAAAATAGGCATTTACTTCCTCGAGTAGCTTAAGTCTAATTGAGAAATTGGAGTAAAAAATATAAAATAAAGAGATAAAAATATTTTTAAAATTATATTGATATTTCAAAGAAAATTGTTTCAAAGATTATTTATAAATTTTCTGTGGATTTTATTAATCTGGAAAGGTCACTAGAGTCATTTCTAATAAAGAACGTTAAGGATATGAAGGACCTTCATTGATTGCTGTATCATGGATAAAGTTGTAAATAACAGAGAGACAATATTGGCAACCTCATAACTACACATTACTTAAACTTCAGTTGTATCACTCTGATGTTTACGCCTTGACATTAAAATGGGAGTGAGATTCATTAGTCTTTCTCGTAGCAAATTCCATTTGAAAACTTTGCTGGGATATGACTTTCTCCTGGGCCTGAAATGCAAGTAGGTAAAAGTCAATCAAAACCACAAAGATAAGCAGTTACACAAATGAAGGACCATTAATCTGTGTGCACGTTTAACATCAAGCTTAAAGTGTTGTTTCAGAAATGATACCACTATCATCAATAGTTACTGAGTGTGCTTGGAATAGCCAATTTCATGTGTGATTTTGATTTTACAGAGCAACTGGAAGTTTACTATTTTTAAAATGACTGACTCAGATATTTTCTATCATGTAAACCAAATATCGGGAATGACTGTTGTGTAATTTTGACTTGATTTCTACATTGGCACATATTTTGTGCATGTTCTATTTAATGCCTATTCAGGTCCACATTGGTTTATAATTCTTCGCATTGCATGATACTTTAATTAATCATTACACTATAAAATAGCACCTCTTAACCCTTTGGTGTGTTAGGTCTCAAAAGTTAATGTCAACTTTCTTTAGCTATGCTTTCATACAAAAATTCCAAAATGTATGCACCCTTGTAATACTCTGAAGTTTAAAAAAAGAAGATAAATTTAAAAAAATTAATAAGAAAAATAATCTTATACCAAAGAATTATTTTATATGTGTATATAGTATTCACAATAACAATATGTATTAACACTTAAAAAGTTTCTCCTGCCCATCTTTTCTACTTTTTCTTTGCACAGTATAATAATATATATCCTCCTTAACAAAATAAAGTCATAAGAAAATGATAAAAGTATTTCATAATTAAAAAGTGAGCCAAAATTAAAGACTTTGTATGTTGGCAAAGATACAAGTTATTGCAAGTTAAAAGTAAATAATAAACTGCTTTGCAAATACCACAATTTAAAATGAACAAACTGGAACTAATATTTCTGAAATGAACATATGGTATCTTACCCTTTAATCAACTGGTGTTAGTATTCACAGCAACAAATAGAGAAAATGCTCATTCAAAACTAAAGCCAAACTCCAAACTAGATGCAATAGACTCAAAGCAATTTAAAAAACCCTAAAAACTCAGAATTTATTAGGATTTGTTGTTTCAATGGTAAAAACAACTATGTTAATTTAAGGACCTATAAAATCACATGTAAAGACATATTACTGGAGTACATATAACATAGTTGAGGTAAATAATAAAACAATAGATGTTTTCCTTTCTTAAAGGATATTCTTTACTCAAAAATCTCATTAAATGGGATAAGCAAACAGCACACCAAGCTTTTACAGAGAAACTTCAAGATTCCACAACCACCCTACCAGTATCCAAGATGTGTTCCCCAGAAAAACAAGAAAGTTCACCAGCCACCTGGCATGTGAAACTGATAATCTATTTTAAGATGCATGTTAAGGCTATGGTTAGTCTCAGAAAATTTTCAAAATGCAAGGACATCTATAGTGTATCTTTCCCACTCTAAACATACAAAATTGCAGTGATATCTGATTGTAGATATGCACAGAAAGAAACATGCAACAATTATTACTGTGTACAAATACAACCAAGAAAACGAGTGGAGAATAAAAATACAAGTATAATGCACGTAAGTGTGCATGTGCACACAGAGAGAGAAGACAGAGAGAGAGGGAGGCCACTTTTTTAGAAGTTTGCAAAAATTTCTATGGTTGGTCTTAAAATGATATTTATTTCCAAAGCTAAAATTTGGTCAAATTTAGAGCAGCAATTCCTAATATTTTCACAATTAATGATCTTGATTATTAAAAGATTTTCAATTTTACTTCCAAAAACAATCGAATATATTTATAATTAATACAATTTTTGAGATATAAATCAAAGACAAATTTAACTGAAATTGTTATAAATACAAAATATAGTTAATACATTTTTTTTAAAGTTCAGTTAGGCATTGCTTAGATTAAAATACTTAAAGAAGCTGTGTGCACTTAAAAATCTTGAAAAGCAGTGTTAGAGATCATTTGATGTGGAATCCAGAAACCATGCTGTAAATCTCACCTCTTATAGGTGCTATTTGTCAGTCCTGTAAGAAACCATTTAACCCTGTCCAGGAACTTTAGTCTCTCCATCTCTATGCTGGTGAAATTAAACTAAGAATACCATCACATTGGTATCTCAGGGTTATTATAAAAATAAATTTTTAAAGAGATTTCTATATATGTTTCATAATATGTATAATAAACATCAGACATACATTAGCACTGCATATTTAAGTATTTTGATTAATACTTATGTCTTATCTAGAAACCATAAATGATTAGATCATTCAAATTGATGGTGAAAGGGACTCACACTTTTTTTTCAGCAAAGATTCTTACAAAGAAACGAAATAACATGCAGCATAGGGAAAACGCAGAAGCAGGCAAGTGGCACTGTAGTAGAAAAAGTCTGAAAATAGTCACCTCTGAAAGTCTAAAAACATCACAAGCAAATTACTGACTTAATCTTTCTTACTTTGCATTTTGTGTCGATAAATGTGGAATAACAATGGCGAAACACCCTACCTGTACTAAGCACTGCTATTAGTAATTATGGTAGTAAAAGCAATAGGAGTATCAATGAGGTGGGGTGAGAAAAACTTCAAAGATGTTCATATTCAACGGTATGAATAAATAGCATCATTTGGTCTAAATTTAGATCCAAGTTCAAATCTAACTTTAGATCCAAGTTCAAAGTTATGAACTTACATTTTTTAAGACGATAAACCCATATAGTTTTCTATAAACTATAATAAAAATACCATTTCTATTAATAAAATGGTATTAATTTTAAAAATAAGAGAAAATACACCAAAGTGACTTAGTCAACGAAGATTTGAGTATATGCTATGCATAAGTCTATTATAAATTCAGTTGGGTCCCAATATAGATAAGAAATAGCATCCACTTCTGGAAAAGATGAAGAGAAATGGCTTTCTTGCATATTTCTGGTAGAGAAGCAAATTTCTACATCTTCTTTGGAAAATAGTAAGGAGAATATTGTTAAATTAATAATGCATGTAAATGTCAACCCAATGGTTTCCCATTTGAAAGTGATAGACATAAAAAAAGAGACATGTAAAAGGATGTTTACTGAAGTGTTTTTTTAATATGGGCATAAACATAACAGTAATACCTACAACAAATATGGAAAAATCTGATATTAATCATGAGAGAAATTTATAAAAATTTTCAACATTAAAAATACTGTTGTACCTATACATTCTGACTCGAAAGTAAGTCCATTACATATTATTAAATGAAAAAAGGAAGTGGGTACAAAAATCAACTCAAAATGGATTAAAGAATTAAATGTAGCACCTGAAACTATGCCCGTACTAGAAGAAAACATTGAGGAAATGCAATCAGACATTGGTCCAGGCAAATGTGTCTTGAGTAAGACTTCAAAAGCACAAGTAACCAAAGCAAAAATAAGCAAATGGAATTGCATCAAGCTAAAATAACTTCCACACAGCAAAGGAAACAATCAACAAGGCGGCCTACAGAATGGGAGAAAATATTGGCAAACTATTCATCCAAGTTAAATTAACATTAAGAACCTGAATGTATAGGAACTAAAACAACTTAATAGCAAAAAAATAAATAATCCGATGGAAAAGCTGATTTCATAGAAGTGAAAAATTAAGATGGAACGCTAGAGGCTGGAAAGGGTGCAAGGGAAAACAGGTGATAGGGATAGAAAGGGGTTTGTTAAAGGCTTCAAAATCACAGCTGGAGGGGAGGAATGTGTGCTCAGTGTTCTACACCAATGTCAGATGTAGGTAATAATAATATTATATCATACTTAATAATATATAGTTTCAAATAGCAAGAAGGAGGATACTGAATGTTTTCAACACAAAAAGATACATGCTTGAATGATGGATATGTTAATTACCCTAATGTGATCATAGTACATTATGTTTATAAACATCACTATACCCCATGAATATGTGCAATCATTATTTATCAATTAAAAAATAAAATGTTAAAAGCATACAAAAGACGTGAATAAACAGAAGACATTCAAACAGCCCATAAGTATATAAAAAAATGTTGAACATGACAAATCACCAGGGAAATGGAAATCAAAATCACAATGAGATATCATCTCACCCCAGTCAGGATGCCTATTATCAAAGACAAAAAGCAACAAATGCTGCTGAGAATATGGAGGAAGGGAAATACTTATAATGTGTTGGTGGAAACGCAAAGTGATACCACCATTATCATTATGGTGTGAAGATCTCTCAAAAAGTTAGAAGTAAAACTACCGTATGATATGCGAATTTGACTACTGGGTACATAAAGAAAGGAAACCAGTCTTCAGAAGGGACATCTGCACCCCCGTGTTCACTGCAGCACTAGTCACAATAGCCGAGATGTGGGATCAACCTAGGTGTTCATAAATGGATGCATGTAAAGCGTATGTGGTGGATAAATACAAGGCACTATTATTTAGCCATGAAAAAGAATGAAATTCTGTCATTTATAGCAGCAACATGGATGAAAACTGAAGTTATTGTGTTAAGTTAAATAAGCCAGGCATAGAAAGACAAAGAGTCGCATTTCTTACTCTCCCAAGGAAACTAAAAAGTGTGTCTTACCAAGGTGGAGAGTAAAACGGTGGTTACAAGAACTTGGGAAGGGAAGCTAGAGGGGATGAAGAGAAGTTGTTAAAGGGTACAAAAGCTCAGATAGGAGGAATGAGTTCTAGTATCCAATAGCACAGTACAAAAGTTATAGTCGATAATAATTATATATTTCAAATTAGGTAGAAGGATTATAATGTTCCATCACAAAAAAAGATAAATATTTGAGGCAATGGATGATATCCCAAGTACTCTGATTTGATCATTCCACATTGTACAAATGTATCAAAATAACACACATACTCCTCAAATAAGTTTAACTATTATATATCTATTTTTTGTTATTGTTGTTGTTGTTGCAGTTTGGCTGGGGCTGGGTTTGAATCCTCACTGAGCCAAGGGCACCGCCCTAACTGTTATATATGTATAAAAATTATCGAAAAAGGTGAATTAATAGGGTGGGGATATTTTTCTGTAGATCTTAAAAGAATAAATATTAAGATGCTGGAAGTAAAGGAAGTGGGAGAAATTTGAGGAGTTCTGTGTCATCATCTGATTATAACTTTTTGCTTTATAAAACTTTATATTATATAAGCAATGGCCGCTCATTTTAATTTTTAATTGGATAAAATAAACAATTTTGAAAAATAATGTCACAGAAGTTATTGATGTAACTTAGAGTTACATTAAAGTATTTTAAAATACAAAAGGTAGCGCAGACTTTCAAGCAACTCGGTGTAAGACAAGTGAGAGGGTAAGAAGACACTCAGTAGCAGACATTCACACACTATCACCAAAACACATGACAAATGTCATGGTGGGGGTCAAGGGTAATTAAAATTGAACTGGAAAGGACAAAACACATGACAAATGTCATGGTGGGGGTCAAGGGTAATTAAAATTGAACTGGAAAGGATTTGGGTAGATTTTTATCATAGACTTCCAAAAATATTCTAGACCCGTTGAAGCTAGAGACAGAGGCTGGGAATATTTGAATAATGTTAAATGAGCATGTACAGACAGCTGTAGGCCTTCCCGTTTGCTCTGTCCAATTGACAAACTCTGACCCAGACAAAGAGATACCAGTTCCCAGTCCACTTGAGCTCTTAGAAATTGAGTTCATTAAAATGTTTGGTTATTTCTAATTTTGCCTCAATTTTGTATGTGCAGTCAGAGCACTCAAATATTCTAAAGGAAATAACAGAGGCACTGATTAGCATTTCTAAATGAATTTTAGTGAGCTATAATCTTAATCTGGTAGTACTCTAGACATGTTGAGAAGATTTAGTAACAGAAGAAAATGCTTACTAACAATGACTCTTGAAAAGACAGAACATCCTCAGAACTCTGCTGTATGCAGATGGCACCCTTGTGGTGAGATCACAATGAAATGCTAAATAAGCCAATTTGTATGTGGTCTTTGATAGAATAATTGAGTATTTATCTTTGAGGGATTCTGATTTCCAAAATCACCCCTGCATAGACCTGAACATCATTCAGGCAACTGCTTCCTACTTAAACAGCTTTCATAGAAACAGATGGCAATAATAAATAAATCTGCATATCAAACGCTTACTCGTAAAACTATAAGGCTGCTCTGAAAGTTAAAATCTAAGCAAATGTAAATTTTTTAAAAAGCAGATTAGTAAGTTCCCAACTATACTCAAAATGAACCATGGAAGAATTCTTAAAATGACAACAGTTCTAAGCTTTGTTAAGGAATAAATTAAGTAAAAGTGTCTGAATGTTTAATGAAATTTCAGTCAAAGCTTATTAACCGTGGATGGAGCAGAGAGCTAGATGTCCACGTTTCCAAGGTGGAAAGCAGGTAGGTGGTGCTCAAGGTCACCTGCCTGGTCTTCACAGGCAAGTGATTCCTCTGGGCTCTGCCCTTGGTTTTCTTGGAAGTCTCATCTTCTTCTTCTTAGCAAAGTATCTCAAGAATGGAAGAAAAAGTATCCAATGTATTCAGCCCTACTATGAAACCAATTTATAACTTTCTTATGAAAGCTATAACCCAATTATAGCCCAAGAAGAAAGGGAAAGGAGAGAGGGAGGGGAGGGGGGAGGATGGGTGGTCAGAGGGTGATGGCGGGAACACACCTACAGTGCATCTGACAAGGGTACGTGTGAAACTTACTAAATGTAGAATATAAATGTCTTAACACAATAACTAAGAAAATGCCATGAGGGGTATGTCAACCAGTTTGATGAAAATATTTCAAATTGTATATAAAACCAGCACACTGTACCTCATGATTGCATTAATGTGCACAGCTATGATTTAATTAAAAATTAAAAAATAGAAAAATTAAAAAATATATATCATCTTTGATCCCCTATATACAGGTCATTCTTAAATCTTCATCACCAGTTGAAATTTCTTTCCTAGTCTCCAACTCCATGCATCCAATTACTGCTGGAAATACCTACCGGGAGTCCCTTTGGAACCAGTTTTAAAACTAACACTATCAATTTCCCAGCCTTCCGCAGCCTCCACCTACCCATGCTCTTATATTTCTTGTTCTGATTAATGGAAACTTTTTCTTAACCAGGGAGGTATATTCAGTGACTGAAGGGTTTGAAGACATGGGAAACAGGAGGCATTTTTTTTTCTTTTTTTTTTTTTTTGTAGAGACAGAGTCTCACTTTATGGCCCTCGGTAGAGTGCCGTGGCCTCACACAGCTCACAGCAACCTCCAACTCCTGGGCTTAGGTGATTCTCTTGCCTCAGCCTCCCAAGTAGCTGGGACTACAGGCGCCCACCACAACGCCCGGCTATTTTTTTGTTGCGGTTTGGCCGGGGCCGGGTTTGAACCCACCACCCTCGGTATATGGGGCTGGCGCCCCGCTCACTGAGCCACAGGCGCCACCCAGGAGGCATTTTTTATTTATATTCGGTCCCAGCATGACATGACAAAGAGTCAATGATCAATAAATGCTTTCCGAATAAGAAGTGAATTTCATAATGAAAATCTCTGAGGCACAGACAACGTTCAAAATTAAATCAAGAAGAAACAAAAGTATGGAAGATTGGGACAAAAAAAAGACAGTTTTAGTTTTGTTTTGTTTTGAGGAACTGGGAAGTCAAAACTTGTGCCTGTGTCATATTAAGCTTGCAAGGAATGTCCCTTGGATTTGGTAGCAAATGGCACTTTAAGAATATTTGTGCAAGGAATTACTTCATGAACTGACTCACTTGTTGAGAAGCTTTATTTCACGCCTTAACCCAATAAGTGTATGGAGAACACTTTCAGACTTTCCAGTATTTGTCAATTAATTAGTTATACTTAAGCAACGAAAAGGACAAAACATCCTTGACATTGGAATATGTCAAAAATGGACAAATGTCTTGTTTATGATCCTAATTTCTATACGGCGTTGGGTAAATTGTTTACCTTCCTGAGCTTCTATTTCTTCATTTACAAACAGGTTTAATCTCCTTTTGCTTATCAGAAAGGATAAGGTTTGAGGTCAGCCCATCACACGTAAGCCCATTTTCTGCTAATGTTCATTTTCTGCTAATGTTCTTATCAGAAAATTTCAGAGGTGCATGGCAGCTGCCCACCAATTATAACACAGCAATGGATTGTAAACTGAGAGGAATCTTAAAATAGAGATTGAATAATCTTCTATCAGGCCTCAGTGCATCACAGTCAGACTCCCTGGAGTGGATCAAGCGCCTGCATCTTTACCAAGCTCTCTCGGTTAATCCGATCCTCACGAACTTCCGACCGAAGGGCCATTGCCTTAGATGAGGAGAGTAACAAACTTTGTATTCATTAATATTACTTAGAGTGCTTTCCAACACATTCATTTTATCCAGGTCTTACAAAGCAAGGAGTCATTGATCCAATCGTTTAAGAACCCACAAGAGTTGTGCATCAGAGACTGTGTTAGGTCTGAGGGAGAAAAGGAGAAGCAGAACCAGACACGCCTGGGTCAGGGAACGTGCAGGCTGTGTGGCTGGCCTTACTCAAATACTAACTTGTAGGCATCTAAAATGACAACATGCCGGGCAGCACCTGTGGCTCAAAGGAGTGGGGCACTGGCCCCATATACTGGAGGTGGTGGGTTCAAACCCGGCCCCAGCCAAAAACTGCAAATAAATAAAATAAAATAAAATGACGAGATGCCATGTGTCAGGAAGAAGAGAAGCGCATGTCACCATAACATACAGACCCAGAAAGGCCACATTACAATCTAAATCAGCCTCCTTGGCCATGAGCAAAGACCGTGGACGAACTGGATTTGTTTTCTGAGGAGCATCCGACCATCTGTGGGAGGAGCCTCATCAAATCCTGCCCTGAGTGTGTACAGGCAACAGAGAGCAATACCGTTTCCATAGGGCTTACGTGTGATGGGCTGACCTCAAATTGCTGCAATCTAGAAGTACCAAAAGAGAAAAGAAAAAGTTCCAAAGGTGCTCTGGGACAGTGTTTCAAAGCTGTGTGGCGGCCAAGGTCTGGGGGTAAACACCAGGGCAGCCCGCCAGCAGCATACAGAGCAACCAAAAATAGAACACTCTTCTGTACTCTGGCTGCTCGGAGAGCTGCTCTTCCTGGGAAATATAACTGGATAGAAGTTTATAGTTTTTAAATTATATATATTCTTGAACCCAGAAATTCTACTTTTAGAAATAAACTTTTCAAACCTGTGCCCCAAACATAACAGGAAAATGTGCTTCACTTTGAAATATTATTTATAATTTTCAAAAATCAGAAACAACATAAATGCCTAATGCTAAAAAGAATATTTAAATAGACAATCTATTCACAAATGAAAGTATGTCATTTGTCAAGAAGAAGAGAAGCGCATGTCACAGCCATTTAAAAACAATGTTGAAATGTTCAAATTTCAATGTTGAATTGAAAGTATACAGCCATTTAAAAACAAAGAGTTTTTGAAGTTTATTAATGTGTGCACTACATAAGAATAAATGAAAAAATACATATACTTGATTTGATCTGATTTGGGAAAAATATAAGCACAACAACAGCTGTGTGTGTATGTTTACATCTGCAAACTGCAGGTATGTACAGGTATTTGGAAATAAACATGCGAATATGTGAACATTTATTAACTCTGCCTTTTGATTCTATCTTCTGTCCTTCCCCATAAATATTCATTTATAATAAAAAAAAAAAAAAGGAAAGAGGAGAAAAAACAATGACAGGTGTTTGTGACAAGAACAGAATTTGATTCTGAAAAACTACATCCCCCCTGGCTACCCTAGAGGCTCAGGGACTAAGATGATCACAGCAACAGGCTTCTCAAAGAGCCACTGCAAGTGGGAAAATAATGAAGAGTAACTTTCACATGTGAACTGGGAGGTGGAACCAGTCACAAAACAATCCTTGCAAAAGGCAGTTACTTCCAGGACCCTGAGTAGCATCACGCGCACATCACAAACAAGATGCTCATTGATCATTAAGACGACTTTTAACTGCAAAAAAAAAAAAAAAAATTAAATGTAGGACAAAATGGCCTGGCTAGTGGTTCATGCCTGTAATTCCAGCACTCTGGGAGGCCAAGGCAGGTGGATCGCCTGAGCTCAGGAGTTCGAGATCAGCCTGAGCAAAAGTGAGTCCCCATCTCTAAAACTAGCCAGGCGGTGTGTTGGGGACCTGTAGTTTCAGCCACCGGAGAGGCTGAGGCAGGAGGATCACTGGAGCCCAGGAGTGTGAGGTTGCTGTCAGCTATGATGCTACGGCACTCTACTCGAGGTGACAGAGTAAGACTCTGTCTCAAAAAAAAAAAAGTAGGACAAAATGGTCATAAAAGTGTGGGCATAATATATATTAGAGCAGAATAAGCATCTTCTTTAAACTTTAAACTGTCTGGACTTTAGCCAGGATATATTTCTTTATAAACTCATTCTTTCTCTCTCCTCTCTTTCTCCCTCCCCCCCACCAGCACTCATTCATGGGCCCCTAATGCTTTCTTCTGCATCCTGTTTCTTAATGAGGAGCAATAGGCCAGGGAGGCAGATCAGCTACACTGCCGTACATGAAGCCAGAAACATGCTGAATTCACAAAGGAGGCCCCTCTGGAGGCTTCGAGTGTCTGAGCGAGTGGCTCAGCCAATGGGGTGCTGCGGTGAACTCTCACGTGAGCGGCCCAGCCAATGGGGTGCGGAGGAGAACTCCCACGTGAAGCCTAAGGGGGCGACCGCACAGGCCCTCTCAGCTGGTAGCCATCTGCCTAAGTGACAGCTGCCAGATGGGGAGAAAAAAACTGAAATGGGATCAAACATTAAATAAAAGAGGATTCTTGGAAAGCAGTACTGACATCGATTATTCATGTGACTTTTTAATGTCTTGGAAATTTTTATTTGAAATATTTGGGTAGGAATTAAACAAACAAAAAAAAAGAGATAAAAATTCCTGGGTGAATATGTCCAGTGTGCTAGACATAAAATTCTCCGTGCTTCCTGCAGAAAGCACATTGAATTGATTTACAAATGTACAGACAGATCAAAGAATCGATAAATATAGTGTTTTGCCTCCCCCCATGGGACTCGAGGCACTTTGCCTCTTCACTAATGGAATTCCCCAAAGCTGTTCTCGCAGGAACCTGTGCGGTGTCTAACTTTGGAAAACAAAGAGCAAAGGAAAGGATGAGAAGTGACCCTTTCTCCCATTTGCAAGTTCTGACTCCAGGAAAGGAAGCAGGTCTTGGAAGGTACTGGAATAAATAAAAATTGATTATTTACTACACTTTTTATACATTTCAAATTGCATAAGAAAAGTTGGGCTTGTTTCTGTATCATCACAATTTTCTTTTTAGTATAAGGTTTTAAAGTTTAGGTCGAAATTCTAGATTCAAGAAACAAAGTTTGAAAAGAATCAGAATGATAATAGGATCTGTGTGTGCTATTATTTAAAAAGGAAAATAGTAATTAACAATTAGAATAAGATTAAGTGAGAGAGATAAACAAATTTTATTTTTCCTTTAAAGGAATTTAAATCCTGGATAGAAGGAAGTATAAAAAGACATTTCATTACTATTATCCTATCCATCTTCCTAATCAAATCCAGATCAACCCAGAATGTGAACACCGACTGAAAATGGAATTAAGGACAGAAGTCAGGGTTAAAAGAATCAATCGACACTCACGGACACACAGGTCTTTTATAATCAGGAAGTGGGCCATGGGGTTGCTTCTTACCAGACCCAGCAAGTGGGATTCAGACTTGAGGGGTTATCTCCAGGACAAGGGCATCAAAAAGTTTGTGGTTTCTTTCTGCAGTGATGCAGTTAAGATACTGGTTTTTTAATATAGTTTTCTCTTGTTATTTTTATACTGTCATTTAAGGCTGGAGTCCGTTTCTCTCCTTCTAACTGGCAATTGGTTCTGTCCAGCCACAGGCTTTATCTGAACTGGCAGTAGTGAGGGGAAAATCTCTAACAAAAACTGACAAATTCAAACCCCCTAATTTGACATTTTCTGAAGTGTTCGCTTTGCTTCAGTATAATTGTTAAAAGATGGTGTAAGTTATTTTAATATATTTATATTTTTTTAATTTGAGCTCCTATAGCCTATATTTTTTATTTTTTGTAAAGCTCTAGTCCTTTCCAGTTGCTGTAGAAATGCACAGACACATACCCAAAATTGACAGAAAGCCAGCAGTGTTTATGTGGAGATATTTTAAAGAACTAAATTTGAACACTAATATTTGTCTGAGCTTGAAATTCTACCATGAACAAAAAAAAAAAAAAAACCTGCACAAGTTCAATATAGGCTCAATGTTTGATTGTCAAATATACTTGTAAGAAAATAATGGATACCAGAAGACCTGGAAATCTCATGAAATTCCTACTAAAACATAGCTATCCGTCTTCCCTAATGTGTAATGATTCTGGATTGAAAGTATATACAGATGTCTCTATGTTATTGCAAACCTAAGAAATATGAAGAAGGGAAAAGATAGGGAAGAGAAATTTTATAAATGGCTAACTTAGTTACTTTGACAAATACCATGTTGAGTGGACACAGGTCAGACAGCATTCAACATTAAACAAACAAGTATATTCTACAGCCATGAACAGAGAAATAAATTTTTTAAATGTGCTGTGGTAAGATGAAGAAAAAGTGACATTATCCCCCATGTAGTTTTCACTGAAATAGCAAAATTAAATAAACAGTAAAGTAACTGCCCTAACAGTTTCCACACCCTCCACACAACACAAAATGAACACAGCACTGAGCATGGGTCCGGCTGGGTTGACCGAGGAGGACTGAATGTAAATGTCTGTCTTTTTCTGCTGCCCAGTGCGCCTTCGGTACATCTATTTTCTCTTTCAACTCTGGGGGATGGAGAAGACATTATTTTCACAAAAAAGGGAATTCATCCAGAGAATATAAATTTGCACACAATTGCCCAAGTCACTGCATAGCAGCTGAGTTGTGCACCCGCTGTAAAGACCACTCACGTGAGCTCTGTGCATCAACACTGGCTGTTCTTACTCACCTTGGGTAATCTGGGATATTTTTATTTTGCCACTTTTCTCATGGCATGTCACATTTCCTAAAGTGCTATGCCTTAGAAAAACAGTTCCTGTTTTGTAGCCAAAAAATTTTAACATGCAGAAAACAGTGTTGAATTTCTGGTGACTATTCTGATGTTGAGACCAGCTTTCCTTTCATACCGTGGCTGCTGCAAACCCCAAGTGCATACAGATGGCGCAGGACAATGCACTCTTTTGACCATTTCTCTCAGGTTTTCACAAGACAGTTATGGCTTCAAAGATGTCCCCATTTTGGAGCCTTTTCAAAAGTGATGAAAAATGTAGACTAGGGAATAAGAAAAAAAAATCTTTTGGAAGATTTTGTCATTACTTAGCTAGGTGATTAGAAGTAAGAAGCCCCAATTTACTAGTCTCAGTGTCCTTATCTGAGAAGTGGTGATTACATGGGATAATCCATGTCAAATGCCCAGTGCAATACCTGACTCATTCAATCCTTCTTATTAATAATAATGTTATTATCAACTGGCCATACCCCATGTCACCAAGCATCTCCTGCAGCTGCGACATGCCTAACTTCTTATAAAGCACAATTAGCATGCAGGCGGTGCAGGGACAGGTGATGGGACAGGTGATGCTGTGTAATGAGATTCTCTCTCACACCTCCATAGAACAATGTAGGGGTGCAGCCGAGATTAGTGGCAATGCAAACATGTTTACCAACCGGGTGCGCTATGTCCCTGAGGATGCTAAGTGCTTTTAAGATACAGCATTAAGTTAAGCATTTCCTAGTCCTCAAATAAAATACCAGTAGCAGTGCCAATCTAAAGGTCAGCACCAAATACATGTACTGAAATGTGAAAAGTTGATTAATCTGTAGATGGTCTCTAGGAAGATACCGCTGCCTAGCCTCCTCGTTGTCACTTGGCCCGGTCAGCTGTGGACTGAAACTGCCTTTCTGAAAATCAGAAAATTCCCACTCCACCCTTCCTCCAGGGTGAGTGGAGAAACTCTTGCCATGCTGATGTTGGCAAACTTCCAGTGTCTCCTTATATTTATTTTTTTTCTCTCTTCCAACCATTGCCACGTTTAGGGTGCCACAATAGAGAACAAGTTCTCTTTAAGGAATTTCTCTGCTGGGTATTTAATTGTGTGACAGCTCAGTTATAAACCAATAGCAGAAGAAATGCAGACGTAAAATATCAATTTAAATGTGCAAATACTAACACACATGAAGAAACATGCCAAGCCATCAATAAAATATCGATAGAGTTGAAAATACGTTTTTAAAACATTTGTACCAGAAGAAAAAAGACCATAACCAAAGTTCATGGACAAATAACACAGAAAAAAATAGTTGTGTTTATATGATATAGATAGATGTATAAGATATTTTTATAAGATTCTTCTTATAAACCAGTGAAGAAAAAATCCCTTAGGGAAAAACGGATCAGAAAATATCTTCTAAAAGTCTATAATAGGCAAAATGCAAATAGCCGATAAATACATAAAAGAAAACTTTAGCCCCAATAGTAGATGAATTAAAATAGTAAAAATTGAATGGTATTTACTTCCCCAATGAATAGACAATACAGTAGAACCTCCATAGTTGACCACCTCCCTGGATTGACCACCTCCGTAAGATGACCTAATTTTCACGGACTGGACATGCACCACATGTGCGTATCAGCACAGCAGGCCTCGCTCCTCATGTTGACCACCTCTGCATGTTGACCAGTTTGTTACAGTCCTCTGTGAGGTCAACATACAGAGGTTCTATTGTAATTAAAAATAATGACCAGTATTATTAAGCGTGTGAAAAAAAAGACACCTACATAAGTGGGAGTGTAAATTGCTAACCCTCTCTGAGAGCCTATCTGATAACATAGAGACACATTTTTGACATGCACAATTTTAACTTAAAAATCAGAGAATTTCTTAACAGGATATGTACAAGGATATTATTCACAGTGTCATGTATCAGGCTACAAAAATAGACATTATAAAGGTCCGGGCAATGAGTTAAATATATTAGGGTTAAATATGTATGTGTGTGTGTGTGTGTAGCATAATATGTATTAACTACAAAGTGTCAATTGTTAATAGAAAATAATCAGGAATTTAAGGCTGTTATTTATGTAAAATTACTTAGGCTAGGCAGATGTTTAGAATAACAAGTTTCAAAGCTGCTGTGAAATCTCACAACAGAGTGGTGACACTTCAAATGATATTTAATTTATTTTTAAAATAATATTCTATGTTGTTCACATATTACTAGGCATAAGCAGTCTGACAATTAAATTCTCGAACTCAGCCTAGAAAAAGTGCTGCATACCTGATTGCTGATATCACTATAGTCACCTTCAAAGTACCCCCCTGGGGAACCGATGCGCTGACACCAACCAGCACCTAGTCCACCCTTCAAACCAGTTTTCCAACTCTTTATGGAATGGCCATTAAGCTGTCATCATATTGCCCTTAACGTCCTGAATGTCTTCCTTTCAATATTTCCTTTATCTTTGGGTGAAGAAAAAAGTCACTGGAAGCCGGATCAGGCATGAAGGAGTGCAGTTATTTGTTCACTGGCTAAAAACTCCCTCACGCACGTGCCTTGTGAGCTGGTATATTGTCGTGATGCAAGAGCCATGGGTCATTGGCCAAGATTTAAGATTTCCCTGTTTCTCTATGGATGTTTACTTGGCCTACTACACTTCCCACAGTCAGCGGACAATTTTGGTACATAATTCAATGGATTTCTGCAACGTTTTCATCAGTTCTGCTCGTTACTGCCTGTATTGACCTCTCTTCAACAGTGATGCTTTTTCTTCCCTTAGAAAAACATTAAATCCATTTTTACACACCATTTTCTTGATGGTGTTATCCCCATAAACTTGGACTAACATGTTCCTGATTTCATTTCCACTCTTGCCAAGTTTAACAAGAAATTGAATGTTTGTTCGTTGCTCTAATTCAGACTCCAATATTCTCACGGTGGCCCTCAAAAACATGCGACAATAATGAGCACCACTCAGCAAGACACTGCCACACGTTGACAGAACCACAGCTGTGAGACTCTGACACGCCAGCTGGTGACACCTTACAGAGCTGTTTGCACAGTGCTGCCAGTGGGAGGACAAGGTGGCAAGTTGGAGAACTTAATTGTCAAAACTGGGATGTACTATTTTTAAATAAACAAAGTTACAACTAACTTTACTTAGAAATGATAATTCCACTTTCTCAACTCATGTAGTCCCAAAGTCTGTGAGTTGTTTGCAGCTGAAATGCAATTCTCAAGGAAAGAAAGAAAGAAAACTGTTTCTGTGTTAGGTTTTGGCAACCTCCTGCTTTCTTCCAGATATTTAAGGAGTTTAAGGACAGTGAAGAGAGGTGAGAAGGGAGAAAGTCACAGGCACTTCTGCTGTGTCCGGGAGAGACAGCAGCAGTGTTGGGGAGGAGCAGCTGCGTTCACAGTCCCTCCCGGGGAAGGGTCCTGCTCTCTAGAATGAGCCACAAGCAATCCCAGGGGCAAACTGGAACCTCAGAGGAAGGGGAAGGAGGGAGCCGGCTGTAGCCATATTGACCTGCAAGGCAAGGCCCCCGCTAGATGTTACCCATAGTGGCTGAGCGTGAAGGAGCTGGCTGTGTCCCCGGAGCTTGATTCTGAAGGTGAGATTCAGCACCCAAAGGGACCTGGAAGTTGGTATAATTTCATCCCCTGCAGGCCCAGCCTGGGAACACTCAGGAATCAGCATCTCTCTCCCAAAGGGGATCCTGCCAGGGGCTACCCCACTGCCGGAACCTTTGCCCTTCTGCCCTGGAACAGCCTTCTCAGAGATAGGTTTTAGCACCAGCCACGCCTGCCCCCATCTCTGTCTCCTTACCCTGTGTCCTCTGGACCACTTGCAAGTAGCAAACATTCCTACAACCCCACATTCTTCTCGGAAAACGTCATCTTTTGCTTGGTTTCCCTCTACTGCCCCCAGATCGTCACATCCTTCCCTGTTCTCTACAAAGCCTGTCCCTTGTAGCTTATGTTTCCAGCTGGTCTTCCCTTCCCCAGCCCTGGTTTGGAAGTGTCCCCTCTGCCTGAGAGGGGACGTCAGTACCCGGCTGGACATTCTTGTCCCACTCCTGCTGCTGCCCACACCATAGACAGTGTCCAGAACTACACAAGTGACCCGCTTTGTTTCCAGATGTCCTCTACCCCAGTGACCTCTCTTCCAGTCCGCCTCATCATCTGCCTGCCCAGAGTCACATCCTAAACATCGGACAAGCACGAGACCACCAATTAAAAGCCTCACTTTCTGGCAATATCCTTGTTTTCAGGCTCACTCACTCATGTACATCAACTGCAACAAGGTTTGCATGAATAGCATCCCTCTCTATATATGTCTGGCCCTGTACTAGAAGCTTTTTCTCTGTATATTTTATCCTTGAAATAAACCTGAAAGCATGCCAATTCAACTACTGCCTCACATTTGCAGGGCAAACGTTCTATACCCGGTGCTTTTCACAGGTTTTTTCCATATAGAACTGTACTTTCTTATTACCACTGTGTAGCTGAGCTACTTGACGCACAGAGAGGGGGTCTACTTCTCCAGGATCCTGTAGCTGCTAAGTGGTAGAGCTGGCGTCAGCTCAAGGCTATACTGTTGATAACTAACAACTTTGACATGTGTCTACCACCGCACCTGCATTCTCCGTTTCTGCTGCGGCCCGGCAGGTACTTCCTTGGGTTCCCCAGAGCCCAGGGTCTCCTGATTTCTCAGGGCCCTTTCTTTGTCATCATCCCCGTCTTCCACTCCCGCAGGAAGGTTCCTGGCTCATCACCTCTTGTGCAGATGACCTACCTAGTATGGCCTAACTTTCACAGTGACCCGCAGAGCAGACTGCCTGAGGCGGCAGGCACTCCTCACTGGGACTATTGCACGCCCCTGTGACTCTTTGTCCTCTTGGCTTCTTTCTTCAACAGACAGCAGTACCTCCCTCATTCCTACTTGTGAGGAATACTTTACAAAACTATCAGGGGCAGCCTGCAACTGTGGACAGTACCAAACCCTCCCATACTATGGTTTTTGATCCGATAACCAAGGCGGCTGCTAAGTGACCTAAGGGGAGGTGGCATCTGCAGGGTGGAGATGCTGACAAGGGCATTGGTCACATAACCCGTGGGTCACAGGGTGGTCATCACACCACTCACTTTAACACTTACCGATTGTTTATTTCTGGAATTTTCCATTTAATAGCTCAGGTAACCAAAACTGCAGAAAGCGAAACCTCAGATAAGCGGAGGCCACTGTGCTCTCTGAGTTCTCTCCATGTCCTCTGACACCTGCTCCCCTGTGTGAGCTGCAAGGCTGGAGATCCTTAGGGAACTTTTGTCTCTGCTCACATTTTATTCTCTCCTCAAAAGTTGCATCTAGTCCCATCCATATTAGATAAAGTTTTGAGTAGCAAACAGCAAAAGCCGACTTGGATTGATTAAGCTAAAAAGCATCAAAATGATTCAGGGACGCTCCCCTGAAGCTCGGCTCCCAGGAGCAGCCCCTGAACGGGAGCTGGGCTCACAGAGCATCAGCACCACTGCCGGCTTCCCTGCCGCAACCACCGGGTCTCAGCTTTCACGCTGACTCCACCTGCAGTAGCTGCTGTCAGTGCTGTAGCCACAACTTCTGCTGGCCCCTGCCAGGCGCAAGACCCCCCTGCACTGCCCTGCTCGGCCTCTGGCTCCTGCAGAAATGTCTGGAGTGGGCGAGTGTGGTTGTCAGGGCTTTGATGTCAAGGGGACTGGGAGGCGCCCGCCGAGCATCGGGCATGGGGGACCAGGCCTTGTCACCACGCTGCGGTGCCCTAAGCGGAGCGCTGTCTCAACAGTCAGAGATGCGGAGTTGGAGCCTCAAAGTGAGGAATAATAATCCTTGCACCGTGATGGTAAAAGTCGTCTACATGCGTCAAACTCCGGTGCTTTTAGCTCCAGCCCAGAACGGTTCTTGGAGTTCGTTGATCGCCCACTCAGAATGCTTATGGCCCCTTCAGACCTGACATACGTGTGCCTGAAACGGGCCTCCGGGGCCACTGCCCTTGCCGGCCCTCCGCGTCTCACTGTCAGCTAACACCGTTATATCTGGTTACACACACTGGGAACCCGAATGGCCCTGTTCACACATCCTTTTCTCTTCTGCCCTATACCCCACCTAACTACACAGGGTCCTGTCCCCCCAACTGAAAAGCCCGTCAGCCTGCCCGTCTCTCTCCCTCCCCTCCCCTGCCCCCTGCGTCTGTGACTAGAATCCCTGCACTGGAGCCCTGGCCTCTCCTCCCGACTGTCTCTAATCTATTCTCCTCTGTTTGTCCGCAATCTATAATTACTAATAAGTAATTTAAATATTAAACGATTAATAATTAAAATTAATAATTTAGTAATCTTTTAAAAAGGAGTTTGGGAACATGTTGGTCCCATCCATGGCTTTGCCTTTGAACAGGTTACTGAGTACAGGATGCCCTAATAGAGTCAGACCCTGCAGGGTGTGAGGCTGGACGCTCATCATGTGCTCCCCCCTTACTGAAGAGGCCAGGCCCCATCCTGGGCCGGACCCCTCAGTGTCTCCTCTGCCTGGACACGGGTCCCTGTTCCTCCAGGAGCAGGCGTCCCCCAAATGCCTTTTCTCAGAGAGGCCTCTCCCGATCCTCCAGCTGAGGTTAGCTCCCTGTAGGCTGCCATTTCCTTTTTCTTCCTGACGTTTATAGTCATTTTTCATTTTATGTGTGTCTGTCTGGTCACATCTTAATGTGTGGCTCCTCCCCTTTGCCACGTGAAGGTGGAGGCTTCACCTGTTTCCTCCAACACTGGGAACCTGGAGCTTTTCTAGCTGCCTGTTTGACAGGTGGCAGTTGGTTGAGCATAGAGATAACCCAGGACACCAACCCTGGCCTTCAAGAACCAAACTTGGAAAAGAAATCTAAATATTAGTCTTGCCCTGCCCCTGGGAGCCCAGATAAGAATGGGCTCTGCAGAGAAATACTCAAGTTGCAAGTAGAAATTTTTTGTTGAGTTGATCTGTTCAAGTTGGTGCCTGAAAATAGCAATGGCCCAATGCCATTCTAAAGAACCAGGGGTGAAGGGAGAATGAGGTCCAGAGTAAGCAGGACTGGGGCCGGGGCAGATGTGGGAAAGGGAGCAGAGAGAAAGGGCAGGGTGAAAATGCCAAGTGCTGTCTGCGGGCACAGAGGCTTCTCCCAGTGGACCTCCCCTGCTGAGCGAAGCTGTTTGCTTGCCTGAGTCTACACAGAGGGGTTGGGTATCCATTCAGAGTCTTTTCTGAGTTTCTATTAGGTCTAAGGGAAAAAATCCAAACTCCTGCCCTTAAGAACATAAAGCACATTAAGGAATAAAATAGATGAACGTGAAGGACAAGGTAAACCAGCGCTGGCTTCTGTGGGCTTTTACTCCAGGGTGAATGGTTCCTGCACGTGCAAGGCACAGTCACGGACAGGACTTCACTGCATGAGAGTGGCATAACCAAGTCACTATTCGGGCACACTATGGGAATCTCTCAGACTTCAATTTGAAAAAACAATTTTAAAAAAATCATTTGGTGGGTCTAAAGTGCAGGCAGTCCCCAAGTTACAAACATCTGACTTAGATTCAACTCCCATTTACCCATGGAGGCTTTTACAGGTCATAGGTAAATGTACCTGTTCCAACTTACATACAAATTCAACTTAAAAACCAATCCTCAGAACCTATCTCAGTCACAACCCAGGGACTGCCTGTACACCACAAGGCTCCAGTCAGAGCCCACTGAGGAAAATGCCCCTGCACATAGCCGTGTTCCCACTGGAACTTCACGGCATTGAGTCATCTTGCCCTGATTGATAAGCTGGGCGGCATTTGCTTAGAGACAAAACCCTGCTTCACAACAGCTGTCCGCCTTGGAGGTGGTGACAGGCAGTGTCTGCTAAGACAGGAGATCTGGAAATCAGTTCCTTCCTCTACTCTCTGGTTCTTCATAAATTGAAAACCTACATTTGCATTTTTCCTATTTAAAGCACAACAGTTTCATTTACGGCATAGCCTCCTAACAACTGACCCAACTCTAAGAACTAAAAAAAAAACAAAAAAGGTGAGTTGACACTAAAGTAACCAGGAGACTTTTCACCTGTGTTGTGGTGGCCTTAGCAGCAAACTCACAAGTCCCCTTGCCTGGACCTTCTTCCACCACCCGGCAAATGCCCTGGGTTCTCCCTGTAGAGACTCCATCTTCAGCCACTATGTCAGATTGGCCAAGGGGAAACCAACAGCTTCTCTCCACGTGGACGACTGAAGCTGTACATATGATGAGCAATCATCCTCCATCCCAGTGACGGGACCTGAAGCTCACAGGTACCTGTGTGCCAAGTGTCACTTCCCCACCACTGTGTTACCTTCAGAAAAAAACACTCTTTTGAAAAAGTTATGACATTTATAAAAGTTCTTCCCAGATATGATTTTTTTGATAGTTATAATAATCTAGAAATGTTAGAGATGCAGGATTAATCTTATTGAATGAAAACAATTCCTACTTCCTGAATACATGAATACGCATATTCTTATAAAAACTCCAATGAAACCTACTTCCCAATTCTGCCACACAGTACTTACAAATTAGTTCAATTTGCTTTAAGATCAGAATGGCGTGCAGGTAAGAATGTGAAACAACTGATAAATAAAATGTAACTACTGTTTCATATATTTTCTTTGTCAGGTGAAATAAATCTATTCATTCGTACATTCATTTGGGATGGCAGAGAAAGGGAAGGGGAGAGAAAGATTTATTGCTTGCCTTTAATGGACTTGTCTCTAACCTCAGATATACATTTTTTCTTCCTTAATTATTTTAGCATCTTAGTAAAGTAAAGACTGTTATTCATATTTTACAGATAGTGAAACTAAAGTTCAAAGAATGTCAACTTAGCAAAGTTTAAAGAATGTCCACATAAAAAGTAGCACACACATCACTCTCTTTAAATGTGGCACCCACTGTCAGCGACACATCCCTCTGTCAGATGCTCAGATGTTTTGGTTTAAGAAACACACATGGATTCACCCTCATGCTCTAGACTTTGGACTCTCATGTAATATTAAAATTGCAAAGTGCATTCACATAACAGTGCACAGCAACTATAACTCAGTAAAGCCCAGCTTATTAAAAAGAATAAAAGAGAGAAAAAAATGCCTCCCGTAACCCATAACAGCAAGTTCAAGGCAGAGCAATGGTCTGACAGTTCCACTGGAGGCTAGAAGGGACAGCTGTGTTCCACATAAATTTGCTGACCCTCCCAAACTTTCTATCAACAAGATTTTCTCATCCTCCCATTATTGCTGTTCAACAATTAATCAACAGCTGTTGAAACATTATAAGCATGCTTGTAATTTGGGGTAAAATTAATGATTGCCTATCTACTAAAATGCTGAGGGAGGCTTTGTTTTCCAGCCCCAGTGTGAACTTGCTGATTTATTCTTCAAATCAATTACCCTCCTGAACTCCCCAGCCTCCTGACTGCTGGCTGAGAGCATCCCACACTCCCTGCTTCCTCTGTGTGAGCTTTGACATCTACAAGACGGGCTATGTCTTCCTGGCCATGTGGTTCTGTAAACCACAGAAATATGTTAAAACACAAACATACTTAGGAAGAGGAACAGTTTGCTTTATTGTGTTTTACAGTTATCAGAAAGTAATTTTTTTAGAAATGACAGTATCAAAGTACAGTTATGAAATTCCATGAATCTCTCAAACGGCAGTAAATAAATACCATGTTTTATATAAATATAAAACGAAAAATAAAACCAAACCAGGGAGACCACTCTGGCTCAATCACTAGTTTTTCGAGTTTTGTTTTGTTTTATTTTTTATGATTTACTTCACGTCTGAATCTGCTCACAACTTAAAATTTCATAAACTCTTCCAAATGTCCAGCAAAAATTTAATTTCAGCAAAATGGACAGAAAACCTTACATTTGGCTTCTTCAGATACATTTTGGGAAATGTACAAGACCACTTGATCAATTATTAGAGTTTTGCTTTTTTTCCAGGCGTGAAAGGTAATAGTTAGCAAGGAATAAAGCGACTATCACTTTATTAGAAACTCAGCCCTGGTGGGACGTAGAGACGCTGTCCACACACGTCTGCACCTCTCGACGTGTCCCTAAGTCGAGTCATAGTGAGGTCTAGTTGTCGCCCCTCCAGCCACTCTCCAAATGAATTACTGGACAACCATCCGTAAGGCAGCTCTAAACAAGACGGCGACTGGTCAAATGGATTTCAGCTCTGCCGCTTATGGAAGCAAGTGAGGCAGCCACTTTGCCAGTTTGCGTTTTTCAGATTAATTATATATAATAAGTGAAATAAAAGATGTACTAATATAATCTGTCATCAGAAAAAAGATATACTTTGAAACTGTATTTGCTGTGAGACTATGAAACACATAATTACGGTGAATAAATATTTTAAATATATAATGTGCCACAGACTTCCATTCCCTTCTACCTGTCGGAAAAGCTCAGTTGCTCGACCGCCCTGTGTCTTTTTGTTTTCCTTTAAGGTATAATAACAATATTCAGTATTTCTGATTTAAAGTGTATTTCTCTTCTACAGGAAAGCAATATTTTTCCATTAACTACATCTAACTGTTAGTAATAATGGTGTGACACTCCAAATTACAAACTAAAGTTGGGGTTCTCACCAATGGTAACTCCCTGCAGACAAATTTGCATACAAAATGTAACATTTAAAGCCAAGTCACAATTAGCACTTTGTTATGGAACCCCATGATTGTAATACACTGTAAAATACTGCAATACACTTATACTTATTATAAGGACTTTCATTTATGAAAAATTACACGATTAGAGTTACCATTACAACAAAGCAACCTGCATTCAATTACTAACCAAACGAAAGGCCCAGAGTCATTGTTGAAGAATTTGAAAATAAGCAATGTCCACCCCCACAGTGTGACAGCGGAAAACATAAACAAGATAGATGGCGGAGCAAGTTTACATTTAAATTCCAATATGGTGACACCACACTCAAACGCACCCCCAATATAAAATAAAATCCTACACCAAAAAATCAGGCCATGAGAAATAAGTTTGAGTACACACAATTGAAAGTCAAGAATATAACTTGCCTATGAAAGTGAGGATTTATTAATGAATAATATTAGAGATCTTGGATATCTTTTACAAAATTATAAAACTAGATTATAAATAATGCCACTGGCACCTCCACGTAGCTTGTTTAAAAATCAAAGTTGTGTTGGGTGTGTGTCTGTGTTTTTCTCTGATTCTCCCCAAATGGAAGCTTTGGGCTGGCTAGAATCTATTCTCCATTCTACGTGGTTCTTAGTGGCACCTCATAAATTGGTTATTCCAGTTAAAGAAAAGTCATTTCTCACATCTTTTAGTTGTCTATTTTTTGTGAAAGAGTACTTATGTATTTCAAAACACCCATCTGTTGTCTAAAATTGTAATTATGCCCATCAATTTAACTGTAGGTTAATTTTTTTTTCTATTTCACCTCAATACAAAAAATAAACCATCTGAAGTCAAGTGTGTTTACATTTATAGTTTGGTTTATATAATAAAGTGACAGAGCAGCAGCTTGATTTATTAAGATATTCCAAACACTGAGAAAAGCCACAGAGATGGGCACATAAACCAATGTACACGGACATCCGGTGTGCACACACACAGACACATGTACGCACACACATTTCTTTTGGGGGATCTTAAAGAAGGCAGTGCACGTGCAGCTCAAATTCTGTTAAACAGTGATCTCACGGGGTCTCTAAGCATCTAGTAACAGTCAAAGTTCCATTCTTCTCTTTCCTCATCTCAGCTTACCTTTTTTATGCACTGGGAGTGACGTGTTCCTTCAAACTTGTTCATTCTTCCTTCCCATAATTTTGCCCCCACTGACTAATATTATTAGTGGAAGGACATGAGTAAGTGGTGAGGATGGGAGTGACTCTTCAAAGGCAAATTCTGTAAATACTGTCGGCTAAATCCTGTTCTGAGATAAGCACTAAGGGTTACAGCTACCATCAGCAAGAGAGACGGAGACAGCGCAGGAGAGGAAACGTCCCCAGTCGTATTTTATAGTGAGCGTAACACCACAAAGTAGCAGAAATTACAGCTTCCTGTGAAGAAGGGTTAGCACCAACACTCAGGTACATTCACTGCTTTCCTGCTGACTTGGGTCAGGACCTTAGAAAACTCATCGAACTGCATTGTGACTCAACTGCTCAGACGCTAAATTGGCAGAAATCCCATCTGGCATCTTCCTATCAGCAGCACGGTGAATATTGCAGAAATAATGTGGGTAAAGACATTCTGGATTTCAGAGTCCTGAGACTTCTATACTCATCCGACGTTAGCACACATTTCCCGCTGCAGAAGCCGGGCTGTCTGTTATGACGTGAGAAATAAGAGGCATTTAATTTCATAGACCAAAAGAAACTAGAATTTTAGTTCATTCGAGTTCTGCTGTACAGTACTCATATTTAGCAAGGCCATCCCCTGACCATAAATTTATGTTAAAATCTTAAATCTAACAGTCTCAAAATTAGTCGTCCTCAGTTCAGACACAAACAGGACATTACCGTGTGAACAATATAGTATTAAAATTACTATTTCATCAATTTCTTTTATGGAGATCTCACAGTAACTGACAAAAAGCAAATAAAGCCAAGGTTTTGTTTATCCCTTCTTATTTTGTTGTGCACATTCACTTCAGTATGAAGTCTGTCAAATAAAATTGAGAGCTCGTCCTAGAAAAAGTGCTGCGTACATCATCGCTGAATATTACTACGGTCACCTGTGAAGTCCTTCCATAGGGAAGCTGTGAGCCAACACAGCGCCTTGTCCACACTTTAAAGCAATTCTGGAACTCTTTCTGGAATGGTCATCAGAGCTCTCATGGTACAAGGTCTGGCAATTAAGTTCATGAACTCATCCCAGAAAGACTTTTAGAAAAGAGACCCTTCCACCATGTGAGGACACAGGGAGATGATGCCAACAGGGAACCTCTGGTGTCTTGCTGTGGGACTTCCATACCTCCAGAACACTGAAAAATGAATCTTTGCCATTTATGGGTTGCCTGGAGTTAAATCTTAAGAAGTCCATGGAAAGATGCTGTCTTGACCCAAACTCTGATTGTCTTTGATGAAACAAGAAAAGTAAAAACTTGGGAGGATTCCAGATAGGACTGAAGATTTATGGAAAACACAGCATTTCTTACTGGGTACTTTTTTCAGTCCTTGGAAACTCTAAAGAACAAACTTCAGCCCCAGTCTGCCATTTACAAGTGTCGTCTTTCTCTAAAAACACGAATTAGCATTGTGTCAGGGGCTGACAACTCTTAAGACAAATCTCTTGAGTAGAAAGTTTTGAGTCTTCACAGCCTGGCACAGTGCCCAGCCCACTGGTGAATGAGTAAGTGTGTGCTCCGGAGCAGCCAAAGCAGGAACTCAATCTGGACCAAGTTGCCGTTCCTTCACCCTGAGAGAATCCAGAAACCCGGAAGCAGCCTGATTTGGGGTGGGGATTCTGTCAGGAGCTTCTTTACGTTCAGAATTTATCAAATCATTTCATGTCCACTCTAGTGAATTCCCTTTCCTCAGGATCTGCTAGTCACTAACATGTCCGCAGGAATGATCAGATGTGATCTACATCCATAAAGTGCTAACTTCCATTGCAGAAATCGACTGCACGGCCAAGTAGGAGGCCTGCCATCAAGTTGGCATTTGGTGAGTGTTTGCATGACCAGAAGGACAGAAATATGTCTGAACACACATGCAGGAAAACCTCCACCTGACCACCTGCCACGTGACCACACCGGCCACCTCCTTAAGTTGTCCTAATTTTCATAGACTGGACATGCACCACATGTGCATATCAGTACAGCAGGCCTCAGTCCTTATGTTGACCACCTCTATATGCTGATTAGTTTGTTAGTTTGGGGGTCACCTCACAGAGGTTCTACTGCCTGTGAGTGTATACACACACACACACACACACACACACACACAGAGGGTACCAAAAAAATGTATGCACATTTTAAGAAAGGAAAACCCTGTATTAAAATTATAATACTCAAGTGACATTTGGCTTTTGCAATTACAACAGGTGCCCAAACATGACTTATATTGATCTTTTGTTATCAGTATATACTGAGTATTATGATTTTAATACAGTACTTTTCCTTTCTTAAAATGTACATACATTTTTTTGGCACCCTGTGTGTGTGTGTGTGTGTGTGTGTGTATGTGTGTGTGTATGTGGAAAGTTTGGGGGCACAAGTAACTCTGAGAAAGTAGGCAGAAAGACCGGATTCTTTCTTAGTTTGACACAAGAAAAACTAGCAGTGAAGTAGCAAATTATAGAACAGCTTCAATAGAAAATGAGGAGAAGGATGCCATGGACACGTGGTACAGGACAGACAGACATGCAGAGGTGACATGAGGTTGCAGGGTGTCTTGGGAGAGAAGGGCAAAGCTCTAGAGCTGCAGTGGGACAGGCGCGGCAGGATGCAGAACCCCGTGGCTCTCTCCAGTCTGCAGACCCACTCTCCTGTCCTGCCAGACTGGCCTCTGCTGCCCTGCCGCTTACTGAATTTCTACCAGAATCACTCTACATCCTGTAGCTAGCTCAGCAATCGCATTCTCTATGGGTTCGTACTGAGTTTGAAATCAACTCAAACCTACACTTCTGTCTTTCAGCAAGTACTGTCAAGCTTGATCACGCTCATATTTTTGAAAATATTTTTTAATTTAAATGAGAACCCGAGGCTGCTGCTAAATTTCTTTCTTATTGTTATAGTAATTCATTACTTTAATTTGTCAAAGTTTTCTTTGAATCCTAACTTTATCATCCTCTGTAATAGCTACTCCTCCACGCATTGAGTAATGACAAAACTTATAATTATACCAGGCAATTTTGAGAGGATCAAAGGCTGGGTGCAATGGCATGCCATTAGAGACTTCAGCCGGACTAGCCATGCTCCATTAGTCAGCACTTGTATAACTGGTTATCCAGTCTGTTTTCTCTACCTGCTACAAAAGTTCTTGAGATGTTTTTTAACCACAGGGATGAAACAAAAGCTCATTCTCTCACTCCCACTCAATAAGTATCTAAAACTATGTTCTCTGTGTGACTATGCTTTCCGGATGCAAACAAAACTTACACTGAATATGTCTACCCTATCTTATTGGGCCACTTATTTATCCTTTAATCCAACCAACACTAATCCAATGCACACATCCGTTCTTTCTGGGTGAACAGAATTAATTCAGAATTGCCTATGGAGAGCTATTCCAGCTTGTGCCAGGTCACCAGCTCTAACTGTGCACATCTCTTCCCGACTCTGCAGACAGTCAGAACTGGTCACTCAGGTCAGCCTGGAGGGACTGATCACTCCCTGATCATAAGCAAATGGCCCATACAAAGGATTGCTATTGCTGAGAAAACTGTTTATTAAACATTTACCAGCATGGAACTTAGAACAGTTCAAATCATAGTTCAAGATGTTGAGCTTTGAACAATTCAAACATTATCATCTTCAGATTTAAGGTGAAGATGAACAAAAGAACCCTGTTAATGCTTGAAACATTCAGCGCAATTTCAGGACATCATTGAAAAGATAGTCCACTCATAGGTGGCATAGGCCAGGCACATAATCCCAACACTCCGGGAGGCTGAGGCAGTGGATTGCTTGAGCTCACAAGTCTGAGAGCAGCCTGAGTAAAAGTGAAACCCCGTCTCTACTAAAAATAGAAAAATGCAAGACGATCACTTGACCCCAAGAGTTAAAGGTTGCTGTGAGCTATGATGCCGCAGCACTCTACTCAGCTTGAGACTCTGTCTCAAAAAAAAAAAAAAAAGATCGTCCACTCACAGGTGGAGTAAAGGGTTGAAGCACAGAGAAGAGGCAAAAGCCAGAAATGCAAATTTAAGAACCAACCATTTGTTGATGTCCATGCCATCCTGAGCTGGAATTTAAAATGGACAGTATTTAGAGTGAGAAGAGTAAAAGTCTAAGAGATGAATCTCATGGGACACCTGCTTTAAAAGAGAAAGCAACATAAGTAGACTCTTTGAAAAAGTGAAAAAAGAAATTCATGAGCCAATATAAAGCCAGTGACACCCCAAAACAGCATCATCAGAGCACAGGCAGGCATGTGATGCTGGGAATGGGCTTCCCTCTGCCCCGGAAGGACTCTGGGTCCTGATCCATGATGGATACAAAGAGAAAGCTTTGTTTTTCTGGGTGAAGAAGAATCTTCAAGTAGAATGGATATTAAAAACATTATTATACTTTTAGCCAGGAGGACACATTTATTTATAATATATCAACACATAATCAAGCATAATTATCTTTCATAAATTTTAGAATCTATTCTAATTTTTCTCTAATATTGGGAATCTGAAAACAAATCAAACATGTTTGTTATTCCCTTCATCCTCCTCGGCACATCCCTCATCCTTTTAGCATTACTAATACACTTGCTGTTTTCTTTCCAAAACAGGACTGTAGGAGGGAAAGTGGAGATAATGAACACGAGTAACCCATCCAACGTGCTTCAGGAACGACCGAAAGCCCTCACGTGCCTGCACTGTCCCAGTGAGCTGCCTTCCCATGTGGGAGTCACGGGAGTTCTTTCTGTCTTCATGGGCGTGCAAGTCTCTAGGAAATCCTGACACTAGTGACAGCTGTACAACATGAATGGTGTTAAAATAGGGATGAAGAATAACACACATAGCACATTTATAATTTCTTAAATACACCTAATCTTAAAAAAGGAAAATACTTTTGTGCCTGAGATGTTTCATTCAGACCATAGTTATATCAATTTTCTCCATTCTAGGAAAAATACAGCTAAGAAAAAAAAAATATATATATATATATATGTTCTATTAAGTAACTGATTTCATCACTAAAGTAACTTGGAAAATGTTACTTTAAGGTGTTTACTAAATAATTTCTTAAAATGTACTTTCACAGCAAATGCTCATGATTATAAAAAATATAATAGTTAAGGGCAAATGTTAACCTACCTTAAATTCAAACTACTCACAAATAGGGATGGATGTTAAGAACGGGACAAATCACAGGATCCCTAAACACTTCTAGGATCACTGGGGACAGTGAACATGCAGCCCAGAATCACAGCTTACACACCATCTATGAACAGTTGACAAGAAGCTTGAATTGCTGTGTCTGCTTATGAACAAGTGTGTGACTTTGGGCCAAAGCATATTCAACATATGAAACAAGATTATTTTTCTCTTCTACGATTGATCTTTTCTGTTGCTCCATTCAAAAATATATTCGTCAATTCTGCCAACAAAACCATTCTTCCAGCAACGGTTGTAATGTCATGAGGGGAAACTCATGCACGCTGGTATAAATAACAAAGGTGTTAGCTGGAACTAGGGGAGACGTGTCCTGTATATACACACATCTTCAGTGATTACTAAGTGAGGGTAAAAATCCTCTATAAATAAATTTTACATAAACAACATGTTTCAGGAACATTGGGAAGTTTGACTAACAGAGAAAATTCGTCTTCAAATTAATGACTGTTTTATTCACCCCACATAGAGTTTACATGACTGTTGTACGTACACAGACTCTAAGAAATTCATTAATCACCATATTTGAACTAAATACCCCCTTGAAAAGAGCACATGTGTTTCTGGGTGTGATTTTTATAAACACCAGGATGACTTCACTCCCTCCCATGTTTTCAAGTCAGCTATTTCTTCCCAAACCTTCCCTGAGAAGCCATTCCAGATGGGAGGGGGATGGCCCTGCTGCTCCTGTGTGCCAGCCCTGGCCGGCCATACAGGATGAGCCCTGGTGGCCCTGCTGACACCAGGGTCACTGGTCGCATGCGGCGAGGTACTCCCTGCTCACTCAGCAGCTGCTGGCCGCTCAGCCCTCCAACAGCTGCTTCCTGACACGTCTCGGGGGTTGCAGGAAAGCTGAATTGCAGACAGCTGTGAGACCACCAGTTCTACAATACAGACTCTCCTATCAGTCCAGGAGTGAGTCTCAGGGCACAGAGATTCTAGGAACAGGGCAGGGGAAAATGTTCCCTTCCCTGCAGAGATCCCCTTTCGAAACATTTCTAAGCTGTTGGGAGGTAGCACATTAGAGCATTGTGATGAGGGTACATGCAGAAAAAGTCCATGAGCTCAACAGAGAGGACCAATCCTAGCTCTTCCACACAAATGTGTGACCTTGAGCAATTCAATTAGCTTATCAGTTTTCAATTTTCCCTCCTATAAACTGGGGATGATTTTGATAGTTGTACCTACCCTGTAGTGCTATTACGAGTACTTACTGCATTACAATGTATAAAGCCCTTGGCAAGCGTGTAACACGGAGGACTTATTAAAGGCAGGAAATAAATAAAAATAAGTCTTTACTGAGCAAACAGCAAGCATTTTCACATATATTTGTTCATTTGATTTTCTGGACAAATACGCAAGAATGATATTATTATTTCCATTTTATAGATGAAAAATCTGAGGCATGAAAATTTTTCCAAATTACCAGCCAAAAGCCCTTTAATTGGCCCTCAGTTATCTACAGCCCTTGTTAAATAAAGCTTAATGAATGCTGAGCACAGCAACTCCCAAGCTACTAACTGAAATATTCACTGGGGCAATTGCGTACTTACATTCTATGTTACTCCAGATGTTTTAAGAGAGGCTGATAAAAACTGAAAATAATAGCAACTGGATTAGGAAGAAAATACTTGCCATCCTTGGTGGTTATCACCTTCCAGAATGAAATAATCACAGGTAAGCAGCTTTGATACTTTTTGGATCACGGACACTTTGAGATTTTGACTGAATCTATGATTCTCAGTTTTAGAAAGATGAACATATCAAAATCTTCCATGCATATTCAAAGGTCTCGCAGATACTAAGCTCATCCTGGGAGCCCATGATCATTCCCGGCTATGAACTTCTTTGGAGTTTTATCTAATTACCCAGAAAAATGTGAAATGTTAAAGAGAAATGTCATTAACAAGATCTCTTTTAATTGTGAAAATAACGTAACTGCTCTCAGACTGTAATGATGTGCGTCTGATCACACAGTGTGGTGGTTATTGCCTCACGTGTCTGCCCAGAGTTAAGGACAGAAGAGAGTGGCCATGCCTTTGTCCATCTCTAAACTCTCAGTGACATGCCAATGTCTGGTATACAAAAGGTGTTCAGTAAGTTCTTGAAAGAATGAAAGAAAGGGAGGTTGGTATGATGGCTAGGTGAACAGACTGATGGCTGCGGGGGGCTGTGGATGGTGGCAGAATCCTAGTTTAATGTTAACCATTGCTCATATTTTAATTACCAGGAATAACATGTAAGAAACAATCTTAGCAGGAATATGTTTGAGTACATAGAACGCATACAGAGTATATGTTTTCTGATAAAATGGAAAATAGGTATTAACTTTTCTATTTTGCCAATCTGAAAAACAAGGTCCATTGAACACTCTCTCTAATATAGTTAGAGAGAGAGAGACATGGACAAGCAAGGGAGACCCAGGGAGCTAAAATACCCTTGTTATCAGAGAAATCAGGTGTAATCCTGGCCCCACAGCAAGCCTACGGTTTTTTTTAGTGACCAGAATCAGATTGTTTCATAAGCTTGTTTTTCAATATGTGTAAAGAATATAATTAAAAAGAAGTAAGAGTCTCGGCACATTATAATTCAGAAATGGTTTAGCTGGTCCTGTGCTCCTGGGGATATTTTTACAAATTTTTCCCATTTCTCTGTCAAACTATTGTAAGATATTTTGTTATCAATTGGTGTTTCCAGACTGTTCATTTCAGGAAAATTAGGTCTTCTTGATTTGTGCAGAGACAGCTGGAATTATGGAAAATGGCAAATGCGTTCCCATTGCCTTCATCTCATTAGTCTGGTGAAATAGGGGAAGCTGTCTCTGACCCATCACGTCGTCACAGAGCAGGGATCTTCCCGCATGCAGCGGAAGCGGAGGACTCGCCCGCAGAGTTCCCACCAGTCCTCAGGTCTAGCCCGACTGGGGGCATCTCACTGGGGATGGTTAAAGTCATAGAATCCTCACCCGCTGTCTCATTACCCTGCTTTTTTAAACCCTCACTTTAAAATTAGAGATTTCTTTTGGAGAGGAGAAACACATTTCAAAAGCCATTTGAAGTCACAGTGTAGTTGCAAAACCCATTCTGCACATGGCCTACTACAGGAGAACACTGCGGGTTAAAGCAGGATGTCTGAACCACCGGCCGAGGCCACGCGCATGTAAAACAAAATCCCACATAACACGAGGGCATTTGTATAACGAGATCATAATTCTGGAAATACTTTGTCAAGGTGGATTTTATATTCATATCCAGGTGTGATATGCAAAATACTGAACAGCAGGCATGACGCGGCCCTCTCACAGACTCCCAGGGAATCAGAAGGAACTTGAGCTGTCAGAACTCGCCCAACAAGTTCTGCTACAAGACACAAACCAGTGCCCCCTTGTCTCTGCTTACATCTGACTGCTGGGTCAGTAGAGGATAATAATGTGCCAGTATGTTGACTGACTGCAGGGAAGGCACCGCTCTGGTGGGAGATGCTGAGAGGAGGGGACTGTCTGTGTTGGAAAACAGTGATTACCATTGCCACACATTCTGATTTAATTAATATTGCTTGAGATGTGCACTCAGGATTCTGGGAACACCCATGTTGTACCATAATGCAGCAAAACTTTGGAGACTTGTGCTGGATGATTAGAGTTTTTACTTTTACTAAGCTGCTTTTGGCTTTGCAGGGATGCCAGAAATCATAATGCTTTACTAGTTTCACAATTTAAATATCACAAGTGAGTACTGATGTAAATATGTGCACTCACAGTGATATGCAAATATCTAGATCAAGAGTGTATGGCTTGAAATTCGAAGCTTATTTCAGATTTTTGCTCTACCCTCTGTGACTTTCTAAGGAAGAGAATTTCCTAAAAATGGCAAGTATTTTCTTACAGCCTTCTTATTACTCACTGTATGTAGTCAAGGATCTGGTGTGGAAAATGTCTCCAAACTAAATGATTTGGGGTTCCTAAAAATACTCGAATTCCGTGTGACACATTTTTTTTTTCCTTAATGCTATCTAAAGTCAAAAAATGTCACAACTGGTGAACCAGAGTATAAAAATACAATGCACTGATAGAAGAACATAAATTAAAAGTTTTTGATGTGTTACACTGCACTAAAATAAACAGATGAGTGCTGTGGGGAGAAATTATTTCATGGAGTTGAATGAAATATAGGTACAAAGGAAGAAAGAAAAACCATGTTTAAGAAAAACTATGTTTAAGAAAAACATGTTTAAGAAAAAACATGAGCATACTTATTTTAATAGTTGGTACATTTAAGAAGATATAATTTGGTGTATCTATATCTTATTGCTGTATAACCTAAAAAAACAAATAATACAATCTTGTGAAGACTAAAATTCTATAGAATGGAGAATAACTTGTCAAAAAGCTGCGGGCACCTCAGAGTGTGCAGTGTGATCACAACCCCAGCAAGTGCTCAATAAATATTTGCTGAAGATTTAAGAATGGTAACAGGGTGACTGCAGACATAACAGGGTTAAACATGAGCAGAAACAGAAAGACTGCCGAGAACAGCAGCACTTTTTTTTTCCTGATCCTGAGTATACAAGGTAGGAGATTTTAATTAAAATAGCAAGTGTTTTCTCATCTGGAGAGTTTATTTCTACTCTCTTTTTTTTCAAGGGTTTCTTTCATTATGGCTTTTTTTCTTAACAAGAACTGTATACTGATACTACAGATTTAAAAAAAAGTTAGGAAAGAAAGAATAAAGAGTGATCTGTATACAACACAAAATGGCAAGCTACGTTCTGTTTACAGAATCAGTAATGAATGGTCGTGATGGTGTGGGTGCTAAAGGGCTGAGTGATTTGAATTGTTAACCATCCAAGCTCTGGCCCTTTCATTGCATAATTACTCATAATAAATGAACTAATATTCTTCTCACACTAATATGCTCACTTTTTGTACATTCACAAAGCTATTGGCTGTAAGGTGCAGAAATGTCAGGGAACCTTGCCTGGCATGGTCCCATAGGATCTGTGAAATATGTATTTTAGCCATAATTTCCAAACATGGTAAACCACATATCTAAAGCTTCCAACTGCTTCTTCCCCAGGACTCCCCATCCCATGTTACTAAAATATATAAATACACACTCACACATGTATGTGTGTGTGGTGGAGGGGGGCTGTCTGGAAAGTATCCAGTCTTGTCCTATGAAAAATAGAGACATGTGTGTCTGAGTGCTTTCTGGACAGCACATATATTTCCCTCTTCTTCTTTCTTCCCTTTTCTATGCCCTTCACCTACGGCAGTGCACAAAGAATTTGTGACCTAGAAGTCAATATTTGTCACATTCGGAACTGTAGCAATAGTGTCCTTTCCTGCCATGAACCTGCAAAAGATTGTCTGATATTTACACTTTCTCAGACATTAGTAATTATGAAAAGGTAAATAGAAAAAAATGCAGATTCATTACTAAATGATTGATGAAGACAAAATAAAACTCTTAGTTTAGTATCACAGATAGTATTCTAATTATCTAGTTATTCTAGTTCTAGCTTTTCATGGAATTAGATTGAAGAGGGAAAACAATGTCCTCCCTCACTCTTCTTTGCCAGAATTGGGCTCTCTGGTATGTCCAGCTTGGGCTCATCAAACTAAGTTCCTTGTCGACCAGCAATATCATCAGAGTTGATTTATTCTATTCTTGTGAGTGAGGTAATAAAACAAAGTACAATTTATTTTCTTTAGACCACATTCAGCAAAGCAGGCTAACTATGGCCTGAGAGGCAACCCTGGCCCACCACCTGTCTCTCTGTGTGGCCTCCACGCTAAGAATGGTTTATCCCGATGAACGTTCACAGCTGATTGGATACCAGGGGATTCTAACTTCAAGGAAGAAAAATGCTATCTATCTCAAAAAATAGAATTCCATTCTTCTCAGAGATAAACTGGCTTTACAAAGATTTATACTCAATTATTATTATACTTTAAATTTCATCAATAAAATATTGTGCAGATATACCTCCCATCTCGTTATGTAAGTACCTACAAAATAGCCTTGATTCTGACCTTGGCCAGTACAGCCTGAACTATTTCCTGCCTGGCCCTTTGCAGATAGAGTTGCAGACCTATGATGTGTAACAGATAACTGTATTTTCTTAAGAGATAAAACTGGAATTTCAAAGAAACAGGCTTCCCGAAATGCATTGAGGAGACCACTTTGACGTTTCTCACAGCTGACCCCCTAAAACTTGCTCTGAGCATCCTTCCTCCCACCCCAGCTCCAAGACAAGTTCACAGGTAGTTCTCATCAGATTTCCTGCCACTCCGGATAATAAGTGTAATCCTTCTACACATTCCCTTCAGTAAAATCTCTAGTCCCGGGAAATGGGCCTGACTGGAAGGGTCCCAGTGGTGGGGAGGCTTTGCCAGCAGGTAGGCTGTGACCTTCTGCCTGCCCCACTGTGATCTCCTTCCAACCCAAACCCATTTGCCACTGCTCCACAGCCCTCCAGGTGGAAATGGAATAGCAAAGGAAAGAGAAGCAAAAAAAAAGTCTTTTTCTAACAGGCCCACGTGTAATCAAGCCCAGTTTGTGCAGACACTGGCAGATGGTAAATACTCAGAGTGCTTTTGAGGGGTTCACCCGAGGTTCTTCCACATTTCAGGGACTCTCCCTACCAGAGTTCCCTTACTTCAGATGCCACTGCACCTGTCTGCTGGTGGTTGTGGTTCCACCTTCCAGCCCAGCCCGACTGTACTGAGCTCCCCTGGCCAGAAGGCCCTTGGGCGAGAGAGGGAAGGATGACACCTCCAGGCCCTGCCAGTGGTCACCGCGGGTCTGCAGGAAACGTGAGCAGCCACCGAGCAGGTGCGGTGCTTCCTGGGCGGGACAGGCAGCCTCAGCCGCCCTGGCCGGGAGCACTTTCCATGGAAGTCATCAGACATCTTTGCATTGTTCCCCTAAGCTTCAGGTGATGCAAATCAATCTCTCCAACAGGTGCACTTTGGTCTCTTAGCCACACGGAACTTGTCCCACCTCCCAACAGCCTGGTGGTGGCTGTCCACACACTGAACGATCCAGGGGATGGCCCCTGGGCCGCCTCCTGGGATTCCGCATGGTGTTACCCCGAAAGTTGTCTTCATTTGTTGGCTTATTTCCTGTAGATCTCCCTGCTACAGGCTGAATTATGTCCCTGCAAAATTCAAATGTGGAAGCCCTCGCACTCGGTACGAAGAATGTGACTGTATTTGCAGATGGTACCTTTAAAAATGGAGTTAAAATTAGGACCCCTAACCCCATATGTGTGGGCCCTACTCGGATATGCCTGGCGTCCTCACATAAAGAAGAGACTACAGCACGCAGCACGCACAGAGAAGACCGGGCAAAGACACATCGTCAAGACCGTCACCTGCAGATCCAAGAGAGAGGCCTTGGAACAACCACCTCTGCTCACACCTGCATCCACACCGCCAGCCTGCAGGGTTGTGAAAACCAAAATCCTGTTGTTGAAGCCACCAGCCTGCAGAGCCGGGCAGCCCCAGCAGCCTCGTGCGGGCTCCACTGGGTCATTAAGTCACTCAGCCTGCAGCCTTTCCTATGCCTCTCCCAACCTCAGCTGAACGGACAGGTGGGCAAGGGTCGTCCTGCATCTACAGAAACTAATGCGGGCTCCTCGGGTGCCCGTGCAGGATCCCAAGGTCAGAGAGAGTGGCTGACTTGATTTTAGCTCCACTCATGTGTCTGTGGTGCACACGAGTGATTGGTACACGGTGACCCCTGAGAGCTTTCAGTCTCTTGGTTATGGTCACTGATCATAGAATTAGAGTGTAAACCATTCTTATTTTAATTGTTGTTATTGCCATGATATTTGAGTGGCATTATCTTTTAATTAGAAGAGTACTAACATCAGAGAACATGTAAACTAAAAATACATTTTCAGGCTAAGATAATAATGATGAGAAATTGGGGTAGAGAATTCCTGACAGAATCATTATCAGTGACATGAAAAATGAGCTTGGCCTTATTAAGATAAATATTTTTCCAATATAGTGATTGGATGATGGGTAATTAGATCGACTATGCTGATACATATACACAAAATAACTCTCCTAAAAATTCATCCATCTCAACTCTGTAAGTATAATTTTAAATAGCTTTAGACTAGTTCCTTTACCCTCCTAGCAGGGACAGATAAATCATGAAGTGATCCAAGGAGCTACGGGCAGTCTATGCTCACCTCCAAGCACTTCGCTGTGATGCTTCTGTACTTTTGCATCATCGCTGAACCTAGTTTTTACGCCTGCTCAGCTACTTGGAGAACTGAAACCTCTGTTGTCATAAAAAAGAAAGTATTGCAGATTTCTCAGTAATTCATCCCTTAAATATTTCCCTAGGTTATATTATGTAGAAAAGTAATTATCGTGCATATTATTTAAAGCAAATTTAAACCCATGTTTTTGTGTTGTAATTATAATTTGAAATGGCAGTTGAAACAAAGAAAAAAGTAATGTTTCCTTATGAGGTAAAAATTTGGCTATTTTGATTCGAGGCCTTAACTGTTTCTGTTTCTGGATGTTTCCACCCCAGCCTCCTCAGGATAAGGAATGATGTAAAGACCATTCTTAATGAATTTTCCTATTTCTTTCACAGTAATGTAATTTGTATCATGGGGCAGCTTCTAATAGATGGCCTGTGACACAAGAAGACATTGGTCATGATCCCTAGCACATAGTCAACGCCAAAGACTCCGTGCAAAATGCAGCTTTAAAGAGTGGCCACTTGGATCCCAAGGAACAAGTGAGGGCAACCTGCTCCCCGCTGTTTTTAATAAGCATCTAAACCTGCAGCTCAGGCAGTCATCTCTCATTCTTTACTATGCACCATCACTATCATCAAGACAGTGTGAGTTCACTGGATAGAATTATAAGAAGAGATAAAGACAACTCAAATGTGGGGAATACAATAAAAAAGATCTGAACATAGTATATTTGGAGGAAAAAGCATGCTTCAAGTCTGCTGAACTCTAAAGCTCTTGCTCATCTCTGACACACTTTCATCCCACCCAACAGTGTGGTTTCTCACACATGCAGGGAGTCCTCACTTCAGCCATAGGTTCTGAGAAACAGACTTCAAGTTGAACAACATAAAGCAGGTCCTTTAAGGACACTGGTTCCTTTGATGTCGTTTTGTTAAAAAGTTGATGAGGAAAAAAAATTGGGTTTGTTGCATATCACTTCATTTAAAGTCATAGTTTTCAAGAAGCTGTGACAAATTAGAAGTGAGAACTTAGTGTAATCAGTACTGGGGAATACAGGAGAAGGCTATGCGGTACAGGGGGGCACACTCGCACCGACGGAAGAGTTTTCATGTGACATTGCCAGGCTCAGAGTCTACCCACGTACTTGAAAGGGCAGTTAAGTGATGCTAAGGTTGTCTGGGGTAACTATTCTCAGAAGTGATTGGGAAAACTTAACTTTTTTTTTTTTTTTTTTTTTTTTTGTAGAGACAGAGTCTCACTATACTGCCCTCGGGTAAAGTGCCGTGGCTCACATGGCTCACAGCAACCTCTAACTCTTGGGCTTACGCGATTCTCTTGCCTCAGCCTCCCAAGCAGCTGGGACTACAGGCGCCCGCCACAACGCCCGGCTATTTTTTGTTGCAGTTTGGCCGGGGCTGGGATAGAACCCGCCACCCTCGGCATATGGGGCCGGCGCCCTACTCACTGAGCCACAGGCGCTGCCCGGGAAAACTTAACTTTTTAAATCAAGAAAGTGGCAGTTGAATCTCCCAACACAAAAAATTTTATCTTTCTCACTGAGAAAAATATGTCAGTATTCAGTTGTTCCTTGAAAAACTCACCAAAAAAAAAAAAAGGACTCTGCTGTAAAAACAAATAAAGGAAAGAAAGAAAAAGAAAAATGAAGCATGTTATCACCCCAACTTTTAGCTCTAGGAAAAGAGGGTCAGGCATTGACTCCATGGAAAGACTAAAGCTTGTGATTGTCCGTTGCCATCTCACAAAACTGTTAGGAGAATGGGTTATGAATAAAACTCTAGGGTAATATTTATAAACACTGAAGCTTTCATTTTTATGTTTTGAAATATGTTCACAGGCCTGTAAAAGGTATTCACTATGAAACATTGCCAGAGGGAGACAAAAGGCTGTCATCTCTCTCTGCAGAGGAAAACCTAACAATATCCACCAAAAATATGGATGTACTTGCCCTTTGATTCAATGTCACACATCTGGACTCTATCCTATAGTTACGCTTGCACACAGATAAAATTAATAATATGCAGGCCTAACGGTAGGGAATAGGCTATATAAACTATGGTAATTTCACATAACTGAATAAAATTAATCTGTTAGGAAGTAACCTCCACTTCCAACCCAGGTAATATGACAAGGATATAATTTGCCTTTGTATGTCACACAATAATGGGAAAATTAAATAAGTTATACCAAACAGTAACTGGGAAATAACAGACATTGGTTGACAAAGAATGGTGACCCCTGAGGGACAGGAAATAAACATGGTAGGCCCTACAACTGCTTGCACTTGTTGGTGAGACCAGCACATCCATGTCAGGAAGCTACATGAGACTGGGTAAGACTTAGCCCAAGTGAATATTAGTGACAGTGTCCGGCATGAACATCGGACCTTGAACAACACCTGTGAGGATGCAAACTCAGCACTGACGGGCCCTGAGCAGCACAGGCAGGATGACGTTGTCTCAGTAATGGAACCTAATAACAAAAACATATAGATATTACAAAAAAGGAAACTGCAGATGAGCATTCCCCAGGAACATAGATGCCTA